>NC_134238.1:26968870-27593870 GCF_965152275.1 Natator depressus
GGATGGTGTTTTCAGGAAGATCACCGATGGATTGTAGTTTCCTCAGGAAGTCAGTGGTATCTTGAAGATAGCTGGGAGTGCTGGAAGCGTAGGGCCTGAGGAGGGAGTCTACATAGCCAGACAATCCTGCTGTCAGGGTGCCAATGCCTGAGATGATGGGGTGTCCAGGATTTCCAGGTTTATGGATCTTGGGTAGCAGATAGAATACCCCTGGTCAGGGTTCCAGGGGTGTGTCTGTGCGGATTTGTTCTTGTGCTTTTTCAGGGAGTTTCTTGAGCAAATGGTGTAGTTTCTTTTGGTAACCCTCAGTGGGAACAGAGGGTAATGGCTTGTAGAAAGTGGTGTTGGAGAGCTGCCTAGCAGCCTCTTGTTCATATTCCGACCTATTCATGATGACGACAGCACCTCCTTTGTCAGCCTTTTTGATTATGATGTCAGAATTGTTTCTGAGGCTATGGATGGCATTGTGTTCTGCACGGCTGAGGTTATGGGGCAAGTGATCCTGCTTTTCCACAATTTCAGTCTGTGCACGTCGGCGGAAGCACTCTATGTAGAAGTCCAGCCTGTTGTTTCGACCTTCAGGAGGAGTCCACCCAGAATCCTTCTTTTTGTAGTCTTGGTAGGAAGTTCTCTGTGGGTTAGTATGTTGTTCAGAGGTGTGTTGGAAATATTCCTTGAGTTGGAGACGTCGAAAATAGGATTCTAGGTCACCACAGAACTGTATCATGTTCGTGGGGGTGGAGGGGCAGAAGGAGAGGCCCCGAGATAGGACAGATTCTTCTGCTGGGCTAAGAGTATAGTTGGATAGATTAACAATATTGCTGGGTGGGTTAAGGGAACCACTGTTGTGGCCCCTTGTGGCATGTAGTAGTTTAGATAGTTTAGTGTCCTTTTTCTTTTGTAGAGAAGCAAAGGGTGTGTTGTAAATGGCTTGTCTAGTTTTTGTAAAGTCCAGCCACGAGGAAGTTTGTGTGGAAGGCTGGTTTTTTATGAGAGTATCCAGTTTTGAGAGCTCATTCTTAATCTTTCCCTGTTTGCTGTAGAGGATGTTGATCAGGTGGTTCCACAGTTTCTTTGAGAGTGTGTGGCACAAGCTGTCAGCATAGTCTGTGTGGTATGTAGATTGTAATGGATTTTTTACCTTCATTCCTTTTGGTATGATGTCCATCTGTCTGCATTTGGAAAGGAAGATGATGTCTGTGTATCTGTACGAGTTTTTTCATGAAGTTGATAGCTTTCCACTCCATAGGGCTAAATTCAGTGCCTTGCATAATGACAGGTTTCAGAGTAGCAGCCGTGTTAGTCTGTATTCGCAAAAAGAAAAGGAGTACTTGTGGCACCTTAGAGACTAACAAATTTATTGAGCATAATGAGATTCATGACAAAATCATGGGAGATGGCAGCACTGCATTGACTACTCCTCCCTGCCAACCAGTGCTGTCCTTAGTATATGCAGCTGCGTTGGGCACCTGAAAATTTGGGGCACCACTGGGTCTTAGTAGCCACTCTCCCAGCTCTTCCTATCCCTGTTCTGACCCTTCCTGCAGGCTCCCACAGCTAAATGCTACAGCCTGGTGACTCTTACTCCAGAGGAGATCTAGTAACTTAAAAGTGAAAAAGACTTCCAGCCTGCCAGACCTATTAGCACAACATTGAAACTGTTAAAGAGTCATGCAAGTGGTAATAAAGCCATTTAACAGGCATTTGACAAACCCCAGGCATATTCCTGTCAATTTCTGAATTTACTGACAAAAGCAGGTGTGCATTACTGTAATATTTACTCAGAACATGTTAGTCTACAGGACCTTAGTTTAAAATTTGCTTAAAAAATATTTCATTAGTGAGTTGGTGAAGATTATAAAATCACATCTCTAAAAAATCCTTGCATAGATTTTTAGATGCACAATCATCTTTAGCCTTAAATGCTTGGATCTTCAGACATACAGTTTTTTAAATAAATCCTTCAAAAGACCACACTTATCTAAAATACACATTTTCATTTTAATTACTACAGTAAAAAAAACTTGCTTCCAAAATCTTCCTGTCCTTTTGATCCATCCCTTTCTCCCTTCTACCCCTTGCCCCGGATGAAGAGAGCCCTTATAGAGACAACACCCCTTTCCTTCCAGATAGCTGGACAGAGAGTTTCCCTTTCTTTACTTCTGACTATCTGATGAACTAGTTTTAAAAGAACCCTCCAGCAAAATCAGTACCTAGTAAGATATAAAATCCTTTATGCCATGCCCAAAATCCATGGAAACATATTTTTTAAAGTTGGTGAAATTTCATAAACATGTCTATTGTTATGGAGATCACACAAAGTAAAATAGTGTTCCCTTTTTCTAAGGGCAATGAACATTGTTATGAACACACTAAATCTCTGTGACTGATTATTTTAAAATAATGTCTTTGTTTCAGTGAGTTAAATATGTAGTGATCTGGAATGATTACTTTATGAAGGCTTAAGAGTACATTTAAAATATAAAATCAGCTTAGAAATACTGATTAAGAAAATGTAAAAACGAGAAGAGCTGCATAATGTATTCCATAATATTTAATGTTGTATTCAGCAAGACAGCTGACTTGCCCTTACTACAAAGTTTTTGGAAATAAATCTGACAAACTTCAGGGCATATCAAAAAACCTGTGACTGACATTTTTTATTCACAAGTTTAGTGCTTTTAATTAGGTACCTTCTACCTGTCCAGTCTTCACCATCTGGCTTGCAGTGGAAAACATGCTACATTTTCTTTAGAAAGAAATTGCAGAAGAGTGTTTTTTTCAAATGTCATTTGCTTCATTTGGGTTCAGGGATTTGGCTGGAAGGAGGTGAGCAGGGTGAGGGAGGGAAGAGAGGAGGGAGACAGTGGGGAGGGGTGGGGCCTGTGCAGAGTGGAGGTGGGGCCTGGGGCAGAGCAAGGGTCAAGTATATGCGGGGCCACAGGCAGAAGAGGTGGGCTGGGGAGCTAGCCTCCCCAAGCGGCAGCTTCACCCACTGCCCATGACAGCAGGTAAGAATGGGTCAGCTCCCGCACACCCAGCGCGCACTGCAGTCTCCTTAGGCAGGGGCCTTATTCACAGGGCCAAATACGCTGGCGCTGCGCATTCTGTGTGAGGGAGAGGGTACGGGGGTCTCTGCGGGGAACGATGACTCTCCTCTGCCGTGAGGCGGGCCAGGCGTCTTGGTATCCTTTGCTGCCTCCCCTCCGCCCCCCGGGCTGCCGTCAGGCATAGGGGCACCAGTTTCATAATACTGCATAGGGCACGCTCCTGGTGGCAGCATTCCATGTGATTCTCACAACTCCTCTCACTGCACAGAGCAAAACCTACGTTGTCACAGAGCAGCATTAGATTACGAGTTTCCTTTGGCTGCTCTTCACACATTTTCCTGAGGAAAGTGAGAGAGTGAGAAGAGGAAAACAGGAAATACGTGCAGGGTTGTGAGAGAGAGAGAGAGAGAGAGAGGAGTAAGCCAGGGAAAGGGAGAAAGGAATTAGCAAAGTGGGACTGAAGGACAAGAAAATTGCAGAAGAAAGTCCTACAGGGAAAAACTCAGCTGAAACCTGGTAGGTATTTGTGTTAGCATATTGTTTTTAACAGTTTTCTTTTATTTGTCTTTGCTTTTGAAAAGGACAGGCCTTTTAGAATAATGTCCCGTACTTCGGACACTCTGTTATCATTTGTCTTTTCTTTTTTTCCTCTTCAGCTGCAGTTTCTTTATTTCTGTCATCATCTGTCTCCCACTGTTGTTTTTTTTGTTTTGTTTTTTAATTCCTTCACTTCACACTCACTTTCATGCTTGACAGTTCTTAAGCCAGGCCTGAAAAGGGATGGGAAGGATTGGTATAAGCAATGTTGCTGTTAAAGGGCTCTTCCCATAGCCATTGCGAGGAAAGGGAAAGGTAACATGTTAGTCGGGACAGTTCTTGAAGGAATAAGATTGGTGGATTGCTAGGTGTGCCTAACATCAACTATCCGATGAAGTGAGCTGTAGCTCACGAAAGCTTATGCTCAAATAAATTTATTAGTTAGTCTCTAAGGTGCCACAAGTCCTCCTTTGACTTTTTATCCCCTCTACGAATCAAACCTTTTTTCATAAGCTGACCTCACTCACATGAATTGAGTTTGCATTATCAGGTTTTAAAAGTCACAAACTGAGGGTCCTTAAACTTGAGGAAACAGGCCAAACAGAGAGCAAATATTTCAAAGAATAGTGGAACCTTGGATCCTTAGCTGGTGTAAAATGGCATACCTGTACTGAAACCAATAGAGCTACACTGATTTACACCAAATGAGGATCTGACTCTGGGTATTGAAATGTCCAGAAGAAAAATGTACATGACTAAAGATAAGGGGAAAAAAATTGTTGGCAAGTAATCAGTTAGCCTTATGTGTATTTCTGATTTTAGTGCAGATGTGAAAAATACTTTTATGCAAGCATGCAAATTCCGCTGTTTATTGTAGTATGGAAAATGTTTTTTTTAAAACCCACAATTTAGTAAAATAGTTTATTTATGGAATTAATTTCTTACCGGTAAAATGTATGTAAACAGGCATCTTTGCAGACACAAAATTAGCCCATAAATGTAATTTGAAGCAGCAGATTTTCTCTTCAAGCTAATGAAACTTGTAAATAAAAATATGTCAAATTAGCAGTAAACTGTAAAATAAAAGACTTTGGAAACAGGGCCTGATTATCATTTATAGTAAAGGTATTTTACAACACTCTGGCAATGGGTCTTAAAGTGGGTTTCATTTAACATCCATTTAAGGCCCCATTATGTTACTAGAATGGTGTAAAGCGGTTTAGTGTAAATAAATCTACTCATATATAGCTTATTAAATCTACACATATACAGCCTGGTCCTGTTGTGTCTCTAATATGGGACTGTATGTGCAGTTAGCACTACTCTGCATGAGTAAGGGTCACAGAATCCATCCCAAAATATCTTTTTAATCTAATCACTGAGTGATACTGGTATAAAATATTTGGTTGAACCATTGTAGTCAACTACCAAAGAATTGCTATTTCAAAATATGGAATTATTTTGATGACTCAAGTAAATGGCAAGGAAAAAGTATGAAAATTCCATGTCTACCTTATTCAGGCTACTCGAGTGAGAGTTAATCTTAAAATGACTGTTCAAGAATTATGTTTTATTGAAATTGAATTTGCATTTTATTCCAAGGTTGCAATTCTTTTTGTCCTCATGATGACAGCTGTGCATGTGTATTGCCTTCCTGTGTGTTGCTTCCTGATCCCTGTTCCTGTTCGTTTTCTGGCTCTCTAAACTCAGTGTTCCAGTTCCTATTCTTGTGTATGTACATAGCATTGGGTGTGTGCAGTTACCCAGGGCCTGCTGCTATAAGCCTGCCATTTGGACTGTTATTATGTTTTGTTCACACTGTTGCTGACTTGTGTGGTTCATGGTTATTATATGTTTTGGTTTGATTGACCACTTACTTGCTTTGATTTCCTTGTGTTTTGGGATAACTGTTCTGGGGTGGACCAGAGTGTAACATTATGGTAATAAGTGCTTCTATTCTGCAACACATGCTGCCTGCACATCCTTTGACTGTTGACTGGCAATACTTTATTTGGAATTTTCTGAACTATGTGCAGATTCTGAACTTTCTGATGCTGCTAGATTACCCTCGCTACAGAACTGCTTAGCCTATGATGCTGTTGATACTTAAGATGGACTCCCAGAGCCCAAGTCCTCCTTAGTCACTGAGGCGCTGCAGAGCCACGTCAATTTTGGGACTGGAGATTCTGTTTTGCTAAAGAGGAAACATATGTTGAAGCTTGCCAGCAGCCCAACAAAACCATATGTGAGTTTGCGTGTCATTTGTGGTGGTTGGCCCAGGACTGTGAATTTGGGAACATTATGATGACTATGCTTAGGGATATTTTTGTGACTAGCATAGCCAAGGACTCCCTGGGTGAACAGTTACTGGCTGAAGATATTAGAGCTCTAACTTTTGATGCTTCAGTTGCTAGCAGTGAGGCATTTGAGAGGGCTCGGGTTGAAAGGGGTCTGTGTCTCAGACTGCTGCTACCTTTGTGTCTACCCTTAAACCATTAGCTGCTCCTGCTTCCATCACCCAAAGAAAGTCATATAATGCTACCTACTCCTGCTCCACACCCTCAGCAGCAAAAGTTGCCAGCTTCTCACTGTTTCTGCTGTGGTAGTACGAGTCACTTGGTCAACTTGCCTGCCTGCCTGTATAGAACTGCTGTGTGCTGGGCTCGTGGGAATGAAGAACACTTTAAATTAGAGTACTGTCGTATACTGGTTCGCAATGATGGGAGGCCTGAAATGCGTGCTGTAAACATGGAGCCACATGAGACCACTTTTATCAGGGACTCTGATGTTTCCTTTTGTACGGCAAGGCACTGGGATCCCATATCAGATAAATTAATGATATACCTCTAAATGCATGGTGGATACAGGTGCCAAAGTTAACATTCTCCCCTCTGGATTATTTCACAGTCTGGAAATTTGCCTGAATACAATGGTTATAAAAAGCTGGAATTTGTACGCTTTGCAGACAATGGGTGAAGCTATATCCTCTGTGCTCTACAAAGGCATAGCCTTGACTGCAATGTTTTATGCTGTTAAAGACACTCTGTGAATGCTGCTCTGTTGCGCCGTTTATAATGATTATTTTTATGAAATAAGTGATTGACAGTAATTGGTATTAATCATGGGGTAGTTTGTTTACTACAGGTATTTGCAATCTGAAGCTTTTATATAAATGAAGATTGAATGTTTATGGCTCTGTGGAAGACACTTGAGTCAAAGCATTAGCCATAACTATATATTTACATATTAAGAATTCTGTTTCTTACCTAATTCCTAATCAGATATTAGTTATTTAAATGTTTAATACATATTTTTTGGTTTTTAATGGGGTGTTATAGCCTTTCTCCTTGTTATTTGGTTTAATTAACTACAATCACACACAAATATGATCAAAATATAGCATTATATTAGATCAGTGGTTCTCAAACTTTAGCAACCCAAGGACCCCCCATTTTGATTTAACATTTTTCACAGACCCCAAAACCCCCCACTTAGCCCCAGGCTCCACCCGCACCCCACCTCTTCCCCCGAGACCCCACCCCTGTCCCACCTCTTCCCACTCCACTCCTGCCCTTCTCGTCCCTGACTCTTTCTGCCCCCTCTCCACCTCTGCCCCTCCTCTTCCTGCCCCCTCCCCTAGCATGCCCCGTCCCTGCTCCTCACCCTCCCTCCCAGCGCCTCCTGCATGCCACTGAACAGCTGTTCCTCGGTGTGCAGGAGGCACTGGGAAGGAGGGGGAAGAGTTGAGCAGCAGGGTTGGCAGACCCCCGGAGTACCCTCGCAGATCCCAGTTTGAGAAACGTTACATTAGATCATTGTAGTGTTGAATAGTGCTGAATGCTGCAGCTAGCTCAGGAATATATATATATGTGTGTGTGTGTGTATATATATATATATATATATATATATATATATATATACACATATATATATATATATATGATGCATAGAAAGGAATATAATATTGTACCAGCCATTCTTAATGTACAATAAATAACAATACAATATCCTAAATGAAATGCACTAAATCAATTGATGCTGCACATAGATGGAGTTAGGTGGTCACATTTGTATTCATTTTTAGAAAGTAGTTTAAAATTTCAGTTTAGATAAAAACTTTTTTTTTTTAAACAAAAGTAGTTTAGGCAAAAGGCCTGATCTTGCAGTTCTTACTCAGTCAAAATTCCCAGTGAATTTAGAATCATAGAACCGTAGGGTCAGAAGGGACTGCAAGGGTCATCTAGTCTAATCCCCTCCCAAGATGCAGGATTTGTGTGTATACCATACAAGACAGATGGCTATCCAGCCTCTTTTCGAAAACCTCTAATGAAAGAGATTCGACGACTTCCCTAGCAGTTTATTCCATTGTCCTACCATACTTACAGTTAGGAAGTTTTTCTTAGCTGGTTACGTCTATGACATCAAAGTCAAAGAACAGAAGTGCACGCAAATGCAGATGGGCTCTCTCGCCTGCCCATGCTAGTTGAAAGGCGACCTGTAATCGAGACAGAATTTATCAGATTTGTCAACTTTTTTCACATTAGGTTTGCCCCAGTGACTTGTTTAATGGAAAGTTAGCTTGTATAAGGACTACAGGATTGACCCCCCTGGTTAGAGATAAAGACCAGATAATTTCTGCTTTCTCATTTCATTGTGTGTGTGTCGTGAGTGAGCTTGATCCTATAAATTGCTGAGTATGCTAGCTCCAATCTAGAACAGCACTTACGTAAGTATTTAATTTTAAGTTGCTAGGACCGCTGATGTGCTTATGGTTAAGCATGTACTTAAATGCTGTGCTTAATCAGGGCCAGGGTATTCAGCATTTCACAATATCAAGCCCATAATGAGCAACAAATCAGATAAAATAATTTGGGCTAAATCCTACAAAACACTACAAGACATGACTCCTTTTGGGCTTAATTATCTTCAAACTGATACTAGTGTAAACAGGGAATAATGCATCTGAAATAAACAGAGTTATACTGGCATGAAATTGGTGCGAGTGCAAACAGACTCAGCACCACTGACTTTAAATGATTTTTCCCCTAAATAAGGAGAGAGAGAGCTGTGTCTCTGTACTCCTTTGGTATAATTGAAATAAAATCCATTAAATAGAATGTTGTCTGAGGTTTAATGTTACTTGCTTTGAAAGGATTCTGCTTAGTTGCATATTGCACTTATGCAGCAGAGACCATCCATTAGTCTATCAGAAAGGGAAATTTGTGCAAAACTCATATGAATAATTTTCCATTGATCTCTCTTAAATTAGATCAGCTAGAAAAAAAATTTCTAAACTTTTAACAGTGCAAATAATTGGTTTGCTATAGCTAGCTCTTGCAGCGGTCCTTTGGTTATATGTGAATTCACTGAATATGAACATACTATGTGTTATAAGTAGGGAGATCAATTATTTGGCCAAACAGTACAAAAATTCACTCCACGTGACAAATTAATATATCCCTGAATCAGTAATATTTTAAACAAATAAAGTAGATATTTCCATTCCTTTGACCCCTCTTAACTGGCAGTCTCATATAACTAGATTCTGTGTTCACTTACTTCAGCATAAATGCAGGGAAACTCATTGAAGTCAGCGCTCGTAGTACAGTATGTAAAGATAATTGATGTTCAAATTTGGGAGAGTCCACTGAATATGTTTGTACTTGTAAGAATTTTTTACAGTGGGTAGGGGAGTGGTTTTTCTTGCTTCCCTAGCATGAAAAATTAAACCAAAATTGCTTCTGCCTGTGTCTTTAGAAAATGAAAGATTGCGTTGCACTGTTCAAAGAGAGTCGAGAATAACCTGAATATCCTAATCAGCATTCTCTCTCTCAGTAAAACAAGTTCTAATGTCCAGCACTCTGTGGCTTATTGTAAGCAGGCACTAGTTCCTCTCTTTGTCTACATTCAGTTTACTGTAATTTATTATTTTGTAAAGTAACCCACATGGTTTCACATAGCGCTTTTCAGATTCTGTTCTACCTGCGAAGTGAGCCTGACAAAGCTATAGTTATCAGTTCTTTGAGTCTTGGACAGACTTGAGAACAGTGGATTTATGTTGCGTGCATCCAGAAGGACATCTTATTAGCTTTCTTTAATCTTATAATATATGTATGTTAGAGTTTTTAAAGAAGTTTTCCATGCCGGCTGTAATAGATCTATACACAGTATGGTTTAAACACAGATTTTACTTTTAAAGCCTTGTGCTAATACAGAAACAAATGTGGCTGCATTCTGTTTGCCTTTACTAGAATGAGACAAGCAGCAGCATCAAATTAGATGAGCAACAGTTCAACTCCTGCTACTACGTGCAGTGCTTTAGGGCAGGGATTCTGTGCTTCAACTTTTCCTAAACAGTAACATGAGATTGGAATGCCATAGCTGATTCATGCTTTGGGGGTTTTTCTCTCTGATCAGCATTTCTTTTACCATCAGGAATTGTCCTTTCCTTGTACTAGGTTAAGATTACCACAATTGTTTATTTCTCATGAGATGAATAAACCCAGCTCCACCACAAATATTCTATAGTTAGCAGTTTTAGTTAGTGATAAATTGAGGAGATTTTGTCCTGATTTTTGTAGTATGTATGTGTCAGATGATGGTTAAGACTTAAATAATGTCACAGGTCACATCATTGACACAAAGAACAGATGGTGACATCAACACCATGATTATCACAGGAACATGAGCATCAGCTAGTATTTCATGCTTTAAACAATTTTGAAGAAAGCAGAATGCAAATGGGAAGATCCTCTTGACTGAGTGGAAAAGAAAAACTTCCAAAGAGGAGGTTTGATTTTGCAAGTTTCTGAGCACCCATTAAGCAATTCAAAGAGTCCTCAAGTAGAGTTGACCTGAATCAGGTCCATTAAGCATGGAGTACTTTTCACAACTGCCCAGGGATACTAAGTTGGAATAACTGTTTCCTGTGGAAAATATCTTCTGCAGTGACAGGGCAAGGTGTTGAGACTGTGATGGGAATTGAGGATGCTATGTATCTCACAACATCAGACAATCAGACCATTAGGTTCCAATGTTGCAGTCAAAGCAGAATTCCTACCTGTTGCAATGTGAGTTCCAGAGAGCAACTCAGCCTGTAAATGGTTTAGACAAGGCTGTGGGTAATTTCCGGAAAGGCAGAGAACTGTACATTTATGTCATATTAAAGCAAAGTATGAAAACAAAATGTTTTCATTTAATTTCAAGTAGGTGCTAAGGGTTTGATCCAAAGCACACTGATGTTCATGGGAGTCTTTCCATTGACTTCAGTGAGCTTTGACTCAGAACCTGTGTAAGGCAGATTTTGGTCTTAGAGCCACACGGTATTTTACAATTTTGTTGTTGTTCTCTCCTTGCTGAGGGGAATCTCTCTTTCACTTACATGGCAGACCCCTAGGAGATAAGATATGTGGAGCTGAGGGTGAATATTCATGTTTATTGTTCAATTTAGTAAGATTTATTCCTCGAAAGGAAAACCCTCACAGCATTTTAAAGACCGATTGTTTTGTTAAATTAGCTTAATTTAATCTTTGATGGGATTTGTGGATGTTTCCACATAGTGTAACCAGATCCAAAAACATAACTGTAATTTCTCTTTATGTCTTGTTTTCTTTGTTCATGCTTCGTATATTTAAGTGATAGGAGGCTCAATTTTCTAGCATGAAATTCAAACTAAAAGAAAGTTTATTCTTTCACAATTTGTCCTTTTCAGGAGAAGGTGGATAACTGATGGATAATTTTGTGCTTTGGACAATACTCCTCTACACGGCGTTGTGCTTCAGTATATACCAAGGTCAAGGTAGAGATCTGAATGCATGCTTTTTACTTGGAAATGCATATACAACAAACAGAACTTTCTCTGTAGAAATTAGGGCTGACTCATTTCCAGCTCTACTGTTATTAGGTAACCTATCATGCTAATAAATCAGTCTGTCTTCATTACAAAGCATGAGGGAGGGTCAAAAGCACCACAGTTCACCTTGTAAAATTACCTTTTGTTAAATCAATAATTCACGTTGATTTGAAATCAGACACATTTATCTATCTACTACTACTTTTCTCAACCATTTTTGACCTGTATTTTCTTCTCTGGATTATTCATTTCCAATTTGCCCAGTTTTGTACTCCTCCAAGACTCCTTCATGTGACACAGAGGCCCATTGCTGCCAGCTTGCAAAGGGTTCATTGTTCTGTAACAGCAAATCTAAACAGGCCTCACAAACTCATTACACCTAGCGCACCACTTTTAGAGTATTTATCCAAAAAGGAAAGGAGTACTTGTGGCACCTTAGAGACTAACAAACAGCTACTGAATGCATCCGATGAAGTGAGCTGTAGCTCACGAAAGCTTATGCTCAAATAAATTTGTTAGTCTCTAAGGTGCCACAAGTACTCCTTTCCTTTTTGGATAAATACAGACTAACACGGCTGCTACTCTGAATCCTATCCAAAAAGGGTTATTGAAGTCTCTAATCAGGCATACTGATCCTCATAATTGTTGTGAGATGTATGTACAGATGATATTAAGGAGTTATGTATATGTACTGAAAATATGTTTTAGGGATATGTCTCAGGCAGGGTTGACATACAGGTTTTGGCCAGACAAAGGATGTAGTCACATGTGTACTCGATTCATATGTTAAAAAAGAATTGTAAGCCAACACAATGGAATCTGGTTTGCATACAATGTCAACATGGAGCCAGCACACCAGGGAGTAAACCGCATGGGGTCATCCTGACTCTGGGGAGAAAACAATGACTTTGGGAAGTATAAGGAGAAGGCAGAAAGATATTCTTCATCCCTCACTGAAAAAACAAAAAAGACAGCAGTTTTTGCATTTATGAAAGGGGGATCCACATCGTGTTGGTTGGAGATGCTGAGAGAGAAACTCTCTCACCTAAAACAAATTTAGACAACAGTTTAGCCTGTTAAAGTTAAGTTTAGATTGTAGAAAGCATGTTATACTTTTTGTTTTATATGTAACCATTTCTGTTTACACCATTATACTCATTCACTATCTCTTAAATCTTAGCCTTTGATAATAAACTTATGATTGTTTTCACTGTAAATATATCTCAGTGCTGTGATGTTATATTGCATCTGATCCTCAGTTGAACCAAACAAGCTGATGTTTGTACCGTTCCTTTGGGAACAGCTTAGCTGATAATTTCTGGGAGTGTCCAGTGGTTAAGGGCTGGACACTACAGGGGAAGTGCTTCAAGGGGGTTCAGGGGTTGGGATGCACCTATTGCAAAGTAAGGGCTGGCAGAGCCCTGAGGAGGTTGTTTGTGTAGCCAACAAATGGGTGACGCCAGGGAGCTGACGCTCACTTAAACACAAGCAAGTCTCTCTCTCTCTCTCTCTCTCTCTCACTGAGGCAGGGGGATAACAAGGTGACTCACAGTTCTGGGCATCCCAAGGAAGCATCACACTTCTTGTTGCATTTGTCTTAGAAAATGATATGTACAAATGCTGTTATCTCAAATGGAGGTTCCCAAACACTTCAATCCATGGAAACCTCCAGCTGCTCCATTGCCAATATGTAAGGTTCTCGCAAACCCCCTTCTTCCTGCCAAAGAATGTCCACTTAACTAGGTGATGGTCCACTTGATTTTCTTGATACTTGGTTGAGGTGTTGGCTAGCATTTTGTTTCTGGGGAACTGGTCTGAAGCTATTTTTCTAAACTTGGGACATGTCTTAGCAATTTCGTACAGTAGAATCATATAACTTTACATACAATGTTGACACACATTTTACCAGGACATAATGTTCCGCAGATTATGAGTTTTCAAATGATACCTCACAAGGCATAATTTGTACAAAATTTATCATGGTCTTGTAAAAAGGATGAACATGGGGTACAGATTGTCAGTGTCTCCATGCCATATGTTGCCCATGTGGTGAATGTAGTTCTTCAATCTTTGGAATGTTATAGTTGTCACATGCTGAATTCCTAGAATGTACAGTCTTCTTGCTACTTCCATCTTAGTCCACATAAATGGACTTTTACCCAAGTTAAACTGATACAGGGCGGCTTCCTGGTCTCCTGGAGAGCAGCCTCCCTGAATACACACACACCACAACCCGTAAAGTTCAGGACATCTCTAGTTATGTTCATATTCCTTTTAGGGGTCCCAAATACTAAGGACTGCATATGTTTGCCTGCGGCTTTTAGTATGTTAATTAGCATGACCCATTTCTGTTCCTTTTCCACCTGCATTGCTTTACTGATATTCTGTACATGGAGGCATCCTTGTCTCTCTCTTTGGGATGAACCGCTTCATCTTAGTCCTGTTCTGGTTGCGGCTCTGCATTGTAGTTCCTCTGATCGGTGAAAGGGCCTTTTTCACCTTCTTCTTTTCTAATTCTGCTTCCTCTGCGTTCACATCAGGGTAGCTCTTATCTTCCTCCAGCAGATGTACCTTTGAGGAGCCAGCCTCTCTCTTTGCATATGTCCAGTTCCCTTTGCAAGGCAGCCACTTCAGCCTCTAGGCTTTCTAGCTTTTATCCATCTCAGAATCAGATTTCAATCCTCCCTTCCTTTGAGGGTACATCTACACTGGAATACACGGTATGGCCATGGCTGGCCTGGGTCAGCTGACTTGGGCTCACAGGGGTAAAAATTGCTGGATAGACATTCAGGCTTGGGCTGGAGCCTGGGCTCTGGAACCCTCCCCCCTTGTCTACACAGCAGTTTTATAGTTCCGCAGCCCAAGCCCCATGAGCCCAAGTCACCTGACTAGGGCCAGCTGTGGGTGTTTATTTTGCTGTGTAGATGTACCCTGAAGTTGATTCTGGAGCTTAATCAGCTCCTTATGTAGCAGTAAACACTGCTGTTCCCTGGTCCCCTTTGAGGCAGGTCAGCTCCTGCTCTTGCTGTGTAACCTGCACTAAGAGCCTTCCATGTGAAGCACTTGTCTCTTCCAGCTCCTACAGGTATTTAGCAATGTGCGTCCATCAGCAGTAGCAGTCTTCTCTTCCAGCTTTCTCCAGTCCATTATTGTATGGGTCTACTAGGTAGCTGAGGGATCTATTGCAATTATCACATCTTCTGTTTTATGCCCATCCTCAATGTTTGTGCCACAGAATACACAGTCCTTTGATGAACAACTGTCCTTTTTGGAAAGTCTTTCTGGAGGAGTGATGTCAGTCAGCTTCTCTGTATCAACACAGGCCTCCTGGTAATCCCCTCACATGCTCCACCATTTTATCGCACATCTTATCAATATTTCAATGCTTCGGCCCTGCATTTCAATGTAGTGCTGGTCCGGCTTTCTTGGCAACCCAGCTTCTTCTGCCAGGGTGTGCAGTGCTAGTGTTTCATTGACCAGTTCCTGGAGCTCACTGGTCTTAGTCTTCGGCTCCTTTTTCATCTAGTTCTCCAGGGAACACTTGACCTTCTCTAGCTCCAGCCTCTGTTTCAGAGCTTACTCCTCTGTTGAAGGAGAGGTTTGCTGTCTCGTGTTCCTGTACACTTCTATTTCCATATGTTCCAACCTTTCAACAAGCAAGTCTTCTAACTTTTTCTGTCAGGACCTTATATTGGAAACTGCTTTTTTATGGTTCCTGTTTACCTCTGCTGGTTCAATTAGCTGCTTCTTCAGTCTTTCTTCTCAGCCTCCATCTGTTTCCCCTGTCCATCCACTCAAAGTCAAAAATATTAGCTGGACAACATCTATGTGCCCCAGGTCCCCACAACTTGAACAGCTTGTCTCTGGATTCTCACACTTCCTTGCCCCAAGTTGGGTCTTCACAGTCCTCTGTGGAGGCTTTGCAGTAGCTTGCGCTCCAGCACCTTTTGGCAGGGTATCTTTAACAGCCCAGTGCTCTATTCAATATATTTTATATAGTCATTGTCCATATAGGGGCAAACCCATCTTACATGCCCCACTTGTGCACACAAGTGGCCAGGCCCCTCACCTTTTTCCTTGTCAGTATCCATAGCGGCCGAATTCTCCCGGTCACTGGACCTCTTTGACATGCTGCTGCTGCTGGGGCTCTTCAAAACGCTGGAGCTGACACTCCCAAGGTTGTTGCTCCCCCTCTATATGCCACCTGGGGAGGGGGAACATCTGCCTGCCAAAGAAGGTATCCATGCTCTATCACTCAGTCATTCTTTCTTTATGGGAAGGCATTTTGGATCCCGGCAACTACGCCGGTTGTGGATGGGTGCCGTCCCAGGGAACCCTCTCTTGTCTACCCCGCAGGCACCCTGCCCTCAGTTTCATCTTAGTTCTTTATAATGACTTGCTCTCAGGGCAGAGTACTTAAACAAGGTTCCCCCCATGCAGTCTTATTTAGTTACTCTTTTCCCAAAAACACAGCTCAGCCCCCACCCTTCCTCATTTAGGACTCCTACAACTCCTCGGGGACCGCGTCTGTTCTGTCGGGCTTGTTGCAGCCCTATAACTAGCTTCTCCCCACCTGGCCTCCCTTTGTAATTTCTGGGCAGAGAGGGGTCAGGTCCCAAACTCTTAAAGATACAGTAACCTGGGTCTTCTCCAAGCATTCATCTGGGATAACCATCCTCTCTCAACACTTGCCTCTGCCCTTCCCTAGGTCTTCTTCATCTCCAGTAATCCCAAAGACCTTAAACAGATATACCACGGAACAAGGATTGACTGACATCTAGTCCCTACTACCTTTAAGGGTACAGTTACCCTGTTACAGGCAGCATGGGAAAAAGTACGAAGGTGCTTGTTTAACAAGTGGATGATGAAGACTGGCAGTATTGGCAGAGTGAAGGTTGGTGCCAACATTGTGATAGTGTGTGAGAGATAAGTGGCATTGGGAATAGGCCATGAAGGAGCTTGAATGTGAAGGCAAGTAGTTTGTGCTTGATGCTATGCAGTAGGGAGAGCCAGTGAAGGGATGCAAAAGAGGGGTGACATGATTAAAGTGACAAGCTAGGATATAAGTGGGCCAAGACTGCATTTGTGAAGGCCAGAGATCAGGATGTTACAGTAATTAAGATACAAGATAATGAGGGCCTGATGAGAGATCTAACTGTGTGGATGGATAGGAAAGGCCAGATCTTAGAGATATTATGCAGGAAGAATAAGCAAGATTTAGACATGGCCTGGATTTGAGGCTTTAGAGTGAGATCTGAGTTGAAGAGGGTGTCCAGGTTAGCAATGTTCCCTCTAATTTTTTCCATCCATGTATGGAATAAATTTTGTTATGTGCACTGAGCTATGTGTGGATGTGTGCCACCAGTAGAAACAAAAAACCTAGATATGATATACATTTTAAAAAAGTTAAATAGGGATAAGTACTCCAGTCAGAACTGGTTAGGCATTTTAGAACTCACTACTCAAAGAATTAAATTTAAGTGTAAGAGAAATAAAAATGATGAAATGCCTAGACCAGTCAAAACACTAAAATAACACACTTTGAAAGAATTAAATTACAGAGAATATATATGCATTGCAGGAAGTACCAAGAAGTAACAACAACAACAATACAAGTATGTGTTGGGAGGTGAGTGTGACACAGAGATAGTGTGTGTGTGTGTGTGTGACAGATGGTGTTTTTGTGTGTTTGACATAGTGTGTGCGCGCATGACGGTGTGTGTGAGACACACTGACACAGAGAGAGTGTATGTGTGACAGAGACTGTGTGTGTGTGTGTGTGTGATAGTGTATGTAACACTGTGACACAGTGTATGACGGAGTTTGTGACTGATACAGTGTGTGTGTGACACAATGTGACGTGTGACAGATTGTGTGTGTGTGACAGCGTGTGTGTTTGACAGAGACAGTGTGTGACACAGTGTGTGCATGTCACAGAGACAGCGTGTGTGCTGGCTGCTGGGAAAGTTTCTGAGAGACACACTGTGCTGTCTCTTTAAGACACTCACTGAAAGCTTTCCGGCTCTGTCCTTAGCCCTGTTGTCTCCCCTCCCCTACTCTGCGGAGATGGGGTACATAGGGAGGGAGGGAGAGAGACTGTGTGAGTGGCTGCTGGGGAAATCTCAGAAACAGTGTACTGTCTCTTTAAGAAAGGCACTCAGCCACTCAACCCTTCCCTGCAACAGCTCTGAGTCCCAAGTCAGGCGGTCTCCCCTGCTCTGTGGAGATGGGGTGGGGGAGAGGGGGGCACCCTGACATCAACACCCTCCCCCCCTGCACAGCCAGGGGAGCAGCTGCAGGACGGAGCAATATGGGGGGAGGGGTACCTGAACACATGCTACCAGCTCTGGGGGCTCTCCTAATCAGCTGGGTGGCACTTAAATCTCTCCTGGGCAGCCGCTCAAGTGCGCAGCTTTACCGGGAACACAGGCTGAGTGACAGAGAGGATGGTAACAAGGAGTCCGGTGGCACCTTAAAGACTAACAGATTTATTTGAGCATAAACTTTTGTGGATAAAACCCTCACTTCTTCAGATGCATCCAGAGAGGATGGTGGCACTGACCACAGTGACTGAGAAATGAGGTTAGAGGAGAAAGTATGGAAGGGGAGGGATTAAAAGCTCTGCTTTGGTCATGGTGGGCTTACACATCCATGAGGAGATGTCAGACAGACAAGCTGAGATTTTTAGCTTGGACAGAAAGAGAGAGATCCTATCTCTCTGCTCCAAACCTGTGAGTCATTGTTTGAATTTGTGTTTGCAAATAATACTGCCCAGAAACAAGATGCAGGGGAAGAAGAGATGGGGGTGGAGGACCCCAGTAGTTAGTTGGGGGGGAATAAGGATGATTCTTTATATGAAAAAACCTGAAGGAGAAAGTAGTGAGGTAGGAAACCTAACTAAAACTCAGCACTTTCTAGTCATTTAGAACTCTTTACAACCAGCCAGTACTAATATACTAATTGCTGGGCTGAAATACAGTGGCAGTTCCCTTTCAGCTTTCACAGAGAATAAATGCTAGATAGATGCAATGACGCTTATAGATCATCCCCATCTGTGGAGTTATTATTGTTTTTATTATGATAGTGCCTAAATGTCACAGGGTGCCACTGGCCCTTTATGAGGGAAGAGGCCAATGCACCTGTGTGGGGCACGCTGACTCCTAATTAGGCTTAAAAGAGGGCACCTCCGTGACTTCAGGGATTTGGCTATCAGTGTGCCTCCCCTGCCCCCAGGTGGGTGGCAGGGCTCGGGCTGTCAGCCCTCCCATCCCAGGTGAGTGGTGGGGCTTGGGCTGTCAGCGCTCCCCTCTCAGGCGGGGATCAGGCTTCCATGAATTCTTGTTTATTGCCACGATCTACCTGTGACTTTTACTAAAAATAACCATGACAAAATCTTAAACTTATTCATTATCCACCCTCAAATCTCTCCTTAAAACTCTTCTGCCATGAAGCCTACAAAAAAACCTTAACAATTAGGTTTCCGGTGTGCTAAAACCATTGTCTGCCATGCTGAGCAATATTGTCACTTTGTTTTCTTGTACTCCCCCATCTATGTCCTCCGTATCCATCTGTTGTCTCTTGTCTTATACTTTGAACAGAAGTTCTTCGGGAGAGGGACTGTCTATTTGTTCTGTGTTTGTACAGTACGTGGCAGGCACAGGGTGGAGGAAAGAGATAGAACATCAGCATGAACAAACACGATGGTATCCAACAACATTCTAGTTTCACATTTGTTTGTAGTTTTTAAATTTATTATTTGCTGTCGCCCTGAAAGGAGGAATGCCAACATCTGCATGCCCCAGGTTCAGGGACTGTGAGGGGATATGTGGCTGGGCCCAGGTATGGTCAATTAGATTAAAAGAGGGGTATGCTCTGAGGAGCTTGGTCGAGCTGCCAGGAGGAGTCAGACTTTCCATATGAGAAGGAAATCTTGGCTCAGTTTTGTCTTCATAAAGCTGTCCTTTTAAGTTCATTTTGAAATGAGGCTAAAGGAAGCTTTTTGAACTCTCAGGTTTGTGATGAAAATGTTGACAGGCCATTTCTCTAGTGGCCCCGGTATTACAGCCTGTCCTGGCTCAAACAAATTTGATGGAGTTAAACAGGCATCAGTGTTAATATTTTTAGACCATATTTATTCTTCCAGAAATCCAGGAATTTTCACCTACATTCCTTAAAGTTTCCAAGAATTTGCCTCTGCAGCGTTTGTTGGTGGAATGGGATGTTAGTGACTCAGCCCACAAGTTTGAACTAGAAATGGTTTTTGACATTCAAGTTAGTCGAACTGAAGAAATGAATGTTGTCTGGACAGTAAGTATCTTTTAAAAACCATATATTTCAAATGTCTTCATGTATCAATATGATCAAAATCAAACATTCTGATGTGTAGAGGTAGCTTTGTCACATGGACATGTCCAAGGCTTCAAAAGAAAGGTCTACATCAGGGATTGGCAACCTTTGGCATGTGGCCTGTCAGGGAAAGCCGCTGGCGGGCCGGGATGGTTTGTTTACGTGTAGCGTCCGCAGGTTCGGCCAATCGTGGCTTCCATTGGCTGTGGTTCACCGTTCCAGGCCAAAGGGGGTACAGGAAGTGGCGTGGGCCGAGGGATGTGCTGGCCGCCGCGTCCCGCAGCCCCCATTGGCCTGGAATGTCGAACTGCGGCCAGTGGGAGCTGCGATCGGCCAAACATGCGGACGCTACAGGTAAACAAACTGTCCCTGCCTGCCAGCAGATTTCCCTGATGGGCCGTGTGCCAAAGGTTGCTGATCCCTGGTCTATATATTTTACTAGCGCTACACTCAGTTTAACATAGAAACGTCGTCTGATCATGGAAACAGAATATATTAAGAAGGATCATTGAGTTCTAAGTCCATTACTAAGGTTTCTCCCAAGTGCATGAGGTGCCTTGAGGACTCCTCCACACTGGTCTAAACTCCATACTAAGGGTCCCTTATTAGAACCTCTGTCCTTCTCACTAAGGAAGATAAGACAATTTCCATTAGAGTTTCTGGTAGCTTCCCTCAAGAAACATGAGTCTAGCTTTGGTCTCCTGTGTGTGAGCACACTACAGCTAGGCCATCAAGCCTGACTATTGATTTGTGAATTTTATTCCTGTTTTCTTCTACTCACCTACTTTAGATGGCTATTGCCATCTTGTTTTCCATGCCGAGGAAATAGCAAGCATAGGCCTTAACAGTTGATGCCACTGCATCCTCTGAGGCATTACCTACCAGAATCCAGTGCATTGCATTGTTTGTATATTTTTCTGTGTGCCTTCCTGAGAATCAACACACACTGGGAACATATGTGTGATGGGATCCCTGGGGTGAAGCCTGGCACTGCGGGACCGCTGTGCCCCCTTAACTCTCCAGCCTGGGCTGTCTCTCACAATGCTTTGCTAGTGACAAGCAGCAAACTCCTCCAGGCACTGTTATCATCAGCACAACTGCATGTGGAGCTCCACACCTAGCTAGATTGCATGAATGCCCCCAGAGCCACTCATGAATCACATAGAGAAAGGCACCAGCCAAACCCCGCCAGCTCCCAGCCTTGTACCTCAGGAATATATTGTCTTGCACTGCTCAAGACGAGTTGTGCAAATTTATTAATTGGTTCACCACTTCATCAATGAAAAGTGGATATACACCAGCCTTTGTAAACCTGAGCAAACACCCTTACCAAACACTTCAGGCAAACTCATTGGTAAAGATAAACAGTTAAATAAATGTATTAACTACAAAAGATAGATTTTAAGTGAATATAAAAGTGATAAGCAAAAAGTCAGTTAGTTACCAAAATAAAATAAAATATAAGCAAACAGTCTAAACTGTCAACCCTATTAGAGTGGGCAACATCCAGATTAAGCAGTTTTTCTCACCCCACTGGATACTGCAGTCCTTAATATACAGGTTTGTCCCTTAAACCTGGGCCAGTCTCCTCTGTTGAAGTCTTCAGTCTTCTGAGTGCCCTTGCTGCTTGCAGCGTAGGTGGGGGAAGGAGAAAAGTGAAGCATGGGCCCCCTGTGTTCTATTTTATACCCTGCGTCCATGTGCTTGGAGAACACAAGTCCAGGCATGTCTGGTGGGCATTGCTGAGTAACAAGGTGAAGCAATCCCTGGGTGTGTCTCCTGTGAGTGAGTCATTGAATTGTAACTCCTCTGCTGGACAATGGCTGGTGATGTCTGTTCAGCGCTCACCCGGGCACTGGTTACCTCTTCCCTTTTCATTGTTTCTGGAGAGCTAGTATCTGGGCAGTTCCCAAATCCACAGCATATTTTAGTGACAACCATACAACACATTCTCATAACTTCATATGCATTAATGATAGACACATTTAGATTAAAAAAATGAGTTTCAGCAGATCATAATCTCTTCCTGATACCTCACACGGCCCGCTTTATATGCAATATCACAATTATATACAGATGAGTAATACGGGGGTTACAGGACTCTCCCCCAAGGTATAGAATGTCACAACATAATCAAGAGGGAATCGCCTAAAATTGCTGCTAAGCTTATGCTCCAAGTGACCAAGTTAAATCGCCTAGTAAGCTGGTGTGAAACAAATATGCTCCAGAAGTGCTTTAACAAAAGTGATATTTTTGAAATCTGTGTTTGTAGGGCTTTTAAATATATTTTTTAAACCATCTGTTGATTGAAATGTGGGAGAATATTAACCACAGATGTTAAAAGCTAGAAAAATCTGAGGAATGTTCTAATTCTCAAGGCCAGTTTATTATACAAGAAAGCCACTACCCAGGAGAATAGACCGAAAGGGTGGGATTTTTAGATGCATTCAGTGTTGATTGAACTCTGCTTCTGTTGAAGTCAATGGGAGCAGAATTAGAACTTATGCTGAATACTTTTGAAAATCCCATCTGCTAGGACATCAAGAATGCAACATACAGAATCATGCCTGTTAAAAACTAGACTATACTAGAGGAAGGGAGGGTCCACACAGCTGAAAGCAAGAATTGCAAAACTCCCAGGAACTTAAATAGGGCTAGGATTTTGCCCATTATGTTTTAAGGAAGCAAAATGCCTCCCAGGCTGAGTATGGTTCACAGTAAATTGCCATTTACACCTCTCTAATTTGTGTATGCAGCACAGAGGATGCTCCTTTCCAATGAAATGCTATCACTCTCATACCTTACACAAGCTAAACTGACTTTTGGGCCTTTTGCATATAAGGGCATGGCTACACTTGCAGATGTAGAGCGCCAGGAGTTAAACCATCCCTCGGGAGACAGCAGCAGGGAAAGTGCTGCCGTGTGTTTACACTGTCAGCTGCAAGCGCAGTGGCGTGGCCACATTAGCAGCTCTGCAACGCCACAGAGAGCAGTGCATTGTGGTAGCTATCCCAGTGTGCAAGTGGCTGCAGCGTGCCTTTCAAATGGGGGGGGGGTGGAGTGTGACAGGGAGTGTGTTGTGTGTATGGGGGGCGGAGAGACTTTTGGGGGGCAGAGAGTATGTCAGCATGCTGTCTTGTAAGTTCAGACAGCAGCAGGGGGAAACCCAGACATCAGCCCCCCCAACCCCCACACGCCTGCCTTAGCAGCAGCAGCATTCCACAGTAATGGTTTGCTTTGTCCTGGAGCAGATAAGCAGGCCGGCTGTCAGACACGGAGCTTTGAAAGGGGATATCTGCATGCCTGCAGCCGGAGTTCAAAACAATGACAAGAGTGGCCACTTGACTTCAAGGAATTATGGGACGTTTCTGAAGGCCAGTCACAGCGCCGTAATGCAACACATCATCCACACAGACACCCGAGCGTTTCAGCCAGGGCACAGCAAGCTTTATGCTTCTTGTGGAGGTGGATTACCAGGAGCGCTCCAGCTGCAGAGTCCGGGCGCTCTAAGTGCCTTGCCAGTGTGGACACCTGAGGAGTTAGGGCGCCCGGGGTTGATTTAATGTGCTCTAACTTGCAAGTGTAGCCAAGGCCTTAGGAAGAGAGAGTTTTGGCTGTAGATCCATTTTGGAAAAAAAATGTGATTAATGCCAAGAGGACAAATAGCCTTGATTAAGATAATAGCTAGTGCTTGGAAACAGACATGGCGTCCCATTAGTCTAGCAATAAAGCTAATGTTTCAGTATAAAATAAATGGCCATTTGTGGCACCCTTACTTAAAGAGTAATAGACTCATTATAGTTATTTAGATTTATTTACCATTTAGGGAAGAATATGAGAGCTCATTAGGTATTATCACTTCCCATAGAAATTGAAGTGATGGATTCAAAATCAACATGGTGTATGCTAGATTTGTCTTCCACTGAAAGACTGACAGGCTTATAAATCCCAGGTCAGTAGGCTGAATTTATATGAATAGTATCCAATGCATAGGGTAAAAGCTTAACATACAAACTCCATTTGGTCAGTTGTTATGTGTCAGTACCAGCAGCTTATGTTCTTTCTTCTTTACAATAAAATAGTAGTAAGTACCATAATAATACAGTGGATGAGTGATATAGTTCACGTTGAAGCAAGTACAGTTTGCATACTATTCAGAACAGAAGCTAAAGAGTTCCCCTGTAATTAAAAACTAACATTAAATCATAAAATATCACTGAAATCAATTGTAAAAGTCTGGGGAGCAAAGCCATTGAAGAAAGCCCAGGTGTTATGAACAGAGATAGGTGAATTCTAATCCTAGTCAGAGCTGTCAGTGGAGCTATGCTGATTTACACCAGCTGAGGATTGGACCCAGTTTCTTGTTTTTAAAAAGTGAGAAGCGTTTTGAACTGTACACTTGCAGCAGGCAGTTTAATTAGGAGTGTGTGTGTATGTGTGGGTTGTATTGTCGTGGCCTTGAGCCATGCTCCTGCACTGGGGCTGTGCAGACTTGCAGCATGCTGGGAAAAATGCACCCCCCGCCCCTTCAGAAAACAGAGCAACATTTGCCTGCATGGCTAGTCTGGTCCTTGAATCAGTTTGAGTCGTGAGCACCAGGGGCTATTCCTGTGCACTGTGTGCACTGGCAGGGATAGCCCCACATGGTCTCTGTACTCAGGAGGGTGTCGGGAGTGAGATTGCAAGGGATCTTCCACCAGGCAGGAACCAGCCTCTGTCCGGCCCTTCATTAATTTTGCTAGTATGTTATCATTCCCTTTTATATGGGATTAAAACTACTGACTTGCTGTATAAATGATTTCCTAAGACCTCTTTGCTATCATTGTCTTTTCCATTGTATATTTTAGACAGTCACTATCCTCTTGACTTCCATAGACAGATAAAAAGAAAGGGAGTACTAGTGGCACCTTAGAGACTAACAAATTTATTTGAGCATAAACTTTCGTGAGCTACAGCTCACTTCATCGGATGCATTCAGTGGAAAATACAGTGGGGAGATTTATATACATAGAGAACATGAAACAATGGGTGTTACCATACACACTGTAACAAGAGTGATCACTTAAGGTGAGCTATTACCAGCAGGAGAGCGGGGGGGGGGGGAGGGGACCTCTTGTTGTGATAATCAAGGTGGGCCATTTCCAGCACTTGACAAGAACGTCCCCTGAATAGATATGTGGACACAGTTGGCAACGGGCTTTGTTGCAAGGATAGGTTCCTGGGTTAGTGGTTCTGTTGTGTGGTGTGTGGTTGCTGGTGAGTATTTGCTTCAGGTTGGGGGGCTGTCTGTAAGCAAGGACTGGCCTGTCTCCCAAGATCTGTGAGAGTGATGGGTCGTCCTTCAGGATAGGTTGTAGATCCTTCCACTAACCCAGGAACCTATCTTTGCAACAAAGCCCGTTGCCAACTGTGTCCACATATCTATTCACGGGACACCATCATAGGGCCTAATCACATCAGCCACACTATCAGAGGCTCGTTCACCTGCACATCTACCAATGTGATATATGCTATCATGTGCCAGCAATGCCCCTCTGCCACGTACATTGGTCAAACTGGACAGTCTCTACGTAAAAGAATAAATGGACACAAATCAGACGTGAAGAATTATAACGTTTCAAAAACCAGTTGGAGAACACTTCTGTCATAAATATAAAGGGAAGGGTAAACCCCTTTAAAATCCCTCCTGGCCAGAGGAAAAATCCTCTCACCTGTAAAGGGTTAAGAAGCCAAAGGTAACTGCGCTGGCACCTGACCAAAATGACCAATGAGGAGACAAGATACTTTCAAAAGCTGGGAGGAGGGAGAGAAACAAAGGGTCTGTGTCTGTCTGTATGCTGTTTTTGCCAGGGACAGAACAGGCATAGAGTCTTAGAACTTTTAGTAAGTAATCTAGCTAGGTATGTGTTAGATTATGATTTCTTTAAATGGCTGAGAAAAGAACTATGCTGAATAGAATGACTATTCTTGTCTGTGTGTCTTTTTTGTAACTTAAGGTTTTTGCCTAGAGGGATTCTCTATGTTTTGAATCTAATTACCCTGTAAGGTATCCACCATCCTGATTTTACAGAGATGATTCCTTTACTTCTATTAAAAGTTGTCTTGTAAGAAAACTGAATGCTTTTTCATTGTTCTAAGATCCAAGGGTTTGGGTCTATGGTCACCTATGCAAATTGGTGAAGATTTTTACCAAACCTTCCCCAGGAAGTGGGGTGCAAGGGTTGGGAGGATTTTGGGGGGGAAAGATGTGTCCAAACTACGTTTCCCAGTAAACCCAGTTAAAGTTTGGTGGTGGCAGTGGAAATTCCAAGGGCAAAGGGTAAAATTAATTTGTACCTTGGGGAAGTTTTAACCTAAGCTGGTAAAAGTAAGCTTAGGAGGTTTTCATGCAGGTCCCCACATCTATACCCTCGAGTTCAGAGTGGGGGAGGAACCTTGACAACTTCAATCTCTTTGGTCACTCGATTACAGACCTAAAAGTTGCAATTCTTCAACAAAAAAACTTCAAAAACAGACTCCAATGAGAGACTGCTGAATTGGAATTAATTTGCAAACTGGATACAATTAACTTAGGCTTGACTAAAGACGGGGAGTGGATGGGTCATTACACAAAGTAAAACTATTTCCCCATGTTTATTCCCCCCATCCCCCACCCCCCACTGTTCCTCACACTTTCTTGTCAACTGCTGGAAATGGCCCACCTTGATTATCACTACAAAAGGTCCCCCCCCGTCCCCGTCCCCCGCTCTCCTGCTTGTAATAGCTCACCTTAAGTGATCACTCTCGTAACTCCCATTGTTTCATGTTCTCTATGTATATAAATCTCCCCACTGTATTTTCCACTGAATGCATCCGATGAAATGAGCTGAAGCTCACGAAAGCTTATGTTCAAATAAATTTGTTAGTCTCTAAGGTGCCACTAGTACTCCTTTTCTTTTTGCGAATACAGACTAACACGGCTGCTACTCTGAAACCTGTCAGACAGATAAGTATCCTTTCAACAGTAGTATATTTTAAAATTACTTTTTGCAGATTACAAAGCCCCACCGTATCTTTTAAACCATTTCCTACCATGCCTTTTGTTCCCCATCCCATTGTAGGACTTTCAGCTCTCTTTCAGCCTGAGGACTACAGTCAAATATAAAATTAATTCTCCACCAATACAGATATATACAGTAGTAGTGTAGAGTGAGGATGTACATAAGCCTCCAGATGATCAGAAAACTATCAAGTGTGCAGCTGTGCGTGGAATGGTGTGTGCAAATTAGCATAACTGCAAGCACAATCAACCTATTGGTCACCTGAAAGTGAAATTACTGCTTTTGAACATAAAGGGCCTGATCCACCACTGCATGCCTCTGATTTTATGCGGACATAGCTTAATTGATTTCAGTAGAATTGCACCGGCATATGATTGTGAATCAAGCCTGTAATCATGCATGTGTAAATGAGGTTCATAGTTACACACACATTTTTCTGAAAATCTGAGATGCAGGATTACAACTGGGATTTTCAAGGAGCTTTAGGGAGTTACACCACCAATGTTACCTGGGGTTTTCAGAACCCAAAACAGTGGTAACTTACCTTTTTTTTCAGGCTGTGTTAGGAATAAATTAATAGGAACACAGTGCTTCTGTCTGATAAATGATTGATATAAGGAAGCATGCTCTTATTTAAAACTACTATTTATTAGATATTAAGCACACACACACACACACACACGGTTTAGGAAATTCCAGATATAGTTACCTACAGTCTGAGATGGTTTTGAGTGATAAACAGCCGGGTTTCCGGGGCCCTTTCCCCATACAGCTGATGGGGAGTTTAGCTGTCAGCTCCTTGCCCGAAGAAAAGCTCCCTCAAGACTGCTCTGAGGTATTTACTTTTGCCTAATTTCTATGGTGAACTTTAACAAAGCACATAACCTATAGTGACTCCTAGTCGGTTAGCATAACAACCTCTACTGGGTTACCAATTTTTAAAATTTTAATAAATTTATTTTAAATTTTTAAAATATTTTTACCTAACAATAACATGTCAGGGGCACCTAAACCCAGGTTGCGATTGACATACTTTTAATAATTTTTGTCCTATTTTATTATTCTGATTAACAAACTACAAGCATGCAGCTGTCTGACCTTGTGTCACAAAGGCCTAAGATTATTCCTAGCAGTGTGATGTTTGGTTTTCAGTTGGCAGTGGCAGAACATACAAAATGGCTGACTGTGGTACTGTCAAGTTCTGGGGCACACACAGGAATGTCAATTCCAGGGTAACAGCAACTCCTACTGAGCCTATCTTATGTTGTAACAGCTAAACCTAATTCCAAACTAAGCATTTTACACGTGTCTTTGTTCACCATACTCTGCCTTAATAGCATGCTTACCTATTGTTTGTTTTTAGGAGTATTATAACACAACTCTCAGTAAATTGAAAAAAACTCTGCACTGGAGTTGGGATTCAGAATTACCTTTGGAATGCATGTCCCACTCTGTAAGAATCAGGAGCATGGTGAATGATGAAAGATTCTCTAAACTCTGGAGTCGTTGGAGTCAGTGGGAGACTGTGCTGGGTAAGCAAAGCAAGACTTTGGAATATTTCCTTGCTGATTTAATGCTGTGGTTTAATTTGCTAGTGTAAAGCCAGTAAAATACTGGAGTTCATGTCAGCAGTGGCTATGCAACATCAATGGACCATTTTAGAATATACTGCTAATACAGCAGAACCCCGTTTATCTGATTTAATTGGGACAGGCCGGGCTAGATCAGACAAGCAAAAATCCGGATAAACCAGAGAATGGGAAAATGTGATGCTGCAGCGCCATCTAGTGGCCACAGGAGAGATCACCCGCTTCTGGCCTTGGAGTCCTGGTTGTTCGGTAAATGCAGGGAGCAGCCAGTTAAGGGAGGGTCAGATAAATGGGGTTCTGCTGTACTTGTCTGCACGGTTTCATAGAACCATAGAAATGTGGGACTGGAAGGGCCCTCATGAAGTCATCTAGTCCTCCTCCGCCTTCCCTCCTGCCCCACCCCTCAGCACTGTGCTGGGGCAGGATTAAGTATACTTAGCACATCCCTGTAAAGCGTTTGTCTAACCTGGCCTTAAAATCTCCATTGGCAAGGATTCCACAGCCTCCCTAGGTAACGTGTTCCAGTGCTTAACTATCCTTATAGTTTTGGTCTCTCAATCAACATCAAGAAGACAGAAGTGCTGTACCAGCCTGTACCAAGAAAGCCTTATGTAGAGCCTATTATCACAGTGCATGGCCAAACCCTCCAGTTACTGGACAAGTTCACCTACCTCAGCAGTACACTGTCACATGCAGTTCATATTGATAGTGAAACCAACACCAGAATTGCCAAAGCTAGTGTGGCCTATGTGCAAATGTGTGGGAGTGCACAGGGATTAGTCAACAAACAAAACTGAGCTATCATGTATCATGAGCTACAAAGCTATCATGTTTCCAACTTTGATGTATGCATGAAAAACCTAGATGGTGTATAGACGCCATGTTATGAAGCTGAATCACTTTCACATGGGCTGTCTGAGGAGACTGATGAGGATAAGATGGCACAACAAGGTTCCAGAGAGGGAGATTCTCATATGGGCAGGTATTCCAAGCATCCATACTCTGTTGATAAAATCACAGTTGAGATGGGTAGGCCATGTCACCAGAATGTCAGATGGGTGACTACGAAAGATCTTTTATGGTGAGCTAAAGCAGAGAAAGTGCTGTCAGGGACGCCAGAAGAAATGTTTCAAAGACTCCCTGAAGTTGTCCTTGAGGCATTTCAACAGAGTTTTGGGAAGATCTTGCTCATGATCATTGTACCTGGAGAAGTCTCATCCATACTGGAGCACCAATCTGAGCAGAGGAGAACTACTGAGGCAGAACAGAAGTGCCAGCAGCATAAATCTCACAACAGCAGCATGTCCACTGTTAATCAAGTAACCCATAGTGGCATCTCTTGTTCAGTGTGCTACAGACAGTTCAAAGCTCATAGAATCATAGAATAACAGAGTTGGAAGGGACCTCTGGAGGCCATCTAGTCCAACCCCCTGCCCAGAGCAGGACCAATCCCAACTAAATCATTGGCCTGATCAGACCTCAAATTGGCCTGATCAGACAATCATGTGTTCACAGAAACCAAGTCAATCAGTGATGTCATGGTCATCTTTGAACTCGAAGGATGAACAACAACAACATCCTTATAGTTAGAAAGTTTTTCCTAATATCTAGCCTAAATCTTCCTTGTTGCAAAGTAGAATGTTTACTTCTTGTCCTTCCTTCAATGGATATGGAGAACAATTGATCACTGTCCTCTTTATGACAGATTTGAAACCAGATATCAGGTCTCCCCTCAGCCTTCTCTTCACTCGAATAAACATGTTCAGTTTTCAATTTTTCCTCAGACATTTTCCAGCCCTTTTTCCATTTTTTGTTGGACACTCTCCAGTTTGTCCGCATCTTTCTGAAAATGTAGTGCCCAGAACTGGACACAGTACTGACCAGTGCTGGGACAGTTACCTCCTGTGCCTTACATTTGACACTCTGTCACATTGACACCTTGTATTCAATTTGTGATCCACTATCACCCCCAGATCCTTTTCTTCCTAAGTGAAGTATTTCACACTTGTCTTTATGGAATTTCATCCTGTTGATTTCAGACCAATTCTTCAGTTTATCAAAATCATTTTGAATTCTAATCCTGTCTTCCGAAGTGTTTGCAACCCCTTCCAGCTTGGTGCATCTGCACATTTTGTAAATATACTCTCTACTTCATTATCTAAATCATTAATGAAAATACTAAATGGCACTGGCCCCAGAACAGACCTCTGCAGGACCCCTCTTGATACATCCTCCCAGCTTAACAGCAAACCATTTCGAACTACTCTTTGAGTATAATTTTTCAGCCAGTTGTGCACCCACTTTATAGTAATTTAATCTAGACCACCGTCCCTAGTTTGCTTATGATAATGTCATGTAGGACTGTGCCAAAAACCTTCCTGATATATTGTATCTATTGCTTCCCCGCTATTGAATAGGCCATAAACCTGTCAAAGAAGGAAATTAGATTGGTTTGGAATGATTTGTTTTTGACAAATTCACATTAACTATTACTTATCACCCTACTTACCTCTAGGTTTGAACAATTGTGTCATTTAGTGCATTTTTTAAAATGTTTTTAATGTCCTAGAAAAATGATAGAACTTCCAAGTATTGTTTAATCTCATTAGAAAAACTGTAGTCAGCAAATTAAAACAACAGATAGGAGTATTACTGTATAAAAGCAGAGAAGAAAGATAGCTGCTGGGTAGAGCCAGGAACTCTTGCTTCTTTTCCTAGCTCTGTCACTGATTTGCTATGCGACCTTGGACAAATTGCTTCACCTTCCCGTGCTTCCCTTTACCCAACTGTAGGATAGATAGAACAAGGCTCACTTTTCTTATAGGAGATAATGAGGATTGATTACATTTTGTATAGCACTTTGAGATCCTCAGATGAAAACTACAGTACTACTGCAAAGTATAAAGTCTGAGACAGCCTGCTCACTAACACGAATCATTGCATAAAAGTAGTAAAACTGTGAAAAGTAGTATAGATCTCATTAACTTTATTTAGAAAACAAACTTGTGTGCATGGAATTTCCTCTAAAGGGCTCAGTCTTGCAGCCTGTGTCCACTGGGACTAGTCACATGCATAAGGTCAGTAGGATTTTGATCACAATAAATGGAGTTAAATTTAAAATGGACTTTTATATGTTTTGAGTGTGTGGTTTTTATTATCAAAGAACAAAAGACTATAGGAGATGAGAGTGTTATGTTTTCAGCATCTGGTTGAATGGCAGATTTCTTACCTGCATTCTTAATTTCAAGGTTTCTACTGAAGGAAATGAGAAATGTAAGTATTGAATTAGTTAATTAGCATGCTATATGATGTTTTTATTTTATAGGAAACTTTTAATGCTGTTAATCCAGATTATATAAAAACATGTATTTAAAATATGTTCAATTTTAGTTTCAGTAAAGTTATATAAATTAAATGTTATACCTGGCTAGAAGGCAATTGAGTTGTACAACTCCAGGATCTCTTAGGCTATGTCTACACTGCGTGCCTTACAGCGGCACTGCTGTGCTGCTACAGCCGAGCCGTTGTACGCGGTAGCCACTCTTTGTCGCCAGGAGAGAGCTCAAAATAAAATAAAATAAAATAAAAAATAAATACCAAATATTAAAATAAAATAAAATAAATAAAACCACCCCCCAACGAGGGGAACTGTAGCTTTGTTGGTGGGAGAGCGTCTTCCACCGATGAAGTGCTGTCCACACCGGCGCTTTTCATGGTTAAATCTTTTGTCACTCAGAGGAGTAATTTTTTCACACCCTTGAGCAAGAAAAGTTTTAACGACGAAAGTGCAGTGTAGAGACAGCCTGAGGGCATGTCTTCACTAGCAACATTAAAGCACTGTTGCAGCAGCGCTTTAACATGGCTGTATAGTTGTGGCACCGTAAAAAAACCAGCTCCACGAGGGGAGTAACTACTAGCGCTGGTGCACTGTCTACACTGGCACTTTACAGCGCTGAAACTTGCAGTGCTCAGGGGGGTGTTTTTTCACACCCCTGAACAAGAAAGTTGCAGCTCTGTAAAGTACCCGTGTAGACAAGGCCTTTAGTCTTTGAGGATAAATTTAGTCCTACTTCATTGTATATCTGTGTTGTCCTTGGCAATGCTGCTGTAGTAAACAAGGAAGCTGTAATATCCTTACCACTGAAGCCTGACTTGTTCCTTTGATTAGGGCTCTTCTAGGAAGGCAATGTCTCTTCGGAAGCTGTTGCATAATAATTCTTGGACTCAGTGCAGAATCACTTCAACAATTTCAACTTTGTAACAGCATCATGTGTTCTGTGAATGTGGGGCATAAATTAACCACCTGTGATTCTTGCTTCACTGTCATCAGGCTGTAGTATTTATATAAACTAATACTGAGAACCAAGAGTTATTAATGTTTCTCTGAAGTTTATATTTTATGCTTCTTTTTTCCTAATGCAAGGTTGTTGATTTGGCTCTGCATTCATGTATTAGTTTAATATGAATACACAGAAGTCTCTCTGTAGCTAAGGTTATAACAAGGTTTCTATAATAAGTCTTCTGGGACTTAGATCCACAATGGTTTAGGCTCCCTTGGTGAACTCCTGGCCACATGGCAGTCAATGGTAGAACTCGCATTTGCTTCACTAGGGCCAGGATTTCACCCCTTAACTCTGTATTTCAATATTTCCACATTTTTAAAAAAATGTAATCTTAATTTAGAATTTCTAGACATTTTTATCATTTAATTAGTATGGGTGTGGGATGGGGAAGGGATGAGGTTGGGGGTTAGGATTTCAACTACAGCTCTCTAGTAAGTTTTTTTCTCTTTTTATGTTTTGATACAGACTTATAACCTTAACTAGTTTCTTACAGGTTTGTGTCTGGCAATCGTAATTAATATTAAGGACAAGAGACACTAGTAGTAAACCAACTACTTACGTCACTTCTGAATGAACTTCTGTGAACTGTAATCGTAGAATCCAGGAAAAATTGGCTGAATACAAGGCAGTGATTAGCTCTTTCAGATTGACTGGAACAGCATCGTTTCTGGTGAACTTAGATGATTTTTAAAAATGTGTTTTGAAAGGATCACTAAACATTTCTTCCTTAATGACCAGGAAAGGGTGTGTTTGATCCCTGTCCAATGTTAATTCATAAATGGATCCCTTATGGCTTCAGTCTAACAAGAATAAAAAGATTTCGTCCATTAAAAGGTGAGTTTGAAAAGCTTTTTATCTACCAAGTTTAGTTATCCACACTGGTTCAGGTTTGCACAGGTCGTGCTTGGATTTAGATACTAGAAATGTTACCAAATGTAGCAGGGGAAGCACAGAGCCCTTAACTTGGGTCTTGGCAGATAACAAGCTTTTCAAACTCACCTTTTAATGGATGAAATCTTTTTATGCTTGTTAGACTGAAGCCATAAGGGATCCATTTATGAATTAACATTGGACAGGGATCAAACACACCATTTCCTGGTCATTAAGGAAGAAATGTTCACACCTATCATCCCAGCTTGCCTTTGCAAAATCGTATGTACAAATCCTGTGTTAGAGGCCAGATGTAAAGCTCACTAAAGTTAATGGGGCAAAGAGTCCTGTGGCACCTTATAGACTAACAGATGTATTGGAGCATAAGCTTTCGTGGATGAATACCCACTTCGTCGGATGCATGCCAAGTTAATGGGAGTCTTTCCATTGACTTCGTTGGGATCTGGATCAGGTCCTAGGGGGTGAAATTCACCACTGTACAAAGGCTCATGCACCACTTAAGTTTTATATCTTACGGGTTTAAGTAGGACTGAAGTGGGAGAACATCACAGGAGGGTGTACAAATGGATGTTTGCATGTTGATAGTTGAGGTACAATTACCAGATGTGTGCAAATGCCCAGTTATGCATTCAAAGTCACAATCACCTATCTTGAACACCCTTTAGAAAACTTGTCCCTAGTGCTTTCTCAGCTATCTAGTCATGGAGTAGACTGTTCACAAGAGACCCACAGCATAAAGAAAGAACATTCAAATTAAAAGATTTATTCTTTTGTATCTTGCAGGCCTAGATACTTCAGATGACAACACACCATACATCTTCCCAGAAGATAAAGTTGTAGAGGAAGGTTCAAATGTCACTTTTTGCTGCATTGGAGGCAAAGATAGCAGAATTGAGTATCTTTTGTTTAATTACACTGATTATTATTACCCAGATTCAAACACCAGCCAGCGAAACATGGTGATTACTATGAAGAAGGTGTTGCATGCAGAAGTGCCTGGCATTCCTGTCTTTTGTAAAATCTCTGGTAAAGAAAACAAAAAATACAGTGCAACGCTTCTCTTTGTGGGCAGTAAGTACACACTTTGCTTTGGGTCTCTTTTTCTGTTGCTGATGCGCGTGGGAGGGATTGCGCTCTACAAAAATCACTTGTAAAGTTCAAGGGGTCCGTTCTGAGCAGCTATAAATTGGCATTGCTCTGGTGGCCTCAGTGGAGCTATGCCTATTTACACCAGCTGAGGAACTGGCTCCAACAGCATGTCCTTACATTACACATTCCAGAGAAGAAAGGTTTGTTTTCAAGTTTAAAGAGTGCTACTAGATTTTGACTAAAAGAGGTTCATGGATGAATCCCAAAACCTATTAATGCTTTAGCATACAGATAAACCAGGGAGCTTAAATTAATAACTTTGGTAGATACTAAAAATCATGGACTGAATAAAGACACTGGATTTATGGCTTATTACAGCAATCTACAACCCATTAACAACCCCTCCTTTTCCCCCTGCAGCTGCCTTCCTTCCCCAACTGGAGGGGTGTTAACAGGCCACTTCACCTTGAACAGTCCCTTGAAATGTGTGTTAACTACTTATGCTAAACAATCTGTTCTACTTTGTATTTCCCTGTGACATTCTGAATACATTTCCCAGGCTATGTCTCCACTACAAATTACTTCAGTAAAAGTTACATCTCTCAGGGGTGTAAATAATCCACACCTGAGTGACGAAAGTTATACTGATCTAAACTCCGGTGTGGTCAGCACTTTGTCAGACATAGCTATCGCCTCTCGCTAAAGCAGGAGTTAAGCCGACAGGAGAGAGCTCTCTTGGTGCTGCATCTGCTGTAGTGTAGACATACACAGAGCTCTTCTTCAGGTCTGAGGCTAAGCTCGAAAGCTGGTCTTTCTCACCAACAGAAGTTGGTCCAGTAAAAGATGATACCTCACCTTGTCTCTCTAATGTCCTGGGACGGACGCAGCTACAACAACACTGAATTAACAGCCACAGACAAGCTGGGTGAGGATCTTTTATTGAACAAGATTGGAGAGAGAGAGAGATTTCGAGCTTACACAGCTCTTCTTCTGGTCAAACACAGTCACCTAAGAATTCAGCCTGAATATGCATAATACTAGCATAGCATAAAATGTTTCCCCTCCAAGTATAGACGTAAGTTTTAAGTTGGGTGACACCCTAAACATTGGATAGATCTTTATTTTACATAAATAACACGTTTGGAGTGCAGTGATCTTTCAGAGTACAGTACATTTTAGTCTGCTTTCTTCTCTGAGGCTGTCTTTGTATGAGTGCAATTGAAATAATAATGTCTGTAGTCAACCAGGCTTTGTACATGTTAATCGTTAGTTTGTCATGTTGATCTTCTCCTTGGTTTTAATTACAAGAACCACCTTATGAGCCTGAAGATCTTTCCTGTGACACTCGGGACATTAAGACATTAACTTGTACTTGGAATCCAGGAAAAAATACCTATCTTTATGGGGCTCATTCAACAAAATACCACTTGTTTGAAAGGTAAGTTTTCTCAACTGATTAAATTAGTTCTATGGCCTGTACTATACAGGAGGTCAGACGAGATGATCTAACGGTCCCTTCTGCCCTTGGAATCTATTATTTACAATCTATTAAAAATATTTTTCTCTGTATGCTATAAGAAGTTGCACCCTTTTCCAGATCATTAAGCAATACATTCAAACAACAAAGGTTAACAGCCCAGGACTTTGGAGCACCCACCATTAACACTTTCTCATGTTGAAAACTGACCAACTAGCCTCACTCTTCGTTTTGTCTCCTCACCAGTTTCTGATCCATCACACTAATAAATTACCTCTTTAACCAGGACTGACTAATTTTCTTTAATAGTTTCTTGTGAGAGCCTTTGTCAAAGCTTTTTGAGTGTCCAAGTGAATCCTCGAAATATATTCTCCATTACTCTCTATTTTGTTGTCAAAAGGGCTGGATGGCTCATTCTGTTCCCACCACCTTGTGGTAGTCAGAGACAGCCCAGAAGCCCAGATCTGTTCTCAGAGTGAGCCACACTAATTTTCTCACTTCTAGCCCTGCCTAAGATTAGGCATTGCTAATTAATTTTTGTTTAGAGACTACACACATTTACTTGCACAAACTCATCCCAGCCCCTTTCCCCCCCACATCCCATACCCACCCTCCCCATAGGTGTAGTTTGGGCAGCATTTCCCCCCAAACAGAGGCGAGGCATGTGGGGGCACCCAGGGTCATATGCAGCAGATGGTGCTCCCCCATTAAGCCGGTCCTTCCCCCCCCCCAGCACTGGCAGCCTAGGTATCACTCCAGGTGGGGGAAAGAGCCAGTGAACCAGGGGAACTGGCTTCAGTGTGCATGTCATACCTCCCCCACAAAATAGCAGTCAAACTATGCCTATGCTGTGCCCCCCCCACACACACACAGTTGTTGGACAGTCTGGAAAGCATCAGTGTTCTATGGCCTGGATCCTACAAACAGCTATAGACATGAGTAACTTTGTGCATGTGAGTTCAATCCATTCAGTATAACAGCTTAACCTCTGCTGAAAAGCCAACAGTACTGAAAATAGGTTTCAGAGTAACAGCCGTGTTAGTCTGTATTCGTAAAAAGAAAAAAGAAAAGGAGTACTTGTGGCACCTTAGAGACTAACCAGTTTATTTGAGCATGAGCTTTCGTGAGCTACAGCTCACTTCATCGGAAGTGAGCTGTAAGGTGCCACAAGTACTCCTTTTCTTTTTTCTTTAGTACTGAAAATACTTATGGGCTGTACTGAACCGTCTTGCACAAGGCCATTTTGGAATTGAATTGGTCAGAATTTTAGCATTTAACTCCCATGGAAGTTTTCTGTGGTCAGCAGCAAGAACATGGGGAATTCATCCAATTCTCTATCCCCACAGATCTCCTGCAGAATACTGAGTGGCATGAACAGTCAGCGCATGAAACAAGACAGAAGTATTAGATCACCCAAACAACCTCATTAGATAATCAGCCACAGTTGCTTACCAACTTCTGAAAGCCTTTTGCTTTTCAAATAAACCATTCCTGGGTACCCTCCTTTATACCACAGTTCTTGTAAAATATAATAGAAATTACTATTTCTGTTACATTTGTTGATAGAGAATTATGCACATACAACAACTGTATTTTTATTTAAGTTTTAGTTCTGTTCTAGATAGGCATCACAGTTTCTGAATCCATTATTGCGCTTCTGCAGCATCTATGATTTTAAACCAAAGAAAAATAAACCAATGACTTTTTCCTCTCTCTTGAAAGGTTTTCCCAAAAAACATTTTGCTACCAAGAAACAGCACATTATCTAGAACCCATCCATTGTTCTTGGGCTATAGACCAGCAGATGATATACAACCTAACACTGACTGCCCAAAACCCTCTTGGAAAGAGAAGTGCTAATTTTGTCCTTGATGTAGCTCACAGAGGTAAGGGTTTTTCTGCTCCTTGTTGATGTTTTGAAGGGTCTTTTGGGTAGGCTCAAGATCACCACCATGAAACATTCTGGGGCCGCCCGTCCTATTTCTCTATGAGGCAGTATTGTCTGAAAACCTCTCAGATTTAAAGATAAATGTTTTTTCCTTCCCAGCTTGCCCTGATTCCCATCTTCTCTGTGCCCACACTTGCCTGCTCCCTCTTCAGTTTCAGTTTTGCAGCTGCTGTTACTGATGAACACAGTCCGATCTCCAGGTTGAGAGCTAAGTGATCAAAATGATCCCTTTTGTGGCCTCAGAATCTGCCAAATGTCCAAATGTGGGGAGTGATGTGCAACAAAGGGCCTAAATAAGAGGCACAAAAAAAGGAGCCACTCAGGAAACGAAGTGCTGTGGGATCATTCCTTTGTCGTAGAGAACTTTGACACCACAGTTTCACAATTGCACGTTTCTGATGTAAATCTTCAAAAACAAAAGGGAGAGGACACCAAATTTGTGTGGGGTGGACATAATTTTGGCACTAGAATGAATGATTCCCTCATAATGATTGGCATTTGAGTGGTAAACGCATTATTACAGAGCCTGAGGGAGTGGGCACATGCCCCCCAGGAGCAGTGGATGACAGGAGTACCAACATGGTAGTGCATGAGACAAGAAGAGCAATTTACCATAAGTGAAGCAGAAAAATTGACTGTACACAAAATGCTTTCAAATGCATAAAGGAAACACACTGAAAACACAAGAAAATGAGTTTCTTTCTCCAACTGCTTTCAGTTCTAGGAATTGTGGGTGCTTCTTGTAACAATACTAGATGTCTCTTTCTGATGGCATAAAGCTTGAGCGCTCTTCTAACCAGTCTTTTTAGGCAAGTCCTGCCATTTTTCTATTGCTACAGATATTTGCTGTAGATTTTTTGCAGATTTAAAAAACATTAGCAAATAAAGCAAAACAAAATTTACACCCTATATTTGTAGCTCTGCAGTATCAATAATGGATGCATTCAAGGGTCAGATTTGGACACCATCTAGCCTAATACTACTTATAGAGTACATATCATCTGAGGATCTCAAAGGACTTTAACAAGGGAAGATGAATAGAAGTAGGCCCTTTTTTTGGATGCAGAAGCTGAGCCACAGAAAGTTTAATTGATCTGCTCACATTCAGTCAATAGAAGAGTGGTGAATAGAACTGCAGGTCTTTGGCTCCAAGTCCAGTGAACTACTTCTGGGATGCAGAGCCCCACTAGAGAAGTAGATAAACAATAAAAGATTCAATTTCTAAAAGCATCACTTATTTTTACTAATACATATGTCTCTCTGCCTGGAATCCCACTGGGAGAGATGTAATGAGGAAATCCTAGACTAAGCCTCGTATTCACTTTCATTGCTCAATGAAGACATTTTGAAAGTTCTTGAATTCAAGTTTTTCAGAATCTAACTTATCTTTCCCTTTGGCAGTTCATCCATATCCCCCCTCTGACCTTTCTGTGGAACATATGAAAGCCACAGAAGTCAGTTTATACTGGCGTATGCAGCCCGAGTACAAAGCAATTAAGCTGCTATGTCAGATTGAAAATCGCCACCCAAGTGGGCAAGTGGAACTGGTAAGAAACTTAAGTTTCAGTCTAAACAAGCAACTGGGGTTTTGGGGTATGGAGTACAGTATATTTGTTTCATGGTTTTTAATGCCATCGGTAGTGGGTGGGTGAATCACTGGCCTTTAGTAGGTGGAATGCCAAACATGCACAAATATGTGTGATCGAATCACATTCTAGGAGAAATGTTCAGGTCTTTGAGGCTGTCAGTGTTGGTGGAGACCAGGTGAAAGACAAAGCTATTGTGCGAGGCAAGGTGGATGAGGTCATATATTTTATTAGATCAACTTCTGTTGGTAGAAGGGACAAATTTTCAGGCTTCACAGAGCTCTTCCTCATGTCTAGAGAAGATAATCAGAGTATCACACCACCAATAGATGTTATCTCCCCTGCCTTGTTTGTCTCATATCCTGCCACCAACATGTCTACACCACCACTGCAAAGGCCACTGAGAACATACAAATTATTGAGTCTCTGTAGGAGCAGCAAAAGAGATCTGATGAGAGATGAAATTCAAGATCTAGGTTGGGACAGAGCCAATGGAGAGACTTTAGTAGTGAGTGATGTGGTCTGATCAGGTGAGGAAGAGAATCGTAGCAGTTACATAATTAATAGATATTTAAAGTCAAAATGGACCGCTGTTGTCATCTAGTCTGACCTTGTGCATAACACAGGCCATAGAATTTCACCTAATGATTTCTGCATCTAGCCCAATATGGTTAAACAAGAAGAAAACTTGTAGAAAGATGTCAGCGGGCAAGCTGTCCCATTGTTAATAACCTTCACTTAAAAATGGGCATTTGTTTCCAATTTAAACTTTCACTTTCCAGTCACTGGAAATCTTGGGAGAAGCAATAATCAAGGCTTCAGGTGAGGAAGGTGCATGTGTCTCGGTGGTGGGAAGGGAATCGGGCCATGGACAAGTGTTTTTAAAATGTTGTGGAGGAAATAGCAACAAGATTTAGTGACAACCTGGTTGGATGAGGAGCAGGAAAGGAAGGAATCATAGATGCCCTCTAGCTTGTGAGCCTGAGATACAGGAAAAAATGGCTGTGTGAATAGCAATGGTGAAAGGAGAGAATGCAGAAAGCTTAGGAAGGAAAATAAATTGCTCAGGCTTGGCCATGTGAAAGCTTGAGGAGCTGAAAACCATCAGGCTATGTCAGAGTCAACTCCATCAGAGTACTGCTGATGACTGTGATGTCACTGTGACCAAAGAACTGTTGCAGTTGGCATTTAGACTTCCCAGATGTATTATGCAGACTTGTCTGCATATACATTACTGCCCTCTGTTGGATAGAATGCTAGACTTGCTGCAGTGTGTAAGAGCTTGCTACCATGTATTGGCAGGAGGCCTTATAAGCTCTAATATTACTGGAGCTAATGGAGATTTCAGCTTCAGTTCCAGTGGTAGAGGCTGATGTGTAGGGGGCAGAATGTCCTGAATTACAGCTTGGTGTCCGTGCAGCTACAGCATGTAGTATAGCTGATGTCCATAAAGACCTGTGTGAACATATAGCCTCCTGGAGGGGGAGGAAGGTTGCAGCAGAGTCCATAACCTTGTTCCACATATTTTAGTGAGTGTTCAGCTCGCCTGTTCTTCACAAGTTGATCTAGGTTTCCCTGTGGTCCAGTCCACACAGGGGCAGCTCATCTCCAGAGTATTAAAGGACAGGTAAAGCTTGAAAGCTTGTCTCTCTCACCGAAGAGAAGTTGGTCCAATAAAAAAATATTACCTCACCCGCTTTGCTTCTCTAAGTAAAGCACAAGCAGGAGTGCTCCACTTTTGTAGGAAGTGTAGATGGACAGGCCTCCCTGGAGACCTCCCAGTGGATGTTCTGCCTCAAGTGTGCCAGCTGCGGGAGATCATCACAGATGATCGTTTAGAGGAGGGGACTATACAAAACATGAGGTCCCTACGACATACCCACTTTATCTTGGGCAGAGTTCATCCTAATCCTTTTGAGGATGGTAGCAAGTTGTGGGGACACCCAAAGGGAGGGTCCAGTGTGGAACATGTGTATGCTAATATCCCAATGGTATGTACGTGTCCAGAACAGCATCCTATTTACCTGATCCTAGTAAGGAGGTCCATGTTTTAAATATTTTAAATTTAAGTTTTAGATATTTTAAATATATGATAAAAGAAGGGGGCATATGGACAACAACAGAAGCACCACAGGCAGAAGTGGGAGAAATAGGCTCACTAATTACACCTTTTTCAACCTACATAGATAAAAAATTAAGTAGCAATTTTGGCAGACCAACATGAAGGGATCCTGTCAACAGCATTGGCCAAAGGGGTTAATAGAGCTCTCTGTGCACCTCCCATATGTCCGTATATTTGGACCTACTCTGACTTTTCCAGCATGTTTCCACATAATTTTCTGCATTGGGTCAAACTTGACAAGGCAGATGTAATAAATGTGCTGTTGGTTGAAGCAGGGGACAGAATGACTTCCCGAATCTCAGCCAAAAACCTCTTTCTCATGAAAGATGTCTGAACCCTAACCACGTCACATTTCTCCTTTGCTTTTGCAGCACAATAGTTCACCTGTTCAGTCAAATTCATATCCACACCTCACCCTAGGTGGCTTGCAGCCTTTCACCAATTACGCCTTTAGAATGCGCTGTGGTGCAGCTAGCCACTTCTGGAAATGGAGTGAATGGAGCAAAACCCTCAGAGTCAGAACAAATGAAGCAGGTGAGTTCAGTCCATTGGGAAATGGGGTGGGGGGAGGGAGGGGTTTGCGGCTGAAACTTGCTCTTCAAGTTGCTGTTCGCCATCTGCCAGACTGATGTCTGGAAATACCAGAAAGCTCGTTGTTTTTGGTGTATGGGGCTGCAAGCCTAAGAGCTGCAGGTATTGGGTCAATACCATTTTAAAATATGCGCATACATGTGCACAGAACAGACTGATCGGTGAAACTCGAGCTTCGGGTGAAACCAGATAAGGTTTCAGAACTCCAGGTGCATTATCTGAACCTTGTGCCAAACTCAATCCGATCACTTTTTTCCCTGATCAGTGAGATGTGCTGGCCGGCTCTTCTTCTTCCCTCTGCAACTCCCAGCATATCTTCAGCTATCTTCTATGGTACCTCTGCCTTGGCTCCCTCCTCCCTGTAACCCCCTCTTCTTATGCCTCCCCTGACTGTTGGCATACCACATCTTTAAAAGGTTCTGTTTGTCTGGAATCTATCAACCTCCTAGGTCTCCACCGCTTTAAATCTGAAGTTCTGGTGCTTGATAGAGCCCAGAATGCACCAGATGAATCAGAATTGGTGAGATATGAAGTGGGTGCAGCTGGACCACTGAATGGGCATAGTAGTTGCTGTGCGTTTTGGGTGCGGAGGCATCATTCAGTGGTGGGAACATCCATGTGTGTTGGGGAGGGAGGGGAAGTGGGGCTTGGCATGGAATGAGCCAGGAGTAGTTTTTGTAGTTTCAAGGGAGCTCCAGTTTTTGGTATGGAGGCACAGGGTCGGTGAGTTTTGGGGTCTAGCTGAGTTGCACGTGGGATGGTCTCCTTAACAAATATTAGCAAAGGTTTGGACAGTTCACCCTTCCCAATATACAACAGCTTTGTTTTATGTGATTGATCACAGCTCCCTCAGGGAAACTTGATGTCTGGAGAGAAGTTACCCCAGTTTTGGGAGGACGGAATGTGACCTTATTTTGGAAGGTGAGTCTGGGCACAGAAATGGTTAAGAAAGTTTACAGAAATGACCGGCACAGTATCTGGGGTATTTTTCCTGGCAGGGTGCAAGATTTCTCTCTCATTTTAGTTTTCCATTATGATGTGTGGCTCTTGTGACAATGGAAACCATAATCACCACACTGCTTACACTGGTGCTGAGAGAGTCTGGATTTTTGTTCAAGCCGTGGATTTGGACCATATGTTGCTTTTTTTTTTTTCTTTTAGTGGAACCTGCATTTCTCCCCAAGAAAATATAGTTTGGGTGCCAAAATGATTTTTTAAAAAGTGAATGGAAAGCCTACTTTTTTAAAATTGTCCATTCAGTGAGCACAAATAGGAAACAACATACACAAAACCTTCAGGTTGCCTTATTTCAAAACTCCCAGTCATTTAAAAAAATATTTCTATATACTTACGGGTTAAGTAGAAATAATTCTGTCATTTGTTTAATGTCATCCATCAAGTGAAAACCAATTTTCTTTTTTCTGTAAAACAGAATATCACAAGTACAGTATCCTTTGTACCCTTAAAAGCTTCTACTATAAGAATCATGCCAAATACAATTTGTAGTAGTGTAAATTTAGCTGCAGATTAAATAGGTCTTGAAATATTTTCCATTTTTTCCCCAGCCACTACCAGACTTTAGAGCTAATGGTGGAGATATTTCATTTGAGATAACCTGGGAAAAGTTAAAGAAAGCCTCTGAGCCTGAACACATCTCCATTTCTGCATTACAAAACAGTACAACAATTTCCATCGATAACCATTCCTACAAAATCAGCGTGGCAGCAAGGAACAATATTAATTCTTCACTTCCTTCAGTGATGATCATCTCCCGAGTGACAGATAATGGTTTGTGTATCTTCAATCCAATTAAAATAACTTTTGTGGGCGCTTATCTTGTATAGTTATTTTACAGTCAGTAATATTTTATTTATCATCATGGAATAATTAATCTAGTCTTGGAATTAAAATGACTGTTTGCCACTGATGTGTTTGAAAACTACTTCCTTCTACCAATGGAGATCACTTAGTCTGTAAGATAATAGCAGTATATGTATCTTTATATATTCCCCATTCTCTACCCACCTGGGTTTTTTCACAAATATAATATGGTACATTCATGGGGTTATCCCAGTGAGCAAAATACATATAGGTTTAACCAACAAGGTTCTCTATCCTGCATTTGCATATGGATGCAAGGATCCCACTCACATAGAACTCATTGCAGAATCAGGGTCTAGTGACCTATTATTTCAGGCTCCAGTTTTGTGAGCCTGCAGTTCAGTTCCTGATGTTACAAATTTTAATGCAGGTAACCAACTACAAGGTATTTGAGTGATTAGCCTCTTAGTGGTAGGGATCAACTTTCAGGGTCCTTTCCCTATTGGGGGCGAGTATTTCGTAATGATGAAACATTATTGAAAAGACAAAATCTGCAGTTTTACCGGTATCCAGTCATCAGGTACAGTAATGGCAATACTAGCATTGTAATTCTACCAATCTTAATTAAACCTAAAGTATAGGTCTTCCTGCTAGAAAACATATATATTATAGATAGATGATAAATATACTATTTTGTGAAGTGCTTTAGTCCATTCTTTCCAAGGTGCTGAAGAAAAGGTTGATCGCACTGACCTTGAAGAAGAAAGAGTTAATGGTACAGTTGATGGCATTTATATTTCTTGGAAGGCCACAAATGCATTTGATGGATACATTGTCGATTGGTGCAACTTTCCGAGGTCCCAGCATTGTGACTTTCAGTGGAAGAGATTCGATTTCAACACCTCCAGTTGTTTTATCAACTCAGGTGAAAGCAGAACAATTCTTCATTAAGATGTTTATGCTGCAACTCTTTGTTAGGGCATTGGGTGGCATGCACCTGAATTTTAGGAAACAGATTCTGGGAACTCAATTATTAAAGTCTAACAACTGCCCAGTGTGTCAGTTTTTTCTTTCACAGAATCATAGACAGGTAGGGTTGGGCAAGGACCTTGAGAGGTCATAAAGTCCAGCCCCCTGCACTGAGGCAGGACCAAGTAAAGACCATTGCTGACAGGTGTTTGTCCATCAGGACCATCTGTGGTATTGTTTTGTTTACTATTTTGATCAAACACCACAAACAGGTGGTCAACATTACTAGAGTTAGCTGGGATTTGGTTTCAACACCTCCAGTTGTCTTACCAGCACTAAGTAAGAGCTGTGTTTTCTAGGGCCTCCTTTTGGCAACTTCAGTGGTGCAAGATCAGGATTTTTAATGAATTATAGAGCTCCATATAAATCAAATGTGGTTCCGTTTTGTTACCTAAAACTACTGAAGCTTAACTTTTTAAAAACGGCTTTATTATTTTCTAGCTGCTTTCATGCCTGGGGTCAGATACAACTTCAGGGTTTATGGATCTCTAGCTAATGAATATTTTTTCCTGGGGAAGAAGGTTGGGTACACCAAAGAACTGGGTAAGCTGAAAATATTTTACATGTGTACATATTTGCTAAATGGGGCTCATGAAAATAGAGGGGAGTTCTGTAGCTGTACTGTCTTTTCTCTGCCTCCTTGCACTAACTACAAGCAATGTTTGACATATACAATATTGCTTCCCCCATTCCCATTGCATATATTTAATAAAACACTACAAAATGGCCTCTGGTGACTGCTATGAGGCAGTTTGGTTAGTACAGATGTCAGGAAAACAAGAGTCCACACCAGTCAGGAAAACTGAGCTATAACTACATTAGCAATAACTATGATTAAACAGTTGTTTCTATGCATGACGTAGATGGGTCCACAGATGTTCTGTGGTACCAGGAGGCTTTCAGGAAGAACAGGCTTAGTTCAGTTTTTATTTGAAAATCAGTGGTGATCAGTTTATAAACAACGCAAATTTAACAAGAGGCAACAGATGGGAATTCAGGAGCAATGCCAAGTGGGGAGATAAACTTTCTAGAAATCAAACATGTTTGTCAATTTCCTTCCTTCCAGCTCCTAGACTTAACCCTCAAGGGGAAATAGCTGAGATGACTTCCCACACGGTGACCGTAACTTGGGATTCTTATCCCGTAAATGAGTCACAGCCTGGATTCATAAGAGGTTATCATGTTTATGTGAAAACCATGAAAGAAGAAGAATGCAGTTTGAAGGGATCCGCAAAACATGCTCTTTCAGGTAATTGATTCTTTGAACCCAGAACGCTGTACGCCCATCAATCCATCACATGCTGAAATGTGTGAAAAGCTGCAGATTTTTTGCTCAGGAGATCAATAAATTGGAGCCTCCTGAAAAGTTCCTCACACGTACATGTTAGGCAGATAAACACACTGGGGAATAAATGGAATGATGTTGACCTCTAAAGTGAGGTAACTGTTGCCATCTCTCCAAGGACTGAGTGTAGAGTGCTTTTAATTGACAGAAGCATGACTCTACCAATATACAGGGGATTATTTAGGGCCCCATTTTGTAGGCCATTATGCAGGGAGCTTCCATTGACTTCAAAGTGCACTTCACAGGTGGAATGGCTGCAGTATCAGCTCCCTGTGCAGCACTGAGTTTCCATCTCTGATGAACTGAGCTCTGGCAGAGTTTTCAAAATTCCCACTCATTCTCTTTTTGGAAGATAGACAAAGAAGCTGCTATCAGTTTTATTATGATAGTGGAGATTTTTTAGAGGTAGTTGGGTCCGATTTGTGTGCTGATGTTTTCATAGCTTTAGGGTTGTGGCTCTGTGAAAATTCCCCATTTATTCCATTAATTGAAGATGTGCGTAGCTCTGCTCTACACAGCCTGTTCGTCTAGTGGTGAAGCTGACCTGGGGACTGTGTTAAGCATTTGCAGCACGGAGCTACTTGGCATATCGTCTCTGATTTTCCTGTCCCACATTGAACTCTACTCGAGATGACAAAATTTCAGTGCAGCCAAATTCTCAGACCCTCCCACTGAATGCAAAAAAAATTGTTTATTCTTACCTGTTGATTTCTCTTCTCCAACATGGACCGTGTCCTGATTCACCACCAGTAGGTCCATTCCCCTCTTCTGAGGGGACGGGTGTCAGGTAAAGCTGCGTGTATGTGAGCCTGGGCTGTCAGGGGCCTGCCCATCAACATCCTGTCAGAATAAGATTAACTGTGGAACAGTTGGCACTACTGTAACTGTACATACTTGCAAATATTCCCACCCAGGAAGGGTGTTAGAGCAAAGCCCAACCACCTCCCCATCTGAGGTACTGATTGGGGCTGGGGCAGGGGGGTTGTTATCTCAGGCAGAACCGGTGCCGAGGCTGGGAAGGATGAAGGATGTGGCTAAGAAACACTTGAAATGGGAACAGATTGCTAGCCCTGGTTTCTCTGTGTCCCTTGTACTGAACGCATTTCTGCCTCTCAGCTATCAGTAAGGTGTTGCGGGGTGGGGGATGGAGGGTGCAGAGAGAAGAAAGGGACAGAGGCAGACCAAGAAAACAAAACCTGCTGAAAAGCTACTAGCAAAAGGTAAGTGAATTGTGGAAGTGGAAACAGAGCTCGTAGTTTGGCAGAAGCAGAGACTTCTGACAGGAAGTTGGTGGCTGGTCCCCTATTGGATTGGCTCTCTGAAACACACTGCTGCTGCTATCTCCAGTCCAATCAGAAGAGGCGCCACCCAACCCAGCAGTAATGAGTTAGAGCAGAGATTCTCAAAGGAATGTATTCTGTGGGGGTATGAGAAGCCGCTCTGCCTTCAAGCTGGGAGGCTTCCAGGGAGCAATGTGCCACCCTTACTTCTCTGCTGCTGCTCGCGGCAGCGCTGCCTTCAGAGCTGTGCGCCTGGCCAGCAGCTGCCACTCTCTGCTCTGCCTTCAGAGCTGGGCAGCAGCACGTGTATTTGTGTGGAGGGAGCTGGGAGGACGTAAAGGACTACAGACACAAAGAACGGGGACGCGACCAAATAAATCTGAGAACCACTGAGCTAAAGCATATCCCCCTTCCTGAAAGGCAATGCATATTAAAAAACAACTGAGAGTAATGGTTTGTAACATCTCCTTTGATTATAGATGGTTCAGTCCTATGTAAATACACTATAGAAAACCCAGAAGAAAAGAGATACGTGGTGAAACACCTGATGCCAGAAACAACATATGCACTGGCAGTTAAAGCTTACACTGGAGGAGGAGAGACCCCCATTGATGCCTATATAAACGTAGATACACTACATGACTGTGAGTTTAGAAAATGAAAATATGATTTGGAGGAGCCGGCAGAGGAGGGGGGCAAGAAGGGAAATTACCACCTATCACTGCTGGCTTGTTTTCTAAAAAGATTAGGTAGAGATGAATGGATTTGAGAAGGATCCCAGTTAGAAGATTTATTAATGGATGCAGTCAAATAATACTAATTGCCAAATTAAATGTTATAGTACTTGAATAGCTCCTTTCACCCTAGAAACATTGCCGCATATTTAAAGCATTTTACCATGTTATTTAAACCTCATAATCCCCCGTAAGGTAGCTAAGCAAATTTATACGCACTTTGCAGATAGCAACACTGAGGCTCATTTACAGAATGAAACCAGTGACAGAGTTGAAACGAGAACCCAGGAATACTGACTCCTGGTCCTCTTCTCCAAATATTAGAGAGGAATTTTATTTAGTTCCAGCTAATTTTATGAACTATAGAAGAATATAAAACTTTGCATATATTGGCTGTTGCTTTCATGACCAAGTAGCTAATTTATGTGCAAATAAGAGCTCTAGACTTCCTAACACTGGTTTGTATGAAAAACTGGCTTACAAATCCACCAACTCTTGCATTCTGTGCTAGATGTGACCAAAGAAGGGTTGCTGCATTAGAATCATGCTCACTAACTGTGGCCAAATTAGACATCCAGAAAAAAAAAAAAAAGTAATTACTTACCTGTAATTCTGTTTGCTTGAAGATATCACACCAGAATCTCACTCTTGGGACTTGTGTTCCCAAGCTGAAACTCCCCAGCTTTGTCCTCAGAAGAAGTGGAGTGTTGATTAGTGCATGAAAGCCATACATTTTACACTGAGCAGCATGCACTACCACTATACCTCAGTGCCTAGACCCTCCCAGACAGCTAGTGAATTGTATATAAAAGCAAGGTCTCCTAACCAAAACCAGTGAGAAGTAAAATAAAAATCCATAAACTAACACTTAAAAATGTCCCAAGAGAAGCCATCCCTTCTGTCCCCCCTTGGTTAATTTAATATCAAAACTCAATTTCCTTCTTTGTTACACCACTGCATGACTCCGTTGGTAATTGTTGTGGACACTTAAGTTCTGGGGACTCACTTCGGTTAGGTGCTGAGCTCCCTCAACTCCCTTGCTTTGGCACTGTAGTATTGGGGCCTTTGGCCCCCATTAACTAAAGCACTTAACCATGTCCTTACGTCCTATTTATGGCAATTCTTTCTTGCACAGGGATAGATGGACTAGAGATGTTTAAGTGCTTTGCTAAGTAAGTGTCTTCAGTGCAACCCCCCACCCCCCGCCCAAAAATGTAATTTTTACATTGATGTAACCATTTCAATGTAGCACCCTAGTGGAGACAGGGCACAGGCAGCTTTTGCTTCAGTGCAGCTGCTTGAGGTAACTCCCAGAGGGACATGGGGACTGAACTTGAGCAGTTACATCGAGGTCAGAACTACCCATGCTTTGTCTCCATTGGGGTTTTACTGCAAGATAGCAATCTCAGCATAAAAACACACCTTTTTTTGCTGTGAAGACATAGCTACTCCTTGAAATCATGGATAGTTAGCAAATCAACACAGGTAAAATGATGGTGTCTGTAAGTAAAAGGCAATTAAAAAATAAAAGGACCGGTAAAGCTGAACTTTTGGCAATAAAAATAAATGCCAAAAAATACATGTGTTCACTTATAGATTTGCAGGCCAGAAGGGACCATTATGATAATCTAGTCTGACCTTCTGCATAACGCCGGGCACAGACTTTCATCAAGTGATTCCGTTATCAGCTCTAGTGACAGGTAGTTGAGGTAGAGCAGATCTTTTAGAAAGACATCCATGCTTGATTTAAAGATGATCTTTTATCCCAGAAGCTCTAATTGTATTGATTCAAACAAGGGAAAGTTAGAAAACTGTTTTTTGAAATACTATTTTTCTTTCATAGCAAAGATTTATCTTCCAGTTCTGCTAGTGATCATTCCTTTTGTAGTAATAACTGCTGTGTGCTTCTGGAAAATCAAGTGGTAAGTTCATTACAATACATTTTCCTTCTGTAAATAGAGAAATGGTCTGTTTTAATTCAAAATGGAGTTGTAGTTTGTCTATTTAACCCCCCTTCATAATACCTCCTTCATTTCTCTCTTTGAGCGTCTTAGTAAGTGGATGCCCTGAATATTTGGCTTGCTGTGGTATATAGTACATGGCATCTCCACTTATTTGTGTAAGAATCTTAGCCCTGCTGTACAGGTGAAGGGAGAATGAATGTTGACAAATGAAGAGAACAAAGTTTACTTGTTTGTCTGTGTTTTTCTAGGGTGAAGGATTGCTGTTATCCTGAAATTCCCAATCCTAACAAGAGCCAAGTCCTCTCATTTAATGGATTAAAGGTGAAGTCATTAGACAAATCCAATAACTTTAATTTTTCTATTCTCAAACTAAGGTCCAGCAAAACGTATTAGAAGAATTTTCTTTCTGTATTGACAATTATTTTTAATAATGATGCTCATTTTACAAACGGCTTGTCTGATTAACTTTTCTTTTGGTTGAAAAAAGTCTCCATTTTCCATCGACATGACTCTGTAGTGATTAGTTTATGCTTTGAAGTCTGTCTTTGCAAGGATAGGCTCTAGACAGTTACTTCAAAAGTTATAAAAGCTCTTTCCACACTCTCAGACCTGTCAGAGCAAAGTCCTTCTAATGCCCTTTGATATCTTAGCTTTCAAAATTAGAGCTTACATTTGACTATTCTTCTGAGACATGCACTACATCTTGACTATGGGAGTCCTGTAAACTGTGCCTGATTGCTGCTCCCTCTCCTGATGTTTGCTACAGCAAGAAGTTAGACTTCTGGGAGAACGTAGCCTGCCAATGTTTATGTTCCCTGTGGATTTTTAGAAGAACAAGCCCCCCAAACAGGTTTAACACAGTCAGGGTATGTCTACACTTACAGAGTTTTTGCGCTGTAAGTTTCACCACTGATAGGGAACTGGTGAAAGTAAAGCGCTGGTTTGTGTACTCACTCAATTCCTCAGGTGTCAGAGAGTGTTTACACTACCAGCACTTCCATCGCCAATGAGAGCAGCGCTATAGGGCAGCTATCCCACAGTTCAGCTCTCTCAATAGGTCTTGTCGGAAGGGGGGTGTGTGAACGGAAGGCATTCTGGGTCCCGTGCTGCCCTGCTTCATGTCCCAGCAGCCCCATTACTTCCTTGTTTCTTCTGTGGCATTTTTTTAAAAACCTCCTGCTGTCTGGCTGCTTTCCCCATCACATCTACAAACTAAGGGAAAGGGAGCTTCAAACGTCCCAGGGCTTACAAGGGAAGGGGCGGATGTCTGTGTGTCAGAGCAGAGGAGGTGCTGAACAGAGTGGTCGCTTTTGGAACTGTGGGATATCCTTCGGAGGTCAAAAGGGGTTTACAATGGTAGAACGTGTCTTCACTTTCACAGCAGCGCAAAAAGAACAGTGGTAAGAGCTGTATGCCTCTCTTGAAGGTGATTTTGTTTTTGCAGTGAAACTTCTGAGTTTCAATGCAAAAAGTCATTAATAAGTGTAGATGCTCCCGTGGTTTTAGCGCAAAAAAGGGACTTTTTGCACTTTAAATGGTAAGTGTAGACATACCCTCAGCTGCAGTCTTAATTATGGTTTGCAGTGTTACATGACCGACACTAATTTAAGAACTTGTACATCTGTTCAAAGGGGCATGGTCTCTCATTGCTCAGCAAATTTCCTCTGTTGAGATTAGAAAAAGAGCTCTCCAAAACTGTCTTGTAATTAGATCCAGCTGAAGATCAAACTTCCAGCGAACTAGAATGATGTGTATGCTCTCCCCTCTGATCCTATACATCTTGTAAAAATTCTGACTATACAGAATTTACTCTACATTTCTAAAAATGCTTAAAATAATCATTCCCTTTTCACCTAGTCAGTGTATTTTTCATTGTTCTAAAGTAACGGTCTTCTCATTGCTCTGCAGCTTAATTCTGAAGCAGTACTGAAGCTAAGTGACTGCATTCCTGATACTGTAGTATTGGAGAATACATCAGAAGCCAATACACTACAGCTGTGGAGCCATGGGACTATTTTAGAAAGTGAAAGCAAAGTTATCAATCCTTCCTGGGTGTATTTTATTCAAAATGAAGTGGGAAATTTGATGTGCACACAGTCAGCTCCAGAAGCTTGCACTTCATTTGAAAACTTAGCCTATTCTTCCCAGACTGCACTTGGTTCCAGCCTCTATCAGAACCTGTGGATGTCAGAAAAGAGTGAGCCACAGTTGTCTATCTTGTTGTACCAGCCACAGCATTACATTGAAATTCTGAGTAAAGACACTGTCACATCATTAAGAGAAATCACTGAGAGAGAAGGTAGTTTGAGATATATTTCACAAATGGAAGTACCTCGTTCTGAGGCTAAGTTGAGTGATTTGCCCCATTCCACTGAGCCCATGGAACATTCAAGTTACAAAATACAAACAGTCTTGGGTTCAGAGCTGGTCACATCTACATCTGATGAAGGCATTCAGAGTCAGGACAGCTCTGCTTCTAGCAACTCAACAGCGTTATTGCTTCCAGGCCGGCATTAAAAACTGACCTGCACATTTAAACAATCCGTATGCTGCAGTTCAATCAGAAATTAAGGGCATTAAGCAGGAATTACAGGGTGAGATGGTATGGCCTATAGTATCTACACATTCAGATCACAGCTGTCTCTTCTGGCCCTAAAATCTATGAATGTGAGAGATGAGATGCACCATGATTTGTGCAAGGTCACTAAACTACAACAGAGAACATTTTCATTCTCTGATCACAGCCAAGGGACGCCCTTCACATGTATTATCCGGCATGGACTTATTGCATTGCTGACGCTAGCATAGAAGGCATGTATTGTGAACCTCAGCATGGAACATTACTCCTAACTTTGAACTCCCTGGCTTTGATTGGTTGGGGTCAGAATGTTAGTTAACTGTGTTTTTTATTTAATTTTCCACATAACAGTAATAAAAAAAAAATTGCCATGAAAGATCAGCTGAAGCCTTCATTCTGGGGGCTAAGTGCTTAAAGGAATTTATTGTGGTACACAGCACTAGCTGCACCTTTGACCTTTCTTTGGGCTGTCTGAGTGCACCCCTTCAGGTGCTAGGCCCCATGCCTTCACCACCTGCCTCTAGGGGGGAATCCCATGATTCTCTCACTCTAAGACTGAATCTCAGGCAACAGCCCTCCTTCCGTGTACCAATCATGATTGCCCAACTGGGTTCGGCCTTGCAAACCCTGCAGCAACTCTGATCAGAAGTGAATATCAGGACCCAGAATGGCCTTTTCAGAAACAAAGGATTGTTTCATCTCAACAATAGAAACAAAGCATAACAAGAGCAAGGGTGTTTTAACACAAGAATTACATACATCTCAATCTTACCTAAGCTTAGGGCCCAGGCACCCTCACTTCTGACTGCTGCGTTCAGTCTGCAGCCCAGCCCTGGTCTACATTACGAGTTTAGGTCGAATTTAGCAGCGTTAGATCGATTTAACCCTGCACCCGTCCACACAACAAAGCCATTTTTGTCGACTTAATAGGCTCTTAAAATCGATTTCTGTACTCCTCCCCGACGAGGGGATTAACGCTGAAATCGACATCACCGAGTCAAATTTGGGGTAGTGTGGACGCAAGTCGACAGTATTGGCCTCCGGGAGTGCTCCATTATGACCGCTCTGGACAGCACTCTCAACTCGGCTGCACTGGCCAGGTAGACAGGAAAAGCCCCGCAAACTTTTGAATTTCATTTCCTGTTTGGCCACCGTGGCAAGCCGATCAGCACAGGTGACCATGCAGATCTCATCAGCAGAGGTGACCATGGAGTCCCAGAATCGCAAAAGAGCTCCAGCATGGACCGAACAGGCGATATTGGATCTGATCGCTGTATGGGGAGATGAATCTGTGCTATCAGAACTCTGTTCCAAAAGACGAAATGCCAATATATTTTCAAAAATCTCCAAGGGCATGAAGGACAGAGGCTTTAACAAGGACCTACAGCAGTGCCGCGTGAAACTTAAGGAGCTCAGGCAAGCCTACCAAAAAAACCAAAGAGGCAAACGCCCACTCGGGGTCAGAGCCCCAGACATGCCGCTTCTATGATGAGCTGCATTCAACTCTAGGGGGTACTCCTACAACTACCCCACACCTGTATGTGGACTCCTGCAAGGGAGTCTCATGCAACAGGGATGATGATTTTGGGGACAAGGAAGATGAGGAGGGGGAGGTTGAAGATAGCGCACACCAGGCAAGCGGAGAAACATTTCTCCCTGACGGCCAGGAACTGTTTATCAACCTGCAGCCAATACCCTCCCAACCTGGGCTTCCGGACCTTGAAGGCAGAGAAGGCACCTCTGGTGAGTGTACCTTTGTAAATATAATACACGGTTTAAAAGCAAACATGTTTAATGATTAATTTGTCCTGAAGACTTGGGATGCATTCACGGCCAGTACAGCTACTGGAAAAGTCTGTTAACGTGTCTGGGGATGGAGCGGAAGTCCTCCAGTGACATCTGAATGAAGCTCTCCTGGAGGTATTCCCAAAGCCTTTGCGAAAGGTTTCTGGGGAGGGCAGCCTTATTGCGTCCTCCATGGTAGGACATTTTACCATGCCAGGCCAGTAGCACGTAGTCTGGAATCATTGCATAACAAAGCCTGGCAGCGTGTGGTTCCGGTGTTTGCTGGCATTCAAGCAACATCCGTTCTTTAGCTCTCTGTGTTATCCTCAGGAGAGTGATATCATTCATGGTCACCTGGTTGCAATAGGGGAATTTTATTAAGGAGACATTCAGAGGTGGCCGCTCCTGCTGGGCTGTTTGCCTGTGGCTGAAAACAAATCATCCCCGCTGTTAGCCACGCGGTGAGGGGAGGGGTGAAGTGATCATCCCAGAAAATTGGGCATGGGGAGGGTTTAGTTAGGTTTGTGCTGCACGTTAACCTGAAAACATCAGCCCTTCCTTTTAAATGGCCAGTGTGTCTTTTTCAGTTTTACTCTCCCTTTTTTTCCCTCCCGCAGCTGCAAATGTTTCAACGCTGCCACTAGCATCTCCGTCCTAGAGGCTAGCGCAGATAAGAAGCCGAAAAAAATGTACTCGCGCCGAAATGTTCTCTGAGCTCATGCAGTCCTCCCACACTGAAAGAGCCCAGCAGAATCTGTGGAGGCAGACAATGTCAGAGTCCAGGAAAGCACAAAATGAACATGAGGACAGGAGGGACACGTGAAAGGACAGATGGCTGGAGCAACAGGAGAGGTGGCAGCAGTGTGATGAGAGGAGGCAGGATGCAATGCTGAGGCTACTGGGGGATCAAACTGATATGCTCCGGTGTCTGGTTGAACTGCAGGAAAGGCAGCAGGAGCACAGACCGCCACTGCAGCCCCTGTGTAATCAACTGCCCTCCTCCCCCAGACGCCCAAGAACGCAGTGGGGGTGGCCCCTCCGGGTACCCCACCACTCCACCCCAGAGGACTGCCCAAGCTACAGAACGCTGGCATTCAATAAGTTTTGAAGTGCAGTGTGGCCTTGTCCTTCCCTCCTCCCCCACCCGACCCGATGCTTCCCTCCTGGCCCACCCTTCCCAGGCTACCTTGGCAATTATCCCCCTATTTGTGTGACGAATTAATAAAGAATGCATGAATTTGAAACAAATGACTTTATTGCCTCTGCAAGCGGTGATCAAAGGGGGGGAGGGGAGGGCGGTTGGCTTACAGGGAAGTAAAGTGAACCAAGGGGGTTGATTTTCATCAAGGAGAAACAAACCGAACTGTCACACCATAGCCTGGTCAGCCATGAAACTAGTTTTTAAAGCTTCTCTATTGCGCAGTGCGCCCTGCTGTGCCCTTCTAATCGCCCTGGTGTCCGGCTGTGCGTAATCAGCGGCCAGGCAATTTGCTTCAACTTCCCACCCTGCCATAAACATCTCCTTACTCTCACAGATATTGTGGAGCACACAGCAAACAGTAATAACAATGGGAATATTGGTTTTGCTGAGGTCTAACTGAGTCAGTAAACTGCACCAGCGCACTTTTAAACGTCCAAATGCACATTCTACCACCATTCTGCGTTTGCTCAGCCTGTAGTTGAACAGCTCCTGACTACGTTCTGCATAGACTACATGATAATGCATGAGGTGTCTACAATGCTCATAACTGCCATGGTGAGCTGAGTGGGCTCCATGTCTGCAGGAGAGCAGAGTTGCAGGGGAAGCGGTGGTTTGGATGACCAGTTTTGCAGACCTACTGTACTGACTGCTGCCAGAACACAACAACTGAGCGGGCTGCACACTTGCCGTGGTATGGCAAGACAAGAGCAGCCGAGCAGAGTTGCAGCGGAAGCGGCGGATGACAACAGTCATATAGAGGACCTGCGAGACCACCAGGAGAGCAGAGTGGAAGTGGAAGCGGAAGCGGTCGTTCAATGACGACGGTTTGCAGCCCTACTGCACAGTCTGCTGAAAGCAGTATGGCGCCCGCCCAGAAGAAAGGCGCGAAACGATTGTCTGCCCTTGTTTTCACAGAGGGAGGGGTGACTGACGACATGTACCCAAAACCACCCACGACAATGTTTTTGCCCCATCAGGCATTGGGAGCTCAACCCAGAATTCCAATGGGCGGTGGAGACTGCTGGAACTGTGGGATTGCTACCCACAGTGCAACACTCCAAAAGTTGACACTCGCCTCGGTACTGTGGACACACACTGCCAACTTAATGAGCTTAGTAGGGACACACACAATTGACTGTATAAAATCGCTTTCTAAAAAATTGACTTCTATAAATTCGACCTAATTTCATAGTGTAGACGGTGCTTGGTTAGAGACCTTCGTCAAAGCCTTCTTGAAGAAATTGAAGATAAGCCCTAGAAATCCAGGAATTCTGGCTGCTTCATGTTCTGCAAAACTTGGTACAGACAGAGTATGCTTTCAAGGTTGATAGTCTTCTAGATGAAATATGTGATCTGATGACTTTGGACGACAGACCCAACAGTACTAGTGCTTCCCTTTCAAATAGGAAGGCTGTTAGATGCAGCCAGTTTGGTCTGGATGAAGCAGAGGACCTTGTGAGAGGAAGTCCTGTCTCTTTGGAAGCTGTAGTGGCAGTACTATTTCAGCTCTAGTCCAAAAACCAAGGTCTCCTTGGCCAATGTGGGGTTACCATTACTGTTACCTGTTCTCATTTTATTTTCTGGGCCACGTTCCCTAATAATGGGAAGGATGGAAATGCATAGAGGGGGCCCTGTGGCCGTCTGTGTGATAGTGCATCTGTCTCCTTGGCTCTGGGGTCTACTCCTCTGGTGAAGTACCTTGATCTTGTCACATTCATGTGGTTTGTGAATAGGTCAGTTGAGGGTAGGCTGAAAGATTGGACAATTAACTCGAAGACTTCCTGATACAGGCACAATTCAGAACTGCTGACCTTGGGCCTGCTGAGCCAATTCACCTTCTGGTTCAGGTCTCCCTTTACATGAACTGCCCTCAGAGAGACGAGAGTGTGCTCTGCCCATTACATGATTTCCATTGCTCTGGCATGTAACCCTGATCATCTTGTTCTCCTGTGGTTGTTCACATATGTGACTGTGGTCATGTTATCTGACTGGTTCCTCTCTAGGCTGGAATGAACCTTGGGTAAGCTCAAGCTTGACTGCATAGTTCTATGAGCTATATGTTGTGGGTCCTTTCCTCCATGTTGTAGATGTCTTGAGCTGTTTGGGATGCCAGGTGTGTTCCCCTGCCCTCCAGACTGTCATCAGTTGTCAGGATCAGGGGATCTGGAAGGCATATGTGCATTTTCTGGCAGGCATTGCCCTGGGCTGACCACTGATTTAAGGAGTTGATCACCTGTGCCGGAATCCTTATTTGATCTTTCATGCATTCTGGGAAGTGGGTTCCATACCTTGAAGATGAAGCCTTGAAGGCACCTGATGTGTGATTATGCACAGGCCTGTCCCATGGAGTGATCCCTACGCACAATACTAGAAGGCCTAGCAATTGAATTTTCACTGCAATAGTGGGCCCTCCTGCAGTTCCAAAACAATGTAAGGTCTTCTTGAACCTTCTGGAACCTCTCTAGAAGAGGGATATATCCTTGCTATCAAAGTATCTATGTCCACTCCCAAGTGAGTTATTTGGGTGGACAGAATCAAGGCGCTTTTCTCGAGGTAGATAATAAAGCCATTCGCCTACAGGAGATTCAAGGTTAGGGATGTAAGTGTGTGTGCTGTTTCTGATTAAGATGTCATGCAGGAACAAGTACAGATGGATCCCCTGAAACCGGAGTCTGGCTATGATTATCACCACCACCTTTGTAAAAACATGTGGGGCTCAAGACACGCTGAATGGGAGGCATCTGATATTGAGATTGCTTCCTGCTGTAGGAAAACCCTAGGAACCTGTGATGGCCCAGTCTGCCAGGGATGTGGCTATATGCATCTGCCAGGTCCACGGAAGTCAGAAAGGTTTCAGAGGGGTAGCCATGTTAGTCTGTATCAGTAAAAACAGACAGGAGTCCTTGTGGCACCTTAGAGACGAAAATTTATTCGGGCATAAACTTTCATGGGCTATAGCCCACTTCATCATATACATGGAGTGGAAAATACAGTAAGCAGGTATAAATATACAGCACATGAAAAGATGGGAGTTACCTAACCAAGTGGGGAATCGGTGCTAATGAGGCCAATTCAATTAGGGTGGATGTGGCCCATTCCAAACAGTTGACAAGAAGGGGTGAATATCAACAGAGGGAAAATTACATTTTGTAGTTCTAACAAGGCCAATGCAATCAAAGTGGATGTGGCCCATTCCCAACGGTTGACAAGAAGGTCTGAGTATCAACAGAGGGAAAATTGTTTTTTGTAATGACCCAGCCATTCCAAGTCTTTTTTCAGGCGTCAGATTTTCAAATTAATTCCAGTTCTGCAGTTTCTTGTTGAAGTCTGTTTCTGAAGTTTTTTTTTGTTGAAGAATGGCAACTTAAGTCTGTTATTGAGTGCCCAGGGAGATGGAAGTGCTTTCCTACTAGTTTTTGAATGTTACAATTCTTGATGTCCGATTTGTGTCCATTTATTCTTTTGCGTAGAGACTTGGCCATTGTACATGGCAGAGGGGAATTGCTGGCACATGATGGCATATGTCACATTGGTAGATGTGCAGGTGAACGAGCCCTTGATGATGTGGCTGATGTGGTTGGGTCTTATGATGGTGTCCCTTGAATAGATATGCGGACGGAGTTGGCAACGGGGTTTGTTGCAGGGGTTGGTTCCTTGGTTAGTGTTTCTGTTGTGTATAGTTGCTGGTATTTGCTTCAGGTTGGGGGGCTGTCTGTAAGTGAGGACTGGCCTGTCTCCCAAGATCTGTGAGAGTGAGGGATCATCCTTCAGGATAGGTTGTAGATCCTTGATGATGCGCTGGAGAGATTTTAGTTGGGGGCTGTAGGTGATGGCTAGTGGTGTTCTGTTACTTTGTTGGGCCTGTCCTGTAGTAGGTGACTTCTGGATACCCTTCTGGCTCTGTCAGTCTGTTTCGTCACTTCACCAGGTGGGTACTGTAGTTTTAAGAATGTCTGATAGAGATCCTGTAGGTGTTTGTCTCTGTCTGAGGGATTGGAGCAAATGCGGTTGTATCTGAGGGCTTGGCTGCAGACAATGGATCGTGTGATGTGGTCTGGATGAAAGCTGGAGGCATGTAGGTAAGTATAGAGGTCAGTAGGTTTCCTGTATAGAGTGATGTTTATGTGACCATCACTTATTTATACTGTAGCGTCCAGAAAGTGGATCTCTTGTGTGGACTGGTCCAGGCTGAGGTTGATGGTGGGATGGAAATTTTTGAAATCTAAGTGGAATTCCTCAAGGGTCTCCATGTCATCAATGTAGCGCAAGTAGAGTAGGGGCATCTGATGAAATGGGTTATATCCCACAAAAGCTTATGCCCAGATAAATTTGTTAGTCTCTAAGGTGCCACAAGGACTCCTTATTTGTTTGTTTTTTACTAAAGTCAGAAAATTGCCCTGGGACAGGGATGACACCACAGAGATTAGGGTCTCCATTCAGAACTTAAATTTTCTTCATCTGCTTTGAGCCTCTTGAGATCTAGAATGGATTGGATTCCCCCCAACACTTCTGAATGATAAATATGGAGTAGAACACTTTTGTAGTAGCCAGGCAAGGTACTAACAAACATCAACAGAACTTTATTTTTAAAGTGGAAACCTCTTTTCCAAGCTGCTGCTGCACCCTCAGTAGCTCTCCCTCAGCCTCTTCAACTCCTCCCTCCTCCTTCCTGTTTCCTGTCCTTTCAGACTCCCAACAGCCAGTGCTCCCAATTCTAATAATTACAAGCAACATCTAAACACCACAAACACTGAGATTCTTTCTTCTGAGGGAATGGTCCCTATTACTCCCATATCCAGGAGGTGAAAATTTTTGTTCTGGACTAGACCTTGCTTTAAAGGGTCATTTGAGATGGGGGAACTGAATGAAAAACAGATGGGGTGGAGCCTATAACACAAGGGACGATCCCTGGCTCACTGATCTATTTCCCCCAGAAATGGGAAATCCTGCCCCTAGGCTTCAGCTCCTGGTGGAAACCTATGCAGTCTTTGTCATAAAGAGGCTTTGGGAGCAGCAGAATTCCCTCAGGGCTTGGCTTTCTTCCCAAACTAAGATTCTACAGCTTTTTCTGGAGAACCTGCTGTTTCTGTGTTGGTATTTCTGTGAGGATGAAGGCCAAAAGGAGCACTTTCATCTGAAAACTGGTCTCTGCTCTCTCTTAAAGGCATGATGTGATGTCAGGAGGGCCTCTCTAGATTTTGCAGCATTGTCTGCCACTGCCTTGTCTAGCTTCTTTCCAAAAAGCAGGGCTCCTGTGAATTTGGCAGAGCACAGCACCAGCTTTGAGCGTCTATCCATCTTCCACAAGGACTGAGCCATATGTGATGCCTGGTCACTGAGCTGGTGGCCATAGCTTTGGTTGAGATTCATTGTGTCCAATGAGGAAACCTTTCTTTAAAATAGATCCAAAGTCAGGGTGACCTCTAGCCTTGATGGCTCAAGAAATCTTCCAGCCAGGAAAGAGATGTCTTAAGAAAGCAAGTAGCTGTCAGGGACTCTCTGAGGGAAACCTCAAAGCCTTTGAGAGTAGCCTCCATTTTTCTGTCCATGGGATCCTTCAGATAGAACCATATCTTGAGAGGGGGATGCTATGGCAGGGTCAACCTTTGGTATCTCAGTAACTGGAACTTTCATTCCTAGATCCTACAGAACCTAAGATCCTTTCTGTTAACATGCTTGCCCTTGTTTGGCTTACCCCACTCATCCCAGATTACTTCCTCGAAGGAGGAAGGTAGGGGAATCACGGCCTCAGGGGAGTATTTTGAGGGGAGAAATTGGCTCAGAGGCTTACTCTTGGGATTTTTTTAGGTTGAATCTGAATAGTAGATACAACCTTGTTGGTATATGGCCCTGAATTTCTCATGGTGGGGGGAGACAGGGGAAGGCTTTCCCCAATCCTGATCAGAGTCAGAGCCTGACAAGTCACCATTCTCTGTGCAGGGGGAAAAAGAAGAGGACTCATACCACCTAGATCTTTTTACACTTTCTTCCCCTTTTTTTGCGTCCTTTGATTTTTTTTAGCTTACCTAGAGAGCTTATGAGCTGTTGCGGCTTTGGTGAAGACTTGTGCAGCTAGCATTGCCAAGAGCCTGATCTCAAAAGATCTCCTCCTGAGTCTTCCCCTGCTGTGTCCCATTCCCCCAGGGATGTGGAAGAGAAAAAGCTTCTAGAGTCCTCCCGGCCAAATTGGGAAGTGCTTATGAGCCCTGCTTCTTTCCCCAGTATGCTCATTTTGGGACTTGGGGGTCAGGGGAAGGAGGAGGGAGGGATTTGTTACCCTGCAAAGTCTGCCATCTCTGTTTTCCAGGGGCCCCATGGGACTTATCCCTTGAGTCAGCTGGCTGGGGTCCTCCTTGTCCTCGGAGCCTTTCCCTGCTCTGTCCATTGACTCCTGGTTCATTTTACCCATGTTGAAGTCACAGCAACTCTAGTGAGTAGCGGATCCCACATGCCTGCCCAACTCATAGCCCTTGGACCTAAAAGAGTTAGATCTAGAAGGCTGGGTGCAGCCTGGGAACAACTCACTGTCTTCCAAGCCTCAGGAGGGCAGTCTGACAGATGGAGCACTGTATGGATTTCAGTTGGAGCTTTTTAGGCTACTCTCCCATACCTGGAAGTTGCAGAGAAGCAAGCAGGGAGGCACTGCAACTGCAGCTCTCAGGAGTTCCAACACCCAGCTAAAAAACTGGCCAGGGAGGAGGAGAGGCTGAGAGGGAGATCACCACTGCCCCAAATTTAGACAAAGAAGTCCCCCACACCTTCCAAGCAGAAGTGAAGGTGGGAGCTGTCTGCATGCTGCCACAGAGGCAGAGAAATTGGAAACAAGTGGAAGTATGGCCAGACGCGACTCCAGAACTCTGATCTGTTTCCATCAGCAGCAGAGAGAGAGTAGCCTAGATGTCAAGAACTGAGACACACGCTGGACTGCAGAACAACTGGGAAAGCTTCACTGTTCGCCAAGAGGACGTTTGAAAATCCTACATCAAGACTGGTTATCACTTACCTCAGAAATGAAGAGAACCCACCCACTAGTCCAGACCAATGGCAGCCACATCACATAAATTAATTGTACTTATAAGATACAATATGAAAACAGTCAAGCATTAGTAAGCCGATATCCAAGCAAGGATAATCCTTTTTGTGTTATTTTCTAATGACATATTAGTCAAAGAATAGTGGGAACACTGTAATAAAAACTATACACCAGTATAGTATATCCTGTTGAGTCCTATGTCACTTGATATCTATACTATTATGGAAAAAATTCTTTATGGGTTATATTAAGAACTGGTCAAAAACTAAAAAAATCTGAAATTTTAATTTAGTTTTCAAAAATGGAATTTTTTGCTTTTTGAAATATATCAACATGTTATCATTCATTTCCAAAATAGGAAACTTTCAAAAGTGATTTTTTAATAATTTGAATTACTTTCTAAAAAAACACTTTGGTAATTACCACAAGTAAAAGATCATATGGTTAAAACTGTTTAAACATTTTTCAAAATTCAAAAATCATTTATGAAAATTTGTAATTTAAGTGATAAAAATTAAAGTTGATTCATCAATTTATAAAAATAGATTAAAATATTTTTCGGAAAATGGGAATTTTTCCTCAAATGGGCATTTCTGCCCAATTTTCATTTGAAAATTTAAGTTGTTCTAGTTATATTTAGTAACTCAAATACACTGTATAATAAGAAATTCCAACTCATTTCTCGTGCTTAGAGGTAGTTAAGACACCAGGACAAATGTAAGTAGTTTAAGCATTTTATTAACAATGCATCCCTTTGATAAGATTATACTTCAGGAGGCTTTTAATGCCCATGAACATGAACTGTACGCACTATACAAAAACCAAAAAACACAAAAAAAGATCAAGGTGGGCAAAGCCATGATGAGACAAGCCTCTGTTTAAATTATACACAGCTCAATGAAATATTCTTACAGAAAATATATAAATACTTTTTCTTTCTATGTTACAGGTATACAATATAAATCAGATTTCAATGTCTGTTCAGTGACCTACAAACACTAGAACCTCCAAATATGTAGCAGCGTATTACTAAATAATAATAATAATAATAATAATAAAAGTAAAGAAACCACATGGGGCAGGGAAAATAAGTCTTGAGATTTTAACAATCCCTTCCCTCTTCAGAAAGACTAATTTACATCATCTCTTATAATGCAGTTTTAGGGATATTGACAGCCAATATTGGAACATTTTTTCAACTACATCTACAAAATGTCTGCCTTTTTCCCCTAAGACATTGCATTTTGTGCTAAAACAACCTATTCAGTGGCAAAATGGCAAGTTACACTTTTTTGGCATAAATTACATTTCTCAAATTAAATAGTGTATTTTACAAAGCAAGTCAAGCAAAATGTGCAATTTCTGCATGCTGTGGCATTGCTATCCGCCTATTTTACAAAAACAGTCCAAAGAAAATCCACATTCTTTAATGAACATAAAAATCTGTTGTGAACAAAAATATCTAGGAAATCAGAACATGGAGCTAATAAACAAATCGAAGAAACAAAAGGCTAACCTTTCCCACTTCCTACCAAGGGGAAAACTAACATGGTTTCTAACATGTTCCCAAAGGTCTTTCATAAATTTAGGATTTTACTTTCACTACTAGTATACCTTTAAATAAGCAGAGTGGTATAAGTGAATGTAACCAAAAAAGATTACAAAATCTTTTCAGCTGCCTCCACAGCGAAGCACAACTCGTTAGAACCTTCTGTGTAAGAGCAGAAAGGGTATGAGTAGACGGCTATAGGAGACATTTCCAAACCTAATCTAAACTTCTTCCATGAAGAAGGATTCCTCATTATGAATGTACATTCACTTTACAATGTTACATAAATTTGCCCAAATCTAGAAAAGCAACTGTGGATTACAGTGCAGATTGAAATGGAAGCATCTGAAAATTTTGCCGCTCATTACTCATTCTCTAAATGTTTTAGAACTATTTCTAGAATAATTATTTCTCTTCTTTATACTACTATCATAGCCGTTACTGTTTTTTGTTCAACTCCCTCTCACCATAAATCAGATTCACATTCAAGATCACTGCATATGTTTCTAAGAATAATGGTAAAATATATGAATGATTTCTCACTGCTGCCTTTAAAATGTATATAAATGCAACTTACTTCTGAGTGTTTCAACCCAACCCTCAAGTCACCCCCACCTCCAAAATCTCTAGACAAGTAAGCTTTTATGGTGTAAACTATTGAATACTTTATCATTTTAGTGTGTCATAACAAAAATCAGAAGACATCTGTAGGTAAATATTTAAGGTCAGATTAAACAGTAAAATTCTTTGATGAGCACTATTCTATTTCTCACATACTTTATGTCCAATGGCCAAAATTACTGAATGTGCACACCTAGCCACAGGTAAGTGATGAACTACTGCAACTTTCCTTGACATTAGAGAGCTAGGAGTGTTCAACACCTTTGAAAATTGGACCTCTAATCTAGATGTCTAAATATGGCTTTAGGTGTTTAACTTCAGGGACCCTCCTCTGAACATTGTGGCTATACTGTAATATTGATTCATTCATGAGTTCTAAGTCACAGCAAATGCAACTCTTGTGAGAATACTTAAAATGCAAATACTGTAACTGAATGCTATAGGCTTTAGCAGATGTTAAACAGCATTACAAATTTTTAGGTTTGGAAAGATACAGAGTGGGCAGAGTCTGTCAGCTTCTCGTCTCCTTCTAAAATGCGGGAGGGGAATTAAGCATAAGGATTTTCAATTAGGTCTAAAATAAGCTGCATTTTACAATTCTTATTTTTCTCTTTATGTAAATATACCTAAATGATATTAAAGGAGCAGAATAAATGCTCTTCAATTAGGAACTTTGCAAAAGGATATTTTGAAAATTCACTCTAAAATTCAAAATTCACAGCTTATAACTAATGCAAATGTCACAAATTACTCCAAATCATACAGTACCCCTTCATTTGTCAATTAACATTAAAAATTAGTGTGAACTAAATGTGAGTTCTAGAAATGCCGTATCTATGAAGCTTACAGAACTGACATTACATCTATTATGCATATTTTGTTGAAATCTAATAACATTGATATAGATATTTGAAAAATTAATCTTCTGCTACCATTGAGATCAACCCTTAAATTTTTAGCAATGTTTCCATACATTAACTTCTTGGTGTAATGATTCCCCACATAATTGAGTACTTCAAAATACATAAGCATTCAAGGGTGGAGATGCAGACCTGGCGGTGAACAGAGGAGTTAACAGAGTAGCATCAATTTTTAGAAGTATACTGAAATCTTCATTTGCTTGCTTTTTGTTTATTGAGAGACTTTCTAATGTTCTTTCTATACTGTAGATAAAATCATTGACAAAGTTTTGTTTTTTTAAATAAAGGTGGATAAATGGTTTACATTGCCTTAATTGCAAAAAATAAACAGATTTATTTGATTTAACACCATCTAGAGTTCTTAAAACAAAGAGTTCATACTCTATCCTAACTGAGGTAGTGTTGGAAACTACTGTATAACATATGCTAATCCCATTTTTGATGGGAATACTACATTATTTGCTTTGGAGTTTACATCACTATTTCTTATATTGTGGTTATTTTGGTTTTGCAGAAATGTTTATTCCTTAAGACCAGAGAAGTCCAAATAACTACTGTTGGGTAATGTTTTCCATTATCGAATATATTTCATAGACACGTTATACTGTTATTGGTGTCATTGATGGTAAGAGTTAAAGTGGTTTCCTTCTGCTCTTTCCTTCAGTGGGATCTCACAAAAAGATGAAAAACTCAGGGAACTAAATTTTACTGTGAGAGAAGCAGTCTGTAGCCCTTCAACTGCTTTGCTGTCAGGTGTTGGCATAGAGTGACATGCAGTGCACTCAGTGAAATTAATTCTGCAAAGCAATGTTAGGCAACAACATGAAATTGCTTTGTCCCCAAAATGAATTTCCGATATGATAAAATTAATTCTACATGTCATTAGGAACTGTGTTTTGCTCTTATTAGCTCACAGGGCTATGGAAATCTCCAATAGCACATTATTTAATAAGGTAACATGAGGGTTATGAAATATTGGGATAAATTTAACCTATCTTCATCTAAACTATCTAATCTGACACTTTAATTATAAAAAAGGTAAAAGTGAATGGGTTAAAAAGGTGTTCTATCTAATACAGTCCAGCTGAATGATTCACATATCAAAATCAGGCTTTCTAATGAAGGTGACCAAGCTACTGTATATACAGATTTGCATATATTTGTATTTAATTCTTGTCAAGGCTTCCAAATCTCTTTAGATACATAAAAGATGATTTTTTTTTTAGGTTGCACTCAATTTATCAACCTCACTAATAACATGATGAAGGCAGTTATTGTACCCATTTATCGGTCATTGTATCAAGTAAATTGTGCAAAAGATCCTAAAGAACACCAATATAAAATTAAAGTACTGCTCTTTCAAAATTTGGTACTTAAGGCTTTTCGCTACAATTATTAGCATTATCTGGTGATCAGTCAGACATGAAAATTAAAGCAAACATTTGTTTTAGAAAAATGTTTCCCATGGAATGTGGAAATTACCTACTACTATGTATTTTACCAAAAAAAGCAACAATGATCAAATATTTTCTAGTTTAGCTGATACAGTATTCACCCCATCTGATACAAATCATGCTTGTTAAAGATTTTCATTTAAGGAATAAGACCGATGTTCTCAATACATGAGCATGAATATAGAAATCCCAAACACCACATGCATAATGTACAGGGAAAACAATCAAATTTCAGTTGATTTAAAAAAAGGATTTGTTGCTTTTTAAATCAGAAACTGTAGTGAAAATCCTTAACCAATTTAGGTAACATGTTGTATGTAATTGCCACAAAACTGGAGAGAGTGCTAATAAAATAAGAAATCTTGCAACTATAGTAACATTAAAATAACTTATAAGAAAACCCCAGATTCATGGAGGCTTTTCTTTCTATCTGAGGTTATGAACCCCTCAAGTAGTGTTACAAACATTAAGAAAACTAACATAGAAGGGCCAACATTAGTCTCTTGGTGTCCATGGTTACAGTATGCCCCACTGTTGGCAATGGGATATACTCTCATGTACCCGGACTCCTGGCGTCCAGGGGTTAAACAAGGCATCATTCTGTTTATCTGGAACAGAATTTGAAGTCAACCATTTAAAAGAGGTCTCTGCACACTGTCGTATATTGTTTAACTGTCGTATTAAAAATGAAATGAAAACCTGTGCAGGCGTTCAGTGCTTGTTTCTTGCATATATTGGTAACTACTATTATTAAAACTATGGTAATGAGTCACAATTCCCCAAGGGCTCAGAGGGCTGGGGCAGTCATTTTTGTTGAGAAAAGTCTTCAATTCACTCTTCATGTACCAGTAATTTCTGGAACTGTCTAGGAGATGGTGCTCCTCTCTTTGCTGTCCAGTCAATCAGAAGTTGTCTGAGGCTTTCAGCAAGTCCACATACCATGCACTGTACAAAACTGAGGTCAGGATTCAGCGGATGTGTCAATTACTGGTTGTTTTGGTGGTGTTGTTAGAACAGCCTCTGCTTCTTCATGCATCTAAAGGGCAAAAAGGATGCAGTATTAACTTACAGGTGTTCTACCACGAACACATCATAGAACCACAAAATTGGCATGAGTGCTCACTTCAGTTATAGCACGATGAAACCTGAATCCAATTGGTGCATCTTTTGAAATTAATACTGTGAAGAACTGGGAAATACCTATTTTTTATGAACATTGTGCATGCCTCTGTGTGTTGATGGGTTACTTACCATGGAGGGAATGCCAAATATAGGTAAGACACTATAAGAATAGATATCTGTTTAAATCCCTGTCTCAGAGTGCTGTGCACCTTCTGGCAAGTAAATCATACTTTGTTTTAAATAAACTGCTCCTGAGTTACTGCATACTAAACAGAGGCTCCCGAAAGGAAACCCTTCCCAAGACCACTGGGGCCTAGTAGGTATCATAGTTGGAAACCTGGGGATGTAACTCAAAGACCCAAAGATCCAGTAGCTGGATTACAGGGTCCTACCAAAAGAGAAGTAGAGGCCTGGACCTATCACTTGAAAAGAGTACACATGGGATGACAAAAGGGTCTCAGAAGGGGCAGCTTACCCAAGGATCATGACAAATAAATCTTCACTTCTACTTACTTGTAAAAACTGTACATCTTGAAATAGCTCCTGAATGAACCTTCGAGATGGCAGTCGAAACGTGCAGTGTGCTAGCAAGTAGGACACCTCCGAGTAAAGGCATATGTCATCAAATGCTTGGGGGAATTTCTCTTTAATGCTAATTATTTAGGAAAAGAAAGCAATTTTAATATAATCTCACACGTAACCATCATAATATATTTGTTAAAAAATTGTTCAGCTAAATGTTGGTCATAATGGTTAACAAAAACTTATCTCTTCAACGACAGAAGTTGAGAATTTTGAATTTGATGAGCCAAAACAATCAACTCATGTAAGAAGAGAAGCACCTAATCCAAATGATCTACAGCGATTATTATTATACTGTTTGGGTTACATTAGCTAATATTTTGTATCCAATCAGGGGAAATTTAGATTAAATGAAGTTCTATACAAGTATACAAATAAAAATCTCAAATTGGAAAGCACTGTTCAAATCCTGAGGCTAGATTTTATTTTAAAGTGAACAGCACAGCACAGTAGTTTATAACCAAATAGTACAGTATATAATTAAAAGCAACAGGCACTCATTGCATGTAGTGAAGCATTAAGAAAATTCATACAATAAGGACTTCAAGCAGTCAAACTTTTTTTAAATGTACAAAACCACTGCATATCAGATGCACAAAATATCATAATGGTTAAAGGACTATTATGAAAGAAAACGAGACAGAGAAAACAAGTAGATATTAATTTAAGGTTTAATAATAAATCTTAAAAAGGCAAGTCCTTAAAGTCTGTCATCCCTCAACCTGTCCTTAACTCCCACCAGTATACATAGGCATGACAGAGTTCCTACAAAATTGTACAACCATACCTAAACAAATATGTGCAGTGCTTAGCACTGCACTTATTAAGCAAAAACTGAGCCCTAATTTTGGATTCTCTTAGTTGAGACATCATGCCAACCGCTCTCTACAGACTTATGATGAAATCAGTTTTGATGCTTTTTAAAGCCAGGAGGAAAAAAAATGAAAAAAAATATTAGTTACGATTTTACAAGATATCTACACTGAATGCTGGTAAAAACTATAGTTTGAAGGACATGTTTTACTTACGTTAGGAGTCCAGTTTCATGGCCTTTTGTTCCTACTGAACTACTCAAATTGATTACTAAGCGTAAGACTTCTTTTCGCAGCAGTATTCGGCACACTGGTGTATCATCTGGGATTGACTTTACTCCTTAGGAAAATAAATTCCACAGTATTAATTTCAATCAGGACACTGTTTCATTGTGTTAAATGGAAGTGTCATGTACTATATACAGCTGAACTGTGCTAATTCACAAAAATTGCTGCATTTTGTGAATTACCAACACACACACACACACACAAGCTAAAAAATACAAAACCAACAAAAATCACTAAATATACTTTGTTCATTTATTTTCACACAACAGTAATTTAGTTTTAACTAGTTAGATTACAGCTTCTTAAGTATACTAATAAATATTGTGCAATATATTTTACAACAACAAGGTCTTAAAGATGCAACACCTAACTACATTTCTGTCCCTGCTGTGGCACTGGCAGACCAGGTGCCAGCTCTAGCCACGGCTTTAGGCCTCGGCCAAGCACTCACAAATTCACTGCTGGAAACCAGTCTGTTTCACCCGTGTGTTAGTATGGATAAGATGGGTACTGGACTTATATCAAAGTGTTGAGTCTTTACGAAAAACTTAAATAGCATGTGATAAAGGTATTGTAAGTGAGATTGCTACATGCAATAATCTCACTTATAATACCTTTATCACATGCTATAAAAGTAATATTTATGTTTTTGCTTTGTAACCACAAAAATATGTTTGCGCTGACACTATCAACTCCTGCCCATCAAGAAAGGCCATCCAAACTAAATGGGCCATTGTGGAACACCGGTATAGAAAGACTTTGTTAATTGCCCGCTCACACCATGAAGCAGCTACATGAAAAAGGGCTCAAGCTGAGGGGATGAATTCTGGAAGAAAGAAATAAAAATAGCTGACAAGAACATTTTTCATCTCTTTTGCTATTTGGACTCTCACAGGGCCAGAGCTACGAAACAGAAGCAGACATCCACAAGGTCAACCTAGGATAGCCCTAAAAGACATTCAGAGCTGACATTACTACAGCTCGGTCACCTACTGGAACCACACGCTAACTCATTTGTGTATATATGCTTGCCTGCTTTAACCTTGTAATAGCTCTCTCATTTCTTTTTCCTTAATAAATCTTTAGTTTATTACTGGATTGGCTGCAAGTGTTGTCTTTGGTGAGAGATTTAAGGTACAGATTGACCACGGGTAAGTGACTTGTCTCTTGGGACTGGAAGCAATCTGAATCTTGTGTGACCCTTGTTGCACAGCAACCAACCATCATAAAATCCAGCTTGCTGGGGTGGCAAGAAAGACAGGAATACCCAAGTGGACTATGCGACTCTAAGAGTTCACATTTGTTACTGCGTTGGTGAATTCCAATTATAGAACACACAACCAGTCTGGGATCTCTGCCCTGGTGCTTGACGGTATGCCCTGAGGCTGGCATTCGTGGTCATGAACCATTCCACACAACATGACACTTCCCACTACATTTTTGCTCAGAATTAGGTGGGAGATCTGCCTTTGTATGTGAATTATACGCTGTTTGGGTTAGAAAGGTTCTACTTTATATGTAAAGTAATTACAATAATTCAAATTATTACAAACCAACAAGGAATTATATTCAAAGAGAAAATGTCTTCCCTAATATTGTAAAAGAAATCCAAACTATAAAAAGCTCAACATTTATCAGTTTATAATTGTGTTTAAATATGGTCCCCTATTCTATTTGAAAGGTCCAAAATATGGAATAGAATATTCTTAAGATACAAACACCTATTATACAAACACCTTTAAAGATAATTTTCAGTCTGCTAACACTAGGCTGGAAAAGTAAGATGATTAATTTGATTTAAACTGAGGTTCGGAGAAGTTTAACTGACCTGCCAAAAGGCCACACTGAGTAAATGGTAGAGCCAGAAATAGAACTCAGCTCTCCTGACACCCAGTTTTGGTGCTCTACTCATGCTATCTTCCTGATACTGACAGGAAAGCACCTAAATCATTTTAAAAAAACCACTGCTGCTCTATTACAGTAAATGCAAACAAAATTGTCTTTTAAAATATGTAAGTATAAGTAAGAAAATACTTTAAAAAATGGATCAGTACTTTTCTAACACTAGCAAGGTGGCATGCTTACCTAGTACAAGGTCTGTACTCTTGGTACTACTAGCTGAACCATGCGATACTGCATCACTACATCCTGAAATCCCAGAAAACTTTGAGGAATGAGAAACCACATCTAAGTGATTATGTATGCTCTGCCCGCACCAATCAGAATATGGAATGTCAGGAAAATCTGGAAAAAAAATGGCCTATTTCAATTAATAAAAAGTACTGAAAACATACAAGTATGCATTTGAAGGGAGAAGAAAGCAAATTGCAATGTTTAGTCCACAATATGTTGACGCATTAGAAATGGTAATTGTCGGTAAGTGTAAACAAACCCTCAGGTTTCAGAGTAGCAGCCGTGTTAGTCTGTATTTGCAAAAAGAACAGGAGTACTTGTGGCACCTTAGAGACTAACCAATTTATTTGAGCATGAGCTTTCGTGAGCTACAGCTCACTTCATCGGATGCATGCAGTGGAAAATACAGTGGGGAGATTTATATACACAGAGAACATGAAACAATGGGTCTTACCATACACACTAACGAGAGAGATCACTTAAGGTGAGCTACCACCAGCAGGAGAGCGGTGGGGAAAAAACCTTTTGTAGTGATAATCAAGGTGGGCCATTTCCAGCAGTTGGCAAGAATGTCTGAGGAACAGTGGGGGGTGGCAGGGGGGAATAAACAAGGGGAAATAGTTTTACTTTGTGTAATGACCCATCCACTCCCAGTCTCTATTCAAGCCCAAGTTAATTGTATCCAGTTTGCAAATTAATTCCAATTCAGCAGTCTCTCGTTGGAGTCTGTTTTTGAAGTGTTTTTGTTGAAGAATTGCAACTTTTAGGTCCGTAATCGAGTGACCAGAGAGATTGAAGTGTTCTCCGACTGGTTTTTGAATGTTATAATTCTTGACGTCCGATTTGTGTCCACTGATTCTTTTACGTAGAGACTGTCCAGTCTGATCAATGTACATGGCGGAGGGGCACTGCTGGCACATGATGGCATATATCACATTGGTAGATGTGCAGGTGAACCAGCCTCTGATAGTGTGGCTGATGTGATTAGGCCCTATGATGGTGTCCCCTGAATAGATATGTGGGCACAGTTGGCAACGGGCTTTGTTGCAAGGATAGGTTCCTGGGTTAGTGGTTCTGTTGTGTGGTGTGGTTGCTGGTGAATATCTGCTTCACGTTGGGGGGGCTGTCTGTAAGCAAGGACTGGCCTGTCTCCCAAGATCTGTGAGAGTGATGGGTCGTCCTTCAGGATAGGTTGTAGATCCTTGATGATGCGTTGGAGAGGTTTTAGTTGGGGGCTGAAGGTGAGGGCTAGTGGCGTGCTGTTATTTTCTTTGTTGGGCCTGTCCTATAGTAGGTGACTTCTGGGTACTCTTCTGGCTCTGTCAATCTGTTTCTTCACTTCAGCAGGTGGGTATTGGAGTTTAAGAATGCTTGAGAGAGACCTTGTAGGTGTTTGTCTCTGTCTGAGGGGTTGGAGCAAATGCGGTTGTATCAGACTCATCCTGAAAATTTGATGGCAACCAAGAAACAGATTTGGATGAACAGGCAGAATGGTGTGACCAATGGCTCCAAAGGGTAGTGCTTTCAGCACCTGCAGTAGGTCCCGTTTAGGAAAGGCTGGTCTGACCATAAGTCTAGCCACTCTGACTGCTCTGAGAAATCTGGATACTTGAAGATTCTTTGACAAGGAACCTGCATGTAAGATGCTACTTAAGGCCAACACCTGGCATGATATGGTGTTGGGCTCAAGTCCCTTGCCCACACTGTCCTCAAGAAAGTCAGAATAGCTGGGATATCAGGGTACACGGGATTTTTATTGATTTTAGACACTATGCACTAAACATCAGCTTGGAAAAGAGGCGACTAAGGAAGGATATGATAGAGGTATATAAAATCATGAGTGGTGTGAAGAAAGTGAATAAGGAAAAGTTATTTACTTGTTCCCATAATATAAGAACTAGGAGCCACCAAATGAAATTAATGGGTAGCAGGTGTAAAACAAATAAAAGGAAGTTTTTCTTCACTCAGCGCACACTCAGCACACAGTGGAACTCCTTGCCTGAGGAGGTTGTGAAGGCTAGGACTATAGCAGGGTTTAAAAGAGAACTGGATAAATTCATGGAGGTTAAGTCCATTAATGGCTATTAGCCAGGATGCACAAGGAATGGTGTCCCTAGCCTCTGTTTGTCAGAGGGTGGAGATGGATGGCAGGACAGAGATCACTAGATCATTACCTGTTAGGTTCCCTCCCTCTGGGGCACCTGGCATTGGCCACTGTCGGTAGACAGGATACTGGGCTGGGTGGACCTTTGGTCTGACCCAGTATGGCCATTCGTATGTTCTTGTCCAGATGGAGGAATAGGCATTTAGCATTAAAGCCAATTTCGAGGAGATTAGCGTCCCAATCACTATGGAGGATAGAGTGTTTAAAGCTTCCCTGTCAATAGCCAAGCTGTCAGTTGTAGATGCTCTAGATTGAGGAGAGGACCTTGGTGAAGGATATCTGGTCTCACTGGTACATACAATGCAGCTTTCAAGGCCAAGTCTGCCATATCTAAAACACTCTACTCAGCCAGTGTGAAGCCAAGCTATCACTTTTGCTTCTTCTTGCCTTATCTTCTGAATCACCTTCCCTAAAAATGGGAAAGGTGTGAATGCATAAAGCAGGCCTTGTGGCCATCTGTGTCAAAAAGCATCCACTTTGAGGGACCTGCTTCTCTGGTATAGTACTTCAGCAACTTTCTGTTCTTGTGACCGGCCAACAGGTCAACTGCTGGAGGCCATATTTCTGTGAAATCAGGCTGAAGACTTCCTAATTCAGATATAATTCTGAGTTGACTGCACATCAAACCAGCTAGTTTACCTTCTGGTTCAGTTCTCCCTTTGTTTGCTTGTATTGTATATGTACTGCTCTTGTGGAAAAGAAGTTCTTCTCATCCCATTCCATTATTTCTATTGCTTCTGCATGTAGAGTTGAGCTCCAAGTTCTCCCATGACTGTTGATACATGTGACAGTGGTAGTGCTGTCCAACTCAAAGTCCCCCCAACAGCTCATTGGGCTGACACAGCTAAGGCATGTGCATACCTGCTTATGGCTTACCCTTGTTAAGGAATTCACATTTCTCCCTGATCACACCTTCAAAGAATGGGTACAGTGGGATTGCTGTCTCAGACAAAGATTTGGAAGGCAGGCATTTGCCCTGAGATTTTTCCTCACATATCTGCTCCTGTTGCATCACATGGTCTCAAATTTAAACAGAGGAAAATACCTTTGCTGCATTTCTTCCATGCCCTACTCAGAGCCTGAATATGAGAGCTCTCCTTCCTTACCACAAGGGGTGGTGCTTTAAGTCAGGGCACAAACACCTCTTAGATTTCTAGGTTTTTTCCTCATTTTTATTCTTTTTTGGTTTTTAAAAACCTTTTTTCCCACCCGCTTTGAAAGATTTACCACCCAGGTGTGGCCAGAGCAGGGTCTCTTGCAGCTCTTCTATCTTAAGCGATCTGAATAGATCTCCCTCTCTGTTCTCCTGCTCCGGGTTCCACTCCCTCTTCCTGGAGGATGAGGTCTCATTGCTAGAATCCCCAGACTTGTGTTGAGAAGAAGAGGAGCTGCATATGGTCTTACTTCTTTCCCCAGAAACCTTAGGACTCACTGTAACATCTGGTGGGGAACAGAAGAATAGGTCATGGTGCTGCTTAATGGTTTCTTCTTCTGACCTTGGTATGCCCTACGATTTACCCCTTGGGCTGGCCAGATGGTGTCCTCCCCGTCCTTTGATTCTCTCCTCAATATGCTCTGAGACTCCTGATCAGGCTTTTCTGCATTTAAGTCATGGCTCCTTGGGGTAAGGAGGAACCCAATAAGACTCTCTGACTAAATCCCAGGCCTTGGCAGCATGAGGGTCGGCTGGCTGTGAACAGGCCCTCTGAAGAGCCTGTAAATGATGCCTCACACTGATTTAGCTTGATGTTCGAAGGAGTGCTCAGTCATGCCTGTACCGGCAAGGTAATGGCCAGATCCTGGTGGCTGATACCACTACATTGCTTTTTACCTGATCAGAGGAGGAAGGAGAGTAAAAGCTCACAACTACCCGAAAAATGGATTAAAATTAAAGCTGGCAAAGAAATGGTTGAGGGCAAAGTGAATTGCCTGTGAACTGCTGCTGTGGAGGCAGAAGATCTGCACCAAGCTAGAAAATGGGATGTGACCAGAAGGGGCTGTGTTACAGCACTGAACTGCCTCTGGAAACGGAAGGCAGAAGGCAAACAGCCCATATGTATCAGAATTGTGGGAGAGGCTGGACTGCAGAAAAAGGAAGTGTTAAGCTATTTTAACAGATGGAGAACTGAGGCATTACTCCAGTTTTACACCAGTATAATTCCACTGGACTTCTGTTCACTGCATCTCTTCTCGGACAGACTCTCCAAGCATAAACTGGTTATTTCCATTTTAACATACATATTGTCTGACATGGAAAAAGTATTTTTTTTTTCCAGTTGGTTTGAAAGTGAGTCTCAGGTTTCAAACTTGCACATTTTAAATAACGTTCTTTGGTGAGCTTTTTAAAAAAAAATTAGAAAAAGAATGTATGCACACAGTTGCATGAACACCAACAGAAGATGCAGAAAATTGGGAAATTACAATCTAGAAATATCACTGCTGATTGCACAAGATTTTAGTGCTATACAAAGACAGCATAGCCATTAGAAAGGATGTATTATTTTTGTTCATCTTCACAACAGACTACATTAGTATTTTTATTCAGCATTTCTATTAATCCCATTGAATCATAAGCAAAAGCAGACAGTAATGGAGGCAAACTAACCTGTATGACTATATGCAGGGTTCACTCTGTTATTATGCTGGTATCCCAGCATCTGGATACAGACACAATAAAGGCAGTTATCATCTGTGTGCTCCTGTAACCCAGTGTCTTCTGTGTTTTCTAAAAACTGCGAGGCATCTGAACGACTTGTATTCATTATCTCTGTGAGGCTGATCTGCTGTCTAAGCATTTGGAAGGGACTTTTGACAACATCCGCAGTCCCAGATGGATGGCCTGTAGACACACAATTAGAAATCAGAAAAAGCAAGATCAAAGTTAAGATTACATTCTTTTAATTAAATTCCTTTTAAAATTAGCCAAAAAACAACAAAATATTTTTAGTTGGGATGTGGCGTATCTCCAAGAAGAGTTGTTAGTATTAAAACTCTGATTTCCTTTCTGTAATAAATCTCAACATCCCATACAACCTCAATTTCTTTATGAGTAAGACAGTCAAAATATTGCAAAATTAATACATCCATAAATTCAATTGCACATTCAAACTGAATATACACAGCCAATAATTAATCTATTTCAAAATATACATAATAAATATTGACTCCCTTTCAAAATAAAAGAATGAAACTTTGGTATAAACTCAATATACAAAAATAGAATCAGGTATTTGACCTTCTCTTTTATGGGTGCAACAAACTGATGTATGCAATCAAAATGTTTTGTATAATAGTTTTTGTATGTGACAAGTTTGACAACCACAAAACTTACCAAGACACTGCAAGTGCTGCTGACATACAGTTAAAATTACAACAAAGAAGAAAAGCAACCCCATAACATTAAATAACCAGGAAGCCCAAAAATAAACCAAATCCCCCACTTTCCCTTTACATTGCCACTAACAATATTTCTTTCTTCAGTAGCTCTTTAAAAAACAAACACGTGTCTTGCAGTGAGTCCTGAAGGTCAGTGGATTCTGACTACTTTGGACTAAGAGGGAAACACATTCCCAAAGAAAACATGATATCCACCATCTTTTACATCAAAAGAACACCATCTTTTACACCATACTGGAGTAGGGTGGGGTGTCCAGCTCAAGCGCCCCTGCTGATTTCAATTGTTACAATATGTCACAAGGAGAGAGGTGGTATTTCAGTAGAAAAATCACAAGCGGTAAGGCTTTGTCGGTCAACACCACCAGGAAATACAAAAGTAGTCAGAGAAGATCATGAGACAGTGGTTGAATATGCTTATGGCAAGAAAGTCAGGTTACCAAGCAGGCAAAGATGATCATCCAGAGGAAATGGGAATCTAACCAATCTTCCAGGTTACAAACAGTGAGCAACAACTGGCGGAGACATACCTTACTATCAATGCGGGAGAGAATTTCTGCCTGGTTTACAGTTAGTTTGCTTTCTCTAACCCATCATGATCAGTTGTTTCTCATTTGGGCTCTAGTTCATTTCCCTGGTCTGTTATCTTGCTTCCAAGCAAGACCCGGACACCTTGCAAGCAAGATCTGATAAGGGGCCAATGCTCCGTTATCCTGAAAAATCTAAATTCAGTCCTCAAAACTGAACAGCTAAGAATAACTTTTTCAAGAAGGGTAAGGAAAAAAAAAAGTATGGTAAAGTCAAGCTATATAGTTAAATGGTATTGAAAGGAAAAAACAACTACCTCCTACACCAGATGCAAAGACTCTAGTTCCACGGTCATCAAATGGAGGCATGGTTTTCTTTTGGAAATAAGGAGTCTCCTTAACCTGAAACATTTTAAATGAAAGTTATGCAGAAGTGTTTCAAGAAAGTCAATAAAGGATCTTTCAACTAATATGCAGAATTTTTTTTTAGATTTTATTGAACAGCTGGAAACTGAAGCTTACAAAACAAGATGATCATAATTAGTTACGTTTTTATAATCTATATAGCCAACAGACAAAGTGCACACAATAACCTGAAGATTATATCATTTGCTGCACCTACATATATTTCTACAATACCATACATGTGAAAGGTGCTTTAAAGACAGATCTCTGCTCAATGGAGTTTAAGACGCAAGTAAGGGCTTGATTACATGGGGAAATTAGTGTGCAGAGAGCCCAGAGAGTGTCCACATCGGAAGTTAGTGTAGCATATCTACTCCGCACTACCAGCTACTGTAGGCTTCCCCCTCCCCCCGCCCATGTAGACAAGCCCTTATGTATGGCAAAACAACTAATGGTAGAGGGTGAAAGGAAATGTTGAAAGGAGGATTACAACAGTAAAAATCAAGGAATAAATTACTGTATGTAGTTACTATCTTATTAGTTCTTTGTTTTTTCCTCTGTGTACACAGTTTTTATACATTATATTTTAATATATTATATGATAAATTTAATGGAATTAGGCAATATTGGTGAGATATCAGTACTGAAAGTCTAACCAAAGTGAGTCATGAGCAGGAATTTGAAGGAGGAGTGAAACTGCATCACACAGGATCAGAGGATATTCTATACTCCCCTAGGAATAGCTAGGTGCGCTGAGCTGGAAGTCAGGATAGGGAAGGAAGAACTAGGCACAAGCAGTGGTATCTGCAGCCAAGAAGATGAGAATGAGTGAGTTTGAATATGATGAAAAAATGATCAGAAAAGAGTGCAGAAATGCAAAGAGTGAGGGACATTCAAGGAAAATTATTTTAGATACAGCATGCTGGACAGGAGAGTAATACAGCCATGGCATCAATCGGGTTTTTTAGCACTAGTGGCGTAGAAGATGGGTCACACTTTGAAGATAAATTATTCATCACTTAGATTGCAGTAGCACTTACAGAACTCAGTCAGGGTAAGGGCCCCATCATGTTACATGTTGTACAAATAGTATGAAAGAATTGGCCGGATTTATCAAATCTGAATGTGTGCACTGAGGAGTACAGTAAAAAAAATTCCATCCAGTTTGTGAAGCAGGGTAACAGGGAGGTTGGTGCAATTATTAACAGAAACGAGGAAGAGGGCTTTGGGGATGAACAGAGTTGCACACTGCACTATAGTTGTTTTGAGCTGGCAGCTTGATGTCCATAATTGTATGTTATCATCTGTATAGCTATTTAGGTATGTGTATGGGTAGAGAAAGTTGCAGAACATTACTGAAGGGATACAAAGTTAGATTTGGGAATCACCAGCAGAGAGATGGCAGGTCTTAAAAGAAAAAGTTTACCTAGGAAAAGCGTGCAGTAAGAGGAGGGGGCCAAGGACAAAACCTTGAACACCACCAACAAAGAGGAGGTGAAGCCAATGAGGAAAATTCTGCTGAAGGAGAGTTTGATGAGAAAGGCAGAGAAACAGTCAAGTGAATGTTAAAAGAGGGGGAAGTGATAGGCTATCAATAGATCAAAGAGGATAAGGACATGGAAGAGCCTCTTTAAGTTGGCCAGTAGTGAAAACAACTAAGTGGAGCAGAGGAGAAATGAAATTGCAGAGGACTTACAAAGGATTAGAGAAGAGAAAACAGGCGAGAGAGCATGTAGAGGAGAAGAGAAATGAAGCAGTAGTTATTTAATGAGGGGAGTGCACTGGGAGTGGCAGAAAGAGGGAAGATCAAGTGCAGATGTAGGGGGTGCAAAATGATCAATTATGCCAATTTTAGTATAAAACAATGTCAACAGAAAGTCCTATTGTAATGAACTACAAAGTAATATCACATACGTAGCTGTTAGCGAGTGCTGAGATTTCAACCTCAAGAAGCACAGGTTTTCTACTTTAATTCACTAGCATTTTGTCTAAGAACAGGTAACTTAAATGAAAAACACCCTTCCAAAATCATGTCACTACAACTAATTGGAACTTTTTTGTAAACAACAATGGTAGGAAAGTGTCCCCAGGTCAGAAACGTGTCCAACTCAGAAATTTCAGTATCCTGCTATTCCTACATATGCAGATCTTCTCATTGAAGTAGATGAGAATTTCACATATCCTAACAGAATCCTGAATCAGTTTGGGAAGTTTTGCCATTACTCATGAAAATAAATGCAAACTCATTTTTATTCTGTACATCAGTTAAACACATTGCTGTGTACATACCTGAAATATTTCATTGATATCCACTGGGAGAGCAAGGCCAATGTAATCATCAGTACTACCATACGTAGCATTGGACACCATGGACCGAACAGAGGAGGAACGCTGCAGTGTGTTTTGGTTAATAGGGCTTAATAAATCTTCTTTATCTAGTGAGGCATAACTTAAAGCTTTCATGAACCTGTAACATAATTAAAAGAACAAATGACAAACTTCTGACAATCACTCCTTTTTAGATTCTGCATCTATAGGTGGGAGCTGTTAAGGTTGCCAAACACATCCCAGTATATGACCCCATTTCCTGTTACTTATGACTTGGCCAAACTTTAACCACTTGGGCTTAACTTTTCCATGCTAGGTGTCTGCTTCAGGTTGAAATTTTCCAAAAGAAATTTCAGCCAAAATAGTTTATCTATTTCCAAGAACAAGGTCAAGGATATATACATTTTGCCAATGTTAAAAAATTTCTGACAACCTTTATTTGGGAAACTAGCATCCCCATGATTTGGGGAAAGGACTTGAAATCTGGCAAGGGCTTGCCTCTGTGCCAAGGATGTGACTTTTGATATCTGTTCGAATTTGCCAACTTACAAGCCTCAGGATGGAAAAAAAATCACATTTCACATATGCTCAGAGATTTTAGATTTCAGTGGCTAAATCAGGGGAGGGCAAACTACGGTCCACGGGATTGCCACCCCTGTGGTGCCACGGGCCCCGCAGCTCCCATTGACCAGGAACGGGGAACCGTGGCCAATGGGAGCTTCGGGGGAGGTACCCGCAGGCGAGGGCAGAGCGTGGAGCCCTCTGTCCCCCCTCCCCCAGGGGCTGCAGGGACATGGTGCCGGCCGCTTCCAGGAGTGGCACAGGGTCAGGGCAAGCAGGGAACCTGCCCTGGCCCTGGTGCACGCCGCTGCCACCCCGGAGCCGCTCCAGGTAAGCGGTGCCAGGCTGGAGCCCGCACCACGAACCCCTCCTGCACCCCAACCCCCTGCCCTGAGCCCCCTTGTACACCCCGCACCCAACCCCTTGCCCTGAGCCCCTTCCTGCACACAGCACCCCCTCCCACACCCCACCCCAGCCCTACATTCGTGACCCTGCATGCAATTTCCCCACCCAGATGTGGCCCTCAGGCCAAAACGTTTGCACACCCCTGGGCTAAATTCTCTAAAGATTCTGTCTTCACTGGGCATGTTCCTGGTGCTGAGCAGATCTCTTCCTACAATTGCAGCTCTGGGCTGCTGCAGGCCATTCCAGGTCTGGGCATTAGAGCTATGACTCTTTCTCCTATGTGCTTAATGATTTCCCTACCCTGGATGGGCTCAGGCAGACTGGAGGAAAAAAACACCTGAACTGAATGCAGAGGGGACAAGATCTGTACCCAAGGATGGAGAATGGAAGAAATGGGGACAAAGAACCTGGGAGGGTGGACTGGCATTGGTGAGAGGAGGAGAGGGAAACTGGGACGGGGAAGTCTGGAACTGGCTATGCAAAAGACTGGGACTGAAAGCCAGTGGGGTGGGAGACAAGGTGGGAGACAGATCTGACAAAGAGCCAGAGTGCAGGGCAAAAACTGGTACTGGCTGGTAAAAAACAGACAGGAGTTGGGGGTGAAGGGCACAATGAGATGAACCAATGCGGGGCTTGGGACTGGGAGCCAGTGATGATGGTGAATGCAGGAGGCGGGACTGGGTGAGTGGGGAGAAAGAGATCATATGATGTGCCAAGCAGCGGAGAATGGGACTGATTGATCAATGGGATGAGAGTTTTGAGGAATGGAGACTGGGAGTGGCTATGGAAGAACAGGAGGACTGGGAGGGGTGGGGAAGAGACAAGAACATGTTGGAGGGGATGGGGCAGAAGGGGGTCATGCTTTGAGGGAATGCGAAGAAGAGTCTGTGCCCACTAGAGCACTCCCCCTATAGATCTTGGAACAGAACCCAAGATTCCAGAGTCTCCCCATCCCCCTGCTGTCAGCAAATATCTGGCAAACTGTCTCTCTCATTCCCCTTTAGTACTGGTCCACATAGAGGACAACCTACTAACACCTATCAGTTACTCTGTTAGCTCAAGTGGCAGAGGTATGTGGTGGATCTAAAGGTCTCAACCCTACCAATGACCCATGGGGGAGGGGGGGGGGTCAATATTATGCCATAATTTCTTTTTCCCCCCCTTTCCCATTTGCTTTTTAAAAACATAGGAAATTAAATACAAAAACTATGTTAAAAGAACACTGTTTGCCAAGTCAAGCACTCAGAGCTTAGGATATAGGACAATTAAGATTACCTGTTCAACCTTAATTCAGTCCCCTTGTGTGCATACTCGATAATCTTTAGTTACATGATCAAATATTACTTTTTTCACAGGACCCCTGGCACACTCAGTATACATGAATCAGGGTTGTGTAGTGAAGGAGATCATCTGTAGGACCAGCGCTTCATTTGCTGGTCTCATGGTTAAAGCAGGTAGGAGAACTGGATTTTATTCTTGATAACTTATTCTAGTATCTCTGTGTACCAGCACTAATTAGAATGGCAACTGATGCAGAAAAAAATTCATGCCATTAATCTAGACCTAGACAACTACTTTTTACGATGAGTGAACACCACAAAACAGCCATACCACTTTAAATGTTCTAATGACACCTATTTGCCACTATTTTCCTCATTTCCAACTGCAGTGCTAGGAATTTAATATTAACCTATGAACTTTATTTTTCTCAGGGAAAGACCAGAAGAAAAAACACTAGTGTAGGTAAAGAATGAGGACATTTTCCTGAGATCTAGTAAGTAATAATGTCGGATCATACTAAAGAAGTTCTATATTAAAATCACAAATGAATTTGATTCCCCACAGTTTAAATTCCAGGGTTTTACTAATTAAGAGGTCTCTTGGTTTTTGGTACTGTTTCTCTCCCTCTACGTGTGAAACTTGCAAGCTGCTAATTGTGTTAGTACATTCTAAGACAGAGTCTGTTCTCAGAGCAATACTTTGTAACAACAGAAAGAGCACACAGAGACTCCCCGCCCTTTTGTTGTATTTATCTCGCTTTGTTAACAATCGTGATTAAAATAGAGATTGAGGATGTATGTGGATAATAAATGAATGATCAGGGAGGTGCCAGCCTAAGAATCCAGTGTCCATCGGCCGAAGAAGGCGTCAAGTGGAAACAACCAGAGGACCCCCCCGGAGGGCAGACTGGAATCCACCCAACAGCCTCAAGGATGGGAGAACCGAAGAACAAGATAACATCTGGCAGCACGGAGCCATCAGGAACGTGCCATCTGCTGATTGATTCAGGAACAGCATGATGAAGCAATTCCCATAGACTGGCATAGGAATAAATTCCTATAAAAATGGACTCTAGAAAGTGAGAACTTTGGGGTCTGATTCTTCAAACCAACTTCCAGGAGCATCGGATGTGCATCTGACAAGGCCCTGCTCCCTCCTCATGTCCACGCCACCTGGCCAGTGGCTTGGGATGCGCAACTCTAAGGCTGGTAACTATGATAACAACCTTGCAGAACATGTGTGTAAATATGTATAAATATGAAATTGAATGGAATGTTATAGCTATAACTAACTGCTTACTATGATTCTTTCTGTATTCACAATAAATGTGGCATTTTGCCTTTTCCCCTTTAAGATCCTGCTGGTTTTTATTTTATTGGTATAACAACAAAACAGGTGAGAGCTTATATGATGATTTGGGGCATGACCTGAAAGTTGCTCAGTAATCATAACTTAAAGGGAAGTTGCGGGCACTAAGCACCTCTCGAATTACATTTGACTAAAAAAGGACCATATCCTATCATAAGATCAAGATTTTCAAAACTGTGCACTTCAATTTAGAACATATGAGAAAGTCAAATATGTCCTATTTCATGCTGCTGCTGCTGCTTGAGAACGCAATGAGCAACAGAGACAGGCAGCAGATGCCTGCCTCCTGTGCAGCAGCCAGGAGGCTCCAGAGAAGAAACAACTATGGTAACCTCTCCCCTTTCTCTCACATCAACCAGTATGCTGGTGGAAGGATGTGTGTGTTGCAGGGAGAGGGGGGAGATGGACCAAGAAACAGAGCTAGAAAACTCCTTCTCCCTGCCAGGAGCAGTCTCAAATTTGAGACAACAGTAGTCAAAGACTAACGCAAAAGAGAAAACTCTGGAAACCGAGTCCAGGGACAGTGACCTGATAAAAAGGGGGCGTGTGCTGGGACTTCAGCAGCTGGTGGTTTCTCTCTAGCAAAGGCAAGACTGTCAATGTCATGAGACAAGCACTTTATGTAATGGCCTCATCGTTGCTTCAGTATGCCTGATATCACACTCATATAAAGGAGACATTGACTTTCTCTAAAAATGGGTCCCACGGATGAAATTCTGGACCCAATGAAGTCAGTGACAAAACTCCTATTGACTTCAGTGGGGCAAGAATTTCACCTAGTGTCTCCCTGTGCTGGACTTAATCCAGGTCTAATCCAGAGGTAGTGCTCTCAGTTTAAAGGCTCAGTAAGTGAAACTCTGAGAAACTCAAGAAAATAAAACACTGTTTGTTCTCCTTGCATGAGCCCAGGGAGATCAGCCTGAATCATTATTATTTCAGCTTAAGTAATATTAGTATTTATTAAAAAACAAAAACAAAACAAAAACCTACCAAAAAAGTTAAAAGGGAAAAAACACCAAGGTAAATAAGAAAATAGTTGGTCCTGTGCCTGATCTACCTGGCAGAGAGGAAATGCAGACAGTTATGTGTGCTGGGCCTTTTAGAACAGCAATTAGGAAGTTCAGATCCCTAGTTGATTAATTATTCCTTAACACAGTTACACTTCTTCCAATGGACTTGCAGATCATTAGGCATTGAATGTTACCTATCATTAGCAGAAAACTGAAGAAGTAATTTTAATGAGAAAAAAAATTAATTTGCAGATATGCTTGTGAAATAATAAGTTAGTATGGATGCCTCTTACCTGCTTGGCGTTAGCCGAGAATCCAAGCTCCCAGACTTCATGGTAATAGCGTCAGTAAACAGCACATCCTTTGCTGGAGATGCTAAGGCTTCTGAATGCGACAGTGAAGGATGCATCCTTTGCTGCTGTAAGCGCTTCAATGTAGCGTAGCCGAAGGCATCTCGAGAACTTGTATAACTAAAGTTGTAGTCAGCAAGACTCTTTATGGTAGCAAGAGAAGGAGCTTTAAGGGACTGTGCTCTTCGAGGAAGTGTATGAGAAGACCCCGGCGGCACCAGGGATACAGAAATTGATTTTGAAAGAGGCAGGTGGTTAGATTGTGGAGTTGAACAGTGGCTTGTCTTAACTGTTTTTGTACTTACCACAGTACTCAAACTTCCACAGTCAGTGTCTACATTTGTAGTGTCCACACCCATCGTCTCCCTTGACGGACTTGAGCTCATTGAGCTTATGCCACTTGTTGTGGTATCCGTATTAAAACTTAAGCTACGACTCTTGAAATGTGTTTGTGTAGAACCATCTCCTATTAGTCTCTCTCTGCTTGTGTTTTCCCTGTGATTTTCATTTCCAAGACCTTTTGGCAGCTTTAGATCATTTTCTCCAATACTTGGGGTACTACCTGTATCTTCCATGTGCTTGCTCCCAACAAATGAAGTTTCTAAGCGTAAAGTATGGATTTTAGGAACTTTGAACCCAGGAGTGAATACATCCCCAGGAATAAAGTCTATACTACTGGAAGGCTCTGTTACTGTACGATTTCGCCTCAAGCCTGACTTACTGTCTGATGATGACAGTTTGCCTCCTTTAGGATCGCTGCTACTTCTATGTTTTTTATTAGGCAGAGTAAGTGAATTTAGGATGCGATTCTTCACAAGTCTGCTAGAAGCAAAAAAGGGAAAAGGACTACGATCCTTATCCTTTAAGGGTCCAGGTTTGTCATAAAATGTTTGTTCTGCATCCTCATTGATATCTAGGAAAAATGTGCTAGTGGAAGTACTGCCAAACCGGTCATCCTCCATGATAAACATACCTGAAATTAAATAAGGATTCTTATTGCTGAATGCTGATATTTCTAGAAAGTGTAGGAACTAAACTGTAAAAAACCTATTGAAAAATTACTGGAACTTAATACACAGTAAGATCAAGTAAATACATTTAATAATTCTAAAACAAAAAGAAGTACACATGTACGTTATGATGCACAAGTCACATTTTAAATTAGCATTTGTTTCCTGCTTAGAAAACAATCCCCTTCCCTTGCCCTTTCTTATTTTTGTGCTTTGGAAAAGATGGCTGTTAATTCCACCTAGAGCCAACGCTAAGAAATTTCCATGAAAACAAACTGTAGTTACATTCTTTGTTAATAGAAGCTGCATCAAACTTAAAATCTGAATCACACAGCTTGATTTCACCTTTACAATTCATTCGAATTTTGTTCATTTCCTCATATGACATATTTTTAAAATGTGGATGCCTAAATGGTTTGTACAAATATGAGTTTTGAGCATAAGCTATATAGCCACCTGCACCAGAAATTTTAGTCTTCATAAAAGGGGAACAAAAACCAAAAAATCAACCAGCTATTTCAAGGGTTTTGAAAGGTATTTTCTCTGCACGTATGCATCTGCTAACACTTTGAGAATTACATTTTTGTGATCTCCCAACCTACACTGTTTGTTTATTCCTGATGACCATAATTATTGAATCTTATGATCTATAGAACAATTGCTTAAAAAGAGCTGCCTATCACAAATTTTCTAGGATATCCTTTCGCCTGTCAATATGTACAATTTCTTTAAAAAAAGGTAAGGCAAGTAACCTGACAACTGAAGGCGTCTAAACATCTAAAGGATTTAGGCACACAAGTCTCACTGAAATGCAATGGGACTTGTGTTACTAAATTCCACACAGGCTATTGAAAATAATCATTTCCTTTGGTGTTTACAATGACAATAGCTGTAAGTATTACTATGCTTTTGTTTCAATTTCTGCAACATGCAGTACTTGCATATACTAGTTTCTGTACCCATCAGAAAAGGAAAACATCTCTTCAAATCCTGGTTTGTCAGGTTACTTATCTTTTACGAAATCCTTTATATGTTAAAGATTTCTTTAAAAGAAAAGGAGTACTTGTGGCACCTTAGAGACTAACAAATTTATTTGAGCATAAGCTTTCGTGAGCTACAGCTCACTTCATCGGATGCATTTCATTATTTCAAAGACATAGCTACATTATTGTATTTAATACTTAACCTAAGACTAACCTTCAATCAGCAATGCTGCATTCTTTAGAGCTATTTAAAGATGTCTAAATACAGTATGTTTAGCAACAGATTTAAATTCCCAATATTGGTCACAAAACGAATGTATTATTATTATTAAGCCTAGAAAGTTTACACCAAGGTTTAGGTATAATCATACTGTACATACAAAAACATTTTCTAGACTTTGTTTTGAAAACTTACTAGGAAATATTTACCACTGTATCATTAATTCTAGTTATGCTTACTTGATGGTGCAGATTCACTTTCACTGTTATGCCTAGAACTGGTGGACCCCGAGTTCAAGCTAAGAGTGCTGGGTATAGAAGAGAGTTCATTACAGAGTTGCTCCATGTCATCGGGGACTACTGGCCACGGCTGTCTACGACTGTGCCTCACTGCATCCCAATTGTGCTGCTTCAGAATGTCACAACCTTGTTTAGTTTTGGCTATTAAACCAAGCACGTAGACACAGGTTCTGTATTTAATAAAAACAGTAACAATAGTGTGATTTAATCAATAGATCTGAGTTACTCAAACATACATTTGATTTTTAAGAGGAAACAAAGTTGCAAGATAATCCAATATAGACCTTGCAAACCAGTTGAGTAGCTTTTTTTGTTCTATCTAATGGAAAAACAAATCAGAGCAAGTGTCGTACAGGTAACAACTACACATTAAATTTATAAAATGGAGAAAAAAAAACCTTGTGTAGTACAATGTTAATGTTCCACAGCTTTAAAAAGTTAATCAGGAAAGGCTAAAGTTAAGGTTCCTACAGCAATGTTAATCAGTTCATACTTCCTGTTTGTTTTACGGTACAGAACTAAACAAAAGGTAAGAAACTGTCCATGTAACAAGAAATACAGTAATAGAAAATTATAGGCTGAACCGGTAGCCTAACACTTTCCATTATAAGACCCCTTTTTCAGTTGTTTATAACTATGACAAACTAACTGTTAGGGCTGAAATTTTCTGTGTTGAGTATCTGCCTCAGACTGCTGCTCGTTGTGGGTTGTTTTCTGTTTTTGTTTTTTTGGTGGGTGTGTGGCTTCTTTTCCTGAAGTTTCAGATAATATTCCAAAAACAAGTTTAGGGGAAAACGTCATTTGCCAATGTTAAAAAATTACCATTTTAAGCAGAAGCTATAGCATGTCCATGCTTTGGCACAGGAACATGAAATTATGCAAAGAGATGTACTGATGCCAGGGATATGCCTTTTGCTGTCCTTGTGAAAATTCAGCCAAATGTGGCCAAGTTATAAGCCTTCTAAAATTCTCAGTTCACCCAATCTCTATAGAGATTTATTATGGCTGCAGCGGACTGAGCAGAACTGTAACTGTTCTTCCTGCCAGATGGGGGCTAATCTGGTGCCACACACAGGAATTGAGAGAAGGGAGACATCTCTCCTGTCCTCTCAATGCTCCTCATGCTGGCAGATAGGTAACATGGAGAAACAGAAGCAGTGGTTCTGATTCAAATGCAGAAAGGTGAGGAATGGAATGGGGTGGAAGGGAAAAGAGAAAATAAGAGTAGAGGAGGAGACAAGGTTGCAGAAACCAGACTGGGTGGGTGGGGCAGAGGGGAACAAGGGAACAAAACAGTCTAAAACCACTAGCATGCACTCTGCTACCACAAAATTGCTATGGGATCCATTTAACTCAACATATTAACTGTGTTTTTCTCATTTTCTGTTACATTCAAAGAGTCTATAGGGTAATGTGATAATAGGCTTTTGGAGACCAAATACATTTTATCGGTTTCCTCCTAAAATCTTGTACAAATATTACTGAATAAAAATCAAAAAGAATAGTGGTAGAGATTTAAGAACTTCTAAAAATTTTACTTGCTTCTTTAAAAATAAATAAATTAATGCCTTCCATGATGGCCTTTTCCTAACCTAGTTTCCATGACACTTCCTGCAAATAAACTTTTGACCTATTTAGAGGACCTGGAAATTTTCTCAAACTTTGTCAATAATGTTTAATAAAGGACATCCAGTGTAAGCAAAAGTAGAAATCTTTATACATCTTAGGCTTGTCATGAAATACTATTTTCAGATTTTAATTTTAAAATTAGATATACATACCCCCTAATGGACAGAACTTCACAGTGCTGGGCAAGTGCCATTATGTCAGGAATCACATTCTCTTCTTGAAGCAAGTTAAGGCCCCAATTTGATGATCCGATATTTCCCTGGAATGAAGTTACTATTTGCCATCAAATATAATTAACTGCTGATGTCATTTGTAGTGGTGCCCACAAAACTCTTGGCATGCTAATAAGGTGAAATGCCACCTGGCCACAATTTTAGTATAACTTCAAACCTTTAACTTTTAAGATCAGATAGCCAATCCTTCTGGTATTTTTCACCTGTGAGCAAGAAGGACTCAGGGCACCATATGTCACCTTGGGCTCTGGGATAACAGAACAAGGATAATCCTACATTTCCCCTCATCATACAGGCACTTTACTTGTCCCCATCAATAGTCAACTTGGACTGGGGCACAGAGAAAAAACATTGGTGAGGGAAGGAAGACAGACCCATGATATATGATGAAACTAATGTCCAGTTTTGTTCCTGCTCCACCCCAAAAGGATTTCAAACTTCCCTTCTATCTCCCCCCAGTGGGCCAATTGAACCAGGTAGGTTCAAACCCACCAGTCGATGTCTCCCCTCAAATGTTTTGGGAAAATGATGGTGACACTAAGCAGGTCACAGCAAGTCATATCCCCTGAAGATTAGCCACACATATTACCATACATGCTACATTATAGCAGTCCATTCTTTTGCTTTGTAAAAAAGTGAAGAGTCATAACGATTTTTTAAAAAGAACAGGAGTACTTCTGGCACCTTAGAGACTTACAAATTTATTTGAGCACAAGCTTTTGTGGGCTACAGCCCACTTCATCGGATGCATAGAATGGAACATATAGTAAGAAGATATGTATATATACACATGTACAGAGAACGTGAAAAAGTGGAGTATGAGCTATTATCAGCAGGAGAAAAAGAAAACCTTTTGTAGTGATAATCAAGATGGCCCATTTAGACAGTTGACAAGAAGCTGTGAGGATACTTAACATGAGGATATGTGTATATATACTTAACAACAATATGTGTAAACCCAGCCACTCCCAGTCTCTATTCAAACCCAAGTTAATGGTATCTAGTTTGCATATTAATTCAAGCTCAGCAGTTTCTCCTTGGAGCCTGTTTTTGAAGCTTTTCTGTTGCAAAATTGCCACCCTTAAATCTTTTACTGAGTGGCCAGAGAGGTTGAAGTGTTCTCCTACTGGTTTTTGAATGTTATGATTCCTGATGTCAGATTTGTGTCCATTTATTCTTTTCTGTAGAGACTGTCCGGTTTGGCCAATGTACACAGCAGAGGGGCATTGCTGGCACATGATGGCATATATCACATTGGTAGATGTGCAGGTGAACAGCCCCTGATGGCGTGGCTAATGTGATTAGGCTCTATGATGGCGTCACTTGAATAAATATGGCAAAGAGTCCTGTGGCACCTTATAGACTAACAGACGTATTGGAGCATAAGCTTTCGTGGGTGAATACCCACTTCGTGGGATGCATCAGTTGCATCCGACAAAGTGGGTATTCACCCACGAAAGCTTATGCTCCAATATGTCTGTTAGTCTATAAGGTGCCCCAGGACTCTTTGCTGCTTTTACAGATCCAGACTAACACTGTTACCTATCTGATACTTGAATAAACATGTGGACAGAGCTGGCATTGGGCTTTGTTGCAAGGATAGGTTCCTGGATTAGTGTTTTTGCTGTGTGGTTACTGGAGAGTATTTGCTTCAGATTGGGGGGCTGTCTGTAAGCGAGGACTTGTCTGTCTCCCCAGATCTGTGAGAGTGAGGGATCATTTTTCAGGATAGGTTGTAAATTTTTGATGATGCGCTGGAGAGGTTTTAGTTGGGGGCTGAAGGTGACAGTTAGTGGCGTTCTGTTATTTTCTTTGTTGGGCCTGTCCTGTAGTAGGTAACTTCTGGGTACTCTTCTGGCTCTGTTAATCTGTTTTTTCACTTCAGTAGGTTTCCGGTATAGGGTGGTGGTTATGTGACCATCGCTTATTAGCACAGTAGTGTCCAGGAAATGGACCACTTGTGTGGATTGGACTAGGCTGAGGTTGATGGTGGATGGAAATTGTTGAAATCATGGTGGAATTCCTCAAGGGCTTCTTTTCCATGGGTCCAGATGAAGAAGATGTCATCAATGTAGTGCAAGTAGAGTAGGGGCATTAGGGGACGAGAGCTAAGGAAGCGTTGTTCTAAGTCAGCCATAAAAATGTTGGCATACTGTGGGGCCATGCGGGTACCATAGCAGTGCCGCTGACTTGAAGATATATCTTGTCCCCAAATGTGAAACAGTTGTGGGTGAGGACAAAGTCACAAAGGTCAGCCACCAGGTTTGCCCTGACATTATCGGTGATACTGTTCCTGATAGCTTGTAGTCCATCTTTGTGTGAACAGTTTCTATGCAAAAGAATAAATGGACACAAATCTGACATCAGGAATCATAACATTCAAAAACCAGTAGGAGAACACTTCAACCTCTCTGGCCACTCAGTAAAAGATTTAAGGGTGGCAATTTTGCAACAGAAAAGCTTCAAATAACAGACTCCAACGAGAAACTGCTGAGCTTGAATTAATATGCAAACTAGATACCATTAACTTGGGTTTGAATAGAGACTGGGAGTGGCTGGGTCATTACACATATTGAATCTATTTCCTCATGTTAGTATCCTCACAGCTTCTTGTCAACTGTCTAAATGGGCCATCTTGATTATCACTACAAAAGGTTTTCTTTTTCTCTTGCTGATAATAGCTCATCTTAACTAATTAGCCTCTTACAGAGAACATGAAAAATTGGAGTGTGTGTGTATCTATCTATCTATCTTTTTACTATATGTTCCATTCTATGTACGAAAGCTTATGCTCAAGTAAATTTGTTAGTCTCTAAGGTGCCACAAGTACTCCTGTTCTTTTTGCGGATGCAGACTAACACGGCTGCTACTCTGAAACCAAAGATTTTTTAAAGAGCCACATGCAATGCATAGTATTCCATCAGCAAAACCAGCTAGGATACCAGAAGAGTAAGTCTTGTGAACTACTTTTACTTAAAACTAATTCCTTAATTATTTCAGTATGTGAAAAATTACAGCAGAAATAAGAGGAAAGAAAAGCAATAGATGGATATTTCTATTACTAACCAAGGCCCAAAGGGCTGCTTTCAGATGTTTAATTCCTTCCCACTTATCCAACATCGGGGAACGAACAGTGTAACTTAAATCTGGGACAACACTCTAGAGGACGAGAACAAAACAAACTCAGTTCAAAGTGACTAAATATTGAAAGTTTTAATACATCAGGTTCTCCTAAAGCTTTTAACAAATGTTTACATACACACACTTTAAATTGGACAGTTCCAGCATATAAAAACTTTGACTGATTAACACCAAAAATGCCAAAGGAAAATTATAAACTTAATACTACCTCATCTGCCAAAGAGGAACAAATGATTCTGTAGTCAGTGCATACAACATGTTAATACTTACTTTTACACCATTGGAAAGCCTTCTCATCGCAGTTTTACAATTCAAAGGGTAAAGAGATGCCTAGTATATTCTTTTTCCTTTCCTTCATATCCAAATGATTTACAAATCAGAGATTAATAGCATGATTAACTTCATTTAGGGATGGCATTATGTAATCTCCCCAGCAGAGCTCAATCCAACATACTTCAAACCTAATCACAATCCCCCTGTTGTCTGGGTATACCAAAAGGAGGACAGGAGACACTTGATATGGATTTTAACCAGGCTACAACTTTATTATATAGATGTCTGGGACTACCCGGCAGATAAAGTGTACAGTGTAGGCAAACCCATGTTTATTCAAGTTGTTACCCGGGGCTTCCACCAGCCACCCTTTATTTTCCATCCAAGTTCCCCCAGCCAACCCATGGCTTGGACCTTACCATCCACCCCACTTGTAGAGGGTTAAGGTTGGCTATAAGAATGGGGGGCAAGAGGATTTGGCTCCCTGCCATACCAATCATAGGAGTCTCCAAGCCCCCTCCCCCATTCCGTTCCTTTATCCAGCACGTCCTTTTTAGTCCTTTACCAGGTCATTTATCTGGTAAGTGGATGCCTTCCCTAGGGATTACCTGCACTGGACAGCCGCCCCACACTTACAAAATAAGTTGCGACATAAGGCCTACCACCTTTTCTTCTTACCAGGAAAGGTCCTCCCTGACACCTGTTGTGGGGAAGGCAAAAAATCCTCACTCCACCAAGGCCAATCTGGGGGTGCAGGAAAAATTACTTCCCAGCCTTCCTTAAAAAGGAGCAACCAGCACAATGCCTACAACAGGTCCTAGACCAACCTGATATTTGCCTCCTCTTGGGGAGGGACGGAGGGTGCTGCCTTGCCTGCTGTGTGGAAAAAGGGGCTTACAATGCCCAGGTCTTGCACCTTTATAGCCTTCCGACCTCACATTCCCAGGGAGTGAGTCAGCGCCGCAAAGCTGACCACTGTTCACTTTTTGCAGCAGTTTCTGACCTCATTTCCTTCCCCCCCCGTGGCCATAAAACACAATTGCCTTCCCTCGGCAAGCTGAGACACCGTTCCCCCCGCTTTTGGTGCGGTGCGGTCACTATCTGAGTTTCGGGCCTCTTTTGTACAAAGACTGTCAACCATTTCACATTCTGTCCAATTGTGCGATGGTTTTAATTATATGAACAGACAGATGCTCACCAGCAGCTTGAGTGAAAGCATCAAATATAATTGTTAGTGAATTATGCAAGTTTAATTCAGGTCTCAAAAGGGGACAGATTCATTGAATTAACTCAATGCATTATCTGACCCTCCACTTGAAGTTATTTTATTTAAACAATTCTATAAAATTCACTCTATAAGATAAGTTTACAAGTTAATTTTTAAAAATGAAAAAAGACTTATTTATTTCTCTCTCCATTTTCAAGGACCTAAAATACACATTTGTTTTAACAAAAATTCTCAATCCATATTTTCTATATGCATAAAGCAAAAGCATAGCTTTACTAATCATTGCTTATAGTGTTCATCCAGCTAAAATATACTCTCCAAAAAGCATTTCTTATTGGTGATGTGTTTGCCTTTCCTATTTCGGTCCTGACCATTCAGAATGATCAGTTGTAAGAAGCAGACTGAAAGATATTTCTCTGATGTTTTCAACAACAGGGAAGAATTTCACATGATGATAGAATGCAGGTAAAGATTGTCCTTGCAAGATATAACTTCTTTGAAATTTGGAAAGTCCATAGTTTTATGAATCTTCATTTAATGACTGTTCAAATGGTGATCAAAACAGAGGTTATCCAAGTCAGTTATTTTAGAAGGGTTACATTACACTTGAAAAGTTGTTTTTACTTTCAGTTAGGGCTGCCAAGTAATTTAAAAAATTAACAGCTATTATACATACTGTTAAACAATAGAATATCATTTATTTAAATATTTTTGGATGTTTTCTACATTTTCAAATTTATTGATTTCAATTACAACACAGAATACAAAGTGTACAGTGCTCACTCTATATTATTATTTTTGATTACGAATATTTGCACTGAAAAAGTGATAAACAAAAGAAATAGTATTTTTCAATTCACCTAATACAAGTACTGTAGTGCAATCTCTTTATCATGAAAGTTGAACTTACAAATGTAAAATTATGTACCAAAAAATAACTGCATTCAAAAAAGTCTGTTACCTGTTCCGTAACTGGTGTTCTTTGAGATGTGTTGCTCATGTCTATTCCACAGTGGGTGTGCGTGCGCGCCACGTGCACCGGTGCCGTAAGTTTTTCCCTTAGCAGTACCCGTTGGGGGGGGAGCACCGCTGCAACCCCTGGAGTGGCGCCTCTATATCGCGCTAAATGGGGAGCTGCGATTTCCCCCCACCCTCGGTTCCTTCTTGCCGGACAACTCTGACAGAGGGGAAGGAGGGCGGGATGTGGAATAGACATGATCAACACATCTCAAAGAACACCAGTTACGGAAAAGGTAACTGTCTTTTCTTCTTCGAGTGCTTGCTCATGTGTATTCCACAGTAGGTGATTCCACGCTATATCTGTTGGAGGTGGGTAGGAGTTCACGAGTTCCTGGGATACAGTACTGCTCTGCCGAACCCGGCGTCATCCCTAGTTTGGGAGACGATCGCATAGTGCGCAGTGAACGTGTGAACTGAAGACCAGGTGGCAGCCCTAAAGATGTCCTGGACAAGGACATGGGCTACATAGGCAGCCGACAAGGCCTGAGCCCTCATTGAGTGCACCTTGACGATCGGTGGTGGGGGAACCCCTGTCAGATCATACCATGTGTGTATGCATGAGGTGATCCAGCGACAAAGGCGCTGGGTGGAAATAGACTGCCCCTTCATACGCTCAGCCGAGGTAACGAAGAGTTGTGAGGATTTACGGAATAGTTTAATACGACCCAGGTAAAAGGCCAGTGCCCTGCGCATGTTGAGCGTGTGGAGGTGGCGTTCCTCATTGGAGGAATGGGGCTTGGGACAGAGCACGGGAAGGAAGATGTCCTGTTCCATATGGAAGGCGGAGACCACCTTTGGGAGGAATGCAGGGGATGGGCAAAGTTGGACCTTATCCTTGTGGAAGACCATATATGGAGGTTCTGAGATCAAGGCCCTGAGCTCCGAGACACGTCGGGCCGATGAGACGGCTACAAAGAAAGCTATCTTCCAGGAGAGGTGAGACCAGGAACATGTGGCCAAGGGTTCAAAGGGAGGCCCCGTGAGGCGGGACAACACCAGGTTTAGGTCCCACTGCGGTACAGGGGATCTAGCATACGGGAATGAACGGTCAAGGCCTCTCAGGAAGTGGGAGGTCATAGTATGGGAGAAGACCGAGTGCCCTTGCACTGGCGGGTGGAAAGCCGATATGGCCGCCAAGTGTACTCTGACGGAGGCGGTTGCCACTCAAGGATACACTGGAGTGGTGTGGACAATGAGGGAAGTCCCTGCTCCCCCGGAAAATCTGGACCACTTCGCCAGGTACGTCCGGCATGTGGACGGCTTCCTACTTTCCAGGAGGACCTGCCTGACTTCCTCAGAACACCACCTTGTCTAGCCACTGAGCTGCCACGCTGTCAGGTGGAGAGCAGCCAGATTGGGATGAAGGAGGTGGCCCCTGTTCTGGGAGAGGAGGTCTGGGCGAAGCGGCAACCTCCTTGGAGGGGCCGCTAACAGGTCCAGTAGGGTCCCGTACCAATGTTGACGGGGCCAGGCTGGGGCCTTGTCTGTTTTCACTTTTTCTAGAACTTTGCCTATAAGGGGAAAATGGTGGAAAAGCATAGAAAAGCTGGTCCAACCACTGCAGGAGGAAGGCATCTGAGATCGAGTCCCTTCCCAACCTCCACCTTGGAACAAACCCAGGGACAACGCCGGTTCTGGCAGGGCGCGAACAGATCCATGTGGGGAATTCCCCACTCTTGAAAGAGCCGGTGAGTCACCTCCGTGAGGAGCGACCACTCGTAATGGGGGGAAAAAACCCTGCTGAGGCGATCGGCCTGTGTATTGCGGGTGCCTGGTAGGTGGAAAGCCCTCAGGGAGATGATGTGGGCTATACAGAACTCCCATAGGCTCAGGGCTCCCCGGCAGAGGGCCGAGGACTGTGCCCCACCTTGCCTGTTGACGTAGAACTTTGCGGTGGTGCTGTCCGTAAGGACTCTGACCACCTTGCCATGAAACTGTGTGACGAATGGAGGGACGCGTCCAAGGTTGACCACATCCCTTGGGTTTGCATGTTCCCTATGTGGGCTCCCCGGCCCAAGTCCGACGCATCGGACACCAGGTCTATTGACGGGGCTGTCTCCCGGAAAGGAACCCCTTAGAGCATGTTGCCTGGGGAGGACCACCATTCTAGGGAGGCAATTACTGGGGTTGGTACCGTGAGGACCTTGTCCAGGCCGTCCCGTGCCTGGGAGAAGTGGGAGGCTAGCCATAGCTGGAGGGGCCTCATTCGGAGCCTGGCGTGGTGGACCACATACGTGCACGCCACCATGTGTCCCAGAATCTGAAGGCATGCCCTTGCTATTGTCACCGGAAAAGTCGTGACTGATGCGATGAGACCTTTGAGGGTTTCGAACCTGCCCACTGGGAGAGAGGCTGTGGCCCTTAAGGAGTCCAGTGGTGCCCCTATGAATTCTATGCGCTGCACCGGGACCAGCATTGATTTGGTCTCGTTTACCAACAGGCCGAGATTGGCGCATGTAGACAGGAGCAGATCCACATGGGCCCTCATCTGAGACCATGAGTTTCCCTTGAGAAGCCAATCATCCAGATATGGGAACATCTGGACCTCCTCTCATCTGAGGTAGGCCGCCACCACCACCATACACTTTGTGAATACCCTGGGCGCCGTGGATAGGACAAACGGGAGAACTGTGAACTGGTAGTGGTCGGGCCCCACCAGGAACAGGAGGAAGTGCCTGTGCCTTTCGAAAATATAGATGTGGAAATATGCATCCTGAAGGTCCAGGGCAGAGTACCAGTCCCCCGGATCCAGGGAGGGGATAATAGAAGCCAGGGATACCATGAGGAACTTAGAGCGGACCATAAACCAATTGAGATTCCGCAGATCTAGGATTGGCCTGAGACCCCCTTTTGCCTTTGGGATCAGGAAATAATCGGGAGTAGAAGCCCCTGCCCTGGAATTCTACTGGTACTCTCTCCACCGCCCCCAGGCGTAGTAGTCGTTCCACTTCCTGACCTAGGAGGTGAATGTGCTCTGGGTCCCCCGAGCCCACCAGGGATGGAGGTGGTTGGGCAGGGGTGAACTCAACTGCAACATGTAGCCCTTGGAAATGGTGTTGAGGACCCAGCTGTCTGAGGTTATTCGTGATCATTCGCCACGGAAGGCAGACAATCGGTTGCCGAACACAAACTTTATTAGTAGAGGGGTTTCCATGGCAACTACCCTGGTGCCCCCCTGCAAATAGTCAAAATCGCCTCTGTCCCTGCCTCTTGACCTTAGAGGGCCCAGGCTGTGGAGCAGAGCGGGACTGTCATTGAGGCCGGCGATTTTGGTCTCTCGGCCTCTTGAAAGGGGACTCATATCTGCTCTGTGCAGGGTGAGCCGACATCTGCGGTTTGGCCTTGTCCTTAGCTGGAGGGACGCACAGGCCCAAGGTCTGCAGGGTGGTGCGAGAGTCTTTCATCCTGTGCAGCCTGATGTCCGTCTGTTCGGCGAACAGGGCTTTCCCATTGAATGGCGGCTCCTGCAAGAGGGACTGGACCTCCCCCGAAAGCCCGGACAGGAAGAGCCATGACTCCCTGTGCATGGAGATTGCGGAGGCCATCGAGCGAGCCGCCGTATCCGCCGCGTCTGACACTGCCTGCAGGGAAGCTTTCGCTGCCGTCGCCCCCTCATCCACCAATGCCTTAAAGTCCTTCCTATCCCACTCTGGGAGGAGTGGCTCGAACTTTGGCAGGGACTCCCATATATTAAAATCATATCGGCTCAGTAAGGCCTGATGGGTTGGCCACCCAGAGCTGGAAACTCAAAGAGAAGTAAAGTTTTCAACCAAAAGAGTCTAGTCTCCTGGCCTCTTTATTTTTGGGGGTGGGCGAGGGCTGGTCCTGCTGCTCCCAGTGGTTCACAGATTCCACCACCAGAGAGTTAGGTGCCGGGTGAGAGTAGAGGTATTCATGGTTCTTGGCCGGCATGAAATACTTCCTCTCAGCCTTCTTGGAAATTGGGGCCAGAGAGGCAGGAGTTAGCCACAAGGCGTTGAAGATGTTGGCTATTCCTTGGTGAAGGGGTAAAGCCACATAGCCCGGCACCGAGGAGGACAGTACATTAAAGAAGGAATTGGACAGGCCCTCCATCTCCTCGGCCTGCAACTGGAGGCTCGACGCCACCTGCTTTAGCAGGTCTTGATGAGGCCTGAAGTCTTCCTGTGGAGCAGAGGGCGGTGGTGCCGTGATGGTGTTATCTAGTGCAGGAAAGGAAGCCGGCACAGGGCTGTGGGCCTCAGCCGGTGCCAGGGGATCAACCCCCAGGTCGGAGTCCGGGCGCAGAGCCGACGACTCATGACCTGTCAACTTGTCCCTCTGCCTAGATAGCGAGGCCGACGAGGCCTCAGACGCCCCGGCCACCGAGCGGGTTCCAGGCTGGGTGGGCATCGGCGGCCACGGTGCCCATTGACACCATTGTCCCTGCCATGGGGCCCCTTGCCACTGTCCATGCTGTGAGCCCAGTGGCACTATCTGGTTGGGCGGTACGGCCCAGCGAGGAGTGGCTGAGTGCCGAGGCCAAAGCCACCACCGACCAAATGGTACCGTAGGAGCAGCAGTGCCTATGATGCCGTCTTCCATGGGACCGAGACCTCAATGTCGAGACAGGTACCCGCCAAAAGTACTGTCCCAAGACTCACTTCAGCGCCTGGACCTGCGGTGCCGGTAACACGCGGCAGGAGCCCCGTGTGTGATGCCTGACAGAGCGGAAGCGTCAGTCGCACCGAGACCAGCTACGATAGCTGCGTCGTGAAGAAGAGCGCCTTCGACACCTATCTTGGTGCCTGCATCTGCTGCTGCATTGCGTGGAGGGACCCGGGGACTCCTGCCCGGATGGAACCCTGGTTGGCGTCGAGGGTGGTGGACACGAGCTGCGAGTGGACCGGTTGCTGTACACTGAACGAAGCAGAGCGCGGTCTTCAGGGTGAGAGCTGCGCCGTTCTGGGGAGGCCTGTCGAGTGCTGAGAGGTGGTTTGCTTAGGGACCGAGGGCCTGCCACTGTCAGCGCCCCAGGCACTAGCAAGCTCAGAATGTCTCATGCGGCCTGTAGAGCCTCTGGCGTTGACGGCATCCTGACTGCGGGAGAGGTGCGCGTCGATGCTGCCGGGCTACTCCGCTCAGCACGAGTCAGAGGTTTCGAGCTCGGGGGGAACCGAGGGCTGTCCAACGCAGAACCAGCCTCTCACCCTTCCTTCTCTCAGCGCTGCTGCAAGGTCGACCTCTTCCTTTGTTTCTTGGAAGGGGAACGGTGCCGACTGGGGGAGGGGGTTTCGCGGCGCACCAACGATGCGGCGCCCGGTGCCGAGTCCGCACGGCATACCGGAGTTGGAGCGAGCGCCAATTCCATGAGGAGAGCATGAAGCCTGATGGGTCTCTCCTTCTTAGTTCGCGGCTTGAAAGACCTGCAGATCTTACAGCATTCACTCACGTGAGTTTCGCCAAGCAGCAGAGACACTCAGCGTGTGGATCACTCCTTGGCACGGAAAGGCGACAGGAGTCACACGACTTGAAGCCTGGGATACAGGGCATGCAGTGGGCCACTCTAACAACTGAGAAACTACTTTCTACGAGCTAACAACACTAGCTAAAGGTACCACTAAGATCAACTGGAAAGGCTGCAGCAACGCTGGAGCAAGACGTTCTGACGCACCTTCACTGGCGGCAAGAAAGAACTGAGGGTGGGGGGAGCTCACGGCTCCCCTTATAGCGCGATACAGAGGCACCACTCCAGGGGTCGCAGTGCTGCTCCCCCCCATGGGTACTGCTAAGGGAAAAACTTCCGGCACCGGTGCACATGGCGCACACGCACACCTACTGTGGAATACACATGAGCAAGCACTCGAAGAAGAATAAAACAATGTAAAACTTTAGAGCCTACAAGACCACTCAGTCTGTTTCTTTCTGGAATGGTGGTTGAAGCATGAAGGGGCATATGAATGTTTAGTATACCTTGTGACGCCAGCTGCAAAAGACCCGTGGGAACATGTTCTCACTTATCAGTGACATTGTAAATAAGAAGTGGGCAGCATTATCTCCCCTAAACGTAAACAAACTTGTTGGTCTTAGCAATTGGCTGAACAAGAAGTAGGACTCAGTGGACTTGTAGGCTCTAAAAATTTTTTTGAGTGCAGTTATGGAGCAAAAAAAAAAAAACACTACAGTTCTAAGTTACACTTTCACAACAAAGAAATTGCACTACAGTACTTGTATGAGGTGAACTGAAAAATACGGTTTCTTTTATCATTTTTCAGTGCAAATATTTGTAATAAAAAAATAGAGTGAGCAGTGTACACTTTGTATTCTGTGTTGTAATTGAAATTAATACATTTTAAAATGTAGAGAAACATCCAAAAATATTTAATAAATTTCAATTAGTATTCTATTGTTTAACAATGCGATTACAACCATGATTAATCGTGATTAATTTTTTTTTGAGTTAATCGTGTGAGTTATCTGGAATTAATTGACAGCCCTACTTTTAATTTATCTATTGTCAATGTCCTCACCTGAACTTCCAACAAATGACAGCCTGTTTTGTGGTGCACCAGTTGGCCATAAAGGTGAACTGGCAGGTAGACATGTGGCCGCTGTAATCTGGTAGAAAGAGAGATGATCTGTTTAGATGGCAATAATTATGACATTTTAAAAAGCAATCACAATTCATGTCTTTCTTAAAACAAGTTTATGTGTAACAGAAGTTACCTTTGGTTGCTCCGACGAACATAGTTATCGCCATCAATAGGTTTACGGTAAGTGGTAAGTGCTTCATTAAGTTGTTCTTCAATTAATTCAACATATTTTAAATTGTACTCCTAAAAAGGAAAATTAAAATATAGAGCCTATCACCTTGTTGATAATATGACGGTCAACAAATGTTTCTAGTATTTACAATATACTACCGTATTATGGAGAAACTATTTCTGACTATAATCAAGGTTGAGTTTTTCAGCTAGTGCAGTAATTACAGTACTTAGAGTACAGAATGAATTTTCTGAAAATTTACAGTGAATCTCCCCAACTACTTTAGGGGATAAAATTAATTAAAAAATGGATGCTAAGAAAATTAGCACCTGATATAGCACTTTCTCTCAAATAATCCTAAAAGGACAAGAGATAATTCAAGCTTTTAGTTTAAACACTGAAATCTTGTGTGTAGGCTATATTTGAATATTTTTTGTAGGATTAATGGAAAGACAGACCTATTTTAATAACTAATTTTCTCCATCAACAGAGGCTGAAGAATTATGGACCTACTATAGAGAATTCCAAGAACTGCCCTCTTTCAAAATGGCAGCCATCTCCAATGGCTCTCAGTGTACTGAAGCAAGAAGCTGCCCTCAGGTACCTATCTCTCCATTGTTGTCAGTGGGTCTGAGTGTTCCTGTTCACTTTCTAACAGAATAGTGTGTCAACATCTTCATTAGACCACCTAAGCTTCACTTTCTTTGGGAACCGTTAGAGCCAGTAGCCATCTGGAAAGAAGGCAATTCTTTGTGAAAGAAATTCTCTCTCCCAGAGAAGGTATTATGCACCACCTTCTGCTGACAACTCAGCAGACCCACCACTCTTCTAAAGCATCTAATCTGTCATGTAGTTGTGTACATTTGGGGAAAAGGGAACTGTTGCCAAATGTTGGAGGGTTTTTTTGTTAATTTTATATCATCAAAAATCTTATCAACATGCTCTTAATAAGACAAGACAGTATTCACACAATGGAGTGAAGAGTCCCTAATAACAGGATGTTTCACTAGAAAGACTCACAAACCCTTAATCATTGAAGCAATAGAATGTCCTGACATTAATATTGTACAACTGTGAACTCCTTCCAAGCTTCTAAATGACTATATTCACATCGTTCCCTCCTTTAAAAATAATTAGAATTACCTTTTGCCATTTTTCCATTTGTTTTGTTACATAACCTCTCTCATTTAGATAGGAAAACCCCTTTGGAATGGACAGAAATCTGTAAAGTAACAACAGACACTGAATAGTCCATCTCTAACAAACCACTCTGAGTATGAACGTAAGTTTTTCTGAAATGAAAAGATGCATGTAACACCTACCTTAGAAGCAAAAGCAACCCTTTGTCTCCAAGATGGGAGAGAGCAGGTTTCATCTGGATAAGGGCGTGAAGATTGGCCTAAAAGAGAAGAAAAACTTATTTTAAAATCCTGAATTTATGTAAGCCATTTAAATTAAAAAGACAACTATTTATTTAGAATAAGAAATATCTATATAGAAGCTCTGAGCACCTTTAAGAATGAAAATTACAATAGCAGTGATAACCACCCAGAAGCACGTGAAATTGAAAGTATATGACAGAGAGTAATCAACATCACAAAAATGTCCTACAATATATGCTAATATTCATTATATAGGCACTCTGTAGTAGGCAAATTAAAACACTCTGCAAAGTGTAATCATCAAAAAAGGAAATTTGATTTAATTTTTTTAAAGAAAGAAAATATAATTTTTCTACATACATTCTTAAGTTATTGCTGTAGACTAATGATGCTCACCTTATCTTCACATGCCTCATCTAAGATATCAAGTGCTTCAGAAGATATGGTTTTATTTTTATCATGCAGCTGGGTCACCAGTAATTCAATCCCCCAGTTACTAAAGAATTCTACATTGGCCCTCAACAATACTCGTAAATGTTTTGTTGCATATAACCTGCAGCTCTGCAAAAGGAAAAAAAAAATTTTGCAAGAGAATATACAGTAGTTAAATATTAAATGGATTTTTCATATTCAAAAGCAGTGCACTTCCATCAAAATGTTACACAGCAAATAAGTGCAGTTTACACATTGTTTTGCATGTGTTACTAGAATTACAACTGTCTACTTGTTTTTCTCTTACAGAAAGTGTGATGTAATTATTTTTTCCATGACCACAAGTTATCTGGTCAGGACAAGTCTCACCTGTCTCATCTGAAAGCCAATACCATCTAACAGTCCACTGTCTTTGGCACTGTGTAGAAAATTGTCAGTACAGTTATAAGTGCTGCCTTGTGAATTGCCAGCACTATTTCATACAGGGCAGCTTCTATGCTCTACCTGCAGCAATGATTTGAAAAATCTACTTTTCTCTGATGAGTGGGAAAGCTGGCCCTGGTACCTGAAGCGATTTATACTATCAATTTTTGAAGAATTTAAGATCTCTTACAATATGTTGCTTAAGTTGTGAAGATAACCTTCTAAATGTGAACAAATTCAGAAGCCAGACAACTCCAATACTTATGTTGCTACTTGCAGCTTTCCTAAGTAGCAGAGTGAAATGAACAAGACACTGTCCATTGCTGCTACAGTAGAACCTCAGAGTTACCAACACCAGAGTTACGAACTGACCGGTCAACCACACACCTCATTTGGAACCGGAAGTACACAACCAGACAACAGCACAGACCAAAAAAAGCAAATGCAGTACAGTACTGTGTTAAATGTAAATTACTAAAAAAAATAAAGGGAAAAAGTTTTAAAAAAAAATTTGACAAGATAAGGAAAGAGTTTCTGTGCTTGTTTTGTTTAAATTAAGATGGTTAAAAGCAGCATTTTTCTTCTACATATTAAAGTTTCCAAGCTGTATTAAGTCAATGTTCAATAGAAAACTTTTGAAAGAACCACCATAATGTTTTGCTGAGTTATGAACAACCTCCATTCCCAAGGTGTTCGTAACTGAGGTTCTACTGTACTCAGAACCCTGTGGGCAGCAATGAAAACTGGCAACTACCAAGTCAATTTCACTATTGCTACTGGGGAAAGCTCTGAGGAAAAGTGGAGCCAGGTAAGCTCAACCTAGGCTACAAACATTTGTTGTTTAGCTTAAGCTTATCCCTAGGAGAATTGTGGACTAACTTTTACATGCATTAAATAGCTAGTTAGCTGGCAATCAATTAATTTTAGACAAGAAGTCTAGTGAAGACAAGCCAAATGATGGTGTAGGATGAGGGTTCTGGGGAGAGCAAAAGCAGAACTACAAAAATTCCTTGATTATCTGGCTTTGCTCAACACAAGGGTAACCCCTGCCCTCCAAGTCTCCCCCTCCTCCCACACCACAAACTTAGACCTCATGGAGTTCCTCCCTACCTCACGGTGGGAGAAGCATGAAATCCAAGAGTTTCTATCATCACGATTTCTTTAAAGAATATGAATTCCAGTCCAAGGTCTTACTGTCCACTTTCAAACTGCCATCTTGACACAAACTTCCTAGTCCCCACTCTCAACCACCCACCTCCCTTACCCTCAACCTCTCACCTTCACATACAGAAATCCTTCAATATTTGCCAGCCTCAAAGAAATACAGGGCATTTATAGTAACTGTCTGACTTCCCCTCCCCTAACTCCCTCTTGGCACTGAATTTTGTCCTCTCCAGTCTACAGAAGAGCTGCTCTCACCAAGGTATATCACTGAGACACAAGGTGGGTGAAGTAATATCTTTTACTGGACCAACTTCTGTTGGGGAAAGAGACAAGCTTTCAAGTTGCACACAGCTTTTCTTCTGAAGAACAGCTCAAAAGTTTGTATCTTTTACCAACAGAAGTTGATCCAATAGAAGATATTACCTCACCCACCTTGTCTCGCTAACATCCTGGGACCAACATGGCTACAATACTGCAAACAAGGTATACAATGACTTTCTTGGGCAAGTCTCAACTTTATGTATCCTTTTTGACATCACTCAAATTGAATCACTCCACTGGTCCCTACTTGTCTACGATATCAAACCTAAACTTCTTGCTCTTTTCTTGAAGATCCAGTACGCTTCTTTCCTTAGCCTATATAATCCCACTCACCTCCTTCACTCCAGCAGTTCCAGTGTCAATGCCAATTTTTGTATCCTTCTCTCACTCTGCAATCACGCCTTCCCCTATGCATCTTTCTAAGATTTACTTCAATCAGCTAATGTGTTAAAACTTGTTTTCACTAGGATTTTAACATGCGTTAGCTAACATTAAAAATCCAACTTTCTCCTAGTGAAGACCAGGCCTTCCAGTTATTCCTCAAGAAGATAACTTGGCATTGGTTTATATTTGGTTCATGCATTTAAGAACATTTCCCCTCCACCATCAGCTCCCTCAAACCTGAGGGCTAGAAACTATTAAATAAAAGCTTAAATTCTCGAGTCCAATTAGGTGGCAAGGAATGGACTCTATGGCAAGTTGTGCAGTTAACAGTATCACAGAATACATGAGGCCCACGTTATATTTTAAAAAGTTTTCTGTGGTATGCTAGGAGAGTGTGTGTTACATAAGAAAGAAAAATGAAAGCCTGTTTTAATGAATGAACATATGACATTTTAAATTAACCAGTTTTAGCTTACTAAATTAAACAACAAAAGAAATAAAATGTTTAATAATAAATATTGACAAGCAGGGTGCTTGATTAATTACACTTACATCAGTAGATGCAGTTAAAATTTTGGAAAGGATCACTCTTGCTAACCCATCTCTGCTGTAATCCAAACTAGAAACTGTCAGTTTTAGTAAGTGATCTTGGTTCTTCAAGGAGCAGAGATTAAGAAGACTGAAAAAAGTTGAAAGAAAGTATTAGTTGGAATCCACTTTAAACTTTAGTATTTTATACATGTACACAATATATACACCACCTTGCTAATTTATTATTTTTACCATTCAACATAATGTGTTCAGTCAAAATTAAGGTAAGGACAAATGTTAATCTGATACTGGCTGCTTAAGAAACATTAGCATGATATTTGACAATACATGCTGCCTGCCTTTTTCTCATATTTCCAGTGCGTGGACAGGTTTCAGAGTGGTCTGGATGAAAGCTGGAGGCATGTAGGTAAGTATAGCGGTCAGTAGGTTTCCGGTATAGGGTGGTGTTTATGAGACCATCGCTTATTAGCACTGTAGTGTCTAGGAAGTGGACCTCTTGTGTGGACTAGTCCAGGCTGAGGTTGATGGTGTGGTGGAAATCATTGAAATCTTGGAGGAATTCCTCAAGGGTCTCCTTCCCATGGGTCCAGATGATGAAGATGTCATCAATGTAGCACAAGTAAAGTGCGGGGGGGTAAGGGGATGAGAGCTGAGGAAGCGTTGTTCTAAGTCAGCCATAATAATGTTGGCATACTTAGGGGCCATGCGGGTAACCGGAAACCTACTGACCGCTATACTTAGCTACATGCCTCCAGCTTTCATCCAGACCAAATCACACGATCCATTGTCTATAGCCAAGCTCTAAGATACAACCGCATTTGCCCCAATCCCTCAGACAGAGACAAACACCTACAGAATCTCTATCAAGCATTCTTAAAACGGCAATACCCACCTGGTGAAGTGAAGAAACAGATTGACAGAGCCAGAAGGGAACCGAGAAGTCACCTACTACAAGACAGGCCCAACAAGAAAGTAACAGGACACCACTAACCATCACCTACAGTCCCCAACTAAAACCTCTCCAACGCATCATCAAGGATCTACAACCTATCCTGAAGGACGATCCCTCACTCTCACAGACCTTGGGAGACAGGCCAGTCCTCGCTTACAGACAGCCTCCCAACCTGAAGCAAATACTCACCAGCAACTACACACCACCCCAGGAACCAAACCCTGCTGCAAACCCTGGTGCCAACTCTGTCCACATATCTATTCAAGAGACATCATCATAGGACCTAACCACATCAGCCACACCATCAACGGCTCATTCACCTGCATATCTACCAATGTGATATATGCCATCATGTGCCAGCAATGCGCCTCTGCCATGTACACTGGCCAAACCAGACAGTCTCCATGCAAAAGAATAAATGGATACAAATCTGACATCAGGAATCATAACGTTCAAAAACCAGTAGGAGAATACTTCAATCTCTCTGGTCACTCAGTAACAGACCTAAAAGTGACAATTCTTCAACAAAAATCTTCAAAAACAGACTCCAACGTGAAGCTGCAGAACTGGAACCAATTTGCAAACTGGATACCATCAGTTTAGGCCTGAATAGAGACTGGGAGTGGTTGGGTCATTACAAAACCTAAACTTAATTTCCCCAATACTAATTTCTCCCTATTATTACTCACACATTCTTGTCAACTGTCTGTAATGGGCCACTCTCATACCACTTCAAAAGTTATTTTGCCTCCCTTGGTATCCTGCTGTTAATTGATTTATCTCGTTAGACTGACCTCACACTTGGTAAAGCAACCCCCATCCTTTCATGTATTTATACCTGCTCCTGTATTTTCACTCCATGCACTTGTTGAAGTGGGTTCTAACCCATGAAAGCTTATGCCCAAATAAATTTGTCAGTCTCTAAGGTGCCACAAGGACTCCTCATTATTTTTAGTGTGTAGACAGAAACAGTCTCCCTGATGCAGTCACCAAGATGTTTCTGTCAGTCAGACATGCATGGAAAAAAAGGCCATTCTATAAAATCCATCTGTATTACAGGGCTTTTTCCGAAAAGGTTGGAGAACCCAGTGAGAATTGGGAGGTTTTTCGTTTTGTTGGACATAGATCTTTATTTACTATTTTCAGTTTTTATACGGATTGTACATGTTACCCACAGCATATTACAAACTGAAGTAAATACAAACACTCACCACTGAAACACATTGCATTTTTCAAGCATTTTCACTCCATGAGGGTGACAGGAGAGTGTACCAAAAAACAGAAAGTAGTGCTGACTAAGGGTGCTTAGTAACCCATTGTTCTGAAGACTGCGTTCTGGTTTCATTCCAGAGGAAGAGTTGAGCCAATGCACAATATCTTTTACCAATTCCTCCAGATAGCCTTGTCCATCCTACCCAAAAGAAGTAAAAAGATATTTTCATTTATTACTGGTAATGAACAGCTTTAGTTGGTTTATGTTTACTAATATGTATTGATTTAAATTTTTCAGAATGCACTTACATCAAGATGATAAAATAAAAATGTTGACTAGCGCAAACAGTTTAACTACGTGAAAAAAGCTAAAGGCAAATATAAAAAGACTGTTCGGTTTCAGGGGGAGCTCTGTACCAATTTTGACATATGAAGTATGACAGTTATGAAAAGTCCCCTGAGTAAAGGCAAAGTAAAATATTTCAGTATAGTTGAAGGAAAGGAATATGAGCATGATAATAGGGATACATCTCTGGTATTGAACAAGAGGCCAGGGAACATCCCACAAAACCCATTTCTACTTTAAAAAACATCACAAAACAAAAAACCCACTCCTTTTTAATAAACAAATCCCCACAGTACTGAGGCACTTCTATATCTGCTGGCCAAGGTGCCACAGGATTCTAATTAGATTTGCCAAGATGGTCTTTTTAAATTTTAAAACCCTAAAGTCTTCTTGCAAAGCTCATTACTAAAATTAAGATTTTGCTTGTCTAGCACAGAGAACTGTCATTTTTTCTTATATCTTGTAGCTGAAATCATTTCTCACCTCTTCAGATTCAAGAAGAAATTCAGTAAACTGGCAACCCACAACAGTGAGTTGCTTAGACCTGGCATAATCCAGATCCAGGTTGGCATACAACTTACTGCTAGGCTTGTAAAAATACAGCAGTCGTCGGACAAACCTAATTAAGATTAAAATGAGAAGAATTAATTGATTACCCTAAAAAATTCTTACTGTGCTGCAAGAAATAATTTATATGAACATGTGGTCATGAAAGGGATATTTTGTATGTGAGGAGTTAGGGTGATGGGTAGCAAGTAGATTTATCCCCAAATTACTAAAACTGTAGTCTGCAGAAACAAAGATCAGGCAGCCCAAATAACAATTATATCAAGAGAACAATTTCAGAGATGTGACCATGTGAAGAGTCACAAAAGTTCTTTCTATGCCTTTTGGGAATGCCACAATATAAGACAAACAAAAAATTCAAGTTATCAAGAGGAACTTTTTTTTTTTTTACACAGTGAACAACAAAAGCAGGCAATAAAACAAGTTAATTCAATTATAATCTCTTCTGTAACATTTCTCCTGTGGAAAATTTAGAGATTACTCCCATCTGTCTGTTTATAAGAGTGACCCACTTCCTGTATTAAACTACTCTTCTCTTTGCAGATTTTTAAAAAAATTAATGTGTCCTGGTATTTGTTATGTATTCCTAAGAGAAGTCAGACCACATAGTGGCTAGTATGTGTTTGTCTTCAAGAAAAATACATGCCTTCTAGGAATGTCACCCCATATTTTCCCAAAGTGATACTTCTTGTTTTGACAGTTTAAACAGATCTCGGGCATTACTAATGATCAAATATGAAGCCCTATAAGTGTCTCAGTGCAAAGCTACACTGATTCAGGTGGAATCAATTCAGGATTGCAGCAGTAGGGCCCTAAGTTTGTAATTAAAATAATATTAATATTTTCCATAAATCACTAGTCATATTTAGTATAAGAGAACACAGAATGCCTTTTAAGGGGTATCTATGACTCTCTCTACAAATTTAGTATAAGAGAACACAGAATGCTTTTTAAGGGGTATCTATGACTCTACTGATTTTTTTTTTATTGTTGTTACAGCAGGAATGAGAGAACAGGCCTCTGTCCAAGTCTGACTGACAAAACACAGGGCAGAGAAATTCCTGAGGAGTCCCCTCCAGGCTGTTTTATATTTTCACACAACAACCAACCTACAATGAGAGCATGTGAGCGAACATAAGTCATAATTAAACATTCTTATGGATTATGTTTATGTGCATCTCTCAAAGATTAAGTAAGGCTAGCAATAACTTGAACACCACAATTATGATTTAATCATTTTTAAGAGCCATTTTGATTACTTTAATAGTCATAAGATTTTCACAACATACATTAGACTAAATGCACTAACACACAGCACAACTTGTGTATTTATACAATGGAGAACATAAAGCCTGAAGAAAAAAAAAAAAGTGTTTTGGTGTCAACAACTTTTGAGAATGATCCAGTTAACAGTTCATAGCTCTGAGTCATCCAAGACTGCAGAGGGTTTTTTTTTTTTTTTTTTTTAAATCTATGTTAATTGCAACCAAGAGTTAGAGTAAAAGCATGGAGATAGCTGTTTGCAATTCTGCAAGTGCAGAAATAAGTTTTATAGTAAAAAAGTGTCCTCGCTTTTCACAACTTATTGAGCATTAAAAAAATCACTCATCCACTGAACAATGACTGAATATAGTACAATGTAGGAAACAGTTACACAGAATAGTAGACATTCCTTTGAAAAGAGTATTATTACAAATTACTGAATCTGGAAAATACTCCTGTATCACGTATTACCAGTTAGCAATTACTTTTGTATTGTGTGTGTATGAAAGGGTCACGAGGAAAGAGGAATACAGTTAGATTGTGGCCATTATGATTATCATGACACCACCACTCAGGTTTAGAACAGAATGTAAAGGGTAGCAATCCATTTTTACATTTACATTACAAAGTAGACTGATTATTTTTACTAAAAGAAATTAAGAGGTCAAGGTGTAGTCCTTAAGGTTGTATCTTAGCAGAAGGTTTTCCTCATAAGTCTACAGAAAAATATCTTGTCATGGCAGCAAAATGAGGAAAACTAAAAGATTGTTTATTCAGATCAATGTCTAAGGTCTACATTATGAGTGACATCCCAAAGATATTTACTAACACCTGAAGCTGGGAGTAGAAGTGAGAAAAATGCCCTTGTTCCAAAGATTACAAATGCAGATGAAAAGCATTGCACTTAGTGTTAGAGTTTTTAGTTCTTAAAAAAACACCTACATTTGATTTCAAATTGTTGCCCCCCCCCCTTTTTTTTTTTTTTTTTTAAATCTTCACCCTTTTGTTTTATTTTTTGGTACCAGCTGAGTGACCAGGTTTGCTTTACTCAGGAATGTTTCTCAAAATGTTGCCACCAAACACTAAATTGAAGAAATAGTGAAAATATAATCTTTTGAGGTTTAAAATGTAATGAAGAGTGTTTGGCTATTTGATATCCTCCTGTTTTAGGGGATAAATATATTAAAAATATTTGCACAGAAAATAACTCTTAGCATACATAAATGGCTCCTTATATTTAAGCTTTACAACTTAATTGCCTAAATTTCATCTTCACAGCAAATATACAGAGTAGAATTTAGAAATGTTGCATTTCCAAGGAATAGCTGATTGAAATATTTCAAATTCCCCCCCCCCACCCACACAGGAAGTTTAAATAAGTTTTACATACCTGTGCAACTGTTCATCTTTATAGTTCCTTAGATTTACATTTGGCCACTAGAAAAAGAGCAGATATGGCATTATGTAAGACTTGTACATCACTCTTGGGTTATTCAGTAAAATTTCTTCCCTTCTATATGGACACATATGCTTCAGTTACTATTTTAAAATTTCTCATTAGTTATTCTCTTTGTGCGTGAAAGAATCTAAAGAAACCTCTGAAGAATGATTTCATTCCAGTAACAATTAAAGTGTCATCACATCTTTATTTTCTTTCAATTAGCTTCACAGTTGAACATAGTTACTCACTCATGGTTCTGGCTGTTTATAAATATAAAACTAATGGTTATCAAGTCTGGAAACATTTTTTAAAAATTTATGTATTTATTTATTTTTTATGGAAAAGCCCATTTTCTCTTTGGTGAGGAGTTGGGGTTGAGAGGAGTGGGCCATTTGTGTCTGTCTACAAAATTCCAGTAAATAAAATTTCAAAATATTGAAAACCAAGTCTGCTTATTTTTCTTATCTATAAATAAACAGCAACTTTAAAAACAGGCATTTTAGAGGAACACGGGCTACGTGAATTGTTTGTATTAATCAAAATTAATAAGTTTGAATAAATTCAATATTTTGATACTGCACCTATTAAACAGTATTTTAATAAGAATTTCTCTGCTCCCCAGTTGATGTTTATAAGGATCTTTTGGCCAGGCCCATGAACACCACAAAGCATGCCTGAGCCCACCCCACCTTGAACCACCACTTCCCCTTTGTGCTCATTCTTTCCTGTTGTCTCTTCACTGTCATCTGTACTTTTATTGTTACAAATAAACACCCTCTTGCAAGGTCTTCGGGAAAAAAAACACACACATGAATACCATCCCTCCTGCCTAGGCAAGGCATGAGAGCAATATCATCATGCTAATACACGAGAAATAGGGCAACAGATTATGTAGTGAGTATCACTTTTCATTAAGTTTGAACAGCACAAAGTTAACAGCTAACAAAAAAATAAAGAAAAAAAATTCTAATCTTTCAGTTACAGCAATCCTATGAATGATCTGTAATACTAGCAGTAAAAAATCATCAGATAAATGTGATTTTTAAAGTCAACAGTGCACAGCTGTCTATTCTATTTCCCTGTCACTCCCTCCTCATTAGCATTAAATAGAATTTAACATTAGTGTTAAGGAGAATACTTTATTTTAGCAAAGCATTTCATGGTGCTGCATGATCATTTGAATAGTTCTGAATACGAGCAATGTCACTGACATAAATATCTGAGACCCTTCGCCTAAGGGTAATGGATAATTGTTAATGTGAATTTGAAGAATGGTATTTAGGTGGGGAGTTGCAGGGATATGTGCTAAATTGGGTTTTTATTAATAATCTAAAATGGGTAAATACCAAATAATTCATATTTGAGGTACTAACTTAAGAACACCAGTGAATACTGAGAGATAATAAAACGGCATCTAAACAGGTTAAAATACAAGCAGAAAACAAAACGGGATTTCATTTTGGAGGATCTGAAGCGTCATCCTTTGAAACATTTAAAATTTAGTTTGACAAAGCACTAAAAAAATATATTGTATGGAAAATCCTCCATTGGCAGGAAAATAAACCAGATGGCTTAGCAGTTTTTTATTATCTAATTTCTCCAATTTTAGGAGGAGAAACCTTAGTGGTCTACCAAATGCAATTCTTGTTTTTCAATTCAGAATAAGAAAATTGAATAGAAAAACTAGAAGTCATTTTGAAAAGCAGAAATACCAGAGTATACAAACACTCCTGGTGAAAAAAACCAAACAGGAACCTACTTCTATTAGAAGATTTCAGAAGTGTCTACTTATAGCTCTCTTAATACTACAAACTTTAAGCTCACATAAGAAATAAGCCAAATTATTTTTTCAATCTATTTCATAAAACCACTATTATGAATTTTCTTTGCTCACCTTCAGTATGGTCCCTATCAGATTCCAATTCCACTCAAGGTTCTCTTTATGATGAAGTACTTGACTATCTCTAAGATTCATTACAAGTGCTTCTTCTGTATCCTAGAATATTAGAAAAGAAGTGAAAATAGGAAGTTTCTTTGCTGCAAACTACCCTAACATAAAAATGCTTATGATCAAATCTACAATCGTTTAATGAACTGTTGTTGATTATATTGCAACTGTACTAATGCCTGACAAACAGCATTCTACATCAAACAAGGTTACGCTATCAGCAGTGAAATAAGCATTATAAAGTCTAAACCTCAAATTAATTTATACTACATTTTTGAAACTGAAGATAAATTCCAATGAAAAGCATTTCCTCCTTTTTTGCAAAAACCTATCATGTGTGTATACAACTCAAACTGCAGCATTCTGGTGCCGCAACGACAGTCTAAAAGTGAAACTGACTAAAAACTAGTCTTGAAATTAAGGAGAACTAGTTTAGTTTCATTGCCAAAGCTTAGAAAAAGTAGCCTGTTGCATCTTAGCAGTAGGTTTGCAAAGTAGCAGACAGCATAAAAAGCGAAAAGTAAATTAGATTTTCAGAATGCCTTCTAGTTCTGAAAGTCAAATATGTTCATTTTTATTAGAGTTAAAAATTTCATTTGCGAAAGAGGCAATTACATTTATTTTATTAAAGTTAGAAGCAAACCTCACAATATCCCTTAAATGGTCTAGCTGCTGAAGAGAAAGTGCATAAAGGATCGTGGGTTAACAAAAAAAAAACCCCAAACAGAAATCGTGATATTAAAAAAAAAAAAAAATCAGCATTTCTGGAGAATGGTTTAAAAAAATCACAACATAAATTAACGTCAGTCTCTGAAATTTAACATTAAGCTTACTAACAGTTAAATGGTTAATCAAGATACCTTTAAAACAAAGATATCTTTCTGCACACGGTATTGATCCCTTTTTTGGTGTGTTGAGATTGCCTTCTGAACAATATGATCTAAATGGAGGCTGTAAGGTTTAGGTCCTCGTTTCTTCATCTCATGAAAGCGTTTTAAGCAATTAAGCGCTGCGCTGGCTCGTCTAGTAGGGAAAAATATTGATATTTATCACTGTTTAACTGATTTTATTACAATAAACACAGGCCACCATTGCTAAGTCTTGTATTAGATAAGCCTGGGTCAACCAAGACGTTGTCAATGAAAAAATCACATTCTGAATTCAAATAGGATGAGTAAAATTACTGTCGTCTTATAATTCTAGAAGGAGCAAGTTCCAACATATTTATACGCTCCAATCTTGTACCTTCAGTGAGAAATTAGTTTTGAGAATCTTAGCGATAGGAAACCAGGGGAAACCAGGACATAGGCCATTCAGGAGTTAAACTAGCATCAGACATCAAATAGCTTATGAAATCAGATATTCATCATAAACTTTAACACTGAACTATAGAGACATACCACTTGCCTAGAGATAAGACCTAATGGTGTGCATTAATTACAAGTTTACAAATGCTTGAAAAAGGATGGTTTGGAAGGAGTGAGTGAGTGAGTGTTTAAAAAGTACAGCAATCCTATGAATACCAGCACTTGTAGATATGGCTGTAATACTTGGATATACACTGTTCCCTACTTGGGAGATATTTTCATGTACCTTTTTTTTTAAAAAACAACTTTTAATACATGTGTTATTTGATGGATAACTACACTCACAACTTGTAACTTTGGAACTCCTAGATCAAGACAATGCAAACAGGTCAGGGTCCCCAGATATAACAGATGCAATATCAGTAAGCCCTGGTCTACACTGGGACTTTAGGTTGAATTTAGCAGCATTAAATCGATGTAAACCTGCACCCGTCCACACGATGAAGCCCTTCATTTCGACTTAAAGGGCTCTTAAAATCGATTTCCTTACTCCACCCCGACAAGTGGATTAGCGCTTAAATCGGCCCTGCCGGGTCGAATTTGCGGTACTGTGGACACAATTCGACGGTATTGGCCTCTGGGAGCTATCCCAGAGTGCTCCATTGTGACCGCTCTGGACAACACTCTCAACTCAGATGCACTGGCCAGGTAGACAGGAAAAAGCCCGCGAACTTTTGAATCTCATTTCCTGTTTGGCCAGCATGACAAGCTGCAGGTGACCATGCAGAGCTCATCAGCAGAGGTGACCATGATAGAGTCCCAGAATCGCAAAAGAGCTCCAGCATGGACTGAATGGGAGGTACGGGATCTGATCGCTGTATGGGGAGAGGAATCCGTGCTATCAGAACTCCGTTCCAGTTTTCGAAATGCCAAAGCCTTTGTCAAAATCTCCCAGGGCATGAAGGACAGAGGCCATAACAGGGACCCGAAGCAGTGCCGCGTGAAACTTAAGGAGCTGAGGCAAGCCTACCAGAAAACCAGAGAGGCAAACGGCCGCTCCGGGTCAGAGCCCCAAACATGCCGCTTCTATGATGAGCTGCATGCCATTTTAGGGGGTTCAGCCACCACTACCCCAGCCGTGTTGTTTGACTCCTTCAATGGAGATGGAGGCAACACGGAAGCAGTTTTGGGGACGAAGAAGAAGATGATGATGAGGAGGAGGTTGTAGATAGCTCACTGCAAGCAAGCGGAGAAACCGGTTTTCCTGACAGCCAGGAACTGTTTCTCACCCTGGACCTGGAGCCAGTACCCACCGAACCCACCCAAGGCTGCCTCCTGGACCCGGCAGGCGGAGAAGGGACCTCCGGTGAGTGTACCTTTTAAAATACTATACACGGTTTAAAAGCAAGCATGTGAAAGGATTAATTTGCCCTGGCATTCGCGACTCTCCTGGATGTACTCCCAAAGCCTTTGCAAAAGGTTTCTGGGGAGGGCAGCCTTATTGCGTCCTCCATGGTAGGACACTTTACCACTCCAGGCCAGTAACACGTACTCGGGAATCATTGTACAACAAAGCATTGCAGTGTATGTTTGCTGGCGTTCAAACAACATCCGTTCTTTATCTCTCTGTGTTATCCTCAGGAGAGTGAGATATCATTCATGGTCACCTGGTTGAAATAGGGTGCCTTTCTTCAGGGGACACTCAGAGGTGCCCGTTCCTGCTGGGCTGTTTGTCTGTGGTTGAACAGAAATGTTCCCTGCTGTTAGCCACGGGGAGGGTTAGGGTTGAGGGGGTAGCCACGCGGTGGGGGGAGGCAAAATGCGACCCTGTAACGAAAGCACATGTGCTATGTATGTAATGTTAACAGCAAGGTTTACCCTGAAAGAGTGTAGCCACTTCTTTATAAAATGTGTCTTTTTAAATACCGCTGTCCCTTTTTTTTCCTCCACCAGCTGCATGTGTTTCAATGATCACAGGATCTTCTCCTTCCCAGAGGCTAGTGAAGATTAGAAAGAAAAAAAAAAACGCACTCGTGATGAAATGTTCTCTGAGCTCATGCTGTCCTCCCACACTGACAGAGCACAGACGAATGCGTGGAGGCAAATAATGTCAGAGTGCAGGAAAGCACAAAATGACCGGGAGGAGAGGTGGCGGGCTGAAGAGAGTAAGTGGCGGGCTGAAGAGAGGGCTGAAGCTCAAATGTGGCGGCAGCGTGATGAGAGGAGGCAGGATTCAATGCTGAGGCTGCTGGAGGATCAAACTAATGCGATCCAGCGTACGGTTGAGCTGCAGGAAAGGCAGCAGGAGCACAGACGGCCGCTACAGCCCCCGTGTAACCAACCGCCCTTCTCCCCAAGTTCCATAGCCTCCACACCCAGACGCGCAAGAACGTGGTGGGGGGGAGCCCTCCGGCCACCCAGCCACTCCACCACAGAGGATTGCCCAAAAAACAGAAGGCTGGCATTCAATAAATTTTAAAGTTGTAAACTTTTAAAGTGCTGTGTGGCATTTTCCTTCCCTCCTCCACCACCCCGCCTGGGCATGAATGTGAAGCAACAATGACTTTATTGCCTCTGCAAGCGGTGATCAAAGGGAGGAGGGAAGGGTGGTTACCTTACAGGGAAGTAGAGTGAACCAAGGGGCGGGGGGTTTCATCAAGGAGAAACAAACAGAACTTTCACACCGTAGCCTGGCCAGTCATGAAACTAGTTTTCAAAGCTTCTCTAATGCGTACCGCGCACTCCTGTGTTCTTCTAACCGCCCTGGTGTCTGGCTGCGCGTAACCAGCAGCCAGGCAATTTACCTCAACCTCCAAACCCGCCATAAACGTTTCCCCCTTACTCTCACAGATATTGTGGAGCGCACAGCAAGCAGTAATAACAGTGGGAATATTGGTTTCGCTGAAGTCTAAGAGAGTCAGTAAACTGCGCCAGCGCGCCTTTAAACGTCCAAATGCACATTCTACCACCATTCTGCACTTGCTCAGCCTGTAGATGAACAGCTCCTGACTACTGTCCAGGCTGCCTGTGTACGGCTTCATGAGCCATGGCATTAAGGGGTAGGCTGGGTCCCCAAGGATAACTATAGGCATTTCAACAGCCCCAACGGTTATTTTCTGGTCTGGGAAGAAAGTCCCTTCCTGCAGCTTTTGAAACAGACCAGAGTTCCTGAAGATGCGAGCGTCATGTACCTTTCCCGGCCATCCCATGTTGATGTTGGTGAAACGTCCTTTGTGATCCACCAGAGCTTGCAGCACTATTGAAAAGTACCCCTTACGGTTTATGTACTCGCCGGCTTGGTGCTCCGGTGCCGAGATAGGGATATGGGTTCCGTCTATGGCCCCACCAGTGTTAGGGAATCCCATTGCAGCAAAGCCATCCACTATGACCTGTACATTTCCCAGGGTCACTACCCTTGATATCAGCAGATCTTTGATTGCATGGGCTACTTGCATCACAGCAGCCCCCACAGTAGATTTGCCCACTCCAAATTGATTCCCGACTGACCGGTAGCTGTCTGGCGTTGCAAGCTTCCACAGGGCTATCGCCACTCGCTTCTCAACTGTGAGGGCTGCTCTCATCTTGGTATTCATGAGCTTCAGGGCAGGGGAAAGCAAGTCATAAAGTTCCATGAAAGTGCCCTTAGGCATGCGAAAGTTTCGCAGCCACTGGGAATCGTCCCAGACCTGCAACACTATGCGGTCCCACTAGTCTGTGCTTGTTTCCCAAGCCCAGAATCGGCATTCCACAGCATGAACCTGCCCCATTAGCACCATGATGCATGCATTGGCAGGGCCCATGCTTTCAGAGAAGTCTGTGTCCATGTCCTGATTGCTCACGTGACTGCGCTGACGTCGCCTCCTCGCCCGGTATCGCTCTGCTAGGTTCTGGTGCTGCATATACTGCTGGATAATGCGTGTGGTGTTTAATGTGCTCCTAATTGCCAAAGTGAGCTGAGCGGCCTCCATGCTTGCCTTGGTATGGCATCCGCACAGAAAAAAGCCGCGGAACGACTGTCTGCCGTTGCTCTGACGGAGGGAGGGGCGACTGACGATATGGCTTACAGGGTTGGCTTACAGGGAATTAAAATCAACAAAGGGGGTGGCTTTACATCAATGAGTATTTCAGGCAGGACTTCACGGAGGGTTCCAATAAGAAATGGTGCACCTAAGTAATTGTTCTTATTGGAACAAGCAGGTTGGTCTGGCCTCTGATACATGGCTAGATTTACCTCGCTGCACCTTCTCTGTGAGTGACTGCAGTGTGACCTAGAGGAATGAGTCCCCTAGACAGGGGAGGGGGGAAGCAAATGAGTACAAAACACATCTGGTCTATTTCTTGTTTTGATCCACTCCATCTATCTTTTACATCTTTGGCTGGCAGCAGACGGTGCAGAAGGCTAGCCATCCTCATCTCTTGCCTGCCCGGCAGAAGATGGTACAACAGGACTGCTAGCAATCCGTATCGCCTGCCTGCTCACCATAAGATGGTTCAATAGGACTGACTGCAGGACTAAAGAGAATGACCTGGTCAAGTCACTTCTAATGTAGTCCCTGCACCCATGTCTGCCCAGGCGCTCCTGGCCGACGTGGCCAGGAGCACCTCGGACATGACGATGATGGCTACCAGTCCTATTGTACCGTCTGCTGCCACAAGGCAATGGGTTGCTGCTGCTGTGTAGCAATGCAGTACCACATCTACCAGCACCCAAGAGACATACGGTGACGGTTACCTGAGCAGGCTCCATGCTTGCCGTGGTATGGCGTCTGCACAGGTAACTCAAGAAAAAAGGCGCGAAACGATTGTCTGCTGCTGCTTTCATGGAGGGAGGGAGGGAACGGGGGCCTGACGATATGTACCCAGAACCACCCGCGACAATGTTTTATCCCCATCAGGCTTTGGGATCTCAACCCAGAATTCCAATGGGCAGCGGAGACTGCGGGAACTGTGGGATAGCTACCCACAGTGCAACGCTCCGGAAGTCGACGCTTGCCTCGGTACTGTGGAAGCACTCCGCTGAGTTAATGCACTTAATGCTCTTAGAGCATTTTCCGTGGGGACACACACACTCGAATATATAAAACCAATTTCTAAAAAACTGACTTCTATAAATTCGACCTAATTTCGTAGTGTAGACATACCCTAAGACTACATTTCTTCAGTAGAGACAGGTAGGGAGAAATGGAGTTAAGTGGCTAAGGACTCCTTCGACCCTTTGAATTATTTTCAGAGGGGCCAAGAAGCAGAAAAATTGTAATCTAAAGGGAAGTCAAACCAGTGTGGAGGGAGGTGTGCCATTTCTACTCTTCAGTTCCTTTCCTCACCCACTGTCCTAACCAAGTGTGAAAGTTACCAGTTATTGCTACAGTTCTTCTATTCCTTCCCTGGCATCCACTTAAGTCTAACGTTAACAGATTAAAATTAGAATTTCACCACTTCTTTTAATATGCCAACATTTATATTAAAACCATTTTGTGGATTTTTTTTTTTTTTTTTACTTTCAGCAGAATTTTTAGACATGTAATACTTATACTTTCACAAATGTGTCACCACTAAGACTTTCTATGGCTTTCTTCATACTAACTACTCTCGCAATGCAAAAGAAATATAGGCAGAATTATAACCACATAAAAAAGAAGCCCCCCTCACTCCCAATATGTACAACTTAGTTAAGAGTTAACATTCTTGCCAAATTGTACTCAAGCCTTTCAATAACACCTTGGAAATACACCTCTACCCAGATATAACACAGGTTCGCACACAATGCGGTAAAGCTCTGACACGCTGCTCTGAGCAGCGTGTTAAGGGTGCCGGGCCAGGCCTGAGGGGTTGGATAAGGGGCAGAGGGTCTCTGGGGCAGCCAGGGGCTCTCCCCCTGCCCCCCCACCAGGGTCTGGGAGGCAGGAGCTGTGGGGGGGGCACTTTTGAGGGCCCCACAATCCCAGAGTGCCCCGTGGCATTAGTGGGGGGCTGGGAGCAGCCAGCTCAGCTTCCCTCGGCCCAGCCCCAACCTTGTCATTCGGGGGAGGGATCCCTCCCGCACTCACCAGCAGTGGCGGAAGCGGAGCAGCCCGGCCCCAGCCTGTTCCGCTCCACTTCCCACCGCAGAGGACCTTTCCCAACCCCCCTCAGCGACATGGGGCTGGGGCAAGGAAAGCGGAGAGGGCTGCAGCAGGTGAGTGCACGGTGGGGGGGGGGGGGTGTCCTTTCCCCAACCTCCCCACAGGTGGGAAGCGGAGTGCTGTGGCTGGGGGGTGGCGGAGTGGAGCGGGCTGGGGCAGCGTTGCTCCGCTTCCCGCCGCTGCCGGTGAGCGCCTGTCAGGGGGCAAGGGGTGTGGATAGGGTTGGAGCAGTCAGGGGACAGGGAGCAGGGGGGTCGGGTAGGGGGTGGGGTCCTGGGGGTGATTAGGGACAGGGGTCTCTGGCGGGGGCGGTCAGGGAACAAGGAACGGGGTGGGGCCAAAGCAAGTTTGATATAACACGGTCTCACCTGTGAAGTGGTGAGATTTGTCATCTCCCGAGGACCGTGTTATATCGGGGTAGAGGTGTAGTCACAGAAACCTTTATTATTTTTAGTATTTATGATACCACCTACAGCCATCAACATAGCACCAGAAATTTTACAACAGTAGTTTAAAAATAATTCAGTGATTATCATTAAAAGCACAACAGAGAAAGTAAAATATCAAGGAATTTCTTTCCTGGTTTTATCACCACCAGATACAAATTTGAAAAGCCAGATCAAAAATAATACTGAGAATAACCTGAGCCATCGCAAATAATGACAACAATATTTTGCACAATTCACTACAAAATTGTTTAGCTTTGTAGAGGACAATACTTAAGCATACTCAATAACGTAAAAGCACCTAGAGTTATGGATAGGCAATTTATAGAAATTTGGAACAAATAAAATTAATCTGACTTCTGCCCTAGATGCAAAAATTCACTCTTCTGAAATTGAACTGCAAAAAAGTGAAATTTCAGTAAAAAATCGTAAACATTTAATTAATTTTCTTCTTTCATATTTACTGTGAGGAATAAATGGCTTTTATAGAAATTTAGTTTTAGTCAGTATTGCTGGTATATAGCTCTCATTTCATTATTGTGACAGTGCCAGACAAAAAACTATGATTGGTGTGTAACTACTAGCAAATACAGTATGTCTGCTCCATCAAATGCAGTGGTAATTGTTTGAAGCTTCTGCTTTATTTGCACCTCATGTTTAAACAGACCTACAGTATAAGAAACATTTTGAAAATTAGTGGAAGCCTCAAACAAAAGAAGCTGTAGCAGAAGATAGAAGCTATTTCTCTGGGTTTTTTAAATCACAGTCTCTTGGACAGTCCATCTTTCTGAGACTGAGCATTTTCATTTCTAGTTCCTGAGTTTTCAGTCAGAAAGTCTAACATTGCTCTTCAGTTTTCCTATTAATGCTTCATAAATTTGATAAATTACTAATTAATATAGCTAGAGTTAAAGGAGACAAAATTCAGAACACACCTCAAGTAATGTGGTTCATACTGTTGGTCAGATATTATTATTAATAATAATAAATAATAATAATAATGTAAATTATTATTAAGATCTCCTCTTAGTAATATGAACTGCCTCATAAAAATAATTCTTTTAATACCTGATGCAAAGTAATTTTGATATGACAAACTTGCTCATATCAAAATCTTTCTTCCAATTCTGTCTGAATTTCAGAATTAATTATGGTCACTATATTGCAACACTGTACACTGAAACAATATTTACCTGTACTGCATATATGTACTAACCATTAATAACTACTGACATAAATCCAGTAAGGGTCAAAACACATTTATGTATGCACACTTGTTAAAAACACAGCAGTTTTTACTGTAATAAATATATACTGTATATGTTCACACATTCTCAGTATCTTAGTACAACGTAATATGCTTACAGTCTTTTCTCCTTCAGGATATCAAATGATGCTGCCATATTCATTAGCGTTGGTAAGCAGTGCAAATGATGGCTATGTGAATGAGGAAGGATTGTGTTTGCCTGAAAGAGATACATTTGTTATTAAAAACTAGGTCCAGCTATTTATCAATATTACACTTTTTTGGCCATATTCCACAAGCAATCAGCACACAAAAATCCCACAGACTTTAACAGAACTTTCCTATGCAAAACAATGATACAATATGGCTCCATTTACTCTTTTCATATAAGACAGCTCTATGTTAGAACACTTTCTTATACATGATTACAGATTCCTGTTACAATAACCCTTTTTTGCTAAAAAGACAACTGTGAAATATACCACATTTGTTAAAAGGCATTTAAAATAGTTCTAGAGACTGCACTTGCCTCTGAAGTCTCCTGTTAACTTGTGGTTTTACAATCAAATTAAACCGTGAAAATGATAATACAAAATGTTGTCAAACGCCCAAAGTCAACAAACTGAAAGACAGCAAAAAATACTCCTTTCAACTGTAGTAGTCCATGATGATATTTGTTACAATACTCAGGAAAAAATATGAAACAGAATTGAGAGGTTTTCAGTTGCTAGTGACCCTTTGGGATACTCTCAACATTTGGCTGCCAAAAATGTTGTTGCAGATGCCACAACTATGGAAGTGCACAAAAATATTTCTTCAGGTGTTGAAATAAGATCAAACCCCTATTGTTCGGATGGCAAAGAATTTAATACAGTCAGAATAAATTTTAAAGGCCTACACACAAAAATCTATGTCATAAGAACATTATTAAGATTCAAAGTCAAGCACCAAAATATCAGAAAATACTAGAATGCAGAGTTGCCTATCAAACCATAATTTACTCACTCCCCCTTCACACACACACCCCCCACTGCCTGCACTCGCCATGGGTGTATGCATTATGACAAAGTCTTTAATTACATATTATTTTTTCCATAGTGCCTTTGCCTCATTCAGCACACAGGATGGACCTGCTCTGGGATGAAAAACGTTGCATAATGAAGATTTCTCTGTAGCACTCCTCCCTCCCCCTTTATTTGTTGCAGAAGTTGTAAGGTGTGTAGTGAATGAAACAAGAGACTGCAGGAAGAGAAAAGTTGGTCTCATGGTTAAGGCAACCTTAACAATATGTGACACTACCAATCCTATCTATAATGAACAATAAGCCCTGACTTACCATGTGCAAAAGTTCTCCTAACAGGATTGTTGCTCTAACAGACACATGGTCATCACTGCTTGTAATTACCTCAACCAGACCCTTAAAGAAAAGTAAAAATTTACTGAAATAGCTGCATTTAATGTATACATATTTTATTATTATTTTGAGGAAATGATAATTCTAACTTAAACTCTGTACTTACTTCTAAAAGTCCATTAGTAATAAAAGCCGAAAGCACCAAAGCCAAATAATTATCCATGAGGTCAGGTCTAAAAAACAAAACAAACAAACAAACCATGCACACAATGTAAAATGTGTAGTTTCTTCTTCTATTTTTATTTCTCATTACTAAAGTTAGAAAACAATACAGCTTGTGTCACAAACACCACAACAATCATCCAGTTTCAGTTACAAAATGCTACCTTGATCTGGCTCGATGGGGTAATATAGTTTTAGATTCAGCTGCTACAAAACCATCAGAAAGTCTCCAACAGTCCTGAAACCGACCTGGATCTAGAGCAAGAAAAACGTGGACACCAGTAATTGTAACATTTAACTTTAAAGGGTCATTTTAATACCTGCAGTTGCATTTATTAGAGTAAATTATTCATTACATTAGCAGCAAATGGTTTTGTTTATTTCTTCTAATCTCACGTGTAGACCAAAACAGCACAAATATGATTTTCACATTCTTCACTTTAATATAGCACTGAACTTGTTATTAGCAAATATCATAATTTAGATTAACTAAAACTTAATATGAGACACACAAGGTGGCTGAGGTAATATCTTTTACTGGATCAACTGAAAGAGACGTAAAACTTAGAATGTACGTTACATGAACACCAGTTCTCAGATTGCAGAGAAGTAGTATTGCTAACTATATGAGTATGATTTGTTCTACTATACGCTGACTGCTAAACAGTGTTCAGCCCCCATGTTCATACAATAGAATTTTGTAATTTAGACCAAGCTTTAGTCAGCAACTCTGCCCAAGATTTAACTTCTGAGGCTGGGAAAACTGCACACTACTGCAGGGTAGAAGGGAGAGGCTGTCCTCTGTCCTTCCTCCCGGGTGCATACTCCTGCAGTGAAAAACAAAGGAGGGGCTGCTTCTACAGAGTTGCAGGAGAGTGTGGCTTCTACTGACATAAAACTAGCATCACATCTGACGCTGCAGCTTCACACATCCACCTCAAGGGGATTATGGAAAATCTGCAGTACGGATGAGAGTTCCTATATAACAGTAAACATACAATGTTTGTTAATTATGTACTACTAGTAATCAAAGGCAGACACACTGGGTATTTAGAAATTAAACATTAATGATAAGTGCTAAATTTATAAATATTAAAATTAGAACTCTCAATGTATTACTTAATAAAAGCACTTCTATGTTGCTCTGGTAGTTAAGTGCAGTAGCTGGTGTAACAATCACAACATAGGAAAGTGAGTTCTGATGTTTGTAATCTGCCTGGCTGTAGGTAGGGAAGTATATTTGTAAAGGCGCTGGAAAGTCTATTTGCTGTGTGGAAAAAATGCAACAAAAAAAAAAAACTATTGAAAGTTAGATGTTTAGAAAAAAATCAAAGATTACTTTAAAACGCTGTTTTAACAGTCAAAGTGCTAGCTACAGGTTGTCATGGGTAATAATACCTTTAAATAATATTAGCGGCAATGACGCATTTCAGAGGTGATGTTCTTTGAAACTATATAATTATCCTACTAAAACTTAATAGGATAGAATATAATCCGACAACATTCCCCACCCTCCCAATAATAGATATCAACTATAGATTTCTGTGACTCTAACTTTTGATAACTCCTTCTCTACAGTCAAAGTATCCTATTAACCTACAGCAATACATTTACTGGTGTCCTTTAAGATTAACTGCCCCCCAGTAAATCTCCTGTACTACTTTTACAGATGATGTAGTAATAAAATCAACAAAAGCCAGAATATGGGTGATACATCTGAAAGTAATCAACAGCTGAAAACAAGCCAATTTTTAAACAAGTATTTTTTTAAAAACAAATTAAATGATGAAATTGTCAATATTGACATGATTTACTGTGGCACGGAAAACCCCAAAGGACTCAAATTTTAGAAGAAATAAATAAGTCGGATAACCTGTACTGTGCATTGATTCTTAATACCTACCTACACTCAGAAGTGCTTCTATGAATTCTTCTGTCACAACAGGGAGAGGAAGGCGAAATATATCATAAAGAACCTCAAGTAGACCTCGCTACAAATACAAAAGGAAAATACTTATTTTCACAAGCTATTAGAAACCAGAACTTCACTTTAAAACTAGTAGAAAAAGTCAGTCTTGAAAGTTAGAAAATTATCCAAAATGAAAAATACATTGAAATGTAACTATTTGAAGCAGTTTGAAGCAGACTATCAAGCAGCAAAAACTCAACTTGTCTTGACTTTATTTTTAAACTTTATCTTTATGGTTTTTATGCAAAGAAAGCATATAATGAAACAAAAAAAAACACATACAAGGAAGAACTAGCATTTAAAGTTCAATGTTCATAATTTGCTAAACCTGTTAAAAAAAATTAAACACCAAAACAAAACAAAAAAATCCTGAACTCAAAAAGGTCATGCAGTGACTAAATAGATAAATAAGTGAGAACACGGTCTACGAATATTAGCATCTAATATGTACTAAACTTCAAAAGGTATGCAATATTTTCATGTGTGACTAGACATCCTCATATTTTTTCCAAATGTTTCTATTAGAGTCATTTTTTTTTCCATGAATGCAGGTAGCAGAGAGCTCACTCAGCCAGCCTGCGTATGAAGTGGAAATTGCAGATTTTCTAAAAGTAACTTCTGGCCACTAGAATAGTTACTACAAACCATTTCTTAATGTTAACTAATAGTTCCAACTCATCCAGGACTCCTAAAATACACAAGCTTGGAGAAGGGAAAATAGTGACAATGTTTTTGAGAGAACGCTGCATATAATATTCCGTAACATGTGTTTGAGAGGTTTAGAGGATGTGCGAAACGTTGGTATCGTCTCCAACACTCACTCTGCATTGCTAATCTACCCTTAAAGAGTCTGGAGTCCAGTAGCACCTGTTTAATATCTTGCTCTGGAAGAATGGCAGGGACTTGAAGTATCTTTCACATTATGCCAGGTATCTTCCCAGATTTCTGTTGAGATAGTAAGGCTAAGTTTTTTCCAATTTTCTTTGAGACTGAGAGGATACTGCGAGGATACTGCAAAACATTAAGCCATCTAGAAGTAATTCCTACACAGTGACTTGTTTCCATATTTCTTAACTTGTTCACCTAGAGGAGAGAGAGTTAAACAGACCAATTGTTCCCTATCAGTGTACAAATCCTTGAGCATAGTCACTGAAAGAAGGAACTGAGAGACAGCAGTGGCTGGTATTTGTTACACATGTAATAGAATATCAGTTGATCATCTTCAATTTTTGTTAATCCTTTTTCAATCCAAATGGTCTTAAGTATGAAGTTGGCCCTGATCCTGAGGTGCGGGTTATCCTATAGTGATACAGAGGATAAGTAAGACCGGGTGCTGTAACGTATTGCAGTATGCCCCACGTAGAAGCAAAGATTGGATTTTTCCTTAAGGGTATGGATAGACTCCAAATGGTATAAGCCACCACTGGATGTGAACCACCTTATGATAGAACGCATTTGGAATGCTGGATAATATAAATACAAATCTGGCAATACCATACCTCCAGTTGTCCAGGATTTCAGGGTCTTGTGACACCCAGGAGGCAATTTTTTATCCCATTTAAACTTCATAATACACCTATTTTTATTTGAACAAAGGGCATGGGAAAGATTTTGAAAGGCAAGAGGCTAATCATACAAGTCAATCCTGGGAAAACATTCATTTTGGCTACTTCCATTCTCCTCAGTAAAGATGACAGGACAAGACGCCATCTCGCTACAACCTTGGAAGTTTAACTATATAGTGCATACTTATAGAAACAATTTTCAGAAGATTAGGACAAATCTTAACACATTAGTAAGTGATTTCCATGTATATTTGAAATTGAGAAGGCTCTAATCTTTTGGATATACCTATTGCTTGTGATTCATTCCAATTAATAAGAAAACCAGAGATCTCTCCAAAAATGTCAACTACATCAATTATGGCACAGATGAGGATGGATTTTTCAAAAAAGTACAAAAATGTCATCAGCATATAAACTGATTTTGTTCTTCTCAGTTCACACCTTGAATGGCGGAAAACTGATAACGTACACAGCAGTGTTTCAAGAGAGATTAAAAAGAAGAGAAGACAGAGGAGAACTCTATTGTCCTATTTTCTAGTTGAAATCCTGGAGAAAAAAAATCCATTAGTTGACAAGGGAGAGTTGTATAATACACTAATCCAGTTCAGGAATATTGGACCAAATTCAATTTTTTTTTGTTTGTTTATTTTTTTTTTTAAAAGAACAGCCATTGGATAAATCCATTCAACCCTGCCAAAGACCTTCTCAGCATCTAGAGATAATGCTATAGAGGAAATTTTTAACTTATGAGCTTGCTGGATTGAGTAATTTTTCTCCTACTATCACCAGTCAATCTTCCTTTAATGAAACCAGCCTGATGGGATGATGGTGTTCAGTTATGTAGCAAAAATTTTTATAGTTATTCTGCAATCTGTATTCGACAGATATGGGCAGAAGCTGATACAGTTGCAACTGTCTTTGATCTTCTTCAGTATTAAAATAAATAAAGCAGTTGTCATTTCACTAGACATAGCTTCTTTTTGGACTGTTCCAGGGAAGACCTTTGAAAGAATAGAAGATAACGGATTACAATGTGTTTTGTAATTTACAAAATTACCATGTGTCATCCATTCCTGGAGTCTTGCCAGAATTAATTTTTTTATAGCGTGTTCAATCTCGTGTTGAGAAATCTTTGTCAAAAAACAACATTTGTTCTGAAGTTAGGGTATTAAAAGACAAGTCTTCAACAAAATGATCAAATCTGTTAGTGTCAAACTGGTTGTCTGATTTATATAAAAGCTTGACAGAATTGCTTTAAGTGGTTATTTATATCTATTAGTTCAAAGATGACACTCCCATCTCCTTGTAATACGGAAGAAATATTGTTACTGGATAGTTCCATCTTAAGTCTTCTGGTTTACCACCTTTATCTTCCCCATTCATAAATGTCTTTGTTTGTCCGTCAAGTGTAAATTCAATTTGGCTTGATAAGCATTTATTAGATCTATATTTGGAGCAGATTAGGGAACATAGGAGTTATTCACTATTTGGGTCAGTCTTGTGCATTCTCTCCAAATCGTCTATTTCCTTGGCCAGAGTCTAGTAACTTGAGTCTCTCTCTTTTTGGGAGGTATACTTTAGCATCCACCCAGTAGCTTTGCAGTAGCTTTCAGAGCTTCTCAAAAGATGGTAACTCAGGCAACCGAGTCCTTATTTTCTCATATGAAGTTATAGTTGACTGAATCAACTATGCAATAAATTTTTGCATCTTTTAGTAGCAGAGTATTCAGCTTCCCACCTAGAAGACTTCAGTGAAGTGTAACCAGCATCTATGGTGAATATAATTGGCATATGATACAAAATTAGCATATCAATAGCTACTTCTAGGCATGCTAGAATCAGATAGGAAAGAAAAAGTCAATTCTAGGAGTAAGATGAATGTACTATACAGAAATAAGTATAGCCATGCTCCTCGGCGTGTCTCAGTCTCCATATATCTTTTAAATAAAATTCATTAATTAATAATGACGGCTGGCCTATTGTGTTTTGAAGCTGAGTCTTACGTAATTGGATTTGTCCAGATGTCTTTCTAGGATAGTATTTCAATCGCCTCCCTTTAGTACAAGAATATCTTTTATATTACAAAGGATGTTGGCAGTGTCTTTGAAAAAATTAGAATGACCTCCACTTGGATTGTAAAGGCTTCCTAGAATTAACCTTTTTGAGACAAAACCAGGATCATCGTTTAAGAAGGATCATCTTCCCTCAGGATCAGACCAACACTGTATAAAATAAGATGGATGTGCTTTTGCTCTTAGAATTCAATGATGAATGATATGCTACACCTTCTTGATTCTTTTGGCATCTATTTTCAGGCTTGACAAAGGCCTGGCTGGGATGATTTAGTTGAGGATTGGTCCTGCTTTGAGCAGGGGGTTGGACTAGATGACCTCCTAAGGCCCCTTCCAATCCTGATATTCTATGATTTTATGATTTCTGCTAGATTAATTTCCTGAAATCAAGCTACTTGGCATTTATTTTAAAATCTGAGGTGTCTCAAGATTTTTAATTATTTTGGAAGATTTATTGAGTCCCCTCATGTTCCGGAATCATACCCTAAGAAAATTCATGGCAAAGTTTTGAAAGATATATTAAGATATACAACGTGACTGTAAAGATACGTATTTCTAGTTAATATTGTTAAACCACATCTCTAAAATATGGTGTGTATTCATACACGTTCAATACTGGTTAGTTTTCAATGAATTTATGCCTTCAATTTGGCCTCTAAGGTTTCAGGTATACAAAGATCTATAGTTAAATATCCAAAGAATAAATAGTTGTATTCCAAAGTATATTTGTAACGGGGGCAGCGGAAGACACTTAAAATAAGCCACTGTGAGCATGTTCAGATCCCTGATGGCATCTGTTTCATTCTCTTCCCCTCCCATGTTATCTAATAATATTCTAATCGTCACTAAATGCAAACACATTTTCTAAGAACATGTATAATAAATATATGCATATACACACATGGAGTCATCACATATAAATTTCCAACTGATTTGGTCAATGAAATACTAATCTGAATAAGAAAAAGTACAAAATATTCATATTCATAATATGAAAATGTCCTGCACAAACTGAGTAACTAGTGTTATTTATGGTTTAGGTTTGAAGTACTTTTCATGTCAGAAATATTGACTGATCCAAAGGACTTGTGGTTAACATAACATGATCTTCAGAGGAAGAACTAGTGAAGAGACCGTCTAGCAGTGCAAGTTGTGATGACTGGGGTTGATAATACTTCCTTGAGTACATGGTGCTATATCCCCCAGCTTAGTGTTAAACTGTTACTCCATGCATTGCAGTGTTGTTTGTACTCAGCTCCAAAGTAAACTGAAGAGCTCAGCCTAACTGCTAGATTATATAGGTGATTATTATTATAGCATATCTACAAGGATACATAAGAAAAATGGATTTGTCAGCATGTGAAAGTATGCTCTTTATGGTGAGCCATTATGGTTTTTTTGGTAAAATCTGGCTGCAATATTAAGCATCTTACAAATTTTGCAGGAAGTTTTGCAAAATCTTGTGAAGCCTGCTAAATCCATACTGAAAGTATATTGGACTTGACACTGTATCTGATATTGGTCCCCTGGGATTTGCTTTATGTCACTGAATGCAGTCCTCTTTTTGTTAAGCTCAGCTGAGAAGTTAGGACAAAGAAATCTTGGGCCCTTTGTACATAAGGGTTTTGGCTTTTCTGGCAGCATTCATTAACATTACTTTATCACTGAACTTCAGCAACCTGAAGATAAGTCTGGGCTTGTCAGATTCCAACTTTCTAGCATCAGGAATTCAATCGATCTTTCAATATTTTAGGGGGGGTAACAAGGAGTCCAATTTAAATGTCAGGGAGCAGTTTCTGGAGAAAGCTGATAATATTCTTTTCCTTTAGACCTTCAGCAATACCCAAGATGTGAAGATTGTTTCTTTGAGATCTGTTTTCCAAGTAATCTTGTTTTTCTTCCAATTTGTCTAAGTTTTAAGGAGGCATTTTCTTCTTTAATTTTACTCGTTTCAATGGCAGCCTAGTGTGGTTCATTTTCCAAGTAACCAATTCTCAATTTTACACCTACTTCTTGAGAGAGGCCACAAATATCTTTTGAGATTAAATCCACTTGGTCCTGAGGAATTCCTTCAGAGCCATGCATCTGATGAAGTGGGTATTCACCCACAAAAGCTTATGCTCCAATACGTCTATCAGTCTATAAGGTGCCACAGGACTCTCTGCCGCTTTTTCAGTGCCATGATATCCTGAGGTAGGTTCTGCTGTGGCCCTTCTCCCCCAGCTCTTTAGGTGATTCTGGTTTAGGTCTTTGGTTGCCTCTCATTTTTTCCCACTGGAATCCATGTTCAACAGTTTGAAGTTTATCCAGGGAATTTAGACCTTTAGGACAGAAACGTAGTCAAATTTGCTAGAAAAGTAATAATTAAATTAATATATGGGGTGACAGGAGCTCTAGGACTAGGCAGTCATCTTTCTCACAGAAACCTTCAAGGTGAGAGTCATGTGGTATCCAATTGTAGATTTTTTTTAAAAAAATGATTCTAGCTATATCAAAATTTGGCCACAATAAAGTAGAAAATTACTGTCAACTGTTATATTACATTTTGTATTGTGTTTTCTATAAAGACGCTACAATGCTAATTAAATGACAAAAGGGGGGAATTTAGGGGTTGCCACTCCATTCTTAATTAGCAAGCAACGTACAAGCCTTGCAGTGTGTCCAAAATATAGCTACTAAATGATACACAAATAAATACAAAGAAGTCAAATTAATGTAGTATTATGTATTAAAAACAATAAAATATTTCTATGTTGACAAAGTAATAAAATGAAGGAAGTTAAATATGAAAAACAATTATTAGATCAACTAGCTCATCTCCCTGTCAATAAAGGATTGTCTCCAAGTACACATTTTCTAGTGTTTAGTCAGTCTCCAACTACATGTGTTTTTTTGTACTTCACACAGAGACATGAGTGATCAATTGCATTAAAAAAAAAAATTCGCTGGAGGCTATTGCACTTTGGCTTCTCTCTCATTCTTGCCAGGATCATGGACAATTGCTGTGACAAAAATTGTCTCAATCTCAGAAAGAAAGTTCTTTTCAGCTCCAATTAATCACAGTGTAAGTCCATATAATGGAGTCTTGATATACATAGGAACAACATACAGATAACATGCAAATAAAACTTATGTACTCTTCTAGTTACTGTATCTATATATCTTAAGTATTTTAAAGAAAACTTAGCAGAATTCAATTTTTATATTTTATAATTTCAACTGATTTAAGCTTGTTTTAGATCTTTACTGATTTAAATTTTCACCATTGCACAAATTTATGGGTTTTAAGATTTTCTTTGATAAATTTTAATTTTCACAGTTGTTGGAAATCATGGGAGGTCTGAATTATTAATAACAAACATTGAGATTCAAAAAGTTAAAGCTTTTTAATCCTTAAAACACACATTGTCAACATCACGTCAAAATATGCAAAGTAACTATCCTTAAATCAAACTCTAATACGTTTTCAAGCAGCATTTTTCTTACTTTGCCTATCTGTAAATTTTAACAGTGATGTAATATTTTTGGATGGTGTGTGTATGTGTGTGTACAGTAAAAAATCTGTTTACCAACATTTACAAATAAAATCTAATCCTTCCAAGGCTCTTTACAAGGCCCTGTTTACTGTAGTATACGACTGCCACATGATCTTTCATGTAATTATCCCCACAACACCCTTGTGAAGCAGAGAACTGCTATTATCTTCATTTTACAGAAGGGGAACTGAGATACAGAGAGGATAAGTGATCTATCCAAGATCACACAGGAAATCTGTGGAGGACTTGAATCCAGCTCTTTCACGTTCTAAGCAAGCAACCTAACCACTAGACGAATCGTCCTACCATTAATGTTAAAATTAAGGGTTAAAAATACACAAGAAACACACACAAATGCACACAGTTTTAGAATACTATTCCCTCTGTAATTATCTTATTTATTGCCTACCCGTATTTCCATATTTGGTATACAAAGTACCCCAATAAGAGACTGGATCCCAGAGTTGCCAGGTTTGCATAAACTGATAATACCTAGAACACACAAAATATATAATTAGTGTCTCAATCAAAACAACAAATGCTTTAAAAAACACTGTTTGAAATACTAATAAAAATAACTAAACAATTGTCTCATAGGATTATGCAGTTACTAAATCATAACTGCAGTTTTCCCTCTAGTTATGCAATCCCCAGCAACAGGCCATGTGAGCTTTGCATATTCACTAGTTATTTCTCAATAATTATGGTCCCTATGCAGCTCCTTGTATTCTGACTCTGATAATTGTGTAATTATTAAATTAAAATGTAACAGATTGCTCTGCCTCCTGTACACAGAAATTTAAATTTGTTTGCAAGCAATAAGACTGAGCTTCAGTTGTAAATTAATTTTAAATGAAGGAAAAGCAATACAAGGTAAACAAAATGAGGTTGTCCAACTTTATTTTTGTACTTGTTTCTCTAATTTCTCTTCTCCTTTCTACAAGTTAGTTATTATGGACACAAGTGCATTGCTATCTTATCCCAGACACTCCCTCTCAATTCTGGGGGTTAATGTAGATTTTCTTACACTGAGCTAAAGACCTAATTCTTCGAAAAAAGAAAGAAACCATCTGAGTGGATGATCATACTGCTTTGTAAAATCAGCCCTTGAACAAGTTGTCACAGTATGGGAAGCCTAAAATCGCCTCCCGAAGAAGGTAAGTGATCACCGTCACTAGGAGCCTTGAGAACACCTTGGCGCTGAGGGGAGGCTGAAGGGAAGTACTTGGTACTGAAAATGTTCCTGGCCTGTATTTAAGCATAGGTATTTTCTGTGAGATGGGTGTATCACTACATGGAAATAGAGATCTTGTAGGTTGAGGGCCGAAAACCAATCTGCCTCTAGTGAAGTGATTTATAGCTGCCAGTCATCATCCTGAACTTTTGAGACTAAGAATGTATTTAGTAGTCTAAGATCCAAAAATCAGTGTCCACCCTCTGTCCTCCTTTGGCACAAGGAAATACCTCAAATAGAACCCCTTTCCTTTGTGAGGAGCTGAAATCAGATCTATGGATCCTAATCAAAGGAGAGAGTATTTCTTGTCTCAGTAAAAGCTCATGAGAAGGGTCCATGCATAGGGATGGGGAAGAAGGGTAGTTGGATGGTGTAGCCCAATGCTATAATTTCTATGACCTACTTGGCTGTACAGATCCACCTCCAGGCATGATGGAAATGGCAAAGGCAGTCCCCAAAAGGGGGTATGTGGGCAAAGCATTGCAGCTGCTGAACTAGAAGCGTGAGAGGATTCAAACACTTGACTGAGCCATCAAAAATGTGGTTTTGATAGTGACTGGGTACTTGCTGAAAAAGGAAGAGCACCCCTCTTTCTTTGGAACTTATGTCTCTTTCTGGGCAGTTCAGTGGATCTGTGAAACTCAGAGATCTGAGCAAAGCAAGATCTCTGGGAAGTCTGTAACCTACTAAATCATCTTTTATTTGCAGGAGTATATATAGCCAGAGATTTTAATGTGGTGCAGGAGTCTTTAGCATGTGAAGAGAGTCATCTGTGGTTTCTGAGAACTTTCGACCACTGAAGAGGCGGTTCTCAACAGTTTTCTGAACTACTCTCACGATCCCAAGAATTGGAGCCATGACACCCTGCACATAACTACCTCCATAGAGATGGACCTGGCAGCAGTGTGTGCGGCATCCAATGATGCTTGGAAAGATGTCCTGGCTAATAACTGACCCTCCGTGACAATAGCCTGAAATTATTCTGTGTTCCTGTGGAATATGATCAATGAAAGCCACATATTTATTATACTTTGTGAAATTATATTTTACCACAACCGGCTGATAGTTTGCAGCCTGAAATTGTATTGTGTCAGGTGAACAGGATTTCCAACCAAAGTGGTCCAAGCACTTTTGGTCTTTGTTATATGGGGTACACTTGGAGCAGTGTTTGCTTAATGAACTCATTCACTGCTTCTACCATCAGAGAATTAGGTGAGGGGTGGAACAACAAAAATTCAGTGTTCTTGGAGGGGACATAGTATTTTTGTATCCACCCATTTGCAAGTTGGTAGAACAGTTGCAGGTGTTGCCAAACAGTTTTTGCTGAGTCCAGGAGTGCCTCATTAAAGTGTAACATACCTCCAGTGGGTGTTGCTGATTGTAAAACATCAAGCAATTTGTGATGCTAATCCTTCATCTCCTTGAGTGGTATTTGAAGATCATCAGCTACCCCCTTTATAAGGTCTTGAACCTGCTAGAAATCATTGGTCACAGATGGTGGTGGAGGCATGATCACATCAGCTGCAGAAGATGAGATAGGAGTTTGATGGATGGCTTCTTTATCTGCTCTAGCCTCCTTTTCCTCAAACATCTCCTTGTGTTGGGGTCCCAGTTAAGGAGGAGAAGACTGAGCATCTCTAGCCTCCCAATTCTTCGGAGCTGGTGGCCGGGCAAATTGCTGTCTGTATGCAGCCCAGGCATCGCAGTATGGCCACTGCAGGGGCCCATATAGGAGAAGGGGTGGCTTTCAGGGTTGGTGCCACCACCTTTGGTGTTGTGCACCAAAGGTCTTCTCTATGAGTGTCAAAGAACTGATTTCTGTATGGATGGCTATGAGAACCCTGTAGTGACATGGAAGAGACTGAATAGGTCTCCCTCACCTTCTTGATATCCTCCAATGGATAGGGGGGCACCAGCAGAAAAGGGTGGAGAGCCTGGCAGTACCAGAGAGCGACAGTAGTCCAGAGACCAGGGTCTCAGTATTGAGAGGCATTCAGTAACCATGAGCAGTGGAGATTCTGGTTCATCTGCCACTAATAAGTCTTTTGGGTATCTAAATTCCTGTGGTACCAAGCGGAGGATTGGTGCTGATGCGGTAGCATGCTTGGCAATTGAAGCAGAGAGTACCACAGATTTAAAGTGTAACAAAATAGGCATCGATGATGTCTAATGCTTTAGTTTGCATGGTACCAAGGGTCCCAATTGGGGAGGTATCAATGACAGAGTTGTACTTGATGGTACCAGTCTGGATGAATGCTTGTCCTTGCCCTCCTTGTACTTTGTAGATACTACTGGGGTTCTGTCGGAGCACTGTTTCTCCTTAGAGCTCAGAGACTTGCCAGTACTGGAGAAAGAGTCTTTCGCCTCTAAGGCGCTGAACCAAGAGGTCGAAGCTTCCGATACCATGGACTCAGCAGGGGGACCAAGGTTTTTGGGAGCAGCCTCCTTATGATGAGAGCCAGAGCTCCGCTTCTGGGAATCATCACTGGGATCTTAACAGTCTTCCATTTCTTAGGGGGAGATCTGCACCAAAGTCAATTGGTGCCTAGACACAGATGTTCAGGGAGGGTCTCCTAACCTGATTCTGAAGCAGATAAAAGGGAGCGCTTCAATCAGCATCATTAGCTTCAACCTGGTCTCCTGATTCTTCCTTGCTCTAGATTTAAGGGCCAGGCAGAAGTTACACATCTGGGATATACGTAACTGTCCGAGGCAGGTAATGGTCTCAAGTTGCAGTGGGGGAGGTTTAGGTTGGATATTAGGAAAAACTTTGTCACTAGGAGGGTGGTGAAGCACTGGAATGCGTTACCTAGGGAGGTGGTGGAATCTCCTTCCTTTGAGGTTTTTAAGGTCAGGCTTGACAAAGCCCTGGCTGGGATGATTTAGTTGGGGATTGGTCCTGCTTTGAGCAGGCGGTTGGACTAGATGACCTCCTGAAGCCCTTTTCAACCCTGATATTCTACGATTCTATGATCAGGCAGCAGACACATTTAGAGGGGCTGTCACTAACTTTCTGACAACAGAGGGAACTTTTGAATCCTAGAGAGCTGGGCATGCCCTGCCAGGAGAGTAAGGGTCTCCAGAGGGAGAAAGCGGAATAAAGTTAATCCTCTCATTATGTATCTACTAACTACCTAACAAACTACCACCTAATACTAAATTATAAACAAAGAGTTAGCTGAAGCATGCTCAAGGCAGACAAGCTAGGCCTCAGTCTCAGGCTGAGACAGTTGAGAAGAAATTGAGGGTGATTCACCTGTGCAGTCCCATATAGCTATACACAAGTAGGCCAAATGGACACTGCTATTGAAAAATCTCGAGTCAAGGGCTCACAAAGCACTTGAAGTGAAGCACCTATGTGGACACTACTTGAAGAAGAATACACTTTCCGAGGATATGTTTATCATATTGGAAAGTGGAAGCACCCTTAAGTTATCACTGTATTATAAAATACAGTAACAGAGAAATTAGGTATGGAACAGCCCAACAGGATGAGTCAATGACTGCCAAAAAACATGCATGCTCTGTCTTAAATTCAATCTCCAATGAACAAAAATTTGGGCTTCTGACCTTTTTCAATTCTTTGATGTACAAAAAAGCCTGAAGTTTATGTATTTGTTTTAAAAAGGTATTTTCCATTTGAGACTGGAAAACTACGGATGACTAGGAAAACTACTGAAATGGTGAAATCACGAAAGCTAAAAGTGAAAGTTAAGCAAGTGAGAAGGGAAGGGATTTTTAGACAAACTTCAAAAATTAAATGTATTTACTTCTGTAAATATTTCAATGACTAATTTTTTGGATAGAAGGAAGGTTTTGTCCAAACACCCTTATACCACAGCTCACAATATGCACTTCTGAGCCCTCCCAATTCTACATTCCTGATATTTATAAAGGTAAAAAACACAAGTAGGAAAAAGTTAGCTTTTTATTTGTTTTAAAATATTTAAAGCCACCTTTATGTATGAAAGCAGCAAAAGAGGGCACAACCCCTTTTTAAAAATCCTTTATAAGTACACCTTAAAAACTAAAATTATGGGGGGAGTGGAACCAAAGGGGCAGAAAAAAGGGACAAATAATAAAGAAAACGTCAAGGGAAGTGGCATATTACAAGCCCACTGTTCCTTTAGTCTTCTGAAGGGCCTTTCAGGTTTTTAAGCTAGCTCCCAGTGTGTGGGTGAGGGAGGCTGTATAAGAGGCAACCAGGGAAATGGTTTGTTAGATGTTTCTAATCAGACATCTGCCTGAAGAGTTTGCACCAGCATAGCCTCACCAATGACTGGCCACTGATTGCTGTAATTGGGGCAAATCCCTCAAAAACCTTAGGTGATGTCTACATTGCTGTAATTGGGGCAAATCCCCAATCGGTGGCCAGTCATTGGTGAGGCTACACTGGTGCAAACTCTTCAGGCAGGCAAACAGTGGCGTTATTTGCACTGGTTAGTGAATAGGGCAGATCTCCAGTGTAGATAAAACTTTAGACTACGGTGATCATCAGCCTCACCCATCAAATATCAGGAAACACAGCTAAAGTAAACAGATATCGGATACGGAATTCCCAAATTGGCAACAAGAGTTGCATCTCTTGGTGAGGAATGACAATCAGAGCACACCACATAGTGGAACCCCATCTGATTTGACACATCAAAACACATTAATATCATTGCAGACAAGGTACTGATGAAGACAATACACAGACTCATAGGAACAGATTCTATATTTAAATGAGCCATTCTCTCACTCTTTAAACTCCCTTCTCTGCACACAAATAGGGGGTAGGGGTGGGGTGAAAAAAAACAAACCACTTACCTGCCCATGACCGAAATGCTGCCACTATTCCCATTTTGCTAGCTAGGAAGCGTGCTTCTCTGTCCTCTCTGTTATAAAAACAACAAAATGCCAGACAGATATACTACCATTACGTTACTGTTAAACCTAGAGCAGTACTTTGTTTACTAGTCACTTCAAACAAGAGTACAACTAACTATTACAGGCTTTTTGATGGGGAATGGGACACAACATAAAAAATTCAGGTTCCATATTTATAATATAAAGATTACAGAATCAGAGTTTTAATTTTATGACTTTTTTTCTTGTAAAATTAAAGAACCCAATCTCCCTAGCGAGTTACCTTGCTAGCCATGGAATGCTTCTCTAATCTAAAAATGAAAAAGCCAATTATAAACAAGATTTTTTCAATTTTAAAGGTAGTGGAGGGGATAAAAGATCAGGTTTTAAAAATATTTAGCAAGTGATTCATACAGAGGTGTCATCGTTATTTGTCACATTCTTTACTATGGTTAACAATGAACTTTTATACTACTGTGATAGGCAACAACCCCTAAGATAAAACATTCAAGCCTTTTCTGTTGAAAAATGTATTTGAGAAGATGTAAGTTCTGATTTAGACCACTACCATCATAGACCAAAATAAAATCCCACAATAATTTTATAAAGAAGTCACATAACTTTATAAGCATTTGGATAGCAGATTTTTCTTCAGTTGGCAAAACATTTTCAGAAGGATGCACCTTGGCATTTTTGACCATCAAGCCAAGAGAAGTTATTGTAATAGTAAATGTTATAGATATTCCCCAGTCAACTACACAAAGAACTACGCGGCTTCACAGAATTCACAGAAAGGGATTCTCCCCCATAGACCAACCCCTGAACACAGCTGTAGCAGCATAAAGTGATCATGAAGTCATTTCACTGGCTGGCACAGAATTCTCCGAACACAAAGACTACATAATGTTGCCATAGCAGCCTTAGACACAATCTCTTGGGAGGCCCAACATAGAGGGTGCAGGGTAGGGCCAGAGCACATCGCTGTGAATATTTTGGGCAGCACTGCCAAAAATTATGCTAGGGCCACTCCAACCTCCAGAACAGCCCAGAATCAGGGAGGCAAAAAAGTCATCATAAAGCCACTAAGATCCCATCTACCATGGGCTGTACCCCCTCTAATTTTCTGGTAGTATAACACACAACCATACCCATGGATTTTTAAGGCCAAAAGGGGTCTATAGTCTGACCTCCATAATGCATATCACAGTTTTATACAGTAATTCCTGCATCAAGCCTACAATTTCTGATTGAGCTAGAGGATCTATTAGAAAGCCACCCACTTTTGATTTAAAAAATTAAGCGATGGAGACTCTATGACAACCCTGGTAAGATGACACAATGAGTAATTATTAAAATCACTGGTAAAAATTTGCACTTTTTTTCTAATTTGAATGTGTCCAGCTTCAACATAAAGCCACTGGCTCTTGATTTGCCTATATTATATTAAAGACCCCTTTACTCTCAGTAATACTCTGCCCATACAAGTATCTCTAGACCATGATGAAGTTGTCCCTAACTTCTCTGATAAGCTCAATCTATTTAGCTTGTCTTTTACTGTAAGGTAGGTTTTCCATATTTCAAATGATTTGTAGCTCTTTTTAAACCCTTTCCAATTTTTTCAACATCTTAAGTATGGACACCAGAACTGCACTTAGGATTCCAACAACAGCCTCACATAGGTGGTATACAAAGTGATGCCAGTTCCATATTGCTATGTGATATTTCTGTGTTTGTAAAGCCAAGGATTTCATTAGCCTTCTTAGCCACATCATTGTACTGACAACATATATTCAGTTACTTATCATGATATCGATGTCCTTTTCAGAGTCGCTGCTTTCTAGGATGCAATTCACAATCCTTTACATAAACATGACCACTATATTTTGTTCCTAGATGTAGGTCTCTGCATTAGATATTAAAAGGCATGTTGTTTTAATGAGCCCATTTTACCAAGCAATCCGGATTATTCAGTATAAATTACCTGTTCTCCTTACTTACCCAGTCTGGGTCATATGCACATTTTACCAACAATTTTACATTTTCTTCCAGCTCACTGATAGAGGCACAGAATAGGAATGAGCCAAGAACACAGCCTTTATGGGACCACACCAGAAACACCCACATTTGATTATGATTCCCCATTAATAATTACTTTGAGATCTGCAAATTAGCCAGTTTTTATTTTCTTTAATACGTGTTATATTGATTTTATATAGCACTAATTTTGTAATCAGAATATTGTTCAGTACTTGTTCAAATGTTATAAATAAACAGCATATTGTCAGTTTCCATCAACCAAACCTGTAATATGACCACAAAATAATATCAAGTTTGACAAGATGTATTTCCAAAAAAACATGTTGACTGTCATTAGTTATGCTTCAAATCTCTTAACTCTTTACTGATGGCATCCCATATCAGTCATTCCATTATTCTGCTCTGAATTAATGTCACGTTAACAGGCCAATAGTTGCCCAGGTTAACCAATTTACATTTTGAAATAGGAGCACGATATTAGGTTTTTTTCCTCAGTCCTGCTGAACTTCCTCAGTTTTCCAATAATTATTTAAAAAAACAAAACCAACGTCAGTGGTTCAGAGAACTCCTTGAACAATTTTTTTTTAAAAAAGAACTCTAGGGTGCAAGTTAAATGGTCTTGCAGACTTAACAATATTTTACTTTAATTGGTGCTATGTAACAACTTACTGCTCAATACAAACTATTCCTTTACTAATAATATATGAATTCATCATCCAACTTCTTTCCAAATACAGTCAGAAATATTTATTGAATCTTTTGCCTTTTCAGTATCATAATTTACAATTCTACCTTCTCCATCTAGAAATGAACCTATGTCATTGCTAGAATTTATTCTTTTCCTGAATTTAATAAAATTTTAAAATTCTCATTCTCTTTAGCTTCCTTTTTCAGATGTCTGTACTTCATAATTTATAGTCCTTGCTGTCAACTTTTTTCCATGTTTATATACTGTATTTTGTCACTATTTTCACTTCGCTTATTAGGCAGGATGTTTTGAGGTTTTTTGTTTTTTTTTTTTAAAAACCTTAAATAGCCTTCTTAACTGATTACAGACTTGTACCGGTTTAATTATCTAGCAAACATTATTAAACAATTCCCAATTAAATTTTTTCCTTCAAATCAATTTTGCTGTAATTTTTCAGCTTTGGGAAACTGGCATTGTAAAGTGCCAAATACGTTACATTTTGGGATTATATTCTGTTTGAACCTAACGAATGTACTCAGATTGTGATTACTGGCACATAGGCAACCACTAATTTTTAGTTGAGCCATCAATTGTTTTATGTCAAAAAAAGATATGTAATACTAAATTACCCAAAGTTGAGTATAATACTCGGTTACAAAATTATCTATAATTTAGAAGGGAAAATTAGATCTTACCTATAAGGTTCTTATTACACTCCTGGTCCAACATTGCTCTCTGCCCAGGAATGGAGGCAGAAAACTCTGGAGAACTTTAGTATGGTATGGGCCTAGCCTCTGTATGCAGACAAATCTACTGTTTTGTCTCCCTGCTTCAGGGACATGGAAACACCCCATAGTTCAGAGTGTTGTGCACAGAGATGCCATAAACTCCAAAGATGGCTTACTACTGGCAGAATGACACCTTGAGCATATGTCCTCCAGGCTGAAAACCTACAAGGTAATGAAGTTTTCCCTCTATCTATATATTATAGACAGAAGCTTATGGAACTGTTTCTCCTGTTTTCTAGTCTGATATGATGGTCTACACTAGGCCTCTACTAATCCCCCTCTCTTTGCTTTATTGGTCAGAAAATTATCTAAGAACATTCCAGGTCCTGTGCTGCTGAGCTGTCAATTAATTTACATCAAAGATACCATTACCTGGTTTAGAAGAGCATTTCTGCAAACTCCATCCTTCCTAAACTGAGTGTATGCAGAAATTTTAACATTCTATTCATGTGATTTCTACCAGATTTCAGTAATACCAGTTTCTTCTGATGAATGAGCACTTAACTTTTGTTGATTTCTCAGGCTTCTAGCATTGATATACAGCAATTTTTTTCTCTTTTTGTCCCTTCATTAAGGGTTATATGCTTGAGCATTAGCACTATGTTTAGCCCCTTCCTTCTTGTTGTTAGGTTAGTCCAGGAGGGTATTATACTAACTAGACTGTCACCCTGAAGGCTGGTTTGCCTACTACTGAAATGACACAAAAGGGGTCCAATGTTCCTTAACACCAAAACTCTCTACTTCACACAACAAGGTTTATAACTCCATTTCTAATTCATGCCTTTGATAATTTAAAGAGAACTACATTTATAACCCGTTTAATTTTTAGTGTTTAACTTATAAGTAACTCAACAAGCTACACAGTTTACACTTTTAATTTTACCTAGGCTACCATAAATCTTTATTCTTTTACTTTTGTGAACTATAGTATATTTAAATCTCTTAGAATGGAAAAAAATGTTCAGTTATAATACTGCAACTTTACCACAACCTGTGACACAAGAAATAGTACTAGTACTTACTTCAGCTGTCCTTCTGCTGTGTCCGGATTGTGCCTGTAGTGAAAGTCTGTGTATGGAGCTAAAATTCGCTAAGCAGATAGAAACACACACATAAGTGTATCCTCTTGACAAATTAAAGATCTTTGTTCCTTCCCCACCCCCACCTCTCAAGTCTTCAATTTATGCTTTTATTTATCCATTTAAAGATTTTAAAATAACGTGTTTCACTTAAAAATGGACACTTTTATAGTAGAGTACAGAATAAAATTTGAAGTGAACAGTAAATTATTATGGTTTAATTATTCATGTCACTAATTAGTAGCAAAATAACCAAAACAAACTTTTACCACTCCCCACCTTCAGGAAGAAAGAAATTATTAGCCTAAATGGCACTGTATCCCCACTTGTCAGAGACAGCTTTCAGTTACTAGTGAGAGTTGCATTAAATTCTACACTGTGTTCACAAAAAGGACACATTAGTCAAGACAGAATAAACAGCTTTATATCCATGAGCACGAAGTATCTGCCTAATTCTCATTTCAAAACTCAACGATGCTCAATTCTATTAACATTCATGATACAAATCAGCATCTGATTTATCAATTTATTCTTGTACAGCTAGATATATTCCTCTCCTTGTCCAGAGAAGCAAACCAGAAGGCTCATGTAGTAATGTGCACTAGCACATATTTTGAAGTGGTAAAGTAAATCCAGAAACTTATTAATTTCTCTCATATACAGAGCAAACAGCTCTTTTCCTAGAAGCTGGAACAACTGATTATAGGTTTGAGTCAAGCTTATTCTCAAAGTGAAGCCCTCAGTTACTATACAATAAGTTATACCAGCAACTGTGGTCCACTTCCATTTTTTCCCTATTTTGAAATGGTACTGCATCTTGCATGTGACAAGTCACCCACGCTTCAGGATTTCAAAATAAATAATATAATTTAATAACATATTTAAGACTGGAAAAGAAAATGAAATTACTACCTCTAATTCAACATCTGCTCGCACATATTGTCGAGTCTTTGGATGATTAAGGAGGTGCAAAACTGTAGTTATGAGAGCCTCATTTATTCGGCTTAATTGACAATCAATCACATTTTTCAAGATGGTACTTAGTCCACCCCGAAGAGCTACCACCTCTGGATTCTGAAGTGCTAAAATAGGAGAAAAACGTCAATTTAACAACTCAAACGAAAGTAAAAATTTTAAGTGCCTCCAATATAGTAACTGCCATACTGGATCAGAACCTTGATCCATCTAGTTCAGTACCTTGTCCCAAACAGTGACCACCCCAAAGATGTTTCAGAGGAAAGTGCAAGAAACCCTACAGTAGGCAGATGTGGGGTAACCGGTTGCCCGTGAAGGTTTCATCCTAATCCCTAATAGTTAGAGAATGGATTAAATCCTGAAGCAAAAATTTTTAGCTCCCTTCCAATACTCTTTGTTAGAATTCACTTATTTAAACCCTGGATATTCTTATCCACATAAACCTCTGAAGCCTCTTTGAATCTTGCTAACTATGGCTAATACTGGAATATGTAATGGCATTATCTATGAACTTGCAGCAAGAAATCAGGAGTACAACCCATTATATTTGAGATTAATATATCAAAGATTTGTTTCTAAACTTTTTTTCCTGTGAATGCTATCAGGTGGTGGTGGTCATAAAAAGCTTTTAATGAAGTCAAGTTATGTTGTTGATACCCCCATCAGCTGCTGACATATTGCAATAATATTTCATCAATATAAATACTGGCAAGAGTCAGTCACTACACAGTGCTTCTTGACAAAGACGAATATGCTTGCTTCTGAGCACACGCACAAGAGTACATGGACATTTCATTATAGGTATATTGTTTTTGGAATAGAATGAATTTGCACTGCGGTATAAATGTTGTATATGTGTCAAAGATAGTTCAGTTTCTACTTTTTTAAATCTAAAATTTAAATCTTGAAAACAGCAGTTACAGTTATTTCCCATCAGTTGATACTAGCATGAAATTATCTCAATGAAACTGTTCTACACTAATTCTACAAAGCATGGTGGATGCAATCAAGGTCACATTGTCTAAATGATCTCTGAAAACAGACTTATTTTTTGTTGTCAGTGGATATTACCAATTTTAAAACTTTTCATGCAAATTAAATGTTACAGTTTAATATCTGATTGGAATGCATATTAACATGAGTAATAAATGTGGGGATTAACATATTAAAAAGATATGGCCAACTTGAATACTTGCACTTTTCTCCGAAACTACTGCCACCTATTATTACACGTAATGGTCACTGAAAAGTACTTGAGGAAAACATTTTGCAGCTTCATTTGCACATTTGACAGTGCCTAGTAATTTTCAGTTTCCCCTTCCCACGAAGACAATTATTGCCAGTTTGTGTGCGTCTTTTACACAGCAGCTGACATGGGGGGGCGGGGTGGGGGGGCTTATTTTTTTTTATAGCAAAGGTTAATTGTAAAAACCATAAAAAATGGCAAAGAGCTCAGGGCAAAGATAAAACTCAATTTCTTTGTTTTTTGGGTGTGGTTTTTTTTTTTTTTTTTAAACTGACGATTTCAAATTGACTGACTTTTTTGACAACTAAAAAAATTCACTAGATTTGTGGCATTTTCACAAAAAAAACCCATGATTATCTGCTTTACAAACTACCTACTATAATATATTCGATTACTTGGGGGGGAAAAGCACTTTAGTAAAAACCTACAAAAGAAAGGATCCTTTAAAGATTTGATGAGTTGATGCTTTGTATTGAATTTGATAATTGTTTCAACATTCTCACCTAGTTCACAGATAATAGCAATACAAGCTCGAACCATTCTGTCTCTCTCCTGAAGGCCATCATTTCCAACTGCTATCAAGGAATTAGTAATAGAGCTAGGGAACAAGGAAGCATTCACAGTGATCATCTGCCAAAAGAACAAAAACCAAAAAAGGATGAGCAATTTCTAGGTTGCCACATGCACACCCACGTCCAGAATCATGTGTATAATATGATGTAGCCAAACATATAGCCCCTTATATTACTTGCTTATATCACAAATCCTCTAAAGCACTGCCTTCTGCTCTTTAGCTTCTTGGCTGACCCTTTTGGTTTTCTCTCTTATTCCTCCGTTTGTATTTTAATTTCTGCACATGGGCATTAAGAAAATGGAAGGGGAGATTGTTCCAGAGGGTAAAGCAGCAATGAAAAAAGTGATTACTAGCCTACTCAGAACTTCTGCAGGAGCCTCTGTTAAATTTTACTGACAGAGAGAGAGAGAGAGAGAGAGAGAGAGAGAGAGAGAGAGAGAGAGATGGACTGCAGTATCTTAGGCCTTGTCTACACTAGACAGTTTTGTCGACAAAAGTCGGGTTTCATCGACAAAACAGTGGAGGTGTACAAACTGCAATGCTCCTTCTACCGACAAAATGCTCCTGCTTTGCCAACAAAATAAAATCACCTCGACGAGAGGCGTAGAGATTTTTGTGGCAAAGTTATATTGACAAAGTGTCAGTGTAGACACAATGCTTGATTATATCGCTCTAAATAGCCTCCAGGAGGTGCCTCACAATGCCCATCCTAACCGCTTTGGGCAGTGGTTCAAACTCCGCTGTCCTGCACCATGTACACAGGCATCCACCCCTCCCCCTTTAAAGGCATGGAAATTACTGAAATTCCACTTTCTGTTAGCTGGGTATGGACAGCTCACATCGCATCTTCTCAGCTGACCATGGTGGCTCCATGCAGCAAACGCTCTCCTGCTTCGAGCACACTTGAGTTGCTGGATCTGCTGGCACTGTGGGGAGAACAGGCTGCTCAGTCCCAGCTCCGCTCAAGCCATAGGAACTTCGATACTGATTGTCAGATTTCTCATGGCTTGTTAGATACAGACTACGTATGGGACATGCATTAGTGCCGTGTGAAGACAAAGGAGCTGAGGCAGGCATACAAGGGAAGCAAACCATCGCTCTGGTGCTGAATACCTGATGCTTCTATAAGGAGCTGGACGCCATCCTTGGTGGCGACCCCACCTCCACTGCCAAAAGCCCTGGGGATACTTCAAATGGGGCTGGAAGCGGCAGACAGTGGACTGACCCTGAGGACGAAGTCGTGGACAAGGAGGTTGAGTTGGAGGACGATGTGGCGCACACGTCAGGGTTGTCCAGTGGCGCAGCAAGTCAGGACCTCTTTTCCACACCAGAGGGGTCTACCCAGTCGCAGCAGTCTGTCTCTGGTGCGCATGATGCAGGAGAGGAGAGCCCTGGTAAGTGAACTTTTTGAGTTGATGCTCCTCGGTTATATGAGGTAGAGCTGTCCTTTGCTCTGTATATTCAAGAAGTGGGTGAAGGGACAGAAACGTACAAGACTAGCGGCGTTTGAGCGTGCTCTACATTTCCTTCTGCAGCTAAGCAGTACAGCAGAACAGTGTGTTAAGGCACACCAAGATTTCATGGGAATCCTAGAGAGATTTCAGGGAAACTTTCCTAGAGGTACTCACCAATCCTCTGCAAAGGTTCTTTCCTCCACTTTCTCCGCACCAATTGGCAATCACTTGTGCAGGGATCAAAGTGGCACAAAGGCGAGCAGCGTAGGGATTGGGTCTGAAGCAGCACGCATGCAGAAGATGCACCCTTGCATCCTTGTTTACCCTCAGAAGTGAGAGATTGGCTTCAATGACCCCTGATGTGTAAAATGGTGACAGAATTTAAAATATTGGCCCTAATCCATGCTGACTGTTACTTATTATCTTCTAGATGTTTGCAAATTGATTGCTTAATTATTTGCTCCGTTATTTTTCTGGGTACAGAAGTTAAGCTGACTGGTCTGTAATTCCCTGGGTTGTCATTATTTCCCTTTTTATAGATGGGCACTATCTTTGTTCTTTTCTAGTCTTCTGGAATCTCTCCCATCTTCCATGACTTCTCAAAGATAATCGCTAATGGCTAAGATATCTCCTCAGTCAGCTCGTTGTGTATTCTAGGATGCATTTCATCAGGCCCTGGTGACTTGAAGACATCTAATTTGTCCAAATAATTTTTAACTTATTCTTTCCCTATTTTGCAATGGACTACATTAATAGAAAGGGGTACTTCTGAATGGTATTGCAGGTGCTTGTGGATCACTGTGAGTGTTTCACTGAATTAACGCGGGGTGGTCCAGGAAGGCGCATAACGTATGCATCTTCAGTAACACTGGCCTGTACAGAAAGCTCCAAGTAGGAACTTCGTTTCCAGATCAGAAGTTTCCGTCGGGGAATGTTGAAATGCCTATAGTGATCCTGGGAGACCCAGCATATCCCTTACTCCTATGGCTCTTGAAGCCTTACATGGGAAACCTGGACAGCAGGAAGGAGTGCTTCAACAACAGGCTGAGCAGGTGCACTATGACCATAGAATGTGCCTTTGGCAGATTAAAAGTACGCTGATGCTGCCTTTACGGCAGGTTAGACATAAATGACCAAAATATTCCTGTGGTCATAGCAGCCTGCTGTGCACTCTATAATATTTCCAAGGCTAAGGGTAAAAAGTTCCCCCCAGGTGGGGCGTGAAGGTGGATCACCTGGCAGCTGAATCTGCGCAGCCAGATACTAGGGCTATTGGAGGTGCACAGCTGGGGGGCTATTCAAATCAGGGAGGTTTTGAGGCAACATTTTGACAATGAGCATGAATAATGTGTTCTTCTATACTGCATTCTGCCATGCTTTGTTAACTTGCCACCTTGCATAAAAATTGTGATGATTCCTGACTGGGATTTGTAGTCAGCAAATGATTAGACTGCCACTATATTTTACTACCAGCAGCAACCACCGTCTGTAGGAGACAAAGATTGGTTATCTTTCAGAGAGTTTGTTTTTATTAAATACCAATTAACACCACCCACAAGACTTGGTGGGAAGGGAGATAAGAGTGCAGGGCAGTGAAGGCGTTAATAGCGGTGTGTAAGTCCAGCTATCATTTCAAAAGCTGTATGAAAGGGTGGAGTGAATAGGGTACCAAGACGTTCCAGGATAGTGCAAAGAATGTGTGGGAGGAGTTTGGAGAAGGCATGGAAAGCAGTTCTGTATCAGCCGCAGGGAGGAGCAAGCATGCACGTGTTCTGCCAGGAGAATGATGCGATCCCACCACTCTGTGCTCATTTCCTGAGCCCAAAAGTGACGGTACCCTGTGTGCAGCTGCTCCATGAATGCCAAAAGTTATCTGGTATTGTTTCTTTCCATGACACAGAGCAGGTCAGGCAACTCTGATTCCTGTTCAGATTGGAAGCTCATGATATACTGCATGATCATCCGCGATGTATTCATAACAGTGACCACAACAGTAGAGAGCAGTGCAGGATCCATCCTTTCACACAGAGATGGCATGCACATAGTAAACAGGAGCCATTGAAAAATGTCACAAAACGCAGTCGGAAGCCCATGGAATGCTGGGACGGAAAGAACTGCATCATGAGACATTGAGCCCCCACCCATGCTGCACTGCGATTCACTCTGCCTTGCCACAACTCCTAGCTGCAGAAGGTGGCAAGTAGCAGAGTGGGATAGCTACCCACAGTGCACTGCTCTCACTGTTGATGCTAGAGCACCGACTGTAAATGCACTCAGCCAACAGAAGGAGCGTTGTATTAACACGCACAAGTGATATAATTACACCAGTTTTTAAACTGTCGGCTTAACTTGCGTTGACAAAACTCTGTAGTATAGACAAGGCCTTTCAAGCTACTTCCTTCCTTCAGGGCTTAAGAGCTCTGCATGGCAGCCACTTGACAGCTACTCAGCTGCTGAACTGCAGAAATGCGCCTCCCATCTTGCGGAGCTACTAAGGCCCATAGGAAGGGAAACTGTGTTGCAGACTGGAGTAGAAAGAGCAGCCAGCAGCAGAAGGGACTACAGTACTCCTGGGGTTAGACGGAGGTGGCTGCCATGTGAAGCTCATAAATCCTGCTTTAATGAAGCTGCTCTCCCAAACATTACAACACAGTTCAACTCTGCTATATAATCTGTGGGGCTGTGTCACAAACTTTAGGTCTAATACACGACATAAGTACACAGGGCCTTTTAAATACATATATAGCACTACATGGCAAGTAGGGATAGTTAATTAAAGTTAGGCAAACTTAAGCTAAGAAAATATCCGCTTTATGGTTTGTGGCAAGTACAGAAAAGGCCCCAATCAGCAAGTAAAAGGTCAAGAGAATAATATGCAATATTGCTTACAGTGTGGGAAAGATGTACGGTTCAAAAGTAACTGACAACATGAAAAGCTGCAGAAACAAGACAGAGGAAAACGGTCTTAAAAGAAACAAGCACAAACCCTCCCACTGTTCTACTGGTAAGCAAAAGGGCTGGGGAGAAAAGAAGGACTTGGAAGAAGGAAAGTAGCAAGGATGAACTGCTTCAAACTGACTTTTTGCAAAAGCTAGCTGAGGTGCATAAAGAGCTATGAATTTGATGGTTCTTTGTCAGACTCTAGCTGATCATGCTAGGGCATGTCTGAATGAGATGATCATCCCTCGGTGTGGCCAGTTTGTAAGCGTACTGCTCATATGCTTAAGAATACTTTGTTACTGTTTTGGATATAGTGACTGCTTGTTTTCAGGCAGATAGATATGTTTACAGCAATTGTATAAATACTATGTGGCCTTTGGACTTAATAAAGTAATTTATGGTTCAATTAGTGTTGTGGTAATACCTTTCATAAATAATAATTCTAACATTCTGGAAACCATGAAGGGACTTCCACCAACATTAATTTCAGTTGCTCTAAAACCCCAGGGTAAAGTGTAGTGACTTATCCTCTGGAGCCATTATAATTTCTCTCCTAAAGTAAAAATCACTAGCAAAAGAGAAATGGAAAGTACCTTGGATACCTATGCAGAAAGCTTCTTGGCAAAGCATGGCAGAGGTCCATTGAATACCACTGAAATTTTAAAGAATAAGACCAAGGAGACCAATATTAATACTGCCTTCTTAAACAATCCCAAGGTAAAGAAAGCACAGACAAAGGCAGCTGTGTTACAGGGATTGTACCTGGGGGCTAAGGGCGGGTGTTTACACTACAAAATTAGGTCGACTTAATTTAGGTCAACCTACAGCCATCACAGTCATTCAATCAGCTGTTGGTGTCCACACTACCCTCCTTCTGCTGATGATGGAGTGTATCCTCACCAGAGGTGCTTGCAGTGACTAAAGTGGGGCATTGTGGAAAAATGACAGCCATGCAGGGCTCACAGCTGGAGCCCCTCCATTCACTCGAGGGTGACAGCCCCAGCTGTGAGCCCCAGCCAGGCTCAATTTCATGCTGCTATTGTCTCCTCTCAGAGCAGCTGCATTGTGGGGAGCTGGGAGGCCTGGCCCTCAGCACCTAGCAGCTGCGTTCAGAGCAGTGAGCCCAGACAGCAGCCTGGCTGGGAGCGGGCAAACCGGGGGGGAAAAAGGGCTCCCTGCTGGGAGTGGGGAGCCTGGGCAGCAGCCCATTGGGAACAGGTAGCTGGGAGCCCAGGGGGCAGCTGGGCTCTAGTTGGGGCCCCCCATCCACCCAAGTGTGACAGCCCGAGCTGTGAGCCAGGGATGGAGCCATGAAAATGAAAAGAAAATTTAGTCAACAACCCATGTTAAGTAAGCGTCTACATGGACACTGCGCTGCCCTAACTACACCGACGTACACCCTAAACCTTTTGTGGAGCAAGACTGTAGTGTAGACAGACACACTTAGGGCAACATAAGCTGCCTTACACTGACCTAACTCTATAGTGCAGATCAAGCTAGTCTTTGCAGGCAAAGTGCACCACCTTGAAGAATGAGTGCAAAAAGCACAGAAATAAGCTCAGAGCTGCTGAGAGAAATCAGCTGATGAATGTGTCATTTTGGGAGATAAACAAGTGATTTTTAAGGAGAGAGAGTGAGGAGTTAAAAAAGTAGCTTTTGCACAAATTAATGCTGCAAATTTTGGAGGGAACTGAACAGTCGAAGTTTGCAGAAGTGTTAACAATAGAAACAGAACTGTTAATGAGGATGTTAAAGTGTTAAAAGGTTGGTTTAATAATGAAACTAACTTATGGCAATGCAATACAATTCTAGTAGTCACACCCAATGGAAACCAGGTAGTCAAATCACGCAAAGGGCTGGTCAGGTGGTGAGACTACCCCCACTACACTTTTGCCCCAGTAGCCTTTACAGATCCTCTGAAGGAAAATGGGCTCTTTTCCCAAAGAAATGGTCTGCAAATAATCAATTGTAAATGACTGCTGCATGCAGAGACACATCATAATTTGACTATGGATGATTTAGTCAAAAATCACTGAAAAGGAAATAGGGATTTGCATATGGCTTGAGTACTTCCAAATGTACAAATGGGGACATAACCTACGTTCAGTTGTGCAGAAAGATTATTAAGAGCAACACAAGGGGTGCTGATCAGCTAAAACAACAGACTGTTAGAAAAAAGCGGGACAACACCTTGTAAATTAGAACAGAAATACTGCCTGTCAGAAAAAGAAAAATGTAAGTGTAAATGAGCTTACTAAAGTCGCAGATAGCTGAGACACTAAGGAAAATAAGGGAGTGAAAATAGCAGTTAAAAAAAAAAAAAAAACATTGCTAGGATTCAGCAATTAGCAGAGCCAAGGCCCAAAAAGTTATCTTGCCTGTGAAAATTTATCTAAAGCATAAATATAAAAACAAAATGGCAGTTTAGAAATGTGAGGAACTTAAAAGTATCATATGCTCATAAATTGCAATTTGCAAAGGTAACCATTTTAGGAAAGAAGGTTCAGAGGCTCAGTGGCAGGGTAAACTGAGCAAGTTTAAAGTATTTATTTGGTCTTTCATAATAAACTGTTTACAGTACAGCAATGGACATCAGAATTTAAAAAAAACCAAAAGATCTAAAAAGAAAATGTAAAATGTGTGAAATAAATTGGCTTTTAAAAAAAATTCCACTAATCATCTATCCAAATCTTTCATTCAAAGTTGCAAAGTGGATAGAGATGTTTTGCCAAACACAGATTCTAGTGTCATGTGGTTTTGTTATTTAGCATTTATAAAAGCATTGAGGCACCAAAAGGGTTAAAGTTCAATATCTTCTTAAATAAGGGCCAGAGGACATGGTCAGAACTGTGGCAGGGCCAGCCAGAACCAGGATAATGGGGAGAGATCCTTTTTCAGTAATAAAACAGCAGCTAAAAGCACTGCAGGAAAAGAATGAAAAACTAAAGACAGTGCACCTCTTAAGAAACAGCGGGGGGGGGGGGGGGGGTAAGAGAGTGCACAAGAGACACCATATTAGAAAGATTGACCCTTAAAGGTGGCTCTGAGAAAGTCACATTGATAAGGATACATGGAAACTCTTTAAGCACAAAAACAGTTACACTTCATGTGGAAATTGATATGGCTAATATAATGCAATAGCAAATAAAAAGCGGAAATTAAACTATAAGAGTTATGATTAACTGTGAAGTAAATGTTATTAGGGAGTAAAAATCTATACGGTGGTGTTTTGTAAGTGGAAAAGATTAACAGTATAAAAACTAAGAAATTGTTTAATAGATTGAAATGTTTAATAGATTGAAAAAAAATCCTACTAATGGCTTAGGGCTAAACCTATTAAGAAAATGCTGTGCAATATGTAGATGATATTCTGGTGCATACTTCTGATAGAGAAAACCATTTAAAATGTACTGGAAACCTGTTTGCAGGAGGTTTCCTTCCTGGAACTAACCCTGCATCCTGGCCAGCAAGCTCCAGAAAAACAAAAGGTTGAAGGGAAGGGCAGCTCCAAAATCACTAACACAGAAACAGTGCTGCTATCTCACTGGGCAGGATAGGATTTTGTCAGGATTTCTTCCCTGACTACACAGCAAATGCTGCACCTCTCTACCAGCTCCTGCAGAAAAAACGGTAGAATGGGAATGGACATCCCCCCGTAGCATATAAGTTAAAAGAGGCTTTAACAAAAGCTCCAGTTCTTAGCACTCTAAGTTATATAAAACCTTTTGGATTGTTTGTTGCAAACAGGGACACAGCCATTTCAGCTGTGTTAATTCACGACTATCATGACAGAAGAAAACCTATTGCTTATGCTTCCAGGATACTGAATGGAGCTGGAAAGTAGTATACCCAATGTGAAAAACATTTATCGACTGTTTGGTGAGCTTGACACATTTAAGATGTCTGATGGGATTGGGGGACACAATTGTACACTGCTCATACTCCTTTAAAGTATCTTTTAAAGTATCACTATACCATCTCTGATTTTACCAGACTAGTCCTAGATTGACACAGTGGTCCTTGCTACTGGAAGAGCACCAAATTGAAGTCTGTCATCTTAAACAACCCTCATCTTTGCCTGTGAGACTGTTAATTGTGGTACTCCATGCAAGTATCCTAGAAAAGGAGCCTCTAACCATTTTATCCCATGTGCAATACATATTTTAAATTCTGAACGGCTTCACCCTGAGGGTCTGACAATATATGTTGATGAGTCCTCTTATCACCAAAAATAAGATGTACGGTTTGGGTGCCTTCGGTTTAGGTTAAACATGTGCAGTACAGGTGTAGTACACACTCAGCCCCGTATGCTGAAGTGGCTGCTGTAGGATAGGTATCATCACTCTGTAATAAAGGACAAGCACCGGCAACTATAACACGTTCAAACTCTCAGTGCATCTGTGATGCTCTGACAACATATCTCCCTTGGTGGAGTATGAATTTATTTTGCAGTACAGATCAAAAGCCTTTACACCATTAAGCCCTTTTGTCCTGTGTATGGGAGCTAGCAAACAAATTGGGTAACTCAGTGGGTATGTGTGCTTAAGGTAAAAGCTCATTCCAGACACGGGAAGTGAGCAAGAAAAACAATAGGATGGATGAAGCTGCTGCTAGTGGAGCTCCAGTATAGGTCCCACTCATTCCAGTCCTTGGTATTACCACTTGAGCACAAGCAGAAAACACTGATTTAACAACATTACAAGAATCTGATCCAGAAGTATTTGCTCTTAAACAAAAAGTATTACATGGGGAGTTAAATCAGTTAAATGGCAAATTGCTCATTGTGAGGGAAAATTTGTTGCTCACTGAAGGGGATGATTTACCTTACCTGGTCTGAATTCTACCACAGCCCCTTAAAAGGGAAATGTTAAGATCTGTGCATGATGTATCATTGGGAGCCCAACAAAATACTGATGCCACTTATCAGTGACTGATTAAAATGGCCTGATTATAAAAAGAAAAAGTTAATAGGTCATGTTAACAATTGTCAGGTTTCAGAGTAACAGCCGTGTTAGTCTGTATTCGCAAAAAGAAAAGGAGTACTTGTGGCACCTTAGAGACTAACCAATTTATTTGAGCATGAGCTTTCGTGAGCTACAGCTCACTTCATCGGATGCATACTGTGGATATTTCCCTATCTGGACGATTGGCTTGTCCAGGGCACTTCCTGGTCGCAGGTGAGGGATCACATGGTGCTCCTCCTGTCCACGTGCACCGCCTTGGGACTGTTGGTAAACACCTGAGAGAGCAGGTCCGGGCGGAGCAGCAATGGCCACGGCAGAGCTACTGCCAGGCCCGTGAGGGTCCCGTACCAAAGCTGCCTGGGCCATGCTGGGGCAATCAGGAGGACCCTGGTCTTGACCGTCTTTATCTTCTCCAGCACCCTGCTGATTAGAGGGAACAGGAGAAAGGTATAGAGAAGCTGGCCTGACCAGGACAGGATAAAGGCATCGGAGATAGCGCCCCTCCCCGGGCCCTCCTGGAGCAGAACCGGGGGCATCGACGGTTCTGCCAAGTCACAAATAGGTCCACCTGGGGAGTTCCCCACCTTCGGAAGAGCCAGCGGTCCTTCCGGGTGGAGGGACCACTCGTGTTGTGAGGAAAAGTCCCTGCTCAAGTGATCCGCCCTCTCGTTCCGGGTGCCCGGTAGTGGAAGGCCTTCGGGTGGCTGTCGTGGGCTATACAGAAGTCTCACAGCCTGAGGGCTTCGTGGCAGAGGGCAGAGGATCGTGCCCCGCCTTGCCTGTTGATACAGAACATCGAGGCCGTGTTGTCCGTGAGGACCCTGACTACCTTGCCCTCCAGCTGCAAGCGGAAAGTCATATACGCCAGCCACACTGCTCTGAGCTCCTTGACATTTATACGTAGGGTCAGATGTTGAGCCAACCACAGGCCTTGGGTCTGAAAGTTCCCTACATAGGCCCCCCAACCCAGGTCCTACACATCGGATACCAGTTCCAACAATGGGGCCCTGTCCCTGAACGGGACCCCTTGGAGCATGTTGTCTGGGGCGGACTACCACTATAGGGAGGTGATCACAGAGTCTGGCATGGTGAGGACCTTGTCTATCCTGTCAGGGGCCTGTGAGAACTTCGAGGCCAACCAGAGCTGGAGGGGCCTCATCCTGAGTCTGGCGTGATGAACCATGTATGTGCATGCCAACAAGTGACCCAAGAGCTGCAGGCAAACCCTGGCTGTTGTCACCGGGAACCTCGTGACCGAGTCGATGAGACCTTTCAGGGTCTTGAATCTGTCTGGCGGGAGAGAGGCCCTGGCCAACACCACGTCCAGGAGTGCCCCGATAAACTCTATGCATTGGACCGGGACTAACACGGACTTGGTGTTTACCAACAGTCCCAAGGCGGTGCACGTGGACAGGAGGAGCACCATGTGATCCCTCACCTGCGACCAGGAAGTGCCCTGGACAAGCCAATCGTCCAGATAGGGAAATATCTGGAACCCCTGCCATCTGAGGTAGGCCGCTACCACCTACATGCATTTTGTAAACACCCTGGGGGGCAGTGGACAGACCAAATGGAAGGACCGTGAATTGGTAATGATTCTGTCCCACCACGAAATGGAGGAAGCACCTGAGCCCCTCGAATAGGTGGATGTGGAATTACGCGTCCTGTAGATCGAAGGCAGCGTACCAGTCCCCAGGATCCAGGGAGGGGATGATGCAAGCCAGGGAAACCACACAGAACTTGAGTTTCACCATGTACTGGTTCAGACCTCACAGGTCCAGGATGGGCCTGAGCCTCCTTTTGGCCTTCGGGATAAGGAAATAAACAGGAGTAATACCCCTTGCCCATGAACTCCTTGGGCACCGCCTCTATCACTCCTAGTCCTAGGAGCCGCCCCACCTCCTGCTCGAGCAGAGCTTCGTGCGAGGAGTCCCCCAAGAGGGACGGGGGGTGGTTGGGCAGGGAGAAAGTAAACTGGAGGGTGTAACTCCAGGAGATGGTGTTGAGGACCCCATCAGTCCAAGGTTAGCCGTGACCATTCTGGGAGGAAAGCACACAACCGGTTGGAGAAGGGGAGCTTTATTGGGGGTGGATCCCTGATGAGGACTGGCGGGGTGCTCCCGAGCGTCCCATCAAAAGTGCCTTTTCCCCACCTGCTTGCCCTTGGAGGACCCAGGCTGGGGGGCAGGCCAAAACTGCCTCTGAGGGCATCTCTTATAGTCCCTCTGCTTCTTATGGGCGGCCTCATACTTCGGGAGGGCAGCCTGGCCGGGAGTCTGCTGTGGTTTGAACTTAGGTTTTGCCAGAGCCGGGACAGAAGCTCAGAGTCTGGAGGGTTGTGAGGGAGTCTCTCATGCCATGCAGCCTTATATCTGTTTCTGCCGCAAACAGAGCTTCCCCGTCAAACGGGAGATCCTGCATGGAAGACTGCGCCTCGCTGGACAGCCCAGAGAGCAGGAGCCATGATGCCAGTCTCATGGATACCGCAGAGGCCATGGATTGTGGGGCCGTGTCCGCAGCATCCGAGGCTGCCTGCAGGGACGCCTAGCAGCCACTGCCCCTTCCTCCACTAGTGCCTATCACTCTCCTGGAGGGAGTCCTCAAACTTGGGCAGAGAGCCCCACAGATTGAATTCGTACCGGCCCAGGAGAGCCTGAAGGTTTGCCACTCATAACTGGAAGTTCAAAGAAGAATAAATTTTCCTTCAGAAAGAGTCCAGTCTCCGAGAGTCTTTGTTCTTTGCGGTCGGGGCTGGCTGACCCTGCCATTCCCTGTGGTTGACTGACTCGACCACCAGGGAGTTGGGTGCTGGGTTGGTATACAAGTATTCATGCCCCTTAGTGGGTACAAAGTACTTGCGTTCCACCTTCTTAGAGATAGGTCTGGTGTTTGCCACAGGGCATTAGAAATCTTAGCCACCCCTTCATGGAGGGGCAAGGCCACCCTACCTGGTGACGACGGGGACAGCAGGTTAAACAGGGAGTCTGAGGGCTCCTCTCTCTCCTCTACCTGAAGGCGGAGGCTTGCTGCCACCCTCTTAAAGAGTTCTTGATGGGCCCTGAAGTCCTCCTGCGGGACAGAGGGGCAGCAATCACCTCCTCCAGGTGGAGCAAGGAGGCCGGTACGATGTTCCGGGTATCGGCCGGCACTGGAGGGTCCACCATCTGGTCGGATTCCGGGCATGGTGCCAAGGACTCACTTCCTACCAACTCCTTTCTTGGGGGTCTGGAGAGGGAGGCCGACAGTGCTTCCGAAGCTCTGGCCACCAAGTAAGCTCCCGCCGGGGGCCACAGTGCCCACTGGGCCAGCCACGATGCTCAGTGCCACTGCACCTGCTGTGGCACCGGCAGAGCCGGCTGTTTGGGTTGGCTGGCCTGACCCATTGAAGGACGGCTATGAATGGAGGCCAGGCTGGCATAAAATCTGCTGTCTCTGGACCAGGAGGAGCGGCGGAGCCGGGATCTACATCAGACACGGGACTGCAATCTCGACGTGGAGGACTGGTACTGATGGTAACAGCTGCTCCACGAACGGCCTCAATGGGCAGACCCGCAACGGCGACCGACGCCCAGGGCTGCAATGTCTTGGCGGAGACTTGGAGCAGGAGTCCGAGCAGGAACGGCATCAACGACTGTGCCATGACTGACTGCGGTACCTCCTCAGAGACGAGGACGGTTGGCGATGCCTGCCGCGGTCCTGTCGATATTTTCTCCTTGAGGATGAGCGGTGCCGAGAGTCCCGGCTGGCCAGAACCCAGCCAGACAGTCTGGTCGGCATCAAGGGCAATCCACGTGGACTCTGCCCCGAACGGTCGCTGGGCGGTGAATGGCGTCGGGAACGTTCCCTCGACCGAGACCAGGATGGAGGCGACTGAGAAGATCCCAGCAGCGGCTTGCCTCTGGAGCGTGGGGCTGACATCGGCAGCGCTCCAGGCACCAGCATAGATATAGCATCCCAGGCTGCCTGGAGGGCATCTGGACAGGCCTGTTCCAAAAGGGCCGGGCTACTCCACTCAATGTGAGTTGGAGGCCTGGGACCCGGTGGGGATCAAGGACTACCCGACATGGGCCTAGCCTCTGTCCCAGACTTCCCTCGGTGCCGCTGTGAAGAGGGAGTCTTTCTGGCCCTCTTGGCGTGCCCCGTGGATGGGGAGCGGTGCCGACTGGTTGATGGCACCGGAGGGTCGCCGTGTACCGATGCCGCGGTGCTGGGTACTGGTTCAGAGCTGCGTGCTGGAGTCAGGGTCAGCGCCAACTCCATCAGGATGGCCCAGAGCCTAATGTCCCTTTCTCTTTTGGTCCGAGGCATAAACGACTTGCAAATCTTGCACCTTTTGCTGATATGGGTTTTGCCCAAACAGCACAAACAGTCTGCGTGTGGGTCATTTCTTGGCATAGAACGCATAAAAGAGCAGAACGACTTAAACCCTGGGGCGTGGGGCATGCCCCGGCCGGGGTCACTAACTAACTAAACTAACTACACAGCTAATAAACTACAGGTACTAACACTGAATGAACGAACAGTTTTGGGGAGGAGCTACAGCAAAGCTGGAACAGAGTAGTTCCGACACACCTTCACTGGTGGCAAGAAGGAACTGAGGGTAGGGGGAGCGCACAGCTCCCCTTATACCACACCAGGCAGGCGACACTCCAGAGGTTGCAGGGGGCGTTTCCCCCACCCCCAGGTACTGCTAGGAGAAAAACTTCCGGCACCGGTGCACGTGGCAAGCACACACACACCCCCACACTCACCCCTATTGTGGAATACACATGAGCAATCACTCGAAGAAGAACTAAAAATTGTAAATAGGCAGGAACAGGGAATTTGGTAGTTAACTAGTCCTTCCTGGTCAGAACACTTACAAAGTAGGATTACATCCATGGTGAAGATGGTCATTCAAAGCTTTGGCAGTTGTCAATGCAACTGTGGTAACTTATTTTGAGGCTGTATTTGTCAAGTTTATTAATTGTACAAAATGTTGCAAAATAAAAAGAAATGTTTGAAATGCTTAAATGTAGTAAAACCCACATGGTATGTATGGTTTTAAGGTGGGTAATGTAGGGATAGTTAATTAAAGTTAGCGTAAGTTTGCTTAAAAAAAATAGTATCTGGTTTGTGGCTAGTAAGGAAAAAATCCCAATCAGCAAGTAAAAGAAGATCTTGAGAATAAGTACTATTGCTTACAGAGTGGGAAAGATATATGATCAAAAAGTAACTGATAAAGTGAAAAGCTGCATTAATAAGACAAAGGAAAACTGTCTTAAAAGAAACAAGCATAAACATTCTCACTTTTCTACTAGAAAGCAGGGGTGGAGGTGTGGGGAAGAATAGGAAAGGAAAGCCTTAGAGAAAGGAAAGTAGCAAGGATGAACCGCTTCAAACTAGGTTTCTGCCAGAGCTAGCAAGTTAGCTGAAGTGTATAAAAAAAGAGCTTTGAATTTGAAGGTTCTTTGTCAGACCCTACCTGATCATGCTGGGCCATGCCAGAATGAGACTGTCATCCCTAGGTCTGGCTTATTTGTAAGTAAACTGATCGCATGCTTATGAATACTTTATTACTGTGTTGGGTGTAGGGACTGCTTATTTTTAGGCTGTTAGACATGTTTATAGCAACTGTAATTACCATTTGGCCTTTGGATTTAATAGAGGGATTTATGAGTAAATTAGTGTCATGGTAATACTCTACATAAATAATAATTCCAGCCCTGCCCCAAAAGTAGACTATTCAGGACCCCTCATTACAGAAGGACATACTTTATAGATAAGTGCAGTGGTGCAACAAGAGAGTCTTAAATGACTGTCTAGCCATCACATTTAGGTCAGATTAAAAAAACAAAACCAGCTAGCAATAAAATTTAGACAATCTCAGCACAGTTCTGTTCAGCTGATGTTAATTCAAAAGAGTATGGCAAGAAAGTAAGTACATATAAAGTACTCTACAGGGAGCTCGACAGGCTCTGTTTCATTTTGCCTCCTGCTCTTGAGCTTTCCCCCAGTTTTGCAATGTACTTTGACATTAAAGGAAACTATCACTAATACATTCAATAAACAGCACAAACGCTAATATATTCTTATAGGGAACAGCATCTTGTTTGCACTACTATATTAGGCAAAAAGTTAGCACATTTGTTATTATTACATGTATTTTCTATGGTGCCTCTCTATGTAATATCTTGGCCTTATTTACGTGAGTTGGAATTTACATGGACAGGATGAAGTTAGCTTCCACAGAGAACCCTTAGGCATGGAATTTCCTCTGCTGAATATCAGACAGATCATGAATCTGGCCAATTTTTATACAACTGTATAAGACATCTTTCTACTAGTCTGAGAATTTCATCTGAAGAACAGCCCCTTGCTGTGAGCTCTGAGGAAAACAGAGCCCTGGTTTTGCCTCAAGATAGCTTACTTCCTTGGGACAGAGTACAAATTTTGTTTCTCTTCTTTGAGAAGCTTATATGTAAATACAGTGTAATGTGTTCCCAGGAGTCTGTCCTACCGAACAGATGAGTTATGTAGTGAACCAGTTCTATAAAGATACACCATCTTTAAATAGAAAACGCTCCCAATATATATCCTGGAACTTCTGACAATTCTTCCCTTAAAACCCCATACAGACCAGGCTTGGTATTCTTGATAGTTCTAAAATTTAAAAAGGCAAACAGAACCCCTTTTCTCAACCTTTACTTGCTTTACACACATTTCAGGCCTTCTTTATGTTTCACATAGAGCAGCAAAAAAAAAAAAAAAAAAAGAGTGAACAAGCCTAGTTTGCTTCCTTTGCAGGTCACTATTAAATGAGAAGTCACTAATGCTAAACAGACAGATTTAAACATACAAAACAAGTTTATTTTTGTAAGATGCTTTTAAGAAGCTACTGCTTGTCATACCATGATGCTCTTACCCACAAAACAGGAAGCTCTTTAAAACCGGACTTTAGAGAAAAATCCCAAATTCCTCACCCACCCACATACATACTGAGCCTTTCATTTAATATAATGGTACAAATAAGAATTAATTAGCAATAGTGGGTGGGACTATTCACTTTTACAAAATATCCCCTCCTGGTCTTGAACCGACAGGATAAACGTTATTACACTCATCATGTCGGGAGAGTGCAAACAATCTCTTAAAATGAAGGCTGCTTTGCTTCTCAGGTTTCTTTCTGTTTTTAGAATATGGGAAGGAAAAGATCTTCTGTTAAACAATCAAATTCCTAATGTTTTATTACAGTAAATGTCAGCTGAACTCTGCTTTTATTTTAATGCAGATTTACATAAATTTAGGCCTCTGAAAGATCAGCGATAGGTAAATGAGAGCTTCTTGGAGGCAGCCAGGAGGTTTTGTCAAGAAGAAAGCCAAATGTGGAGTCTTAAAAAAAAAAGCATCTCTCCTTTAAAGAGTAAGGGGTCACACTGAAATTACATCATCTTGACCTCTGTCTGTAAGGTCTGACATAGAACAGTCTCCTTTTTGAATTATCCAGGAGAGAGAATGATCCAGGATTCCTTCAGATATGGAGAAGTGTTTTACGGAGCTGCTCTGCAATGCTTTCTTCAGAGACCCAACACTCAAGACAGCTTCTACAAGACCTTCAAAGTTCCCAGTGGGAAACTGGCTGCCAGATCTGTTTGGAGATGGCAAGTATCTAGCATGAATGACCTCCAAAGGGTACAGGCACAAGAGAAAAAGAATGCTTGTGCCAAGACCCTCCATGAAGCTAAAAGTCAGGATAAAAAGGAAAGTTTATAATGGTCCACAATGAAGATGTTTTTCTTTCCGTCTCCTATTCTATTTTGGATTTCATACCAATCCCATCACTGAGATCTGAGTACCTTCCAGAAGCACATAAAGCAATAAAATCATCATCATACATATGTGAAGTTTTATTTTATATCTGTAGTACTATGATATTTTGTATAGTTATTGAAGGCAAGGTTGAAGAAGTGAACCTTGAACTTGGAGCAGAAAGTGGTGAATTCTTTGGTGGTTCTAACATCCAGAGGGAACCCATTCCAGTGTCTGACTGTCTCCAGAGAAAGCAAGGTCTCTTACACAAACAAGATTTACACATGCAACAAACAACTTCACTGTGGAGAAGCATAGCTATGGTCCTTGTCTTGGAGCTTTAGACAATCTTTTAGGTATCCTGAACTCAAAACACTGAATACCTTGAAGAGAAGGACTGAGACATTGAATCTGACTGTAGGATGCTAGCGTACTTCACAGAGGACAGGTCTGATATATCGTATGCTGCCAAGGAGATGTGTCGCAGTGTTCTTTACTAGCTGGAGTTTCCTAAGGGCTGACTTCTTCATGCCCAGATATGTTGCACTGCTGTAGTCGAGCCAGGAGGTGACCACAGTGTGTATTACTGAGGCCAGGTCATTTTCCTCCCAGGATAGGACACAGTATTCTTGTCAGCCAAAGATGTTAGGAAACATTGCTCACCAGTGTTGCTATATGAGGGCATAGCATCACAGAGGAATCCAGTGGCACTCAGACTAGGGACTGAATTGACTAATTGCGGTTGTGTATCTTCAACCAAAGGAGACTATATCAAGGCTACACATTCCTCAAAGACATTTCCTCTGCATCCATCTTATTGAGATTCATCTTCAACTAGCTGTCCTTCATCTGTGTCCTGATCTTGACCAAACACCACACAAACTTGGGTGACTGCTTTGTTATATGTTGTGACATAGAGGGTAAAAAGCTGTGCTGTATCTATGTCCCATTGGCATGTAAGTCCATGATAATTCAGCAGTTCTAGCAGCTGCATATAGATGTTAAACAGGACTGAAGGAGAACAGTCCTTGTGTGACTATGCAAGTGTAAGTTCTAGTAGTGAAAGGAGTAATTTTCTATCACTATCCCTTGGGTGCATTGTAGGATGGACTAATGCAATTTGAGCGTTCCTCTGCACTCCAGTGGCATTCCTTGATCTACTATCAAATGAGGGAGAGAGGTCAAGGAATATGAGAATGCATGCCTGCCCTCCACCCATCAACAAGAGACTATTTATCTATCAGCACTATTAATAGTGTCCATTCCATGTACTGATCTGAAACCAGATACTGAAACCAGTACTTGTCTTAGATTATGGAAGGTCTCCATTTAGCTGGATTGTGACTTTTGTCCATATCAGAGAATCCAGTGAAGGAAAAAGTCACTATTACCGTAAGGGACGTTTGCTTTTTTCCCCCTCATTCTTTGAGCCAAAGCTGTTTTACCCAAGAACTTAAGGCTTGTGTGTAAGAGCTATGAATGCCACAACTGAGATACATATGAACAAAGGTTTTCTTAAAATGGACTCTAAATTTTGGTGTCACAGATATTTTCAAACAACTACATAAACAGAGGAAAAGCAGTCATTCTGAACTCACTGTTCCTGTGGAAACCACCTTTTGGAACTGCTCCAAACCTCAACTGAGTCTTTAGGTAAACCTTTGTTCTGTTTCTGTGATGTTGATGCTGCCTACAGGAGTAGGAGCTGAATGCAGAACACTCAGGTCCAGTCAAAGGCAGAGTACCTTATGCCAGAATAAAGATCTCATCATCTGTGACTAGTCTACAAGTGTCAAGTAGGAAGGAATTACAGGTGCTAGCTACAGCCCTACAAATCTCATGCATTTGAGCGCAGGACTGACCAGCATAGTAGCTAGCTCAGATTGACTAGGTCCTCTTGCAGCCCTGATTAAGGTACCAAATAAAGCTGTGGAATCATCCTCAGAGTCAGAGGATTCTGAAGAAGGGGGCCATCATTCTTACAGGGCAGAGACACAAGCTCCTCTATCCATGACTGTCCATCTAGAAAAGTAACACAGGAAGGCCTAAACCAGCAAACTAGACTTGCATTGTTGTTCCCCGGTTGTCTTACCCTCTGAAGAGGACCGGGCCTCTTTAGGGCGATATCAAGAGAGCGAAAGCTCCTGCCAAAACCCTATCCAAAATAGGTGTATTCAGTGGGATTCCCTTTCCTCACTCAGGGGAAGGTTGTCAATGGCAAAAGATGAAAAATTGAGCCAGGTCTTATCTAGTGCCCTTCCTTTTTGCTTTAGAGATAGCAGCTAAGATATCTGCTGCCAGCATAAAGTGAGATAGGGAACCAGAGGCTGTCCAAAGATGGACGGTTGATGGGACAGTTCTGGAGCCAATATGACTTACTGACTGGGCTACTGATGTAGCCAACATGAGAACAGTACACAGTTAAATTTTTACCTTTCTCACTAATCGAAGAGCTTGTGTTCTCTCTACTTCATTACTCTGCTGTATGTCAATGCACCTAAATAAAACAAAAATTAAATAAAAAATGTGGTTTGTAGATAGAGTGGAAGTTACCCCTATTCCTAACTATTAACACCTTGGTGCTACTATTCAAGAGATTGAATGAATACTATAACAAAACTTACTGTCCAGAAATTCTAGCTTTCAGAGAGCACATGGATCATGACTGGTCACAGAACTTTAGTTTGAGGTTTCTCTTCAATAATAATCTTTATTATAGATGAAGGATCATTAAAACAATTTTCTTATATACGCGCATTTACATAACACTGTGGCGAGATATAAAGGTCTTAATAGTAGTTTTGAGATGCCTGCAAAACTGCTAGTCATTTCAGAGGAGTACCAATAACATATTTATAATATACCATATCATCAATCTCATCTTTCCAGACAAAACAGACTAAATTAAATGGCATTAGGATTGAGAGTAACTATCCCCAAAACAAACATGGAAATTCAGAGTTACAGTTAAACTGTAAAGAAATCCAAACATGTTAAGGTATGGAAATATAGTTAAGGTATCCAATTTTATTTCTGACTTGTAGTCATGTCATACAATTACAATTAATTCAGAGTTCAGGATCACATCAAACTGATTTTTAGAGACATGTTTATTTCCCCCCCACACATATACTTTTGTTTCCTCATGGTATCATTTCACATGATAGCATTTTCTTTGCATTTGTATTTCTTTTGATTTGGTTGGCATTCTTGTATAATATTTTATTTAAAAAGGAAGTTTCCCAAAAGAAAATAGAAAATACCTTAGAATACCAAGAATCAACATTTACAGAGAATATTAAGACAGTCATTTCCACACATACCCCACAATCAGTCAAAGATGAGAAAATTAAATAAGTCATTGTAATATAATAAAATCTAGGAAAATTACCTAGCTATCAAGTAATCCACTTTCAATTTTAGCACCTTTTGTAGAACACTGGAGTCTCGGATGAGATAGCGAAGGGCTCGCAACCCTGCTGCTCGCACCTCTTTTGCTTCATTCAGTAAAGCTAATCGCAAACTACAATGGAAAAAAAATAAGTGGGAAAACAAATTACACAACAACAAACAGAGCTCCCCATTTGCGGGACAGACACTGTTTACTTACATGAAAATAAGTTAACACTTAAGGGAAATTTTCCTTACCTTATTAATTTTCTTCCTTTGAGATCTACGCCAGTCCAGTCACTTGGGTAAAGCACCTTTCAGCCAGCAGATGTAGACAGTACATTGAGATTTTTGGTTCTGTCACTCCCCCCATACACAGAGGTTTGAAGGCTCCCAGACTTAAGATGAATCTTTGAAAGCAGGTCATATAATATTATTTGCTAAGTGAAATATATCAGAGAACTGATACTTTGTTCTCTCATGTATGACTTGCTATTTGGGGGAAAAAAATCAAGAGGAGATAATACTGGTCTTCAAAAGAAGGTGTTCTGCACTGTCAATATTATAAAGAAAATGTTTAGGAAAATTTCCCTCTCCGGTAGACCATGTCAGTTCATACATATGGAACTTCTAAGCGGCGTCCTGCATAGAATAAGGAAGGAGTAGTGCCTGATTGCCTGCACTACTAAGTCACATAGTGGCCACTTCGTGAACATTAATTTGAAGTACTTAGAGAAAGTAAACAAGGGAGAATATGTGGCTGCTTACATATCACTAGTAATGATGAGGCTCATAATGTAGATAACCTTCTGGTCAGGTAGACTGAAGAAAAAAAAAAAAAAAAGTCTTATCTGCACTGTAGCCAGTTTCCCTACCTAAAACTTTATCCACTTAAGGATATTGATGCTGCACACTTTTTTTTTTTTTTTTTTTTACCCCTTCTCTTTCCTTGTAAGGTGCTTGTGCACGATAAGCAGCTATTCCAAAAGCCCAATCTGTTGTACCTTTTTGAAGATTAACCTTTGTAAGATTTAGATGCTAGGACCTAGTTTCTTTGCTATTTCTAGACTTAAAGCAGAAAAACAGCAAATCTGGTCATATATCATCCAAAATTGGGTCATATATCACCTTCAGCATTAAGAGTTTCATCATTAAGGAAATATTCTAAGAATTGCCTCCTCTCAGTGAAAAAAAATCAAGTGTGTCTCTTTATAGGGCAGGGCCCCACAAGTTTTTCTTCTGCTAGCTGAGTTGGTGGCAAACAAACAGTAGGTGGCTAAGAGATATTCTTCCTCTAAAAAGGTTAAAATACAGGAGTAGAATGAACTGGATATCAGATTTAAGTTCCAAGTAAGTCTGGGTGGGCATGACTACTAGCTTCTTAAGAGCGTTGAGTAAGGATCATGTTCTCATGAATTTTGGCTGTGTCACCTGACAAGTACTCTAACATTTTATACTAGGAAGCCTAAAGGATGGACCCAGATTACTTAGCAGCCCTTTTCAATACAGTAGAGTCTTTATTTTCCTGTTCTGTGGTCCTTAAGGGTGCCAAGGAGTAGTTTGTTTGGCTACTCAGGACACATCAATCCAAGGGTTTTCAGTTAGGACACCTAATTTCTTTCCTTTCCCACCAGGACCATCCCCCTGACAGTCAATTATATTTCTGGCATGAGAGTGCACAAACAAAGCTTTTGGAACCTTGTACTAGCTCAAGAGACTAGAATTTCCTAGTATTAAAAATACTGGATGTTTCCTCTCCGAATTTAAAGTAGGGGTTCTTTTATAATTAAGAACAGATTCTTCTTGAATGACAAAAGGACAAAGTTTAGAGAAACCATTTTTAATACTTCAAGTGACTGGCTCTTGGAACAGCTAGTTCTAGAGCTCAAAAGAAGAGAAGATATTTCTTGATTTAGTCTTAAGTTACACACAGGAGCTAATTCAAGAACGGACAATAGTTTAGCAACTAATGGTGACCACATTATATTTAGGGTTAAGGCTCAAGGGGGAGGCAGGGTACCAAAAGTAACTGACACTAAACTTTAGAAAGGGAGATTTTAATAAAAAGTGGCAAGGCTAATCAATAAACCCCTAAAGTTACAAGCAAAGGAAGTAAAATCCATGGCACAGATGCTACTTTAAAAAAAAAAAAAAAAAAGAGTCTTAGACATGCATATTGCCAAACAAAAAGTGACCCCAAAAGACAAGGAATAAATCAAAATGACTGAATGGCAAGGTTTGAGAGGCTATTCAAACTGCCTTTACTGCCCTTCAGGAGCCATCCCATAATGCTCCACACTGACAATACAATCGATACAAGCTCTCCTGGTGAGAACGTGCACTGCTGACAAGTGTAGCGTGGACACACACAAGCGATGTAATACCTTCAGCTACTGTATGCTGACATGACTTAGGTCAGATCGAAATGGTATTTCCAAGAGTTCTGAAGGAACTTATGAAGTAGTTGAGCTGCAAATAAAAATATGCTATCATTAAAAACGGCCACTGTCCAAGAAAATTCAAAGGTAGCAAATGTAAGTATATTTTAAAAAAGCTTCTAGGAGTGATCCATGCAATTACAGAGTAGTGAGCCTTATATATGCACCTGGAAAACTGGTTGAAATGTTAGTTAAAATAGAACAAAACTCTTATAAGATCATATGACAGAATGTGACCAGCACAGTTTGTGCACTGGAAAACTGTGTCTCACTAATCTCTTAGAATTCTTTGGACATATCAATAAAGCGGTGGATAAAGGAGAACCAACTGACATAATATTACTTCCAAAAGATCTCTGATAAAGTTCTGCAGAAGAGGCTATTAAAGAAGCTAAATAGCCATGGGGTGAGAGGAAAAGTATTGTCATGGATCACAAACTAATCCTATTCTTTATTTTGTCTCCTATGTAAATTGTCAATTTTCATCATGACAAAAGATGAACAGCATGGTCCCTCAAGGATCCCTAGTAGGTTCCATGGTGTGTAATACATTTATTGTGATCTGGAAAGGGAGATGAGGTAGCAAATCTGGAAAGAAGAAGGGTTTAAGTTAATCAGGATCAGAGAGAACTATGAGGAACTTCAGAGAAACAAACATGCTAGGTGAATGGGCAATATGATGGCATAAGAAATTCAATATTGATAAATGTAAAGTAATGCACAGTGATGGGAAAAAAGTTATACTACTCATTTATTACAGGATTCTAAATTAAATGATCTGCTCAAGGAAGGGCCTTGGGTATTACTACAGACGACTCAATGTGCAGCTGTGATTAAAAAAAGCTAACAAGCTGTTAGGATGCATAAGGAATAGGATGGTGACTAATACAAAAATATTATAATACTTTTATATAAATCAATAGTGCAGTCTCATCTGGAATATTGTGTATAGTACTGGTCACCCCACCTCAAAAAGGACACTGCAGAACTAGAAGGGAGTTCAAAGAAGAACGACAAGAATGATCAAGGTCAGAGAGATCTAATGTGAGAGTCTGAGGCAGTAGGGCTATTCCTATGAATATCTTGAATTTTCCCTCTCAACTGTGGAGGGAGGGAAGGAGAAAAAAACAAAACAGACATTTCCAAGTTGCCCTCATCGCTGTGGCTCTCTCCTTCCTGAAGAGGATTTTTGTTCCCTAGTGATTACCTCTTACAAACAGGGTATCTGAAGGACTTCAAGTCACCAATCTTAAAATAGCACTGGTCCCCATGGTGGGTATCAGGAAGAGAGAGAAGATATTTGATCCTGGAAGAGATTCGTTTTCCCTCTTATGCTTACCCTGGCCACTCTGACTACCCCAAGGTGAAATGACATTCCTATGTACCTTTTTTACTTCCTAGTCCTTGAGCTTGGGTAGAGGGGGGCATGAACCCCATGTATGAATCTGCTTTGTGTGTGAAAGCTTGGCACTCCTTGGAATTTTTGTAGGAGTCAGTTATGCTATACTCCTGTGAGGACTAAATCACTGCATGTGAGATAGAGTCCACAGACTGACAGCTACTCCAGGACAGGGCTAAGAACCTCAAAGACTTCTGAGGCCCAAAAGTACTCCACTCTCTCCTTTGCTCAGTAGTTTCTTTCACCTGTCAATGGTACTGAGACTCCATCTGTTGGAGAAAAAACAACTGAGCTCTGTGAGCTGTCAAGATCCTTCTATGCAGGGAATGATGTCAAAATCTGTCAGTGTACTGTCTCCATCTGTTGGCAGGAAGAAATTATAATCAAGCACATGGACTAGCAAAAAGGACCAAAGAACAAATTCTAACAATTGCATTTATTCTTGGATAAAAATCTAGCAAATATAAAAGTGGTCTTTAGTTTGCTTAAATATTCCATTGTAATAGGTTAAATTAGCAACCTTATACACCTCTACCCCGATATAACGCGGTCCTCGAGAGCCAAAAAAAATCTTACCGCATTATAGGTGAAACCGCGTTATATCGAACTTGCTTTGATCCACCGGAGCGTGCAGCCCTGCCCCCCGGAGTGCTGCTTTACCGCGTTATATCTGAATTCGTGTTATATCGGGTCGCGTTATATTGGAGTAGAGGTGTATGACTAATTCTTAATAACCTCATGGTTCAAGAAGACACAAACATTTTTGTAGAATACTTCCTGTGTCTCCAGCAAAACAAATATATTCGTTAAAATAAATTAAAATCAAAAAGCAAGTTCTTTAAACAGACTTCTATCTGAACACTTTAAGCATTCTGACATAGGTATTTTTGAAAATGTAAACCTAAATGACTTAGGAGTCAAAGTCTTAAGTCCTATTTTCAGAAGTGACTCAATCACTTAGTCTCCACTCCTACTGACTTTCAATTAAACTTAAGTTCCCAAGGCATTTTTGAAAATGGAATATAGGCACTTTTGACATTTTTACCCAATAGTTAAATACAAGAAATCAAAGAAGAAAATAGCAACACCATACACTTAAAGATCCAGGCAGAACAAAAAAAAGACCAATTCTTTATTCTTCTTTTAAAAGATCAGCCTCAACAATACTGGCTTCAACAGCAAGCATTAAAGCATTGCTTTAAAAATGAGCATTTCTATATAAAGTTCTTTATCCTACAATGACATTTTCAAAAGATCACAAATGACACAGCCAAGGCTGACTGTTCATCTCTGAAGACTTAGTCACCTTCTATACCCATCTGATCACTACTATGGCAGAATAAACTGCATATATAAATGCATGAAGGTACTGAATAGATTATTTCAATGCCTTTTAAAAAGACAGACTCTCACACAGATCCTTGAGCAAAGCATCTTCCATGAAAAGGGTCATCCTCTTTGGCACATCTGCCTATGGATTTTCAGAAAATATCGTCATTCTTCCTAGAGAGGGCTTATAGATTTTTTTATGGAGTTTGCTGGGTGTGAATTTTATATCTAAAAATGTTTATTCTTCCTTAGTCATGTCCTGGACTAGGAGGACTTCCTGACTTGGAACTGGAGTACTTGTGGCACCTTAGAGACTAACAAATTTATTTGCACATAAGCTTTTGTGGGCTACATGCTCATATAAATTTGTTAGTCTCTAAGGTGCCACAAGTACTCCTGTTCTTTTTGCGGATACAGACTAACACGGCTGCTACTCTGAAACCTGACTTGGAATTGTATAACAAAATGCACTAGACATGCACCTCTTGAGACCTGTATTAAAATTTGATTTGGTAAAGAAATGAAACTTAATTTGGACATTACAGTCTCCACATCACAAAGCAAGCAAACAATCTGACATGAATTCTAATATGCTCAGAAAGAGGATAATGAAAGTGTTATAATTCACAACAAAAAGGAGTATTAACAGAAATGTACTCAGTAGCACTGACTGAAGCATTCAGTTCCATCTGAGAAAACTCATCATTTAGGAGAAGAAAGTTGCAACATGGTCAGTTTTTCTGAAAGAAACTGAACAAATCCCCACAAAATTTAAGGCAACGTTTTCTGATCTGATTTGATTTTTCTTTGGATCTACTGAGTTCTCAATATCAGAAGTTCACCTACACTGAATGGCAAAACAATTAGGTTGACTGGAAGAGCCAGCCGCATTTTTGTTGTTTCTGCTACCCAGGCTGAATCAACGGCAAGTTAGCAGTGTGTGTGCAGAAAAGAAGGGATTTAATAAATATAAACAAAAATATTTTTATTCTAAGACATGGTGATAAGATCGAGGCAGATTCCTTTAGAAAGTTTATCTAAAAGTTGCCTTAGTTGCCAAGAGGATGATACTGCAAAAAACTGTTAAGTCTCTCTTCAGGGAATTTAGTAAACTATTATAGAAACAGGTGAAATCCTGGCCCCACTTATATAAAAGGAAGTTTTGCCATTGTCTTCAGTAGGGCCAAAATTCCATCCCAAGAGTTTCTGCAAGCCTTTATGAGAGCTACATTTCAAAATATTCTTATTTTACTTTACATTCGTGATTAATGCAGCATGAGTTCTGAGCCTTACCTAGAAATGATGTTCTAGTTTATTATTTCCTGAGTTTCTCTTTCCTATTTCCATAAAACTGTTTTATACTTGTATGATTTTACGTAGTGTGTGTTATGGAATATTAAAATATTAAAAAATAAGAACTACAAAATACCTGAATTGGGTTTTACAACGACTTAAGGTTGTTTTCTTTCATTTAATTCAAAACAGCTACTTTAAATGTATATTGTTTAAAGTGTCCAAATATTGCTCAGAAATAATTTACAGAATACTTACCATATTATGATGTCATCATAGGTAAAACCTAATTTTTCTTCAGTGTGGCCAGTATTACAAAGAAGCTGCAAGCAAAACAAAATATTCATGTTTGATAATGCTTTAAAACTCTGATTTATTCTTTAATGCTTAAAAATATTGCCGGAGATTTTCAAAGCAATGTAGAGTATTTAGCACTTCTTCCATGAAAATTAACAGATGATGTGTCAATCTCAGAGTGATTTAAAAATCTCAACCATTACTTTTATATAGAATATTTCATTCATTTAACAGCGGACATACCGAGCCCTTCTGCAAAGCTGTACAGAAACAGTGTAGCATGAGAGTCAACAGAATTGCCTCCCAGTCAATTATTGGACTACTCAGTCGTACAAGCACTACTTCTAAAGCTGTTTCCCCGATCTTCTTGAAACACTGATCAGATGAACCACTGCATGCACTAGTTGGGTGACTGGTCAAGAAGCCTGAAGATGGCTAATCTGAACTACAGTCAAAGCACTTTCTTTTAAAGATCTGCACTCAGAGGGTTCTTTAAGCAAAGAGAAACAGACAGTCCATTTCCATGTTTTGTAACAGCAGCACAGACTTTCGGACCAAAATTTTCAGAAGCAGCCACTGATTTTGCGTGTCCAATATAATACATCTTTGGCTTGATATTCAGAGGTGCTGAACTCCCATAGCTCTTCAGAATCAATAGCAAATGAGGCCCACAGTGTCAAGTTGAGTACCCAAAAAGGGAGGCAATCTATAATTAGCGTCCGCTTTTGAATGGTTTGGTTTTATATATGACTTTCCAGCAACAGATTGGTAAGTACAGTTACCATACCATATCTGGGCCTAAAACCAGACATAGGTGTCAAGAAAAAGGTCTAGAAAGTGTTACTTCTCCACAATCTTCCCTAAAGAAGGAAGACTGGAAATAAGATAATGGGTAAAAACCTCAACATCTAGTTTTGTCTTCTTGAGTGGGATCTGACAATTCCTTTTAAAAAAAGTGCTGACTTTTTGCCTTTCCACTAACAAACTCCTCTAATAATGGCCTCACCACCCCATGATACAATTAGACTATTCAAGTACAATATAAATCCCACTCAGACTGGAGCTCAACCTTTTTCCAAGCACTTCTAGAACCTCAGTGAATAACACTGGTTGAAACAGAACAGATTTTGCATATGCCCCCTCTGTCCTGACATCAGAGGCTGACAGAATCTAAATCAGAATGATCTTACTAATGTACACCAAAACCTCTCACAATGAGAAACTCAACAGGAAAGGTGTATACCGACCTCAAAATAGCAATCTTTAATATTTGCTTAAGATTCTTACTATATTTTTGGCTCAGTATTCATAGAATGCATCCGATGAAGTGAGCTGTAGCTCACGAAAGCTTATGCTCAAATAAATTGGTTAGTCTCTAAGGTGCCACAAGTACTCCTTTTCTTTTTGCGAATACAGACTAACACAGCTGCTACTCTGAAACCTATTCAGAGTGTGTGTTTAGTGCCATCAATAATACACAAATTCATAACAATGTAATATTTAAAATTTAGTATCCAATATACTTACTGTTCAATGTACTAAGCCAAAATATTTAATGTGTGTTCTGTACTGTCCCTACCTCTGTCACTCAGACTCCTGTAATCAGTGGAGCGCAAATCATTTAGATAGGATTCTATTTTTAAAAACCAAATTTTGCTGCCGATAAACTAGATTTAAATGATTTTTTAGGTATACTTCCTGCAAAAAGTGTGACCCTTCTAGGTTTTATGTTGTGACTCTTAGTCCTTTCAATGTTTAGGCCATTTAAATTTAAAAACCACTTCACAAATACATGTAATTAGATGTAAGTACATCTTGCTTAATGGATTTTTTTCTATATTGTGAGAAAACAAAAAACAAACACAGTTGTACGTTGAACTCCAACACCATTAAAAAGGAGCAGACCAGACAGTAAAACTTGATCTAGAATGGCTACATTTTGCTTCAAAACTAGTCTGAAATATTTGGGATTATGTATTTGCCTTAAAAATAAGTACACACATTGTTACAGGGTAATTTCAATAAATTTACAAATATAAAGGCCTAATTTTTCTCCTTGTTTCTAAATTGTAGTGAGCTCAACACCAGACATCTGCATGCATTAACTGGTTATGACAGTGTGTCACATCCTGGTATTAATCTATTTTTGTGACACCACCTCATGTTGAATTGCCTATGGCCACTTTAGCATTTCTATTGATGTCTTATGAAGTGTAAAAATTGGTTGACAAAACGGTGTGAGGAAATACTTGCTAAAAAGTGGTTTTTTGTTGTATTCCAGACAAGTGAGTCAATACTTGTTTAGGTACATCATTTTAGGAAAAATTATTCACGCCCTCTCCCCCCAAATGTAAATATCTGTGAAACAAGAAAGTTATACTTTCATAGAACTTTCTTCAGGAGCCTTAACAAGCATTTTCACTCTTTGAAAAATCTGAGTGATAATTTAAGTATGAAAAAAACATCTTTCCAAAGAGCAAAAATTTTCCCTACGGGAGTAGAGAGATTTCTTTTTTTCCTGTATAAGAAGGAGTGAGAACTAGAAAACAATGTCAGACAACAGTAGTATTGGCAGGTCTGAAAGCGTGGGTAATTCTGCAAAGGATAAGAGAAAGATGAGTTTTTCCAGTATCATGCACCAGGATTAAGATTACACTACTGGCCTGTAAATTACTTTAAAATGGGATTAGTTATAAATTACAAAGTAATATCTCTTTGAAAGGAAGCTGGAAGACTGTCCACCATGTCAAAGTTGGTGAATCATAACAAAATAATTTTAGATACATCAGATATCTGCAAGATTCTTCTCTATAGTATATTTTTAGTGCTTTGTACAGTCCATTCTCCAATAAAGTTCCTTTTAGAAAATATTCAAATTCAATATATTGAAACTTATTCCTGAAGAAAGGGAGGCTTAATCTAACCCTGATTTGCAAGGAAAAATTCATATCTTAATCTGATTACACACATGGTTCCATAATTCTGTTTCTATCCTAATAGTTTTAATGTGAATTGGAGAGCAAAAAAGAATACACAGATACAGAATTCACACTAATATAAGAGCCAGACGTTAACTATAACTAGTGGGTATATGCCATGTAATATGCTATAGAAGTAAAATGTAACATTGGAATTTTCTCTCATTAAACCAACAGATAGCATTCTATTGTTTTTAAAAACTGGTCAAAAAAGAAACCTCGTCTGACTGCAATGGTTTCAGTTTTCCAACAGCGTAGAAGAACACATGCCTTCCAGCACTCCCAAACCCCACCAGTCCTCATTGAGTTCCCTCTGTTCCCACTATTACAATAGTGGAAACAACTCTCCAGGGATCTGAGAACAGCCTTTTAAAGACTTCATCTCCATGGACAGTAGGAGCATCAAAACCATACTATCACAGCCTACAATACCCTGACAACATCTTCAGAGTTCTTCACTGCTCTCATCAGGTCTTCTCACTTCTTCTGTGAGGTCTCCAGACAACTTCTCAGCTAAAAATACATTCAATAATTTCCTAATATTACTTTTCCATGCAAGCCATTGCCATTAACTGGGCCATCTGCATTGTTGTTCGATTTAGTTCACTAACTCCCTGTTGCCAAGCCTATTTAATGATGTCACCTATACTTATGATTTTGTCCCTTATTTCTCTTCCCTTTGATCATTTTTACCCCTTCATCTTTGACTTTGCCGTATATCTCCTCCTCTCACTATTTTTCTACTTTCATTACTCTAGTTACTTCATTTCCACAACACAATTGTATTATGGAGGGAGAAGAAACAGAGGAGAGGGGAAATTAAAACAATGGTCTAGAACAGTGGTGGGCAACCTGCGGCCCGTCAGGGTAATCCACTGGTGGGCCGTGAGACGGTGTTTACATTGACCATCCGCAGGCACGGCTTCCCACAGCTCCCATTGGCCGGGAACGGCAAACCACGGCCACTGAGAGCTGCGGGCAGCCATGCCTGCAGATGGGCTACTTCCTATTGAACCACCAAGATGGGCTCATAGCCACAATGATCTTATTGATGAAACCTTCACCCTTCCTCTCTGTCCTACCATTTTCTGTCATGTTTAAAATCAGATTTTAAGAAATTCAGTGCAAGGTCTTGGTCTTTTTATTTGTCCTGTAAAGTGCCAGGCACTGTTACAAATAGGAATATTAAAAATTATGCTTGCTATAAGGAAGGCAAGGTAAAGATCTTAATGTTTAAAAAAAAAGAAACTTAACATAAGGAGGAAGTAAAATGGATTGCATATGTGAAGGAGAAAAAATTTAAGGTATTTGATATTACAAGCATTTTGTTCACTTTCCATAAGACATAAGACTTCATTTTTGTTGAGTAATGGTGATGTGCTCAAATAAGCCATTTGTAAATGTTTCTAATCTGGTTCATTAAAAAAAATGCTGTTCACAGTATACACAAATACAATGACAACACTGGAAACTCAAATCTTCCAGAACATTGTCTTCAACTAAATAAGAGAATAAGTGTCTTTACAATGCCTCCCTTCCCTCCCTAATTACTTAAATGAAGAATGAAGTTCATATCTGGAATAATTTAAATGGTATGTTATGCAAAGCATATTAAAAAATATTATTTTTATGTTCATTCTTCTCCCCCTTCAACACCCCCCTCAAGTTGGAATGTTGAGGAAGGACTGATACAGGGGATAAAATGGATAAACCTTTAGATTTTTTACTTCAGTTCAACTATTGTTCAAATACAAAATCATTTCTATTGAGAGATTGGAGTCTAATAAACATTTTTCTAACACTAACGCTTAGTGAACTTCATTAATATAAAAGTTACAATAAAATGTAAAAATCAATAAAGATTATACATACAAATAAATGCCTCTGCACAACAAGCATTCTTGATGGCAGTTTCACCAAGACCAAAGACCACATAGGTTTGGGGAATAAGCTATCATTTTACCCTCTACAGGCGGTTCTGTCTCATCAGGGTTGAAACACTGGCATGAAAATGTAGACTATTACACTGACTCGTGATTTATCTTAGTGGTTTCTCAAACTTTTGTTCACAGAACATTTGTCCTTTTTGGTCCAGAAAACAGCATAAGAACCCAGGCGTAGGGAACTCGGAAGTTGCTAGGAGGAGGTCTCTCTTCATGAATGATCAAAATGGTCCCTTCTGGCCTTGGGATCTGAAAGTGATGGTAAGCCACTCCTGAATCTCTTAGGATATGTCTAAACTTCCAAAATAAAAACAAAGCCACATACACACATGGCAGAGCATCTCAAAGCCCATGTCAACTGACTTGGCTTTGCAGGGCTCACACTATGAAACTAAAAATAGTGATGTAGACATTCCTGCTCAGGCTGTGGATGGGTGAGGTTCTGTAGCCTGCTATGTGCAAACTAGAATCAGGTCAGACTAGAATTCTTATGGTCCCTTCTGGCCTTAAAAAAAAAAAAATCTATGACTCTGTACTGCTATATTAAGCCCCGTGGTGTGAGCCCTGCAAGCCCAAACTCAGTTGACCCAGGCTCTGAGACCCTGCTGTGGATTTTTTTTTTTTTAAAACACACAGTGTAGACATACTCACAGAGGGTTTAAGATTACAAGTCTTCTTAATTTGGCACCTTTCACTAATGCTAGTTTACATATTTCAAAAGCCCACAAAATAAGACTGTAGAAATTCAGTCCTTCACAAATTAACACAGCTGTTCTCCAGTTATGGTCCACAGAACACTGGTGATCCATGAAGCACTTGCTGATCACGTGGTTGTGGTTCCTCTATGTTTGCTGATGCTAAATTGTGTAAAAATCAGTTAAAAATACATTAGTTTTCTAATATTACTTTTTCATGCAAGCAATCACTACAGTTGCCACAAGTGTTATGGAATCAAATGAGGAGGGAAGTGCTCCACACTATCACAAATGGGAGGGGCAGAGGGTCCACAAGATTCTCAGTATTAAAGCCCATATATCTATAAATATAAAAAACATTTGGTAACTTTTGTACATCTGTACTCCTATTGTATATAATGGAGAAGAGGTTGCAATTTAATCTGAAAGTTTTATTAGTAAACAAAACCCTCTTAATTACATTAAGTTTTAGAACAAATCTCCAATCTATTAATTTGCCAATTTCTTCTCATTTCACCTTCATATGCCTTAAGTACATCAATCTATTTGTACAGAATGCTAAACTCTTGTTAAGAATAGATACACTGATCAGAAGGACTTTTGACCTCCACATTTAACAATCAACATGCACTTCATTTCATATATCTATAAGTTCAGAATACAAAACTGTCCTCTCCATTCCAATATTTGGCTTAGATACTCATGTAGTTTACTAAAATGGAAATGGGCTAGTATACCTTTTAAATTCCTGGAATTAATACAAGCTGTCAAGGTTCCTCCCCCACTCTGAACTCTAGGTTACAGATGTGGGGACCTGCATGAAAACCTCCTAAGCTTACTTTTACCAGCTTAGGTTAAAACTTTCCCAAGGTACAAATTAATTTTATCCTTTGTCCTTGGAATATCCACTGCCACCACCAAACTCTAACTGGGTTTACTGGGAAACGTAGTTTGGACACGTCTTTCCCCCCAAAATCCTCCCAACCCTTGCACCCCACTTCCTGGGAAAGGTTTGGTAAAAATCCTCACCAATTTGCATAGGTGACCACAGACCCAAACCCTTGGATCTGAGAACAATGAAAAAGCATTCTGTTTTCTTACAAGAAGACTTTTAATAGAAATAGAAGTAAAGGAATCACCTCTGTAAAATCAGGATGGTAGATACCTTACAGGGTAATTAGATTCAAAACAGAGAATCCCTCTAGGCAAAACCTTGAGTTACAAAAAAGACACACAGACAGAAATAGTCATTCTATTCAGCATAGTTCTTTTCTCAGCCATTTAAAGAAATCATAATCTAACACATACCTAGCTAGATTACTTACTAAAAGTTCTAAGACTCCATTCCTGTTCTATCCCCGGCAAAAGCAGCGTACCGACAGACACAGACCCTTTTTTTCTCTCCCTCCTCCCAGCTTTTTAAAGTATCTTGTCTCCTCATTGGTCATTTTGGTCAGGTGCCAGCGAGGTTACCTTTAGCTTCTTAACCCTTTACAGGTGAGAGGATTTTTCCTCTGGCCAGGAGGGATTTTAAAGGGGTTTACCCTTCCCTTTATATTTATGACACAAGCATACCAAGAGAATTAGTTTGTAAGTTTTAACATTAATACACCTTTGCTGCCTGTCACTCACTCTTATTTACTGGCTATAATTCAGTTCTGAAATTCACATATTTCAACACAACAGCAAATCAAAAAGAAAAATAGAACAGATTCCTGGAATGGTTAATTAGCACAAAAATGTTACGCTAGGCCACATAGTGGCTTTTTATCCCACATATTTCAATGAAGATCTTTTCGTGCTTACTGTCACCCATGAGTTGTTCATGTTACTGGGATGAGTCATAGCAATTCTAGCACCATAGAAGCATGACTTAGAAACAGCAGCTCAAAACAGCAAAACCACAGAAGGCCCACAGCATATACAAAATTGAATATATAGTCTACTAACTGTAATGAATAGGTAATACATTAGTGAGATACAGAATAACATAGAATTAAATAATAATGAAAGGCCTTGTGACATGCCCTAAAGATGGCCACAGAATCTAGATCTGAACTAGTCTATTCCGAAAAAAGAAAAGGAGTACTTGTGGCACCTTAGAGACTAACAAATTTATTTGAGCAAAAGCTTTCGTGAGATACAGCTCATTTCATCGGATGCATTCTGCAGCTCACTTCATCGGATGCATTTGAAATGCATCCGATGAAATGAGCTGTAGCTCACGAAAGCTTATGCGCAAATAAATTTGTTAGTCTCTAAGGTGCCACAAGTACTCCTTTTCTTTTTGCGAATATAGACTAACACGGCTGCTACTCTGAAATCTATTCTGAAAGTTTGTTACACAGCTGAATCTCTGACAGAACGTCATTGCGGGCTCTTTCATGTTTCATCATAGCCTTTCTGAACTACCTTGTATCACAGTAACGTAGCTGTCATGGTGGGTCACGCAGTCAGTCGATGAATGCACGTGTTAACACAACAACTTGAAAAGGCAATGGCGGCAGACTAGAAGCCAATGCAAGGACCAAAGGCACAGCCTATCCTGTTGAGCTGTCAGGTTACTATGTATTGCATGAACTGAAGGTTCTGCCTTACACTTCCCCATTCTGCCCTTGCTACAGTGAATTTCAGCAAATATATGGACCACTGTGGCTGGATTCTCATCTAGCAGGAAGGGGCAAAGTTTCTAGTAAATTGGAAGGCAACAATATGGAAGGGAAGGTGAAAACAGCTTTGACAACATTTCACCAGAAAGAGCCCCCACAACTTTCCTGACTTGCTTACGATCTCTTTTCATTCTCTTCTAGAACAAAATGTTGCAGTCAAAGTCATTTCTGCTCCTATTTCTTTCTACTCTCTCACGCCGTTCATTCACCTAATCCACATGCCTTCTTCCTTTTCCACCCCAAAGCCTGCAACAGCTTTCCTTGTGCAATCAGACCTCTCCACATTAAAATCCCTCCTGTGAACATGCTTCTGTAAAGCCCTAAGATGATGTTCACTGCTCTACTTTAACATATCCAACTGCTACTGGCACAGCACATATAAATTTTCATCTGAACTAGCTCACAACATCCTTAGTACAAGGAGCATGTCATCTTTACATATAAAATTCCAAAGTTAGTACTCAAAATCAGTAGTAATTATGATCTTTACAAAACAGGAGAAATGCACGGAACAAGAAAAATGAAATGTCTTTTCTGTTACACAAGCCTAGTGAACTGCTTCATGAAAAAGTCAGTTTAATTTTTGCCACCATCATGTGCTCTTATGAAGAAAATTTTTTTCAAGCCTATTAGTAGCATTTTAATTATAATAGCAAAAATTCATAGAACCTGCAAAATTAATTCTTCATACCTGCAAACTCTCACTCTCAAGAGAACTGGACTTGTAATTCTTATAATAAGCAATCTGAAAAAAGTCAGAGCCAATATTCTAAATAGCTATTAGACAAATATATTTAACTGCAGCATGTGAGTCTTTTTAAATTAAAATAAAATCCTCAGATTTGGCAGAAATATTACCCCACTGTTACCAAACCTACATTTGGTAAAACTGAACCAAGGGATCTTTGTTCATGCAGAAGTCAGATAAATTAATTTGGACTTTTCCTGCCAGAACTCATGTCTGATGTTATGATTTCTAGCCATTCTGGGACATTTGAATGTGTTAGCTTCAGATTTATTTTCTTTAAAAAGGAATGGTTTTGAACAGAATTTATTGCACAAAATAGGTCTACTTTTTTTTTGAATGTATGTATTTACATTCCAGGAATTTTCAAACAAAATCCTTTAGGATTTTGTTGGTCTGGAGTAGCTATACTCATTACTTTATCTACTGAAGTGATGTCAGAAGGTAGGCACGATTGTGACACATGCACATGCTTAAGAGATCATATCACCAGTTCCCTCTGCCCTCACCTTAAAAGGACCTTTTAACTCTTAGGATATAGTCCTCAATAAATAATGGCATTTCAACCATCAAATCAGCAAGGGTTACCATAGAAAACATATCTATAAATAGGATAATTTTGAAAATGTTACATTTTTTCATGACATACTTAATTTTACCTAATGATGATGACTAGCAACCCACAAAAACATGAATGCTTATATACTGCTGGCCCTCTGACTGAACATTTGCTTGCTTTTCCATTATTAAGGCTACAATTCTGTCACAGAGGTTGCGGAAGTCACAGAATCTGTGACTTCCAAAGATCTCCGTGACTTCAGCCCCAGAGGCTGGGCGCTGCAGGGTCCTGTCGCCTCCCGCACCGGCAGGGCGCTGTGAGGTACCCCTGCTGCCTGAAGCAGCAGGCCCCCAAGCTCTGAGCCTCCATGGGCAGCAGAGGTACCCCAGAGCCCCCCGGCTGCAGCGGCAGCAGGGGGACCTCCGCAAGCCCCCGGCTGCCACTGAGGGGGACCCCACACAGCTCCCCACTGCAGCAGCGGCAGGGGGATCCCTGCAGCTCTCCATTGCCAGGGAGGGGGTAGGGGGACCCTGCAACTTCCCACCATCATGGGGCTCGGGGGACTCTGGAGCTCTGAACCCTCAGAGATGATGGGAGCCCCGGCGCTCCCAGCCACCTTACAGCTGCCCAGCCCATTCCCATTTTATCATGGATATTTTTAGTAAAAGTCAGGGACAGGTCACGGGCTTCCATGAATTTTTCTTTATTGCTCGTGACCAGTCCGTGACTTTTACTAAAAATATCCATGACAAAAATCTTAGCCTTACCCTAAAGAGGACCCACCCATCTTTGATCCCTTCTGTGATCACAGAAGGTCTGTAAGGTTCCCAACTTCTTGCTGGCTAATATTGAAACCATGTTAAACTTTATGAATTTCCTGGGTTTCTCCCCATCCCAATGGTATTTGGGAAGGAAATGACAAGTGGTTTATATACCAGCATTTGCTCTACTTTTACAATTGTAATCCAGTGGAAAATATCCACTGGATTCCAAGTATATAATTCAGAAGCCATTTATAGAAGCCTAAATTATAAAAATTATTAAATTTATTCACATGAACTTTTTTACCTCATATTTGCCTACTGTGAGGTTTCTTGCCTGTTTCAAGCCTAAGAGTAGAATATAAATAATGAACAGCAAAAAAATCTTTCACAGGATATTATAAAAACCTCTTTCCAAGAGACAGAATTTTATTTAAAAAACAAATTTAAAAAAACATTTATTTCCACTTGCATTTCCTATCAAACCACTCACTAAGGAAAATCACCTATCCAGCTTACAAACATTACAATCTAGATCAATCTAATATCTTAACTCCAAAACATAATACTCAAACGCACTCAGACTCCTTAGGTCCGTAACAAACTCCTTTTCAATATCAGCATACAACCACCAACAGCTCATACATCTTTTAATTCCTCAAAAAACACAGATGTAAAATCTTATCTCTGTCATCAGCAAGATTAAGAAACATGCTTGTGGCAGAAAAATCTATAACGTATTATCAAGAAAGAAATATAAAAGGTCAGAGTTAAGTTGTGCAAGAAAATTTTTTTGAGGATTTGGAGGGTACATCTTCAGTGAAATCTGCCTACAAGTCTAACCTTTCCCATTTTACTCTCCTTTGTGCCTCCATTACTACTAATATTGGGGGATGGGCAGCCTTGCAGGCAAATTTGCCTAACATGCACAGCTTGTGTCTCCTAGCCCCCTCCCTCCAACCTTTTTCCAACTCTTATGGTATGTCTACACTTAAAACGCTACAGCAGAGCAGCTGTACCGTTTCAATGTAGACACTACCTATGGTGATGGGAGGAATTCTCCCATCGGCGTAGGTAATCCACCTCTCTGAGAGCTTGTCTACACTGGCAAGTTTTGTCACCAAAAACTGACTTTTGGCGACAAAACAGCAAGACCATACGCACTACAATGGGACTTTTGTTGTGAAAAAGGCCCAGTTTTGGCGACAAAAAACTTCCACCCCATGAGAGACTTTAGTCTTTCCCCCTCCCTTTATTGTCAACAAAGAGCCAGTGTAGACACTGCTGATTGTTTTGTCAACAGAATTGGCTTCCGCCAGTATCCCACAATGCCTACCCTGATTGCTTTGCTCAGTGTTTTGATCTCTGCTGCCCTGCAGGCATGCGCCCCTCCCCTTTCAAAGCTCTGAGAAGTATCTGTGTGCTGCTCCATTTGCAAATCATTGGAATGCTCCTGTTCTGCCCTGCACTAGGAACACAGCAGCAGGCAGACTGCTGCTGCAAGGGGAGGGGGACAGACTGCTGTGCTGCTTTGCCATTCTTCAGCATGGAGAGCTCACAGAGCTACTCATGATGCTGCTCTCAGCAGCTGAGGGGGCTGTGGGAGAACTCTGAGAAGAAAGGCATCTAGGACAATACCATGTCTCTATCAATAGCCTGCAGTTGGAATGATAGCCTGGCGTAAAACTGTAGAAGGGACAGGGATGGCTTGGGAGTGGAGTAGAGATGTTTATGAGAGAAGTGGTGCTGTGGAGCTGGGAAAGTTGAGCAGTAGCATCATGAAAGAAAGTGGTTGACAACGGAAGTACACGATGGCCACTGGGACATCTGTAAGCTCTTGATCACTAAGGCTTTGTCTACACTGGAAACTGAATGACAGTTCAGGTTGCCTGGAGGTATCTCGTGTACTTCCAGAAAGTCAAGTTCAGCAAAACTCAAAACTTCTAAAAGCAAGAAATACAGAATTGAGGTAAAGGCCAATGCAACCTTAATTTTGACTTCCTTGAGCTACAGGAATAATCTCCGTGCACTTCAGCTGCACTCACTGTATAAGATGTAGCTGTGTTGAATGATGCAGGAATTAGATGGAGCAACTCTGCTGAGTTCTGATTGTTATACAAGGTGATGGGGGGGGGGGGGAATATGACTCCACCCTTCACCTCACTCCCGTGCATGATTAAAGGAAAGAGGTGCACAGGTACTTTCAAAGATCTAGTATGCCTCCTTTCAGCACTGTGTTGCGTAGGTTGCATTAGTAGCAGGGCTTCTTCTTGCAATGGGGCTTCCCAACAGTTAGTTACAATATAAGTGTGGACTATGGGCTTAATGAAAAGTAAGTGAAATTTAGCAGTAAGTGGTATTGCGTGCATAAGGTGAAGGGGTTGCAAAATTTAAACAGATGTGAGGGTTTTTTCTGAGTAAGGCTAAGCGCTTGAGTGTTGAGCAGGTAGAGGTAGCTCCTGTTCAGTACAGCACAAAGGCAGAGTGCAGGTATGTGCGTTATGGGCATACTGGGCCATCTTTCAAACAGAGCAGAGTTAAGATTTTGTGGAACTGCACTTTAGCTCTATTCCATAGTTTTCAGCCTTTAAGATTTGCTGAACTCAACTTTCTGGAAGAGCATGAGATAACACAGAGTTAATGTTGTCCATTGGTAATCAAGTATGTCAGTGAATTTCCTTCTTTTGTCAATTGGCTCCCGCAAAGAGTGCCATATATAGCTGGGGTAAATGTCCAGGGACTGAGACAATTGTGGATGGGGACAGGAGAAGGGTGTTGGTAGAATGTGTTTATCTTAAAAATAAATAGTCCCCCCACCCCCCACCTCCAGGGGGCTTTATCTCAGAAATCCCTTGGTAAAATGACCCCAAATGCAGACCACCAATCCTACCCTGCATACCACATTTCAAGATATTCTGAGAAGCCATGTGGATTTCAGAGCACTTAGAAGAGTCTAAGCTTTAAAACAGAAAGTTGATTTTAACCTTTAACTGGAGATCTGCTATAATCACAGAATCGTAGAACTAGAAGGGACCTCAAGAAGTCATCTAGTCCAGTCCCCTGCACTCAAGGCAGGGCTAAGTTATCATCTAGACCATCCCAGACAGGTGTTTGCCTAACCTGCTCTTAAAAATCTCCAATGACAGAGAGTCTACAACCTTCCTAGACAATTTATTCCAGTGCTTAACCACCCTGACAGTTAGGAAGCTTTTCCTAGTGTCCAACCTAAACAACCACTGCTGCAATTTAATTCCATTGCTTCTTATCCTATCCTCAGAAGTTGAGGAGAACAATTTTTCTCCCTTCTTCTTGTAACAATCTTTTAAGTACTTGAAAACTATTTTCCACATTTAATTTTCCACATTAAACAAACCCACTTTAAAAAAAAACAAAAAACACTTTCCTCCATCATCATGTTTTTTAGACCTTTAATAATTTTTATTGCTCTTCTCTGGACTTTCTTCAATTTGTCCACATCTTTCCTGAAATGTGGTTCCCAGAACTGGACACAATATGTCACTAGATGCCTACTAAACTCAGAGCAGAGCGGAAGAATTACTTCTCGCGTCTTGCTTATAACACTCCTGCTAATGCATCCCAGAATGATGTCTGCTTTTTTTTTTTGCAACAATGTTACACTGTTGACTCATATTTAGCTTTTGATCCACTAGGATCCCTGGATCCTTTTCCACAGTACTCCTTTCTGGGCAGTCATTTCCCATATTGTATGTGTGCAACTGATTTTTCCTTCCTAATTGGAGTACTTTGTATTTGTCCTTGTTGAATTTCATCCTATTTATTTCAGACCATTTCTCCAATTTGTCCAGATCATTTTGAATTGTAATCCTATGCTTCAAAGTACTTGTAATCTCTCCCAGTTTGGTATCACTTGCAAACTTTATAAGAGTACTCTCTTTGCCATTATCTAAATCATTAAGATATTGAACAGAAGTGGACCCACAACTGATCCCTGCAGGACCCCACTTGATATGCCCTTCCAGCTGGACTGTGAACCACAGCTAACTACTCTCTAGGAATAGTTTTCCATCCACTTATGCACCCCACCTAACACTAGCTTCATCTAGGTTGTATTTCCCTTGTTTGTTTATGAGAAGACCATGTGAGACAGTATCAAAAAGCCTTACTATAGTCAAGATACACCACATCTACCACTTTCCCCCCTCCCTATCCACAAGGCTTGTTGCCCTGTCAGAGAAAGCTATTATTTTTGGGGAACACGATTTGTAATGAAGACTTGTGCCAAAGAGGATTTTTTTCCTCGTTTAATTTTAAAATTTCAACAGAATTCTGTGATCAAAGCACCATGATAATGCAGAGTGAGTGAGTGTAGTTTTGATTTGCAGTAACTGTGGTGGTTTAAGCTAAAAGATGCTAAACACACATACAAAAACACCCTTTCGGGGCTAAAGTTCAAAACAGATTGATTTAATTGTTTTTCCTAGAAGAGTTATTAAACTATTTTATTCAAAATGTTTCAGAAAATTCAGTTGTCCTCTCAACAGTGTTTGTGGTAAACTAACACTGGAGTCACTACTAATTTCATAATACTGACACACTATGGATCAAATGACTGATTATCCTGCACACTTACACATGGCTTTAGCATCCAGCCAATCAAATGAGAAATTTGGCACATTTTCTTAACTGTGAGGGTGACTCATTAGAACAAACCACAAATAGAATGGTCAGAATCCGAATCTCTTGGATGTCTTAAAATCAAGACTGAATACCTTCCTGGAATAAATGTTTTAGCCAAACTCAAGTTATGGGGCTCAATATAGGGTAACTGGGTGAAATGTAAGGCTTGGGATATAGAGGCCACACTAGATGATATAATGGTCCCTTCTGGCCTTAAACTTTATGAATCTATGAATTATCAGTTGCCTAAAGAAATAAGGATCTCCTGTGAAGAAGAATATGAAAACATACTTTGGCTACAGAATTAAGCATGTAAATACTTTGTTTGTGCTTTGTTAGATCCATTTGGGATATCCTCATGAGGATGACATGACCTTTCATAGTTTAATCCACAAGTGTTGATTACTCCTGGGGGCATTCTGTGCCTAAAAAATTCTGCACACGATATTTTAAAATTCTGCAAATTTTATTTGTCAACATACTATATAATCGTGCCAGTTTCAATTATTTTGGTAATTTATTTTCAAAATACCAGTCAGCAAGTATATCTGTAACAATACAGAGACACACAAAAATTACCCCAGGAGAAGAGAGTTAAAGAAACCCCTATGACAACCCAGTTCCTATTTCTCTGCCCCCTTTCTCCCCTCCCTAAGCCAAGCTGCGGGGCCCCCCTCAGCCAATAGCTTTTCAGGTCCTTCTAAATACATCTTTATTTTGTGCTACACCGATTATATGAATTGGCTGCACTTCTGTACAGTGTGCCAAGTACATACTTACATAAGATTTAGTTCTGCAAACATGCACAAAGTTTCATAATTTAAAATAATTTTTAAGCTCCTTTGGAGAAGTTACTTCATATAATGGATTCCAAATTATGTTTACTCGTGAAAATATATCTTATTTTCCTTAGCATGGAAGTGTCAAACTAGCGTATGAAAATCAAGCTCACTTGCTTCTGCTTCATGTACTGCCTCTAACAGAAAATATGTTCTTAATGTAGAATCATTATGAGGAGGAATGATGGCTGTAAGTTGAAGGAAACCAAAAAGTCTCTTATGGGTAAATCCATAGATAAATTCCTAAGTAGAAGCAACTTTTTAACCCGAAAGCTGTGTAAAGATACAAGACCGTGTGCTCTTCAATTTAGACGCACTTTGATCTAAACAAGAATCCCTCCCCCCTCCAAAAAAAAAAAAGAAAAAGAAAAAGAAACGTTAACCTAAGATGCCAACAGCACTCTGGACTCACTTTAAAATGTTCCAATTTTTCCCCAAAGCAAAGAGACTTTCCAAATCTGGCAGTCCACTTTTGAATATAAAAAACGGGTATCTAGAGGAAAACTTAGAAGCAGTTACTGGATCAGCAACTACTGATCTAATTACTACTACTTACTGCTAGCTACTAATTACTGAAACAAACGGTTGTATTTAGACTAGGTTTCTACATTCTTGGCTTAAGGTCATATCATAAAACATAGTATATATCTTTTAGGACGGGATGGGCAAACTTTTTGGCCCGAGGGCCACATCGGCATAGCGAAACTGTATGGAGGTCCAGGTAAGGAAGACTGTGCCTCCCCAAACAGCCTGGCCCCCGCCCCCTATCCAACCCCCCTGTTCCCCATCCCCTAACACCTCCCCCCCGCAGAACCTCTGCCCCATCCAACCTCTCCCTGCTCCCTTACTGCCACAACCCCTATCCACACCCCCACCCCTAACTGCCCCCCTGGAACCCCACCCCCTATCCAACCCCCCTACTCCCTGTCCCCTGACTGCCCTCAGGACCCCCCGCCCCACCACCACCACCGCATTACCATGCTGCTCAGAGCAGCAGGAGCTCGCAGCCCCGCTGCCCAGCAGAAGCGCGCTTCCCGGTAGGAGTGGCGGGCCAGAGTGCTGGTGGCACAGCACGCTGAGGGGGAGGGGCCAGGGACTAACCTCCCCAGCCAGGAGCTCAGGGGCCAGGCAGGACGGTCGGCCGTAGTTTGCCCACCTCTGTTTTAGGAGATATGTTGAATGTTGTACTATTGATGCAGCAGAAGTAAATGCAATACATTCTAGAGCATAGGACATAATTTAGGGAAAGCAAACAGAAGGAAGACAAGATGGTGGGAGCACTTCCATTTACATTAGTTTACTTAAATAAAGAATCCAATTGTATCTGAAATCCCTGCTTAAATTAAAAACCCATTTAAATCCTGACTCCCTACTTGTATCAAATTCCACTACTGCTTCATAGAGAGTTCACATTCAATTAGTCATATGTACTCCTGTCTCTTTCTGAAATACAGCTGAACAGAGGAGAAATTTAGCCAAAAAGTAACTGTTTGATGGCATACACAAGGAAACTGTAAAAGGAATATATAAACAGAAGCAAACGGGAAAAAATATTGATTCCCTGTTTTGGAAATAAAGGTAAGCCTCATCTCATCCTATTCACTGACTCTTTGAACATAAAATGGTCAATATGACCAGAAGTCACCTGTTCCAGGAAGAGATAATGAAGTATTAAAATAGAAAATCATTTTTACTGTACATCTAAAATATACCACATTTACTCCTTCATTTTTCCTTATTAAAGAAAAATGAAAAATAAAACCAGAAGATAGGAAAGCATAATGAATTAAAGAGTAAACATCTAGTATCTCTAAATATTCTGGGACCACTGAGAACAGCCGAGCTCCATCCTCTTTGGAACCCCCTTTCAGGTAATTGAAGGCTGCCATCAAACCCCCCCTCACTCGTCTCTTCCGCAGACTAAATAAGCCCACTTCCCTCAGCCTCTCCTCATAAGTCATGTGCCCCAACCCCCTAATCATTTTTGTTGCCCTCCGCTGGACTCTCTCCAATTTGTCCACATCTCGTCTGTAGTGGGGGGACCAAAACTGGATGCAATACTCCAGGTGTGGCCCCATCAGTGCCGAATAGAGGGGAATAATCACTTCCCTCAATTTGCTGGCAATGCTCCTACTAATACAGCCCAATACGCCATTGGCCTTTTTAGCAACAAGGGCACACTGCTGACTCTCATGCAGCTTCTCATCCACAGTAATCCCCAGGTCCTTTTCTGCAGAACTGTTGTTTAGCCAGTCGGTCCCCAGCCTCTAGCGGTGCATGGGATTCTTCCTTCCTAAGTGCAGGACTCTGCACTTGTCCTTGTTGAACCTCATTAGATTTCTTTTGGACCAATCCTTCAATTTATCTAGGTCACTCTGGACCCTATCCCTACCCTCCAGCTTTTTTACCTCTCCCCTCAGTTTAACATCATCTGCAAACTTGCTGAGGGTGCAATTAATCCCATCATCCAGACCATTAATAAGGAGGTTGAACAAAACCGGCCCCAGGACCAACCCTTGGGGCACTCTGCTTGATACCAGGTGCCAACTAGACATCGAGCCGTTGATCACTACCCGTTGAGCCCGACAATATAGCCAGCTTTCAATACACCTTATAGTCAATTTATCCAAGCCATATTTCTTTAATTTGCTGGCAAGAATACCGTGGGAGACCATACCAAAAGCTTTACTCAAGTCAAGATACATCACATCCACCACCTTCCCCATATCCACAGAGCTCATTATCTCATCACAGAAGGCAATCAGGTTGGTCAGGCATGACTTGCCCTTGGTGAATCCATACTGACTGTTCCTGATCACCTTCTTCTCCAAGTGCTTCAGAATGGATTCCGTGAGGACCTGCTCCATGATTTTGCCAGAAACTGAAGTGAGGTTGACTGGTCTGTAGTTCCCCGGGATCTCTTTTTTCCCCCCTTTCTAAAATATGGGCACTATATTTGCCTTTTTCCAATCGTCCGGGACTTCCCCCACTCACCACAAATTTTCAAAGATAATGGCCAATGGCTCTGCAATCACATCAGCCAACTCCCTCAGCACCCTTGGATGCATTAGATCTGGACCCATGGACTTGTGCACATCCAGCTTTTCTAAATAGTCCTTAACCTGTTCCTTCACCACTGAAGGCTGCTCACCTACTCCCCATACTGTGTTGCCCAGTGCAGCAGTCTGGGAGCTGACCTTGTCTGTGAAGACCAAAACAAAAAAAGCACCAAGTACTTCAGCTTTTTCCACATCATCTGTCACTATTTTGCCTCCCCCATTCAGTAAGGGTCCCACACTTCCCTTAACTTTCTTGTTGCTAACATACCTGTAGAAACCCTTATTACCCTTTACATCCCTTGCTAGATGCAATTCCAATTGTGCCTTGGCCTTCCTGATTAAACCCTGCATGCTCTAGCAATATTTCTATACACCTCCCTAGTCATCTGTCCAAATTTCCACTTCTTGTAAGCTTCCTTTTTGAGTTTAGACTCACTGAAGATTTCACTATTAAGCCAAGCTGGTCGCCTGCCATGTTTGCTATTCTTTCTGCACTTCAGGATGGTTTGTTCCTGTGCCCTCAATAAGGCTTCCTTAAAATACAGACAGCTCTCCTGGATTCCTTGCCCCCTCATATTAGCCTCCCAGGGTATCCTGCCCATCAGTTCCTTAAGTCTGCTTCTCTGAAGTCCAGGGTCCGTATTTTGCTACTCTCCTTTCTTCCTTTGTTCAGGATCCTGAACTCGACCATTTCATGGTCACTGCTGCCTAGGCTGCCACCCACTTCTACTTCCCCTACCAATTCTTCCCTGTTTGTAAGCAGCAGGTCAAGAGGAGCACGGCCCCATGTCAGTTCCTCCAGCACTTGTACCAGGAAGTTGTCCCCAACACTCTCCAAAAACTCCAATCAGGAAACCCAAATTCACAGTGCACTTCAACTGCTCTGAGGCACAAGTTGCAACAGCCACTTTTATTACACTAAAAGAGTATGGTACGAATTTGATGGCATCACAAGCTGTGTCAGAGAGAAGTTTGTTTTTATACCTCTTGGGAGTTTTTGAACCCTTCCATTCATCTACAACCCTTCTTTTTGGTGTAGAGCAGTGGTTCTCAAACTAGGGCCGCCGCTTGTTCAGGGAAAGCTCCTGGTGGCCCAGGCCAGTTTGTTTACCTGCCGCGTCCGCAGGTTTGGCTGATCACGGCTTCCACTGGCTGCAGATCACCGCTCCAGGCCAATGGGGGCTGCAGATAGCGGCATGGGCCAAAGAATGTGCTGGCTGCCCTTCCTGCAGCCCCCATTGGCCTGAAGTGGTGAACCATGGCCAGTGGGAGCCGCGATTGGCCGAACCTGCAGACGCAGCAGGTAAACAAACCAGCCCGGCTCGCCAGGGGCTTTCCCTGAACAAGCGGTGGCCCTAGTTTGAGAACCACTGGTGCAGAGGGAGCACTTGTGAACTTGTAATCACTGAAACTACAGATTCTTAATCCAGTAGATAAGAACTCAAAACCCTATTTGAATGATTTTTATCTTTTTATTCACACAGTTCTTTGGTGGCACCCACTCTGCCCACAAACATCAGGATTTTCTGTGCTTGATGGTGGCTCTGCCAGAGTGTGAAAAAAAAAATCTATTTTTAGGACAGAAACGAACTTCCTGTTCTTATCAAACTCAAAAAATAAGTTTCTTTCTTGTTTATGTAGCATGTACACTTGGATAATTCTAATCTCCCAGATGTTAGAGAATAGGAAAAACCTAACCATTCTGGTTTTGAATTGAGATAATCCCACTTGATTTGGGGCAATTACAATTCTTCAATCCCCACTATAGTGGGGATCAATTCACTGGACATTATAGACCACTGGCATTAAATAGCCTCCCCTAAACTGTCCCAGATTCTTCTGAAGGGAAGGAGGAAATTCTGCCCTTTTATGAGAGAAAAGTTGCAATTGTTTGTGGGATGCCACAGTAAGAGTTTTTTTTTCTGAATTCTGATGAGCTGGAAGGGTGTTATTTGGCTCTTTTGTTTAGCTGACTTTGATAAATTAGTGTAAAGTATTTCAAATAAAGAGGAAGAACTTTTGATGTGTGTGTCATGATAAGGAGCTCTGGATGGGACTGCTGGTCCAGGACAGATTTCTGAAAAGGAAGTCTAGACAAAAATGGTTGAGAATTATCCAAAGGGGCAAAAATCTCACTACACACTGCAGACCTCTCCAAATTCTCTGTAAAAGCTAAGCCTGCATGAAGCGGGTGTCAAGAGGTTCAGAGCCGGCCTGGAAGAGAGAGATTTGTCAGTGGTACTGAGGATGATCAGCTCTCATTTAGGACCTTCTGTGCTTTGTACAATGGTAGATGTAACTTCACTTGCGGTATGAAGAGCTCTTCCTATAGTGAAGGGAACTGTGGGTGAAGCTGATCTGCTTGACTGCATCGATGCAGACAGCACTGATGCATAGCTCAGGCACTCAGAGGAACACAATTCAAGTTTCAACTTCAAGGATGCACACTTTAAAGACTTCAGACTGGCTTCTGGACAGGTTTCAAGGAGTCCTTTGTCTAACCGCTCTTATGCTCAAATAAATTGGTTAGTCTCTAAGGTGCCACAAGTACTCCTTTTCTTTCTGCATGAGAATGAAGCAGATTTGACAACCTTCACTGTTGTTGGAACCAGTGGCATGAACAGGTATAAAAAACTGGCCACTTTTGGAGGGGCACTTTGTGTCCCTGCAACCAGAGGAGCTGCCTTTCCTTCCCCCACCCCAACTCCTGCGTCCAGAGGAGCTGCCTCTCCCCAGCACAGCCCGGTGGAGTTGGCTCTCCCTCTCTCCCCCACGGCCCTGGGACTAGAGGAGTTGTCATCTCCTGCCCTGGACCAGCACTGAGGAGCTAGTTCTCCCTGCTACAGGAGGTGGAGCTGGCTCTTCTCCTTTCCCACAATGGCCCAAGGGCCAGTGGAGCTGGCTCTCCCTTCCTCCACCGCCCAGGGGCCGAGCAGTTCGCTCTACCTGCCCCAGCGGAGTTCTGTGCCCAGGCTGATTTGTGGGGAACTGTGCCCCTGCTTGCCCCCCCCTTGTGCACACCCCTGGTTTGAACTTAATAAAAATTAGTTGATGTACATGTAGTAATAGAATCCAGATCATTTTCTTAACTATGTTGGTTTTACAGTGACAGGAATAAATATTTTAGTACTAAAGATAGCAGGTATAACTCAAATATACATAATGCGAAATACAAAAAAAAGTGTCATAATTCCTATTCATTTCCTTTTATCAGAGTTTTTTGGTATTTAACATAGAACAACTTAAGAAGTTACCTGTATCATCCTTTCCATCACAGATTTCTGAATGAAATTTCAGTCAGGTTTTTCCTTCCCCAACAACACTCGCTGAAACTGTCAGCGAGGAGACTATATTTTCAAGCCCATATAATCACCCCCTTAAAGTAGGAGTTTTGAAGTATGAGTAAGTATGGAATAAATGTAACTGGAAAGGGATTAGCTTGATCAAAAGAGACACTAAATACACTTTTAAAAACATTAGTCAATTTCCATACAAAATCAGGATCTAATATACTACCAAGGCATTTATATACCGCTCACTATTTTGGTGTTTGCGCACCAGTTACCTGGACTGAAGTGACAAAACTATAAATCATACCACCGTGAATCAACAGTAAATATAAGTAGGAAAAAAAACGGCCTATTACTAGCCCTCTCTGTTCTAGTCTACCCAAATTCTGCTTTTGAAATATTTCTTGCCTCCTGTTAAGACCAAGCCACAACTCTTCTCTCTGAACTGCTCTACTGGCTATCCATTGCTCTGTGTATTTCTGCCTTACATTAAAAGGTACATTTCTACTTATAACTGAATTAGTCTCCTTTCACTTTCCCCAGATCTCTGGAAACGCTCCCTCTATGTCCTTCCCCTCCCCAAACATCTCTATTCCTTTTTCCGTGCAACTCCATTCCCCTCTCAAACCTATTCCAGCTTTGCGCACGTCATTCAAATTTCTACTAAAACTCACTTCTGTCACAAAACCCATGAGTGAATTAAACAAACAAAAATTCAGCCACCAAGAGGTAAGTGAACTAATGCATGATCTTGTTTGTTCTCTCCCGCCATGGTGTCACATCTAAATTCTGAATCATAAATTCTTCGCAGCAGGGACTACTGTGAGGCTCCTAACAAACATCTGGCATAGTAAAAATAAAATAATCATTAAAAGAAATGACCACTAAACAAGCTGTACCAGTTAAGTTCTTACCTTAGTAAAATTATTCAAGTGGCCTAGTTTTCTCATATTTGAAACACCTTGTAATTTGGCCACATTTTGGAGAATCTCCCTCAAGTTATCATAGGGTTCTGCAAAAGAAACAGATTATTGGTAGATATGATTCAGAAAAACAAGCATTCACCACATATTTTCCCAAACATAATAGGTACCCTGTTTATTTTTCCTGCTTTTGGTTAAGGATCTAGCCTGTTTTTCTTCAAAGAGTTCCGATTTGGCTTACACCTAGAACCGCAATATGCGTATTTGCGTTCCCAGAGTAAGTGGCACAAGCTCAAGAAGTGGACACACACCTATTTCAAAGGAAAATTTTAGCAATACCCTGTTATTAAACAAACTTCAGCAATTTGTAAATCTAGATATTTATATATTCTCCAACACTACAATACCTGAGTACATCAGAAATCTTAATGAATTTATCCTCAGCATCTCTGAGAGGGAAGTATTACTTGCTTTTTGCAGACTGTGAATTAAAGCACAACGAATGAGCAATTTGTTCAGCGTCACTCAGGAATTTTGTGGTCAAATTAGGAAGTGACCCTGATCTCCCAAATACTAGTGCAGTGCCTTAGCCAGAGGCTATTCTTCCATGATACCAAATTGTAGGCATGCATTGTTTAACAGAAGCTGTACAACATTCAATAAAATATTCACCTTCTTAACTTTTCTGATATTAATACCTTATATTTATTTCCCAACCAACCACTATCCCAGGCCATACCACGGCCAGAGAGGGACCCGCTAGGAAGCAGCAGCAAGAAGGAGTTTGCCTGGAGGTGGATCTATTGTAATCAAGACTCAGGGAACTGCTTTTCTAAAGCAGCCAGGACCAGCTACAACTGAGAACATGAGACATTAGCCCTTTCAAGTAATCCTATCACAGACTGGAAAAGCATTATTAGTGAAATATGTAATGCATTTTCTACTGTCTTAGTGAAACTTGCAGCTGGAAAAAAAGGACAGCAAGCACCTTCTGACCAGCCAGCTCTGTGCAAAGCAGTTTGAAAATGACTGCTCTAATCACAGAGAGCGCTATCCCCCATAACTCCATAAACACATTACTGGTCTCTGTCGTTCAAAAAGATTTACTGCAGATCACAAAATCTGAATAAATGGACAAGTCTCTACTCAAGACATATCCTGAACTGATGTAGAAGAACAGGGCAAGAGCCTGCCCTACCACTAGGAGATGCAACCTTTACTCCAACAAAATTTACTCCAACAGTCTAACTTCCAACTGAACAGTCAGTAAGCACCATCAATTAGGTAACTGGTCAAACACATAGACGATAGCTTGGGGAGAGAGTGTATGGTAGAATGTTATGCATCAGGGTTAAACCAAATAAAACCCACTAAACAAACTGAGGTCGATATAAAACATTTCTACACATATATTTGGATACCACATCAAAAGCATTTACTTTTGAGATGATCATACAATTTAAAGATGGAAGAGATTCTATTGGCAGGTCCATCATGATCCAAGTTCAGGATTATTCTGTATAGTTTATTTTTCTAGCATTTTATCTAGTTTTAGATGCTTCAAGCTGTCAAAGCCATAACAAAGGAAAATTAAAGAGAATGATGCTAGGGTATAGTTATGGTACTGTTTTCAGTTTAGGTCATAACCCCTCATTTCAGGGCTTATAACCGAAGGGGAAAACTACCTCCCTATTATTTTTCTTCTCTGAAAATATAATTTAACTGACTCCTATTCTTTTTGGTTTTGCTTTTAGCATTGCATAGGTGGGAATTTCCCTAGCTCACAAAAGCTTTTGGACCTGTAACACACAGCTGCCAATACCGCCGAGCCTTCTAAAATGTTCATCTTCAGTTCTCTGATAAACAGGGAGCAAAGAACGCCGTAAATTATCAGACTTAAGCCGATAAAGTTTAAACTTTGAGAGGAAGGAAGGTGGACAAATAGGAATTTAGTTATATCTTCAGAGAGGCTGAATTATAGGCAAGTACGTTTCTCTAATGATACAGTCAGTCATTCTTATTCATACAGAGTACAAAGCTTGAAAGAAATCTTGCTAAACTAATCTTCTAGCTTACCGAGGGGCCAAAAAGCATCCCAAGCTTTTCATGCAACTCAGAATCCTGGATACTTTCCAAAACCCCTACCATCAAACAGGAACCCCCCCCCCCACACACACACACACCAATCCCCCAGTAAGATCTCATTGCAGCACAATCTTGCTGTCCTGGAGAAGGGACTCCAGTATACAAGCTACAATATAAGCAGAAAATTGAGAGGACAAGTGGTCTTTTCTATTACTAAACTACAAAGATGAGTAAAACAATTTGGTCCATTATGATCTGTTCATACCAGCAATATACAATTGCAGAAGGACCAGGCTGATAAAGAATTACAGAATGCCACCTCAGAATACACTTGTTCAGGAGAGAAGTATGAAGTAGTCAGCATGTAGGTCAAACATCATCAACTCAAACCTTAGTTCCAATCAATACTCACAGGGAACGGATTCCAACTAGGTAAAAGAGGTATGGCTCATTTTCATATCATTACCAGAAATAAACTTGAATAAAAGGGCGTAAGATGAGAGAAATACCAGTGAGAGGGGTGGGGTAAAACAACACAGAGTGAACACAGTTTATGGAAAGTTATCTGGCTCAGCCTGACTACAGCCATTCTTTTCCTACCTGCAACTGAGATATATATCCTCACCCTAACCAGACCTGAGGTTCTGCAGCTAACTGGATTCCCCTTGAATCAAAGATCCAAGATTCAGTGCAGAACTTTCTCCTTGACATCCCTGTAAATTCTTATATCATGGCAGCAGGGGGAAGTCCAGAACTGGTGTGTGTATATTTGCAGAATAATGGATTGAAATTTCCTATAAATAGTAGGAAAAGGTAGGAAGATATGATTGGCAGTGTTGCCAACTCTCACGATTTTATCATGAGTCTCACAATGTTTAGTTTTCCTGAAACACTAGCTCCTAGAATCAATCTTTCATTTAAAAAAAGTTTTTTAGCCCTCCTGGTTATGGAGAAAAGCTTGAAAATATGACAATCATAGAATCATAGACTTTAAGGTCAGAAGGGACCATTACAATCATCTAGTCTGACCTCCTGCACAACGCAGGCCACAGAATCTCACCCACCCACTCCTGTAACAAAACCCTGACCTATGTCTGAGCTATTGAAGTCCTCAAATTGTGGTTTAAAAAGACTTCAAGGTGCAGAGAATCCTCCAGCACATATGCTAAAAATGCAAAATCAGAAAGCAAGAAGAATCCATATTTTACAAAATTCTCATGACTTTTAAGCACTTGAGGATGGAGATACTGCATTTACCCCACCTGAATCATAATGTGAGTCAGAGATTCTATTCCCTAGCGTGTTCAAGATAACACCAAAGAGCTCTACTTCATAAAGCAGCCAGTGAAGGGATGGACCACAAGCTGTAATCATCACACTAGCACCAGTGACACCACCTTCCCCTAGCAGATTTGGCAGCATTATTTTTACATGTGGTCAGACAATGTTCCAACCACTGTTCCTGTTAAGCATATACTGGCAGAACAAACAGGAAGCATGGTAGATTTCCACAAAAATGTCAATGACTCTATAAATGAGTTAATTGATTAATGTGTAATTTCACACACATCCCTTCCAAGATGCTTGATCAGTACTTAATACAATAACCAGTGCATGTATTGTGAGTATATTTACAGTAGAAACAGCAGGCTGAAGCACCAGCCAATATCACTTCTATCAGAGGATCCTACAAAACTAGTCTAAAGCAGAACTACCCAAACTTCCCCTTCTACACTGGAGTCTCATAACAGCCCCGCTGCTAACCCACTCCCATCTACTGCAGAAAGTGACTCACCCAAGAGGAGCACAGTGGTGGCAGCATTTAGTTGGCTCCACCCCCGGAGGTGCCCAGGGCAGAGTGGCATGGAATGGACAAGGTGTCCTTGCCTTCCCCCCCCTCTTGCCAGAGCCTCTCACTCCCACAGACTCAGGACAGTTTAAAAATACCCAGGGCTGTTGACCAGTGGGCATCCAGGACTGGGCAGCAGCAGGAAGAGCACTCAAGGAGTCCCCAGAAATCACGGAGGGGAGAGCAGCAGGCGGCTGCTGCCTGGGGAGGGCTGGAAGGGGCCATGCTCTCCCCGTCTCCTTTACCACCTCTGGTAAAGGAGGGGTCCTGTCCTGCCTTGGACCGGACGCTTGGCTGGCCAGAGCCCCGTGGAAACCTCACTCCCTGACCCCTGATAACCTCACTGCACCCTGCCCAGGGGCGAAAATGCCTCACAGTTTGAAAACAAATGGTCTAAAGTGCTAAAAGTGAGCTCAAACAGAAACTTCCCTAAAGTCTTCTCTCAAGTAACTAAAACTAAAGGTCAGGAACTCCTTTCACCTCACAACATTGCATTTAGAGACATAAAGTGGGTGAGGGCATATCTTTTATTGGACCACCTTGCATCTCTAATATCCTGGGACTAATTTACAACTACAGTGCATGCAAAAGTTCATTTAACAACTCCGACTAAAAATTATATAATTTTTTTTTCTTCCTCTCATTTTAAGAGGACCACAGAATTAACAAACAACCCCAGACAACCACTGTGTTATACCTGAATCACATGAAGATTACACAAAGTATTTAGGTGCAATGGAGTTGTTTGCAAAGAAGCCTCTGAGAACAGCCTTCCAAACTCGATGCTGTCCACAGGAATTAAGCAGAGCATAAGGAATAATCTGACTAGAAACATTCAATGGAATTGAATCAATCACTGGTCAGAGTTAAGTAGATAGACGTAAATTATTTTTTGAAAGTGAAAGTTCTTTACAAGTACTCAGCTTATCAAGGTGTTCATTCAAGTTTGGAAGATCGTCACATATCAGGCTCATTAAGAAGTCAATAAACAATGTTTTATCAGTAAACAATGCAATCTGAGGCACTGCATGTGAACGAAGGCATAACCTTCACTATCAGTTTATTGAGGTAATGTCTGGAGGGAAAACTATTCACAATGACAATAAGCACTCTGAATTCACACCCACATGCATGTGAAGTCCAGAATTCAGAAACTACTCCAAAAATTTCAGTTCCTTCACTCAAGCAGGCAATGCATCTGACTTCTAAGATTTATAGGCATTGTTCTCAAAAGACACACCATGCTGCCCTTTTCATAGATGTGAATAGATTAAGGATTATTTGTTCTTTGTCCCCAGTCAAGGATCAGAATCCAATTGTGATAGATACTGTACACACAATTAAAAGAATCTCTGAAGACTTTACACTGAGTACACGATTCCCAGACATAAAAGATGGAGTTTAGTTGAGAGCATGTATCAGTAATTTAAGAGTAAAAAAATATATTAAAGGGATGCAATTACCACAAAAAAAACAAACAAACAAAAAAAACACACCACACAGCATAACTCTACATTTCCTGGGTTTAAGATTACACTTAAAAGAAATCCAAATATGTTAAAAATACACAGTTAATGACCGAAACACACTTAACTCTGCCCTGCAGTGACAATGACTGCACCACAAGTAAGGTGGGGCAGAATTTATCTGGGGCTCTGGTTTATGGTGGGGGCGGGGGGGGGGGGAAACGAGGTCAAAAACTGCTGTAAAAAAGATGCTCGGTGGACAGCTTTGCAGCAATGACTCCCCCCTCCCAGGGCATAAAGGTATGAAACTTGGGTGGGGCAAGTGTGTGTTCCACGCAGCGAGGAAGCTAGTGCCCACCCTCCCTCCCGCCCCTAGTGGAGGCAAATGGCAGGCTGGGTTAGGACCTGCTGTGAGTACTACACTAGTCGCTCCTTTTAAAGGGGGGCTGGAAAGGAATTTTTCCCACACCACCTGAATTTGACTTCGGCAGAGTGAGGTTTTTTCACTTTCTCCACAGTGGGTGTGAGAGGACCTTTTCTGGTGAGAAGAAAAGGTGGTAGGCCATATGTCACAATTTAGGGCTTGGCTACACTTGTGAGTTAGAGCGCATTAAAGCAGCCCCGGGCACCCTAGCTCACTACCCATCCACACTGGCAAGGCACGTAGAGCGCTCTCACTCCACAGCTAGAGCGCTCCTGGTACTCCACCTCGGCGAGAAGATTTACACTTGGTGCGCCTTGGCTGAAATTTCCAGGCGTCAGCGTGAACGAGGTGTTGCATTACTGCCTTCTGATCAGCCTCCGGAAACGTCCCATAATCCCCTTAAATCAAGTGGCCACTCTTGTCATTGTTTTGGAATCACTGCAGGAATGCAGATATGCCCTTTGAAAGCTCTGTTTCTGACAGCTGGCATGCTTATCTGCTCCGAGACAAAGCAAACCATTACTGTGGAATGGTGGGGGGGGGGGGGAAGGGTGCGGCGGGGGGGGTCTGCTGCTGTCTGAACTTACAAGACAGCATGCTGACATGCTCTCCTCCCCCCCACATACACACAACACACTCCCTGTCACACTCCACCCCATCTGAAAAGCACGTTGCAGCCACCTGCATGCTAGGATAGCTACCACTATGCACTGCTCTCTGTGGCCATTGCAAGAGCTGCTAATGTGGCCACAGCAGTGCACTTGCAGCTGTCAGTGAGGACAGACTGCAGCGCTTTCCCTACTGCGCTCTGCGAAGGCTGGTTTAACTCAAAGCGCTCTACATTTGCAAGTGTAGCCATGCCCTTACTTTGTAAGGTTGGGCGGATGTCCAGTGCAAGTACTCCATAGGGACGGCAGCCAGTGACCAGATAAATGGCCTGTTAAAGGACTTAAAAGGAGGTAATGGATAAAGGAACAGAACGGGGGAGGGGATTGGGGACTTCTCTGATTGGTATGGCAGGGAACCAACCTCCCCTCTCCCCCCATTCTCATAGCCCACCTTAACCCTCTTATGAGGGTGGTGGATGGTAAGGTCCAAGCCAAAGATTAGCTGGGGGACCTGGACAGAAACAAAGGGGGGCTGGTGGAAATCCCGGAGAACTGATTTGAATAATCATGGATTTGCCTGCACTGTACACTCCATCTGCCGGGTAGTCCCAGACATCTATATAATAAAGTTGCAGCCTGATTAAGATCCATAACAAGTGTCTCATGTCCTTCTTGCGTTGTACCCAGACAATGAAATACCTATAGGATTAGGATTAAGGCATTTTAATGTTTGTGGTCCCTGACTAGACTAAACTGATGTTTAAATACTGGATTTTTTTTTTTCCATATACTCCCCCCTCACGCAGATGTAATGGAGCAGTAAAAAGCTCTCAAAGCTCACTGGTGAATCTGGATTTTAAACTGCAGTTAATATATTAGTTTAGAGAGCAGTACTATTAAAATGAGCATTATGTGAAATGGAGGTACTTCTATTAGATAATTGGGACAAAGAAAAAGATTAACAGGTGAATCAATTTAAATCATGAAGTGGAAAGCCTCAATTTAAATGAGCTTTTCCATTTGTACTTCAGATATTTTCTAAAAAAGGCACACTCATTGATGGATATAACCATTAAATCATGTTGATTTACAATTAAGTAGAATCTTTATACTAGATTTGGTACATCTTTTTGTGACTAGAAGGGTACACACTATCACATTTATTTAAGCAATTACATAACTTAATATTTGCAAATTCTTATTAACTGTACATTTTTAGTATTTAGAAAATTAATTAACTTCTCTCTCATTATTTGTGTCAAGAGCATTAGGACAGTAACTGGAATTTAATTAAAGACACAAAACTGCATATAAAATGTATTTTTATTAAACAAAATAACCGTAAGCGTTTTGGATACATAACCATCTTTTATCAAAATATGTTTCACAATTACAACTAAATGATTTATTAAACAGAAAGATTAATTGTACTCATTGAATTAAACTGATTTCAGGGCAGCCTGGGAAACTTTTCAAATACATCTAAGTAAAAGGAATGGGAATGTAAGTTCCTACTTGCCCAAGTCTCTTGAAAATGAGCAGTCTCCTAAATTACTTAGGCTGTCCTTCAGACTTTTAAAAATAGTAGATTTCATCCCCTTCTCCCTCCTTGTTTTTATTCATAGACTGGATGAGGGGAAAAAAACAAGTTTTCCAGCTTTTTCAACTCCCAATAGATTTTCCAACTTAAAATATTTTTTCATTTGAACTAATTCAATCTGTGCTGCTGAAGAGACTACTGCTGTCTAAAGCTGGTTTAGCACTTCAGTAAACTCTGCGCAGGTGCTTAGCTAATGACGTCTACCAGTCCAATGGTGTAACTTTTTTTAAAAACATTAGCAAAACCTGTGCTGCTTAAATAAATAGTTCACCGCCAGCCCTGAAATTTATTACAATTGGCATGACTGATGGGCATCTAATTGTCACCAATGCCATAGCTGCATCATCTTGTCTAGGAGTTAGGCATCTACCCTAGTACTCTGGGTTGAAAATATTGGAAAGAAAAGGAGGAGTAAGTGCTTGATCCATCTGCTTCTTTACAGCCTGCAACAGAACTTTGTTGTTGGGTTTTTCCTTTCTTCAGTGTCTCTTGAAGTTTTTTCAAAATTGCAACAGAATCAACAATACAGCAGCAATCTTTCTGCAATTTATCCAAGGCTATGAAAATATGTTTCAATATAGTCAGGATATCTTCCACATTTCTCTTTAGTCTGATGTTGACTACTGTGGTGTGATAGTTCCATCTGTGTTGTCATGATTTTCTTCACGAATTGTCATCAGAATAGGCCAGTTCTTAATAAATAGCTCAAAAGTCAATCACTGAATTCCACTGTACATCTTGGGGGAGAATTAATTTGGATCTTCCGGCTCTCTTCAGTGAAGCGGAAGCAAAGTGATTGTTACCAAAGTATTCTGCAATTTCAACATTTTCCGTTTTTCTGGAGTTGTACTTAAGTTTTTGGCTAAAAGATGTACCAAACAAGCTCCGCATCCATATATTATAAAAATTACAGGTTCCCTTCATTATCTTCTTCTAGATTTCTTCTCATACATTTACAACATTGTCAGGACAAAACTATGCACTTGACACTTTTTTTCTGTTCACAGTTTGTTACAGCTTTTACTGCTACTTCTTGTAAGTATTATATTAGGAAATGCTCACACAGCATATCAATTGTTTCTGTAAAATAGACAACCCCATCTTCTGTTATCACACAATCACCTACGATTGGATTGTTGTGTACACACTGCTCCACCCATCAAGACTCAGATTAATGAGTATCCTGTCAATTTTTTTTCACACTGTTCAATTTCCCTCTGCTACACTGCATCAACCAACCTTCAAGTGACGTCTGCTCTTTCGGGTGGCGCATATCCTGGTCGTAATGATTGAACCATGTCAATGAAATGTTTCTTCTGAAGATGATGAAAAGGAGAATTTGTTGCATTAATGAACCAAGCAATCTTTTCATCTATGGAGTCTTGATGGAATTTGCTGGTCCCGATTACAAACTCATCCGTGGTTATACTGGATGGTGAAGTCTTTTTTTCTTGGGGTGGGGGGAGGGGGGATATAGGTAGTTTACCTTCTGATGTATGCTTACTTGCAACGCTGCTGGTGGTACCAGTAGATGACCCCAGCAGTAGACATGGCAGATGATGGGCATTCATAACCTCTTATGTCTAAGATGGACCCTGAAACAAAAATGGTTAAAAATAATGAAAGATTCCCCCTACTGCAGATGTTTGTACCACTGTTTAAATGATAGAATTTAATCTAAAAGTATTATAGGGAAATAGATAATCCTTATGATTTAAGTCTATTTAAACCCTTATCTCTAACAACATCCCAAACAGTTTGAAAGAACATTTAAAATGTTAATATTCATGAACTGCCTAATAAATACTTTTACTTTTAAATAGGAAAGCTTCACCTAGGATATTTGATTATATTGAGCAATAAAAAAAATCGGAAAAAGTACAGCCGTAAGAGCAAAAATAGTAATTGATAAGTACTCCACAAACATACCAATTATAATTTGAAAATAAACATTTTGAAATTCATAAGTAATCCACCCAAAACACAAATTTATGACAATAATCTAAGCTATCTTATCATAGTAAAACACGGTAGGCAGTCGATAATAATGCAAAAATAATTTTACTAACCAGTTGACCCAGACTGTTCAGAGATGCACTTCATCTTCAAAGTCATTGCCTTCTGAAGAGCATTTTTCATAATGTTGTTTCATTCTGACAGCCAAGTCTTGCATCTCTTTGTTGCACTGTTTACATTTGGCATATGTTCCTTTTTACTTAGAGGTACAGGTATTTTCTTGAAAATATTCCCTACAGAATCTTTTTAGGACCTGCGGGCGTGACAGGCTTTTCTTTCCTCCCAGTCTCCAGATGTTCAAATCAACACTAGAGGCTGCTCTCTGAAGAATGTTGTCCTTTCTTCCCATAGTCCTGATTTGACACCAGTGCTGCTCCTTTCTGGTTGCACGCTCTGCTCCTTCTCCCCTTGTTACATAATTTTCCTGCCACACCCAACCATTACCCCCAGAAAAACAAAACAAAAACACTAACAATACAAGACTTCTGCTCATGTAACCCACATACCTTTTGCACGGCAGTATTTTATTTGCTTATAGGCCATTGATATATTAATGCATGCCTGTTTGTTTGTATCTCTGTGTACTCATGCAAGGAGACAGAGACTTCAAGAAACCATCCAGAAGCAAGGGCTGGTAGTTACTGGGCAGACCAGTGGTCTTCCATGAGTTGGAGAGCAAATTTTCATGGTGGGTGGAGACAATTTGAGAACTGAGAAAATCAGAGCTCAGGTAGGGAAAAGCTATAAAATAGGGGTCTCAAAGTCCCGGCCCACAGGCCATCTGCAGCCCGAGAACCTCCCCAATGTGGTCTGCGGGGCTCCAGCAATTATGGGGCCAGGTCTCTCCCTTGGCCCTGCCTGCTGCCCCCCAGACACTCCCCTTCCCCTGCCCCCCCCCGTGCGCAATTTAAAATGGCCCGGGGCCCCGCCCACCAGCAGCAGAACAGCGGAGCTGAGCGGCTTCCTGCACGCTTGCTCCAAGTGGCTGCTGGCCCCTCCCTGCGGCCATGGGGCGGGGCTGTGCGTCCACACGCTGCCCCTGCCCTGAGCACCCCTGAGGCCAATGGGAAGCTGTGGGGTCGGTGCCTGGGGACAGCAGCACGCAGAGGCCCCCCAGCCCGCCCTGCCTTGAAGACCCAGGTAAGTGATGAACCCCCCCCCCCCCAACCCTCTCCCAGAGCCTTCACCCTCACCCCCTCCCACCCCCAAACTCCTTTCCAGAGCCTGCACCCCTCCTCCTTTCCACACACCCCTTCCCACCCCCAAACTCCCTCCCAGAGCCTGCAATCCCACCCCCTCCTCCTGAACCCGCACCGCTGCCCCAGCCCAGAGCCTGCACCCAGCACCCAAACTCCATCCCTGAGCCTGCACCCCAGATGCCTTCCCGCACCAAAACTTTCTCCCAGAGCCCCAGCTTTTTAAAATTGGGAAAGAAACTTTCTCTTTGTCTATTGTTCTCTGGCTGCAGGGACACAAAGCAGCAATGCTATAAGTAGGAATGCTGTATAAGGTTTGAACCAGGTATGAAAAAGTATCTTCCATACCTAGAAGAAATTATTTGGATAGGGAATGTTTAGACAGACACAATAAGCTTTATTTCTTATTTTGGCTTGTGGATCTCCTCTGTGCTGATGCTCTTGTTTGCTTACAAACTTTAAGCTGAACCCCCAAGAAAGCTAGTTTGGGTGCTTAATTTTTGGAATTACTCTTAAAAATCTAGCAAAAGCCTAAATTCCAGATTTCTTTTTCCTTTTTTGTTTAATAAAATTTACCTTTTTTAAGAATAGGGATTGGATTTTTGTGTCCTAAGAGGTTTGTGCATGTTGTTGGATTAGGTGGTAGCAACAGCTAATTTCCTTTGTTCTCTTTCTCAACTCTTCCCCAGAGGGAGGGGTGAAAGGGCTTGAGGGTATCCCACAGGGAGGAATTCCCAAGTGCTCCTTCCTGGGTTCAAAGGGGGTTTATTGCATTTGGGTGGTGGCAGCGTTTACCAAGCCAAGGTCAGAGAAAAGCTGTAACCTTGGGAGTTTAATACAAGCCTGGAGTAGCAAGTATTAATTTTTAGAATCCTTGCGAGCCCCCACCTTCTGTACTCAAAGTGACAGAGTGGGGATTCAGCCTTGACATGAGCATCCAAGTAAGGCCCAGGGACGATTGTAGATGTCCCAGCAACAGAGGGTGGTGGAAACAGTACTCTCTCAAGACCTCCCTTGCAGGCCTCCCCTGCTGTCATCTTTTACAGCTAACTCTGACTAGCAGGCTTAAGTCTTCCTGTCAATAGGTATCCAAGTAAAGTTTTCCAAATCTTGGGTCTACTGTATAAATAAATATACATTTAGAAGAGATAAATCACTCCTACATGAGACTCTGTAAATTTAAAAATAAGTTGTACAACTTACTGGGCATGGATAACTAAAATCTGTATGAAAAATATACCATCATATGCAGTAGCCCGTTTAAAATGACCATAATTGTTATCTTTGTGTCTTTTAAAATATCCAATCTCGTGCCAGATTACTTTCTTCCTTTTTATTTTGTTTTAAATCTAAGTTACATGTGTATACAAGGCACCCTAAGCTAATCATTTCTTTTCCTTTAAGTGTTCTCAGATTGGACCCTTTTTTGCCAAATTCATAGGAAATCCAGAAAATTATTGGGTTTTACAGTTAAGTTATAAAGTCCCCCCCCCAAAAAAAAACCCCACAAAAACAGATTTTATAATGGAAATGGTGACAACTTTATTATATCAACTATAGCTACAGTATTTACCTTGAACAGAAGCACAGAGAAAAGCCAGAAGACCTCTTGTTCAGGCAATCTCAGGCTGCCACATAGTTAACGCTCAAGATACTTTTACATTTTGGAGAAGAGAAGGGGGAAACTGAATCAAGGCCATTCCTGAGCAGGTAAAGGACATCCCTAATGGCTGAAACAAATGCTAAACTTCAGGAATGCTGCTTTGAGAATGAAACTCTTAGTGCTGAGGGAGGATACCAGAGAATAGTTTTAAAATGAGAGAGTTTTGTGCTAAATTTAAAAAGTCAACCTGGTATCCTGCAAGCGATCACACAGATATACAGAATAAAATCAGTTACAATACAGTTTTGAAAGATAGTATGGGCCACTTGTTGTATCCAGCATCTCTTATAATCTTGTTTTTACAGCATTATAGTAAACTGATATTTTCAAAGCACTCAGAATGCACTATGTATTTGAAGCAAAGCAGTAAACTCAAGAACATTCAACAAAAGATCATAATTGAAGCCACAGAAGCCATATGTTGAATTGAACCATCTGAAAAGGTCCTATGCTCTTAATTGTTCAGTCCCTTTAAAGTTAATTATACAAACGAAAGTAGTGATCTTCTGAAATGTCAAATATTAATTAAACTAGGTTATAATTTACTATGAGTTATTACAATAAATCTCCTCCCCCTTCACCAACTCTAGTATGAAAATTCTAGCTCGTCCAACCATATCGGAAAAATGTTTAAAGCTAACTTAACAAAAATACATACTTCCCTTCACTTAATATGAAATAGTCATTGTATCCGATCTACCAGAGAAGCCTCCTTTCAAAAATACGTAAAAGAAAAAAAATCCAACAACTATAGGCCCTTCATAGTAGATATCAATTTTTGAAAAGTATCTATTTTTCAAATGTTGACATGGAATATCAACTGATATCAAGTAATTTAATAATGTTAAATAAAACATACACGTTCTTATTGAACCATAAAGCCAGACAAACCTAAGTTCAATTTTCTTATTAAGTTTAAGTATTTTTGTAGTTAGCAAATAAAAAAAATAGATCGGAACCACAGGCCAAGAAGTACAACTACATTAGTAAAAGGTACTCTGCAGTTCATCAGAACAATTGTAAAATCAAACATAGGCGTGCGTATGGGGTGTGCCGGGTGTACCCAGGCACACCCTAATGCAGGGGTGGGCAAGCTTGTCCTGCCCGGCCCGCCTGAGCTTTTGGCAGGGAGGCTCCCCCCGGACAGCGCTGCAGCAGCGTGGCTCCAGCGGGACCTGAGCTCCTGCTGCTCGGAGCCGCATGGTAAGGGGGTGGGGCTGCGAGCTCCAGCGGGCCGCTCCTGGACGCTGCACACAGAGGCTCCAAGAGAGGGGGGAGGTGGGGGTAAGCAGGCTGGGGCTGGGGGGGGTTGGATAAGGGGCAGGGAGTCCCGGGGACAGTGGATTGGATCGTGGAGTTCTAGGGAGTCAGGAGGCAGGCTGGGGGGGTGGATAGGGGTCGGGGCAGTCAGGGGACAGGGAGCAGGGGGAGTTGGTCTGGGAACAAGGAGCAGGATGGGTCAGGGATTCTGAGGGGGGCAGGAAGTGGGTGGGTATTGGATAGGGGGCAGGGGCAGGCTGTTTGGGGAGGCACAGCCTTCCCTATCTGGCCCTTCATACAATTTTGGAACCTCAATGTGGCCTTTTAATTTAATCACGATACGCTCTACATAGAAAGCCCACGTTCGCTCGCAGCATGCGTCCCCACTACTGCGGCACCGCGTTACCATTAGTCCTCCCCTCCCCTCTGACTACTATTCTAGAAAATTCTTTGACCTATATAAGCAGCCGCGTCAGGCAAGCCCAGCACAGTGTCTACAGTGTTTGTAATTTTTATCGCGTGTACTCTACTGAAATAGCATAACAAGCCCATGGCTTTAAGTTTTAATTCAATCGTATGTGCAAGCTGTTCATGTGAAAGAGCCTTTTTGAAACTAGCACATGTAAAAAAAACAAACTAAGAAGTACAATGTCCCAACAGCACCTCGACTCACTCATGATTTTGTACACTGAACAAGAATTGGCTTAGTCAGTTAATTACAATGATGTGATTGAGGAATTTAAGTCCATAACACCTCATTCTCTAGGACAGGAAGATGAAGAAACCTTAATCTGTTTTGGTCAATTTGGGTTAGCTCATTATCTGGTTAAAGATAAAGACCATGAAAATTGCCTGTATCTTTGTATACGCCTGGTTATCACTACAGCAAACATTTGGTATTTTGTGTCATTTTTTAAGTAAAGTTTAGTTTTTAATTTAAAAAATTAATCTTAAAGAAACTAAAACTTAACTATTTTTATTCAAACAAACTAATGTCCTTTATGAGTGAGTATTCAATAAATGTTCGCCTTTAAAAAAAAATTCCCTGGGTGCACACCCTAATGAAATGCGCTGCGCTAGGAAATCAAATCAAATTGTAAAATACGTCCATGTTAGACAGACTAGTTAACCTCAATAGTTGCAAATTCCATTCTTACTCAGATAAAATTAAAACAGAAAAAACCCAAATCTGTGGTACATATAGACAAGCTTTAAGTCTGACTCTGACTTGCACTTTTCAGCTATTCAAAAATGAACATTAAACCAAAACAGATTCAAATAAATCTGAAGTGTTAACAGAAGGAAAAAGGACTTCTAACAAAATATACAGCTTGAGCCCAATCCTATGAGGTACTGAGCACCCTCAACTCCCATAATGTCACTCAGGACCTTGCAGGGCCCAACCAAAGATTGGAACCCATAATCATATTAGCCATTATAACACTACCAATTACTTCACTCTCTCTGCAATAAGATTATCTTTGTACTTAACATTTAGGAGTTTGTTTATACTGCAATTAAAAAACAATGTTGGTCCGGGCCAGCTAATTCACGCTCATGGGGTGCAGGCTAAGGGGCTGTTTAATTGTGGTGTAGACGTTTGGGCTCAGACTGGTGCCCAGGCTCTAGGACCCTACAAGGTGGGAGGGTCCCATAGCTCAGGCCCAAGCACAAATGTCTACACTGCAATTAAACAGACTCGTAGCCCAAACCCCACAAGCCTGAGTCAGCTAGCACAGGCCAGCTGTCGGTGTCTAACTGTAGCATACATAGGCACCAACTCTGTGGGTGATCCAGGGCTGGAGCACCAATGGCAGGGGAAATGGTGGCTGCTGAGCACTCACTGGCAGCCTTCCCCCTTCCCCCATTCCCTCCCGGCGAGCCCCACAGATCAGCCCTTCACCCATGAATATAAATAAGTCAAAATACCGAACACAAAACTATCTGATGCACACCTTCCTGCAATCCTGAAGGTTTCAACTGCTCAGTCACTGAGGCCAAACATCAACAAACAGACAGAACTGAAGCGTTGCCAGGTGTCTGGCAAACACTAAAAACACTCTGGCAGGCAAAGAATTAATTGTATAAAGTTGTATGACAGTTTTATTATTTCTAAGAAATTCGAAATAAAATACACAATATAAATGTTTTCTTTTCTGAACACCATCTTCAGTGACATTACTGGCCCGCTGGGAGAATTTGAGGACTGGCACTGGCCCTAAGGCAAATTGAGTTTGAGACCCCTGCCCTAGATTGTGGTGGACCTACTGTATACTAGCACCACCTCCTCAAGTGCACTCAAAGAAATGGACTGCCCGGGCTCTGATTCATCCTGCTGCAGACAAGACAGGCCTGGTTTTTCCTTGGCTCAACACTTAAGCATCACCAGACACAGGAAGAATTGTGACTGTCCAGTCCCATTTCTGCCTACTAAACTTGTCTCCCCCTTCAGAGAAGTAGGAATAACAATCTCCTGCTTTGATGGGAATTGGGACAGAGGGTAAGAGAAGAGAAAACCGATCCAATCTGCACCTCTTCTTCCCCTCTTCCCTCCACACCAACGGAACTTCAAAACAGTTACCCACAGCATCAAGGAGACGTAAAGGCTACTATTTCACTGGAGAAAAATAGAAGAAACTGAAGTCCAGGTGATCTGTTTGGAGAAATAACTAACCCTTTATAAAGTATAACTTATACTTTAAAGTCTTGTGTTAATTAGTTCTCTTGGGATAGTCCTTTCTGGCTTACTCCATTTAAGGTTTACTAGCATTGCTTTCCTGGACCTAATCCTGCAAACCCTTACTCCCATAAATCATTTCTAATAGTAATTTCAATGAGTCTGTCACAAGTAAGGATTAGTTTTGTGACAAGACCCCGCCCCCCATCCTGCAAACAGTTTTGTATGTGCATAACCCTACAGACAAAAAAAAAAAAAAAAAAAAAAAAACCTGGAGTCGTCCTTGTGGAACCTTAGATACTAACAAATTTATTTGGGCATAAGCTTTTGTGAGCTAAAACCCACTTCATCAGATGCATGGAGTGAAAAACACAGTAAGCAGTACAGGTCTTTTCTTGTGCTGTAATATATATACACTGCTTACTGTATTTTTCACTCCATGCATCTGATGAAGTGGGTTTTAGCCCAGATTCTAACTTTCCAACGTGCTGGGGGGTGCTCACTGCTCGACTGCAACTGCTCAACCCCCTGCTCTGCTGCAGTGGGGGTGCCGTAACCACACAAGGCACATTCAAGTGCTGCCACGGCAGTGCTTTAGCGTTGCCCAATGCAGACTAGCTCTAAGAAAGGGGCAGGCAGTGGGAGGGGGAGAAGAGGAATAAAAAGGAATACATGGTTATTTTACCTATACCAGAGGCCAAGAAAGCCAGTAGGACAGACAAAGGGAGTAAAATTCTTGAAAGTTCCTGCAGCAAAGAGAAAAGGACAGGAAGATGCAATAGCAGATAACTGAACTGATGAGGAAACACCAAGTTGCTTGAGGGTATAAATACCAAAGTAAACTGCATCTCACCTCCTGAATAGTCATTTCCTGACAAATACCTTGCACTGAAGCAAATAGAGAACACAAAGTGCTGGGGACGCCCTTTCACCCACTTCCCCTCAGAACAAGGGCCTCCATCCACCGATCTACACCACAGGGCAGAGGCAAACAACTTTTTAAAAATCCTATGCACAACTGTGTAACATGTCTATGCATACACAGTTAAGAATTAGATTCTTTGCACTTCTGTCTACTTTGGTAATGATGGGTGAATGAATGGCTGGATTCTGCCTTTTCTTGTTAATATTTTTTCTAATTATTAAAGTTATATTTGTTTTCAAAATATGAAAGCTAGGGTTTATTAAGCAGACAGTCATATCAGTGTTAAAAAAAAAAAGTAAAGTAAAAAGTAGTCTTAAAAAAAAATCAGTTTCATCAATACATTTGAAATCTAGCCAAAAGCACAAAGTTATACATACTGTATCATGGAAATATTAGCAATATTATAGAATCATTGAAACGTAGGACTGAAATGGCCCTTGACAGGTCATCTAGTCCAGTCCCCTCCACCGGGGAAGGACTATATATTATATCCATGGTTCTCAACCAGGCATCAGAGGCCCCCTAGGGGGCCGCAAGCAGATTTCAGGGGGTCTGAAATTAGACTCATTAGGGCTCAGGGCAGAAAGCTGACCCCACACCACCCTGAGCCCTGTCAACCAGGGATGAAGTCCAAGCCTGAGAAGCTTAGCTTCGCGGGGCCCACTGGCACATGGGGCCACGGGGAATTGCCCTACTTGCTACCCCCTAACACCAGCCCTGGCTTTTATATGCAGAAAAACAGTTGTGCCACAGATGGGCCCATGAGTTTTTATATCATGTTCGGGGGCCTCAGAAAGAAAAAGGGTGAGAACTCCCGATCTACACCATCCCTGACAGATGTTTATTTAACCTGTTCTTAAAAACCTCCAATGACAGCAATTCCAAAACCTCCCTAAGTAATTTGTTCCAGCACCTAACTAACCTTACAGTTAGGTTTCAGAGCAACAGCCGTGTTAGTCTGTATTTGCAGTTAGGGAGTTTTTTCCAATGTCTAACTTAAATCTCTGTTGCTGCAATTTAAGCCCATTACTTCTTGTCTTGTCCTCAGTGGTTACGGAGAGCAATTTATCACCTTCCTCTTTATAACCACCTTTTACGTATTGAAGACTGCTTTATCCCCCTCAGTCTTCTCTTCTCCAAACTAAACAAACCCATAAAAAAAAAAAAAAAAAAAACACACACCACATACCACGTTCCTCCTACACCATGTTTTCAAGATGCTTCATCATTTTTGTTGCTCTCCTTGGACTTTCTCCAAATCTCTCTCTAAGTGCAGTGCCCAGAACTGGACACAATACTCCAGCTGAGGCCTTATCAGTGCTGAATAGAGTGGAAGAATTACATTTTTTGTGTCTTGCTTACAACACTCCTGTTAATACATCCCAGAATGAGTACTGCTTTTTTGCAACAGTATTACATTGTTCACTCATATTTCATTTGTGATCCACTACAACTCTCATATCCTCCTCTGCAGTACTCCTTCCTACGCAATCATTTCCCAATATATTTCATGTTACTGTACAATAGCAAGGTAAATTTCATAGTTAAGCTGAATCTATGCCCGGATTCTCAAAGTGCATGCTTAGAGCATTCCAGGGCCTGGCACCCCTGCTATCAGCAACCTTGTCAATAGGTCCTCCTCCTATATGCCGCTCAAAGTCACAGATAGCCACAAGTAATAACTTCCCCTTCGAGCTCATAAGTGTTGGGCAAAACACAATTTGCAGAGATAATACAGTGGAGATATTTCTACCATCAAGCTAGGAGGGACATCTTCACTTGCCTTTCAACCTATACAAAATTAAAGCTATTTGTAGTTAAATAGTTCTTACTCCCATTAAGACTTCTAGTATATGGTTTCATAAATAAGGAAAGCAGAGAGTAGTCCGGATTACCCAGCAGAGTTGATCCATGCACCCCATTAATGTCTAAAGTACTATTGGGCAAAAAAAGTTCCCTGTTGCAATCTTGCAAACAGTTGAATATCTTGGCATCATGGACTTTTCCTGACCAAGTAACATTAATCTTGGCAAACCTGTGACTGTGATCCACCAAGAACAGAAGAATTATAACGAAGCACCCCTTTTACCTGATAAACTGAGGCTTTGGCATGGGACAATACCATGAATTTAGCACATAGGTCACTTCAATAGCCCCAGCACAACTAGGAAACCCCAATTTTAATTTCCAACAGTCATCTCCTCCATGCTTCCTTCCATGATCACATGATGCAGCAGCACATACTGAAAAATTTTACCATACCTTCATAAATCAAACTGTGGATTTCCCAGTGATGAACTTGCCCCCAGTCACCAGTGGCAACTGCAGAGTTCCAAAGGGTAGTTGCCACTAACTTCTCCACACTGAGGGGTGCTTTCATCTGAGTATTCTGGGGTTGCTCAGCCCAGGACTCCAGGAAAGCACTTTCCTCATCCTAAAGGCCTGATGCTACTTCTAGTCATCCGAAGTCTGCAAAACTATCCAGTCCCACCACTCCACATTTGCTGGCGTGGCCCAGGAGAGGTTCTCCAACAAATACACATATCACAGAAAAACATCCACGTGGATGCCATCTGTGAGTCCACAAGGAATTCTAACAACTCCCACCGCCTCTGTGCTGTTGCCACTGATGCCTTGCAGCAGGTGCTCTTATATAATAGGATTTATTTTTCAAAGCACAATAGTGGACAAGCACACAACATTCCTCTGTGTCTCCTCCAGACAGCATGCTGGAAATGGTGTGGATGCCAGTCCACCAAGTGACCTCTGGGACACAATTCTGCCAGCTTCCTGAAGATCTCACCATCTACCATAAAAGTTATCCAGAATTGTCATGAGCGAAGAAGCAGCAAATGCAATACTTACCCACATTGCAGGGCACTGCAACTGATGCAGCACAGTGCTGTATGGACACACAGATTGAAATGTAACCTGTCTTATACTGCTGCAAATGCAAACAGTGTGAACACAGTTTAGTTACGCAGATATAAGCTAAGTAAAATAGCATACTTTTCAGCATTTTTAAGTTGAGTGTCCCTTTAATGTTAATTCAGTCTTGCTGTCCTTGTATTTTGGTTCATGTTTCCCTTTAAATGTGTAGATTAATATATTTTATACTACCTTAGAGACTAACCAATTTATTTGAGCATGAGCTTTCGTGAGCTACAGCTCACTTCATCGGATGCATACTGTGGAAATTGCAGAACACATTATATACACAGACACCATGAAACAATACCATTTCTGCAGGAAATGGCCCACCTTGATTATCACACACATTGTGAAGAGAGTGGTCACTTTGGATGGGCTATTACCAGCAAGAGAGTGAGTTTGTCTGTGGGGGGGCGGAGGGTGAGAAAACCTGGATTTGTGCTGGAAATGGCCCAACTTGATGATCACTTTAGATAAGCTATTACCAGCAGGAGAGTGGGGTGGGAGGAGGTATTGTTTCATGGTGTCTGTGTATATAATGTCTTCTGCAATTTCCACAGTATGCATCCGATGAAGTGAGCTGTAGCTCACAAAAGCTCATGCTCAAATAAATTGGTTAGTCTCTAAGGTGCCACAAGTCCTCCTTTTCTTTTTGCGAATACAGACTAACATGGCTGTTACTCTGAAACCTGTCATATTTTATACTGTTATAGGTCTACAATAAGACCATACAAGATGTATAACGTAGACAAGTTATTATGGGAAATGCTGTAATTCCCTTTGTTTTCCATTCTCCCCAAATATTAATTTTGGGGTATCTTTGCGTGTAGTCAGTGCATGGAGAGACTGTATGAATGTGCATGCATATGTTTTCTCAAAAAGAAAAGGAGTACTTGTGGCACCTTAGAGGCTAACCAATTTATTTGAGCATAAGCTTTCGTGAGCTACAGCTCACTTCATCGGATGCATACTGTGGAAAGTGTAGAAGATCTTTTTATACACACAAAGCATGAAAAAATACCTCCCCCCACCCCACTCTCTTGCTGGTAATAGCTTATCTAAAGTGATCACTCTCCTTACAATGTGTATGATAATCAAGTTGGGCCATTTCCAGCACAAATCCAGGTTTTCTCCCGCCCCCCCTCCACATTAGTCTCTAAGGTGCCACAAGTACTCCTTTTCTTTTTGCGAATACAGACTAACACGGCTGTTACTCTGAAACCTGTCATATGTTTTCTGCAATTTAGAAGAGTCTGTGATGAAGAAAGCCTAGGTTGTTTTACTGATTTTTGTTTGCTTGTTTCACTTTTAACTATATGTATTGGGGTGAGAATTGACTGTGAGGAAGGCAAAAAGAAAGGGGAGAAAGGGTTTCCATCAGTCACGTCTATGCCCATTTTCTTAAATTGTTTTACACACAGGAAAAGAAGTGAGAGCTCCCACAGTCACTTTGTTCTCATTTGTTGTCTCATGTTGCAGATAGAAGACAGCTAGTTTGCGAGGTCATGGGAATTAAGAATTAGCTGGGCAAGAGAGTTGGTAAAAAGAAGCATCTTCAAATACACTTTAATTTTATTTATAACCAATAAACAAGTGTTGATCTTGGGCCCTAAGCACCATTGAGATAATTAAAAGACATCACAGATTAGAGTTAGCAGCTTCTGCTCCCCCCAAAACCAGAACATAAGGAAGTTGTCCAGATGGGAAAATCAAAGCCAAACTACTCTAATGGCTGTTGATTGTGAGTGATTCATTGTGCTCCTTTCTTCCCCATAATCTTGAGGAAAGAGATGAGCATACTTCAAAGCCAAAGTACAACAAATTCAGGCCATTACAAAACGTAAATAGGGTGAGAAGAATTATAAGATGATGGTTCCTCAAAGAAAATGTCCTCTTTTATAAGAATGGGGTTCTAGTGCCACTGTTGACTACAGCTGTGGCTAGGGTAGATAAAAATCTAAGCTTTTTTTAAAAAATAATTTAAAAACCCCAATTTGTCAATTTAAATCAGACTTAATTCAATTAAATTTGAAATTGACAACTTATGTTAAGGCTTACATTTTAATCTATTAAAATCATTTAAATAAAAAAATATTATACAGTACATATTTGCTGACAAGTTTTAAATAAAGTCAAAGCACTGGTGGAAGTCACTGGCTAAAGCCTGGAACAAGAGTTTGTTGGGGTGCTAACCCACATTTTGACACCAGTAGCTTCTTCTGCAGGTGAGCAGAGAATATTTTCTTCATTGTGATTTACTCAACTACTTCAGTTCAATTACTAGTTCATTCAGAGCCGAGAAACCAATGAAACAGTAGGAAAGCTTGTTTTCCTCTTCCAATCTATGAATTAAAAAGTAAATGTGCGAGGGTGAGATCTACTGGCTCAAAAACCTTAAAGGACATGGTGACCAGAAATAATCAGTTCTGTTCACTAACTATAGATAGGTTTCAGAGTAGCAGCTAGTGGGGGTGGGGAAGAAACATGGGGAAATAGTTTCACTTTAACTGGACAGTCTCTACGTAAAAGAATATCACTATAAAAGGTCTCCCCTCCCCCTCCGCTCTCCTGCTGGTAATAGCTCACCTTAAGTGATCACTCTGGTTACAGTGTGTATGGTAACACCCACTGTTTCATGTTCTCTATGTATATAAATCTCCCCACTGTATTTTCCACTGAATGCATCTGATGAAGTGAGCTATAGCTCACGAAAGCTTATGCTCAAATAAATTTGTTCGTCTCTAAGGTGCCACAAGTACTCCTTTTCTTTTTGTGAATACAGACTAACACGGCTGCTACTCTGAAACCTATACTTGTCAATGACTTCTTGCGGTGAAACTCAGAAGTTTCACAGCAAAAAAAAAAAAAACAAAACAAAAACCACCTCCACAAGAGGCGTACAGCTCTTACTGGTGATGCTTTTACGGCGATGTGCAAGTGAAGACACGTTCTTCCTGTTTACAGAGCTTTTAGTCTCGGCAGGTTATCCCACAGTGCCTAGGTGACCACTCTGGCCAGCAGCTCTGCTACTCGGTAAACAGACACCCATCCCCCACCTTGTAAAGCCCTGGGAACTTTGAAACTCCCCTTCCGGTTTTCTTTGCAAGTGCTCACTTATCTGGCCAGGTGACAATGCCTGCTCCTCGAAGCAAACGATCCTCTGCTTGGAACAATGCTGAACTACTGGAGCTGATCAGTGTTTAGAGAGAGGAGGCGGCTGTGCAGGACCCCAGGATACCCCGCAATCACCGCCCCCCCTTCCCACAACACCCATCGTCAAAATGGAGAGAGCTGCACTGTGGAATAGCTGCCCTCAGTGCGCTGCTGTCATAAGCGATGAAAGTGCTGCAAATGTAAACACTCTCTGATGCCTGTGGAAGTAAGTGAGTACACAAACCAGCGCTCTTCTTTCACCGATTCATCATCATTGTTGAAACTGACAGTGCAAAAACTCTGCAAGTGTAGAGACATAGCTTAAGAAGCAGCCAATGCAGATCACAGAGCACAGGTGTCATGTGTTGCCAAGTGAAATACATCACATCGTAAGAGAGCTGCCACATTCTCCCAACAAACTCAGTTTCCATTCCAGGTAGATTTAGGTATAGCTCCAAGCAGAGTGCCTTGTTACAGTCTAATCTTGATGTAACTAAGGTATAGGTTACAGCAGCCTATTAATAATTTTAATGGATAAGCCTTGAGGATGGTAGGAAGTGCCTTAGTTTTAGGCTTCTTCTGCAATTTACTTTGGCATCTCTTGTAAAACATGCAAAATTTCAATGTGGTTTTACCCTGAATGTTAAAAAAGAACTCCCACAAGCTGACCACATTGCAGATCATACAATGCAGCTATTGGATTCAAAGCAAGAATTAAAATTCATGGAAGTCCTATGATTTTTGTTATACAGGAGGGTAAGACTAGATGACCACAACGATCCCTTCTGGCCTTAAAAATCTATGGGCTTGATTTGGGTGTTCCAACCATTATCGCCAATTTCAATGCAGGCGCTATTCTACTTATAGATCAGCTATCTAGTTTGGAATTTAATCCCCATTGACTTTTATAGTCATCTGAATGGGGTCAGCATTTAACAGTGACCTTCCTTTCCAATCAGGGTTCCATGTAACTCACAAAATGCTATCATCAACTATTAGAAAGGATTCTTGAATTCTCAGACCCCTTCTCACATTCTAGTGGTTTCTTCTGCCTGGAGGCCACCAGGGTTCAAGAATGAGCTCTGACAGGGTGGAGTTGGCAGTGGCCAGGAAGCCCCCTGAAGTCTGCAAGTCAATACAATCATTTTATCCTGAAATACAAAACTATGGTTGAGGTCAACATCTGTTACTTGTTCTTAGCCAGAAACAGAGGAGAAACTGGTCACCCTGAACTCTTTCAGGGGGTATGCAGACTAATTAACATAGTATGCCTCACCCTATTAGTTCCTTCAAGTTGAATGCAACGGGAATGTAACATTAGTGATGACTCAGGCCCATTAGCCCTGACTTGCACCATTCTGAGTAAGCAGTGTAGCACAAATAGCGAAAGCCTGTTTACTTTAGGTCCTGTCCACTTTTTAACTTTGATTTTGTAACCAGATAGAGGTATGTTCACCTTAACTAGTTACAAGTAAACACAAACTTGCATCTACACTGCAGCTTTTCTACCATCCCAGCATCCATGTTGCTGTGTAAACATGTTTGTATCAGTGTGTAACTGATAATTTTCCCCCTTAAAACACTCAAAACCTCTGGCAAGTGTTAATTTTACCAGGAAAGAGGTAAGAGGACTAAGGTAAACTCACTGAGGAAGGTGGCTCATTATACTGCATCCAGATATAAGAGGAGAGGAGCTAGGATGAGCATTCCTGACGTAGGGAACATAGGACCAACCAATCCTCTGGCTGGATGTAAACTTTATGTTCTTTGTTAACATAAGCCAAAATCCAAAGAGGGGGTTTTTTTTTTTGACTTACACCATGTGGGGACTTTGGGAGGAGTTGGGTAAAAATCCTGATCATAAAGTACATTACTGTGACTTATTATTTGTTGTGAAGTAGCTCTCAAGAGCCCCAGTCAGATTGGAACCATATTGCATTAGGCAGTGTAAAACCATAATAAAATAAAATCTCTTGCATTTTGGGAATGCTGAGCAGCTCTTGCGTCTCAGCAAGGGACAGTGCCCGGAGGATATGCACAGAAAAGCTACACCAGCTTCACGTGAAGCAACGCACTCTAGAATGTCTTACCGTACAGAAAGCTGGGAAGAAGGAAGACCAGCAAAAGTGACGACAGACATGGTTGGGTGCCCTGCCTGCTCTATGAACACTGGTTCAAAGTTAGTTACTCAAAGACAACCGGGTGCCAGTCTAGGCCTCTTGCAGGGGCAAAGCACAGTTAACTGCCATGTGTTTAACCATATGTTTGAGAGCCATTTTAGCCAAATAATTGTATGTTAAAACTTGTTCTAAACAGGTTGTTACTGATTAAACATATTATAAATAAGACCACGCCTTGGAAATAGAAGTGGATAATGATTAAGAAAAAGAAATCAGATATTTCAGGTTATTTCAACAGATTTTTAAAAAAATATTTAGCTCTCTCAATGATAAAAAGTGTTTTTTTTAAAAAGATCAAAACAAATATTTTAAATAATTTAAATATCTCTTGTACCAAATATAGATACATCCTTCAAAATAAGAGAGTGAACCAAAAATATATTTTAAAAAAACTTATTTCTGATTGAAAATATCATTATGTATACACTAATGCATTAGGAGTTCGGAGTGCTATAACCAGCTGTGCTAACATCTTTCTGGGACGTCCTTGTTGATTTAGCCTCTCTATGCCTTAGTTTTCCTTTTAGTAGATTGGGGGAAAATACATGCTAGACTTAGTGTGTACAAAAGTAGTAGTTTTCCCAGATGAAGACACATGGTTGGTGATACTAAGGGCTAGTCTACACTAGAATTGATGCAGCTGCACAACTGCATCAGTGGAGCTGCGCTGCTGGTAGTGTAGACGCGCTATGCCGATGGGACAGAGCTCTCCCATCTGCATAACAAATCCATCTTTGTGAGCCGCGGTAGCTATGTCGTTGGGAGAAGCTCTCCGGCTGACATAACGCTGTATGCACCAGTGCTTAGGTTGGTGTAACTTACACCACAAGAAGGGTGGCTTGTTCACACCCCTGAGTGACGTAAGTTATGCAGACATAACTGCTAGTGTGTACAAGCCTTAAGGTAGTGAGCCAGCTGATGTATCTTCTGTCTTATTGCTATTAAGTTTGGGGGACAAAAAGGATCACACTTCTGTGCTTGGAACTTGCCATCATGTTTGGTAGGACTCTGGGCTAGTTTACTGAGTTTGAAATCAAAGCTTGGTTGGTGACTGCCTGTGGTAAGGTGCCCAGCAATTAGACCTGCTCTAAACTTAAAAATTAGATCTACCTAACTACGTTGCTCAGAGCTGTGAAAAATTTCACATCATGAGCTCTATAGTTAGGTCGACCTGTACAATGGCTAGGTCGACCTAACTATAGAGCTCATGATGGGCGAGTTCAACAGATGAATTCTTCAGTCAATTTAGCTACCACCTCTCAGAGAGGTGGATTAACTACATTGACAGAAAAACTCCTTCCATTGGTTATAAGTATATATGCTATTGTGCTGGAGCTGCAGCAGCAGTACACATGGCCTCAGATGAATTAGCACCTGATTTACAGCATGGCTCTGAAGTGAAAATAGTGCAGATTTTCTGAACAGGTCAGTAATTGAAGGCGGCTGAGTTAGAGGGGGCAAGTCACCCATTCCAGCTGAGGGTGGGACCCAGGCTTTAAAAAAAAAATAAAAATAAAAATAGCAGCATTCAGGCTCCCAGGATATAGCTACACTGCATTTTAAAACCCACAGCAGCAAGCCTCATAGCCCTGGTCTACAGACTTAGGATAACACTATGACACTAAAAACAGTTGTGCAGATGTTGTGGCTCAAGCTGGAACTTGGGCTCCGATGCCTGGGGATGGGGGAGGGCTTCAGAGCCTGAGCTGCACTATTTACACAGCTGTTAAATGATAATGTGATCCTGAGTCTGCAGACCCAGGCTCAGCCCTGGTCTACACTACAAACTTTGGTATAATTATGTCCCTCGGGAGTGTAGAAAGTCCACACCCCTGAGCAACAGAGATATACCAACCTAACCCCTGGCATAGACAGGAGGCTTCTCTCATTGACATAGCTACTGCCTCTCAGGGAGGTGGAGTACCTATGTTATCAGGAGAAGTTCTCCCATCGGTGCTGCTGCTGAGCTGTAAGCGTAGACAAGCCCTTAGACTCGCTGCTCCAGGTTATAAAATTGTATAGATGTACCCTTAGTGGCTGGTAAGATGAAAGCAGCTGGGAGACAAAAGCTATGTTTACACAAGGATAAAAAACCCACGGCATGGCTGTGGCTGGCCGAGGTCACCTTAAAAAAAAAAAAAAAAAAAAAATCAGTGTAGATGTGCAGGCTCAGACTGGAGCATGAGCTCCAGGAACCCTCTACTCTTGCAAGATCCCAGAGCTCAGGCTCCAGTCTGAGCCCAGACGTCTACATAGCGATTTTTCGGCCCCCAAGCCCGAGCCCTGCAAGCCCAAGTCAGCTGACCCAGACCAACAGTGACCATGCCTCAGGTCTTTTTATTTGTAACTCCTAAAGGAGTTAGCCAGCTGAGTAAGGCAAGGATTTCTCTCCTCCCCCTTAACTTGCAGGTTAAGGAAGAACTCACACTGGGAGGAAAATGGTGTATCATCAGCACCACTGCTAACTCTTCCTCAGCCTGCACATGTGGGGGTCCTAGCCAAACAAGGCAGCCTGACCCTGGAGGCTTCTACCCAGGTCCTAGTCTTGACTTGCAGGGAATGCAGCTGCATGTCCCTGCCAAGAAAAATCAGGCAAGGGGAACCACCCAGCATGAGAGATGTCTGTTGGTGGAGTTACTCAGGAAGCAGGTATGAGGGCTAGAGGAGGAAGTGGGTCATCTATGTCGCACCTGGGAGCTACATCAATGGAATGAATACAGAAATGCCCAGGTTGGTAGATGCTAGCCAATTAAAGAAGACTATAGCAGCAGCAGAGAAGGAAGGAGAACTACCTGCTCTACTGGGGGGGTTGACTGGCAGCTGGTCATCTCAGGCAGTAGATAGTGTTCCATCCCTCATCCAACACCCCATCCAAGTCAAGAACTGGTATGCTGTACCGGCAACAGGAGGAGAGGATCAGACCCTAATGGGTGAGGAAGAGGAGCCACCTGCCCCTAAGGCTGGGAGACTCATAGCCACCACACCTAAGAGCAGATATAGGGTAATGGTGACCAGGGACTCGCTTCTGAGGAGGACAGAGACATCCATCTGCAGATCTGATGGCCCAGGGTCCTGCCTGCATAGAATCTGCATCTAAGACATCACAGGAAGGTTGCAAAGGCTCAGCTGTCCCACTGACCGCTACCCCACACTGCTCATCCATGTGGGCATTAATGATACCGACAGGTATAATCCTGAGCAGATCTGCAGTGACTCCAAGGCTCTGGAAGCGAAGATGAAGGAGTCAGGTGGTATTCTCAGCCATCCTCCTGGACGAAGGTAAGGGCCCCTGCCGGGACACATACATCCTAGAGATGAATGCCTGGTTACGCAGATGGTGTTGATGGGAGGGCTCTGGCTTCCTTGACCATGGGATGTTGTTCCAGGGAAGAGGACTGCTGGGAAGAGATGAAGTCCACCTGACAAAGTGGAAGAGCATCTTTGGTCACCAACTTGCCAATCTAGCAAGGAGGGCTTTAAACTATGGGCTTGTCTACACAAACTGCTGCAGCAGCACAGCTGCGCCACAGCAGTGCTTCAATGAAGGCACTAGCTACAATGATGGGAGAGGTTCTCTCATTGGCATAGGTAATCCTTCTCCATGAGAAGCTACTCTATGGGTTAAGACGGTTTAACTGCTTCACTCAGCATGTGAATTTTTCACACCTCTGAGTGACATAGTTCTACTGACCCGATTTCCTAGTGTAGACCAGGCCTAAGTAAAAAGGAGGTAGGGTCAAAAGCCCACAGGCAGGTATACCTTTTTTAAAAAAAAAGGTAACCTTTACAGAAGGCTAGATGTTGGGGGTTGGAGGGAATGGAAAATTACAACACACAATTACAGGAATAAGAGTGAAAATGGTGGGGAAAGTCTGCTCAATTTCTTCGATGTCTATATACAAATGCAAGCAGTATGGTAGAACTGGAAGTATTAGTACGTAAGCTAAATTATGAATTATGACACCATTGAGACTTGGTGGGTTAAATCTCATGTCTGGAATTATTGGTATAGAGGGATATAACTTGTTCACGAAGGCAAGGCAAGGGGAAAAAGGGAGGTGGTGTTGCATGGTACATCACACAGGTGCCAACTTCCCAATGTGCCGGGGGGTATTCAACCCCCGTCTCTGCCCCAGGCCCCGCCCCCTCCCCCACTGCACCCCTTCCTCCAAGGCCTGCCCCGCCTCTTCCCACCCCATTCCACCACTCCCCCAGCACGCCACACCCTAGCTCTTCCCCCTCCCTCCCAAAGCCTCCTGCATGCCATGAAACAGCTAATTGTGAGTGGCAGGAGGGAGGCGCAGATTAGTGGGGCCTGCTGGTGGGCGGCAAACACTGGGGGGGTAGGGTGGGAGCTGATGGGGGCTACCGGTGGGTTCTGAGCACCCACCATTTTTTCCCCCATGGGTGCTCCAACCCCAGAGCATCCACGGAGTCGGCACTTTTGGTACATCATACTCATGTTCTGAGGTCCAGAAGGAAGAGAGAGGCAGACCAGGTGAAAGTCTCTGGGTAAAGATAAAAGGGAAAACACACAGATGAAATCATGGTAGCAGTCTATTACAGACCACCAAATCAGGAGGAGGTGGTGGATGAGACATTTTTAGAACAAACAAATATCCAACACACTTAGCCTGGTAGTAATGGGGGACTAACTACCCACATATCTGTTAGAAAAGTAATACAGCAAAACACAAGATGTCCAATAAGTTCTTGGAATGTATTGGGATCTCTCTTTGTTTCAGAAAGTGGAAGTAGTAACCAGGGGGGCAGCCATTTTAGATACCATTATGACAAGAGAGAAATTGGTAGTAAAACTGAGGGTTGAAGGCAATTTGGCCATCAACAATCTAATGAAAGCAATTCTAAGGAAAAGAAGGAGTGAGCAGCAGAACAAGGACAACGGACTTGAAAAAAACCCACACTTTAACAAACTTAGAACATGTAAGTAAGGTCCCATGGGAAGAAAAACTAAGGGGAAAAGGAGACCATGTGGGGCCAAAAATCAGAAAAGCTAGCAATAAGAAGTTCTATAAATACATTAGGAAAAGGAGAAAGATGAAACAAAGTGTAGGTCCACTACTTAGTAGGAAGGAGAACTAATAACGGATGACATCCAGAAAGCTGAGGTGTTTAATGCTTATTTTACTTCAGCCTTCACTAAAAAGATCGTGACCAGATATTTAAAAGAAAACAACGAGGGGAAGGACCACAAACCAGAATAAGGAAATTACAGGTTAAAGAATATTTAAATAAGGTAGATGTATCCAAGTCAGCAGGGCCTGATTAAATTCATCCTAGGGTACTTAAACTAACCGCAGCAATATCGGAATCATTACAGATTATATTCCAGAGGATAGGTGAGGTCCCAGATGACTAAAGAAGGGCAAACACAGTACCTATTTTTAGAAAGGTGACAAAGATGACCTGGGAAACTACAGACTAACTTTGATAACTTGTTCCAGGGTCTTTCAGGGTATCAAACAATCCGTTTGTAAGCACCTAGAGGACAACACGATTGTAAGGAATAGCCAGCATGGATTTGTCAAGAACAAATCATGCCAAACCAACCCAATTTCCTTCTTTGACAACATTACTGACCTAGTGGACAGGGGAGTAGGAGTTTCTAGACAGGATATCTTGATTTTAGTAGTGCTCTGACACAGTCCTACATGACGACAGTCTCGTTAGCAAACTAGAGAAATGTTGTCTAGATGAAATTTCTATAAAGCAGTTGCATAACTGGTTGAAAGACCATACTCAAGGAGTAGTTATCAATGGTTCACTGTACAATTGGGAGGACATATCTAGTGGGGTCCCGGAGAGATCACTCTAGGTCTGGAACTATATATTTTTTTTCCATTAATGACTAGGACAATGGAGGGCAAAGTATGCTTACAAAAATCAGCAGATGTCCCCAAATTGAGAGGGACTGCACAAACTTTGAAGGCCCAGGATCAGAATTCAAAATGACCTTGATAAAGTGGAGAACTGGTCTGAAATCAAAAGATGAAATTCAATAAGATAAGTGCAAAGTACTGCACTTAAAAAGGAAAAAATGCACTACTACAAAATTGGGAATAACTGGCTAGACAGTATACTGCTGAAAAAGATCTAAAGGTTATAGTGTATCACAAATTGATTGTAAGCCAACACTGTGATGCAGTTGCAAAAAAGGCTGTCATCATTCTGCAGTGCATTAACAGGAGTTGCACATCTAAGACACTGAGGTAATTTTCCCCACTCTATTTGGCACTGGGGTAAGGCCTCAGCCGGAGTACTGTATCCAGTGTCCACTTTAGCAAAGATATGGACAAACTGGAGAGAGTCCAGAGGAGAACAATCAATATGATAAAAGGTTTAGAAACCCAATCTGAGGACAGGTTTTAAAAAAAAAAAAAAAAAAAAAAAAAAAAATCAAGCATTTGTAGTTTTAAGAAAAGGAGACCGAGGGGAAACCTGGTCAGAGTCTTCAAACATGTTAAGGGCTGTTTGAAGGACAAGAATTGATCAGCTTAGTTTAGAGGAAGGAAGATTCAGGGTAGATATTAGGAATAACTATCCTTATAGCTAGAAAGTTTATCACTGGGAATAAGCTTCCAAGGGAGGCTGTGGAATTCCCATCATTGAAGGTTTAAGAACAGGTTAGGCAAACACCTGTCAGGACGGTCTAGATACACTTGGTCCTGCCTCATGGGCTGGACTAGATAACCTTTCAAGGTTCCTTCCAGCCCTACATTTCTATGACTCTATGAAGGACCTAGAGAAGAGTCAAATACGGTTGAATTTTTAGTGCAAGAAAACATCTTTGACAAGGAACACAGAATGGTTTTCACAGTGGTCCCACACGAAGCTGCAATCATAGAACTGAAACACCTACAGAAGTAAAAATTGTCAAAGCACAAGGCATTTCCCCCCATTCTATTAATATCAGACATTCAGTTGCACACACAGCCAGAATGCCTCGCTGTTCCAATGGCCCAGAATGGGAAGTGGTGGCCTCAGCTCATTGCCAAATAGGATTGCTACCTGACTTGGATCATGTCTCTGAGTCTTACTAGTCAATATGAATGAATCAGTTAAAAATTCTATTACTAACTTTTATCATCATATTAACTTTTTGCCAGGTTGTTTCACAACATTCTCAGCCAATGGCAACTTTATATTGGTTTTTTTTGTAATGCATTTCAAACAAAATTAATACAAGGATTAACAAAGGTGTTAAAATCTAATGTACAGTTCTACTGAAGTCAATTAGATTTTGTATGCTCTCTCTATTAAGTGCATGTACAACATGTGAAACCTGAATGTAAAAAGTCAAAAGGAGTTACTCTCCATATGAAGCAAACATGCAAGTGTTTTACTTTATGCACAAGTAGCCCCACTGACTTCAGCAGTACCAATCATTAATGTGTTTGCAGCATTGGGAACTTAGTGGCTCATTTTATTTACAGAACTCACCCACTTCAGTTTTAAAGACCACCACATTAGCAACAATCTACATTATATTTGTGGTAACCAGTGTTAAAAACAATATACCACAAAACCTCTCTTTTTAATTTTTTATTTTTATTAGACAGGTGCAAAAAAGTATCAGAAACTTTGTTTTTCCAGAACTAAAAAAATAATTGATCTTGGTGACATTTTATTTTGTAAATAAATTATGTACGGCCTGAGACATGTCAAGTTCCAGCCTAAAGGTAAGTAGAATTGCTTATTAATAACTTCTCAAAACAGGGCTCATACCAAAAAGTACCCTTTTTTTAATTACTCTGTAAACCTGGAGCTACTGTTTCTCTAATACAATTAGACATGAAATGGAAAACCTTATAGCTGTTGCTATAATTCCTGAAATATTTTTCTAACCAGTATCCTATTTCCTTATAGTGCACAGACTATCTTGACACTCAGCTTCCATCACTTCCCCATCACCCTACCTCCTTGTGAACATGCATCTAGTCACAGCATCAACATTAAGATTTTCTGAAGCAAAACACTTATATTACAGGCATCAACTCAGCACAACCAGGTTTATATACAAAATGCAACCCTCATTCTCTTCCACAAATCAAGAACTTTAGATAAGAACATTTTTGCCTTTAAACTTGGGGGGAAATATCAGTGCTGCCAGCAGGGCAATTTGTTTTCCAACAGTCAGAGAAAAACCCCCAAAAATAGTTAAACGTATACATTAGTCCTCAACAATCATGTTAGCTAGGCAGTGGTTTTGTATTTGCCTAGCACATGGCTGATTAATGTTACTCCTGGGGGAATTCTGAGCCACTGCATGTGCGCAGAATTTATGTCCCCCGCAGATTTCTTTGCTTCCCTGCACAAAAATGACTTCCCTGTGCTTCCCTGCCAGAAACCTGCAAGAGCAGTCACACACCACTCCCTAGCTGCCCAGGAACATCGTTTCAGGCACCCAGAGCAGCCAGCAGAGAGGTAAATCACAGCAGGGCTGGGGATGCCCCACCCAGTGGCTCCTACCCTGAGCCAGGACCAGCTGCTAGTCCCAGCTGGGCTGGAGTCAGGAGAGGATGAGACTTCCTCTTCCCCTGCAAGACTTATCTCACCCCCAGAAACCTCCCCCAGCTGCAGGAAGCTCAGCATCCTCCCCTGCTTCCCACCCCCATCACTCCTCAGCTACGGGGGGGTCGCTGTACAGGGAGCTGCTCCCCCATCCGCCCAACCCTCCTATATCCAGACCTCCCATTCACAGACACCCTCACCAAGCCTCCCCCCCGTACAACCAGAACCTCCCTAGCTCTCCTACCCAAACCTTACCCCATTGATCCTCAATCCCTGCATCTAGAGCCCCCTGCGCCCAGAAGCCCTGCCTCTGGATCCCAACCCCTGCACCCAGACCACCCTGCACTCAAACCCTCACCATGATGAGTCCTACGCCCCTGCACCCCTCTGAGCCCCCACACCACTGACCCCCAATTAGCTTCACCCAGACCCCCACTCCCCCAGCACCCAGACCCCTCCACTGAGCCCCAACCACTTCACCTGGAAGCCCCTGCAGAGTCCCATTGCCCCTGCACCTGGAACCCCGACCCCCAACAATCCTCTGTGCATCCAGATCCCCTGCACACCTAGACCCCCCACTGAGCTGCCTGTACACAGATTGTCCCACAGAATCCTCTCACCCCACATCAGGATCCCCCACACTGAGCCCCTCCATACTTGCAGTCTGCCTGTTTGAGCCTGCATGCCCCACACGTGGTGTGCCTGGCACAAATGGGCAGGGCCCCAGCATGTTTCTGGGGTATGCCCAGGCCTTGTTCTGTTTCAGGGTTGGGTGCAGCCTCACCACTGAGTCCAGGGCACGGGGTGAGGAGGCTGCAGGGTGATCTCCCATCTTCATGCAGCCAGTGGCCTGTGCTCCCCACTACCATGCTGGAGCCTCTGCATTTGTTAATTGAAACTTGCAGAATTTAAAAATATCATGCGCAGAATTTTTAATGTTTTGGCACAACATTTTTATTTTTTTTGGCACAGAATGCCTTCAGGAGTATTAATGTGTAGCAAGTGTCTTTATAGTATCGTAATATTTTTGCCACAGAAAAGGACATATGTTTAACAAGAGCCAGTCAGCAAACTTTGAAACAAACTAACACATACAACAATTACGAGATGAAGTGTTTTTTTAAGCTATAACATGGTGACAGGAAGTCCAGAATAAATAGGTCTTAAGTAGGGCTGTCAAACGATAAAAAAAAAAATTGCAATTAATCACAAGATTAAAAATATTGTCATGATTAATCACAATTTTAATTGCACCATTTAATAATAACAGAACACCATTTATTTAAATATTTTGGTTGGGGAGGGGGAGTGTGTGTGTATATTTTTGGGGGGCACTGTCTCTTTAAGCAGAGTATTCAGGAGCCTGAACACTTTTTCAACCAGCAGCAGTTGCTATCTGCAGCACTCACTCCTGAGCCAGCAGCAGACAGGTTCCCCCTGTTCCCCGACCCCAGCTCAGCGCAGCACACAGAAAGCAGGCTCTGGGTCTGGAGCAGCTTGGCCAGGGATGGTTCCATGGGGGTGGGGTGGGGTGGGGTGGGGGGGGGTAAGAGCAGCAGTGGAGCAAGGCAGCAGGAGGAGGGGCACTCATGCCCCGGAGGCACGCAGCAGCACCCCTTGAGCACCGCACCATGGTGGGTGATTAATGCTGGTTAAAAAAACACATGTTAATGTGTTCTGAGTTATTCACATGCAAAACTGCAATTGACAGCCCCAATTATTTTTTTATTACAAATATTTGCATTTTAAAAAAGAAAAAAAGATCATGCTTCTACTTGAAGATTGCACCAAGGGGCATGAAGACGTTTAGCATAACTGGCATATAATTACCTTGCAACGCCGGCTACAACAGTGCCAAGAGAACACCTGTTCTCACTTTCAGGTGATGATGTAAATAAAAAGCTGGCAACATTATCTCCCATAAATGTACACGAACTTGTCTGTCTTAGCAATTGGCTGAAGAAGTAGCAGGACTGAGTGGACTTGTAGGCTCCAATTTTTTATATTGTTTTGTTTTTGAGTACAGTTATGTAAAAAAAAAAAGTTATTTGTAAATTGCATTTTCATGATAAAGAGATTGAACTACAGTACTTCTGAGGTGAACTGAAAAATACAGTTCACTTTGTGTTGTGTTGTAACTGATATCAACATATTTGAAAATATAAAAAAAATCCCAAAATATTTATAATAAATTTAAATTGGTATTCTATTATTGTTTAACAGTGCGATTAAAACTGTGATTAATGATGATTAATTCTTTTAATCTAGTTTGTTTTTCATTCATCACTTGAGTGAACTATAATTGACAGCCCTAGTCTTAAGCACCACAACTGATCCTACAAACCAGGTACATATGAGAAGAGATGGCTATACGATCTATCACAGCCAAAAATTCATTCATTAGAAAATGCTGAAGCGATTCCAAGCACAATCTGATACACAACACTGCCAAAATGAGGTGGAGCTGCACGTTGATTTAGGGTGAGATTTGGGCTGGAGGGAGTAACGAGGGAGCCTCTGGAAAGGCAACTGGAGTTTAGAGTACTGGCTAAATTAATAGAACTGTCCAAACCCCAAAAGGTGTAAACAGCCCCATCTGCAGCCAGCAAACAATGACCCTGAACAAGAGTCTCTCAAAAACAACTCCAGAGGACGTAAACGTACATTAGATGTAAACGTACATCTACCAATAACCCATCGCCCCCACCCCGCACACGCACGCACACACACGGAGGTGGGGGAGGAGAGCTCTACATACCTAGCAATACCCCCTCCCCAGACCCCACCCCTTCACTGCAACAGCTGTCCAGACTAAGACCGAAAATAGCATCCCTACGCTCCTGCAGTTTGGTGACACACCGACGCACAAACTGATCCCCTGACTAGAAGTCTAGCCCCCCACGACAGTCCATAATCGCCAGCGGCACCACCCAGGGCAGCGGACGAGCCGCAGCTCCGCTCTCACCTGGGACGCAATCACTCTGGCAAGGCCCCTCCTTCCCACAGAGCAGCTACCTCCCACGGCTTTGGCGGACCCCTGGGACGCACCCAAGCCCCTCGCCCAGGGGAGGGACTGGACATGCCTCCCCCGGCCCAGACCCCTCTCCCCTGGCCGCGCCTTAGAGGCGGGGTTTCACCCACCTCCCATGGGGCAGGGGTGGGGCTGGACTCCTAGGGCACCAGCGATGCCCTAGCCCGGCCTCCTCAGGGCCCAGCCCACCCCGGCACGGGGCGCCCCCCCGGCCCCGCTTACCTCGGCTGAGATCAAGCGGGACGTTCTCCTCGCCGCTATCATTCCGACCTGTGTGGGGGGGAGAAGCGGAGAGCCCGTTAACCTGGGCGGGGAGGGAGTGATGGGGCCGGGGGAGCAGCAGCGGCGCCTCCCGCCGGGCCTAGCCGGGCTCCTTACCTCGGATGCGGAGGTGCCTCAGCGAGCGGGCGCGCAGGTTCACCGCCATGTTTACGGCCCCGCAGTCACAACACCGGAAACCTCGCCCTCTCTCGCGAGGAGACCGAGCCGCCGCCGCCGACGACGACTCCCGCGGCCCCCACCGGCCTGTCGCGAGGGGGCGCGGGAACGCGCGGCGGCGAGCGCGAGGAGCGGGGCGCTCAGTGGGGCCTGGCGCCAAGGAATGGCCCTGGCGTGCCAGAGGGTAGCTGGCGGAGCTCAGCGAGGCCCCGGCCTGGGCTCCCCCGCCTTTAGAGAGGAGGCCGTCAGGACACCCACACACACACATCGCCCCGCCCCGGCTCGGGGGCTTTCCCTCGGCACCCTCCAGGGGGCGTTTCCCTCCATTCGCTGCCCCCTTTTCCCACCAGGGCAGGGGGTGTCTCTTCACCCCCTGCACATTCGTATGATTTATGACGTCCACCATGGGGGCAGCCGCCTTCAGGGGTGTGGGGGGTCCCCTGGCCCCACAGCTTTAGCAGCAGAGTTGGGGGCCTCTTCGTAGCGCCTAGCTCGCTCCCAAACCTTTGTATGCTGTCTGCTCCCCGCCCCCACCGAGTCTTTCACAATATTGCAAAGCCCAGCATTCAAAAATCCCGAGATATGACTTAAAATTGTGAGGTTTTTTGATATATATAAGGGTGCTTCCTGGGGTCCTTGTTTACTGGGTACGCTTGAAACACGTGTTCACCCTCCTCTGTAACCATGAGGGCTGGAGGCTTTTTTTCTTTTTCTTTCTTTTTTTAAATTGGGAGCTGGAATTCTCACTGCATTCCAGGAGCTAGGGCTTTAAAAACACCGAATGTCCCCAGACTCATAACAAAAATCATAATTGGTAAAAGTCAGTGTTGCCAACAAGTCACTAGACCAGATTGCTGCTGTTTAAAATACTTTTGCAGCCTTGTAACAGACTTCCCAGCAGCTTTACCTCTGACCTGCTAAGTGGTGAAAATGAAAGTGTTGATGAAAAGGCCCAAAATGGCAGATTCAAAGAAACATTTTAAAACACTCCAGACTGCCCCTGTCAACTTACCCTGTTGTGCTGCCTTCAGTCTAATTCTACACCTTTGTAGAAAATGTGGCAAAATGCCTTCTTTTCCAGGAGAGCTTGCAGTGCTCGAAGCTGACTTCCTACAAAATTGTTTCAGCTAAACAACTAAAGATGGTGGTTGGGTTTGTCATGTGACATTACTTTTTTGACTCCCATCACAAAAACGCCACACCTTCTATACCTCATGCCTGCCCTATTCAGGCAAAAGCCTAAATAAGCAGAAGTGATTTACAACATGTGCTAAAGGTCAGGAAACTCTGCTTCTGAAGGACCACAGATGAAGCAAGTTCTTAGCGGATGGCCCTACGCATAAGAACACCAATGTCCTGATATTTCAATCTGCGTTACCTCAAATATCTCAAGTAGGGTTGCCAGTTTTGGTTGGATGTATTCCTGGAGGTTTCATCACATGACATGAACTTTAATTAAAGATTAATATTTAATTCCTGGAGAGTCCAGGACAATCCTGGAGGGTTGGCAACACTAGTCTCAAGTGATTTTAATTGCTCAGGTCACTAATGGGAAGAAAGGTGTTTTCTCACACAGCCAGGATAGAAAACCATATGGAGCTGTATAGATCAAGGTGAACACCTTGAATTGCATCTGCAAGCAAATAAGAAGTTAGGATAACAGCTTTGTGCCCTGCAGCTGACACTACTAACTAAGCAGATTACTAGCCATTCTCCTCTCTCTGAAGTCTACCCGGCATCCCTGGAACAACTGGAAGGCTAGAGGTATCCTGAATTCTGAACTTTGGCAAATGATGGCTATACTCCTTCAATATCAGGAGAGTCACTACCTTGTCCACCATCTCACCATGCTTCCTCTCATCCTAGCCCTTTTTCCCACTAGAAATCAAAAGACCACTGGACCAGGGGGATGAGGTGGACGAGGCTTTCTTCCGGCAACTAACGGAAGTTATTAGATCGCAGGCCCTGGTTCTTATGGGAGACTTCAATCACCCTGATATCTGCTGGGAGAGCAATATAGCAGTGCACAGATAATTCAGGAAGTTTTTGGAAAGTGTAGGGGACAATTTCCTGGTGCAAGTGCTGGAGGAACCAACTAGGGGCAGAGCTCTTCTTGACCTGCTGTTCACAAACAGGGAAGAATTAGTAGGGGAAGCAAAAGTGGATGGGAACCTGGGAGGCAGTGACCATGAGATGGTAGAGTTCAGGATCCTGACACAGGGAAGAAAGGAGAGCAGCAGAATACAGACCCTGGACTTCAGAAAAGCAGACTTTGACAACCTCAGGAAACTGATGGGCAGGATCCCCTGGGAGAATAACATGAGGGGGAAAGGAGTCCAGGAGAGCTGGCTGTATGTTAAAGAATCCTAATTGAGGTTACAGGGACAAACCATCCCGATGTGTAGAAAGAATAGTAAATATGGCAGGTGACCAGCTTGGCTTAACAGTGAAATCCTTGCTGATCTTAAACACAAAAAAGAAGCTTACAAGAAGTGGAAGACTGGACAAATGACCAGGGAAGAGTATAAAAATATTGCTCGGGCATGCAGGAGTGAAATCAGGAAGGCCAAATCACACCTGGAGTTGCAGCTAGCAAGAGATGTTAAGAGTAACAAGAAGGATTTCTTCAGGTATGTTAGCAACAAGAAGAAAGTCAAGGAAAATGTGGGCCCCTTCCTGAATGAGGGAGGCAACCTAGTGACAGAGGATGTGGAAAAAGTTAATGTGCTCAATGCTTCTGTCTTCACAAACAAGGTCAGCTCCCAGACTACTGCACTGGGCAGCACAGCATGGGGAGGAGGTGACCAGCCCTCTGTGAAGAAAGAAGTGGTTCGGGACTATTTAGAAAAGCTGGACGAGCACAAGTCCATGGGGATGTGCTGCATCCGAGAGTGCTAAAGGAGTTGGTGAATGTGATTGCAGAGCCATTGGCCATTATCTTTGAAAACTCATGGCGATCAGGGAAAGTCCCGGATGACTGGAAAAAGGCTAATGTAGTGCCCATCTTTAAAAAAGGGAAGAAGGAGGATCCTGGGAACTACAAGCCAGTCAGCCTCACCTCAGTCCCTGCAAAAATCATGGAGCAGGTCCTCAAAGAATCAATTTTGAAGCACTTAGAGGAGAGGAAAGTGATCAGGAACAGTCAGCATGGATTCACCAAGGGCAAGTCATGCCTGACTAATCTAATTGCCTTCTATGAAGAGATAACTGGCTCTGTGGATGAGGGGAAAGCAGTAGATGTGTTGTTCCTTGACTTTAGCAAAGCTTTTGACATGGTCTCCCACAGTATTCTTGCCAGCAAGTTAAAGAAGTATGGGCTGGATGAATGGACTATAAGGTGTTTAGAAAGCTGGCTAGATTGTCGGGCTCAATGGGTAGTGATCAAGGCTCCATGTCTAGCTGGCAGCCGGTATCAAGTGGAGTGCCCCAAGGGTCGGTCTTGGGGCCGGTTTTGTTCAATATCTTCATTAATGATCTGGAGGATGGTGTGGATTGCACCCTCAGCAAGTTTGCAGATGACACTAAACTGGGAGGAGAGGTAGATATGCTGGAGGGTAGGGATAGGATACAGAGGGACCTAGACAAATTAGAGGATTGGGCCAAAAGAAATCTGATGAGGTTCAACAAGGACAAGTGCAGAGTCCTGCACTTAGGACGGAAGAATCCCATGCACCACTACAGACTAGGGACTGAATGGCTAGGCAGCAGTTCTGCAGAAAAGGATCTAGGGGTTACAGTGACTAGAAGCTGGATATGAGTCAACAGTGTGCCGTTGTTGCCAAGAAGGCCAATGGCATTTTGGGATGTGTAAGTAGGGGCATTGCCAGCAGATCGAGGGACGTGATTGTTCCCCTCTAATCGACATTGGTGAGGCCTCATCTGGAGTACTGTGTCCAGTTTTGGGCCCCACACTACAAGAAGGATGTGGATAAATTGGAGAGAGTCCAGCGAAGGGCAACAAAAATGATTAGGGGTCTGGCTCTGTGGATGAGGGGAAAGCAGTAGATGTGTTGTTCCTTGACTTTAGCAAAGCTTTTGACATGGTCTCCCACAGTATTCTTGCCAGCAAGTTAAAGAAGTATGGGCTGGATGAATGGACTATAAGGTGTTTAGAAAGCTGGCTAGATTGTCGGGCTCAATGGGTAGTGATCAAGGCTCCATGTCTAGCTGGCAGCCGGTATCAAGTGGAGTGCCCCAAGGGTCGGTCTTGGGGCCGGTTTTGTTCAATATCTTCATTAATGATCTGGAGGATGGTGTGGATTGCACCCTCAGCAAGTTTGCAGATGACACTAAACTGGGAGGAGAGGTAGATATGCTGGAGGGTAGGGATAGGATACAGAGGGACCTAGACAAATTAGAGGATTGGGCCAAAAGAAATCTGATGAGGTTCAACAAGGACAAGTGCAGAGTCCTGCACTTAGGACGGAAGAATCCCATGCACCACTACAGACTAGGGACTGAATGGCTAGGCAGCAGTTCTGCAGAAAAGGATCTAGGGGTTACAGTGACTAGAAGCTGGATATGAGTCAACAGTGTGCCGTTGTTGCCAAGAAGGCCAATGGCATTTTGGGATGTGTAAGTAGGGGCATTGCCAGCAGATCGAGGGACGTGATTGTTCCCCTCTAATCGACATTGGTGAGGCCTCATCTGGAGTACTGTGTCCAGTTTTGGGCCCCACACTACAAGAAGGATGTGGATAAATTGGAGAGAGTCCAGCGAAGGGCAACAAAAATGATTAGGGGTCTGGAACACATGACTTATAAGGAGAGGCTGAGGGAACTGGGATTGTTTAGTCTGAGGAAGAGAAGAATGAGGGGGGATTTCATAGCTGCTTTCAACTACCTGAAAGGGGGTTCCAAAGAGGATGGATCTAGACTGTTCTCAGTGGTAGCAGATGACAGAACGAGGAGTAATGGTCTCAAGTTGCAGTGGGGGAGGTTTAAGTTGGATATTAGGAAAAACTTTTTCACTAGGAGGGTGGTGAAACACTGGAATGCGTTACCTAGGGAGATGGTGGAATCTCCTTCCTTAGAAGTCTTTAAGGTCAGGCTTGACAAAGCCCTCGCTGGGATGATTTAGTTGGGGATTGGTCCTGCTTTGAGCAGGGGGTTGGACTAGATGACCTCCTGAGGTCCCTTCCAACCCTGATATTCTATGGTTCTATGAAAAGAGGCTATCATCCAGGTTTGACAAAAAGTAGACAAGGTGCATATCAATAGCATTGCAACACAAAACTTTTCATAATTTACCCTAGTGACAATGCAACTTTGGAGAACCCTAAAATACAGAGCTCTTGGGTCAATAGACAAAGTTCCAATACCTCCCTTTGAGATCACACAGAGAAGAATGAAATCATTCAAGCAATCTCATCTACCCAAGGCAGCGTCTTCCAATGATTCAACGGAGCTTTGGTGTCCATACCAAAGACACTTAAGATTTATCTAAATCTCCAGAGTCCATCAATCTCTATCAGTGGACTAAGGACATGATTTGTTCCTGTGAATTTTTTTTTTTAATTGACTAATCTCATCCAACAGCAGAGCCTGATCCAAAGCTTATTGAAGTCAATGAATGCTCACATGGATTTCAGTAGGCTTTGGGTGGGGCCCATAAGGCCTGGAAAGATTTAATTTAATTTCATATATAAATTATGTGGGCCCAAGCTAAAAACTGCATTTGTAAGTGATTCTTCTATCACTTTTGCAGGGAGTGTAGCAAGATAATGCAATTATTAAAAGAATTATGGCAAGTAGTTTACATCCACGATTTCACTTACCGTAACATTTATAATCTGATAGAAAATATTCTCCATATTTTAAACATTTGACTTTTAAATCCACCCATTTGTGAAAAATAGCTGTTTATTAAGCAGAAGAAGAGTTTAAAAGACTTAGCACACAAGCCATGACATTAAACTATGAACACACAAATTTAAAATAATAGCATGAGTTTCCTCAGGTGAGCTCTGCACTTCTCAAAGTGCAGTTTTACTCTGAAAAGTGTCTATATAAAAATGACACCTTCTTACTCCACAGATCATCATCCTCTCTGTATTTTTTTAATCAGATCTTCAGCCAGTACTGGTATCTCCTCCTTCTAACTTTAGTGACTAAAATGAGTTTTGACTACTGTTTGCAGAGCCAACCCAGCAAAAATTGAATGAGCTACAGATTGTATTCTACTCATACATCATCAACATAATTATTTACTGAATTTCAGTCAGTTACATACCTCTGCAAATCAATTGAAGGCAACAGATGGCACAGATGTAATTGAAGGCCTAATTTAACTTTCAGTACCTTTATTATTGGTAATGGTATGAGCTTGCTTGACTAGCAGATCTTTAAAAAAAAAATCCCTTTGCTTGTAAACTGAGCACTGATATGAAAATCGTCTTGTCTTTACAGGGATTCTAGCAAGCATGTTTGATTAAAAAAAACATATGACTATACCATTAAAATTGACTTCCATGTTCTTTGTTAACTTTTAAAAATTAACTTAATTCTTCTGAAAGCCATGGGATTGAGAGCTCTGGATATCAAAGTCTGGTCTATCCATAGAACTGGGGCAATGTAGTTCTCACTTCCTCATACAGCTTTGTCAATATACCTCACACTTTAGCCTGTAAATGTGAGAGAAGGTGTCAGGGTTATAGTGTCAATTGCACCTTAGACCCTTAGTCCCTCTTGAGTGCACCCTGAGAGAACTGGGTTACAACACCTCACTATAGCTAGAATGATACAGTACAACCACTCTTAAACTGGCTCTCTTGGCTGCAGCCCCTTGGTTTCCAACCATATTAACAACATAGGCCCAGCTTGATTTTAGCACCTGTTTTCCTCCAGAAGCCTGTGGCAGTATAACTTTGCAGCTACAAAGAAATAGCATCTTCAAAACAACGCATTACTTATTCATTCCTCAAAGCTATAAAACACATAGAGCAAAAGGTAAAACCAATAAAAGGCCCACACATATGGGTCTTTTTTATATCTTTGATCCTAGGTTCAGTCTTAGGAAGGGGGTAATCCATTCTAGCCTGGATGGAGCCAAAGAAGGGATATTCCTCCTTAGTTCCCCGCTTCTTTGTTTCCTCAAGGAGCTTTATCTTTGCCATTATCTTGTTAGGACCATCAAGTGATTAAAAAAAATCAATCCCGATTAATTGCACTGCTAAACAATAATAGAATACCATTTATTTAAATATTTTTGGATGTTTTTACATTTTCAAATATGTTGATTTCAATTACAACACAGAATACAAAGTGTACAGTGCTCACTTTATATTTATTTTTTATTACAAATATTTGCACTGTAAAAAACAAAAAAAATTATTTTTCAATTCACCTAATATAAGTACTACAGTGCAATCTCTTTATCATGAAAGTTGAACTTTCAAATGTAGAATTAAGTATAAAAAATAACTGCATTCAAAAATATCCACTCAGTCCTACTTCAGCCAGTCACTCAGACAAACAAGTTTAGTTACAATTTGCAGGCGATAATGTTGCCTGCTTCTTCTTTACAATGTCATCTGAAAGTGAGAAAAGACGTTCGCATGGCACTGTTTGTTGCCGGCATTGCAAGATGCGCTATGCAGATGCGCTAAAGATTCATATGTCCCTTCAGGCTTCAACTATCATTCCTGAGGACATGCATCCATGCTAATGACGGGTTCTGCTTGATAACGATCCAAAGCAGAGCGACCCGAAACATGTTCATTTTCATCATCAGAGTCAGATGCCACCAGCAGAAGGCAGATTTTCTTTTTTGGTGGTTCGGGTTCTGTAGTTTCTGCATCTGAGTATTGCTCTTTTAAGACTTCTGAAAGCATGCTTCACACCTTGTCCCTCTCAGATTTTGGACAACACTTCAGATTCTTAAATCTTGAGTGGAGAGTGCTGTCACTATTTTTAGAAATCTCACATTGGTACCTTCTTTGTGTTTTGTCTAATCTGCTGTGAAAGTATTCTTAAAACGAACATGTGCTGGGTCATTATCCAAAACTGCTATAACATGAAATATATGGCAGAATGTGGGTAAAATAGAGCAGGAGACATACAATTCTCCCCCAAAGAGTTCAGTCACACATTTTATTAACTTTTTTTTTTTAACAAGCATCATCGGCATGGAAGCATGACCTGTGGAATGGTGATCGAAGCAGGAAGGGGCATACAAATGTTTAGCATATCAGGCACGTAAATACCTTGCAATGCCGGCTACAAAAGTGCCATGTGAACACCTGTTCTCACTTTCAGGTGACACTCTAAATAAGAAGCGGGCAGCATTATCTCCCATAAATGTAAACAAACTTGTTTGTCTTAGTGATTGACTGAACAAGAAGTAGGACTGAGTGGACTTGTAGGCTCTAAAGTTTTACATTGTTTTGTTTTTGAGTACAGTTATGCAACAAAAAAATCTACATTTGTAAGTTACACTTTCACTATAAAGAGATTGTACTACAGTACTTGTATGAGGTGAACTGAAAAATACTATTTCTTTTGTTTATAATTTTACAGTGCAAATATTTGTAATAAAAATAATAATATAAAGTGAGCTCTGTACACTTTGTATTCTGTGTTGTAATAGAAATCAATATATTTGAAAATGTAGTAAAACATCTGAAAATATTTAATAAATTTCAATTGGTGTTCTATTGTTTAACAGTGCAATTAATTTTTTTAAGTTAATCGCATGAGTTAACTGCGATTAATTGACAGCCCTAGTTCTTGTGGTTTCCCCTTTTATCTCCTTTGATTTAACTGGTGGCCTACAGGCAAATTAATATCAAACAGATAACCTGAGGGGTATATGCTATTTATAAAAAATACTACACATAACTCCCTCACTCTCCAAATATGGTAATTTCTATTTCCATATCCAGCCAATCCTGAAAATGGCATAAAAGAGTGCAGTTATGATAATGGTTTCATGATATGGAATTGTGTTCACTAGGAAATGTACCAGGATTAATTCATTTCACACAGGCCGCTAAAATGCCATGTAATGGCATTTAGTCACTACTAACCTCTCGTCTGTATTTAAACCCAGGTGTGCTGAAACTCGGGGTGCTAGGGATTGGTAACAACCAAATACAAGGTTTTTGCTTTCAGCACTCCCATTATAAAAATTGTTCTAGCACCGCTGTTTGAACCTGTGAGCTACAAATTATAAACTATTAATCCCATTACCAGTGCCATACAGACACTTACTGACTGTGTTAAAAAGAACTCCACCACTATTCTCCCCAAAAATAGGGCTAGTAACAAAAGAGTAAGTTTTTAATTGTCGGATAATGTTTTGTTTTGCTGTTGCAGAACAAGTCAGTCAGCCAGTGGAGGGAACACAGTTTAACCAATGAACTCCATCCCACCGCTCTTCTAACAAAAACAGAAATTACCTATGATGATGACACACAAAGCAGTGTCATAACCAATGGGAGCCATATTTATGTCCACTCCATCGAAGACAAGGGGAAAACCAATGTTTGCAACATTAAAAAAAAGGTTGAGGTTTTATTTTTAAGCTTCAATTATTACAAAAAGAGTAAATAATGAAAAATACAGTAGCTTTAACTTGCACTTGGATATTTGCCACGTGTCCACAGAAGCATGCTGCAGAATGAGTCTGCTTCCCAATCCAGTGACTTGTGAAACTCATGCCCTGGAAAGAGCTGCCTTCTCAGGATTGGGAACAGCACAACTTGGATCCTTCTGTACTGCCCACTCTCCTCTTGTTTAACAGGTAATGCAGAAGAAAAAATGATGACACTGATCTGAGAGGTCATGTGTATGAGAAAGCTTTACCTGTTAAACAAGTATAATTATACCAATATAAAAAGAAAAGGAGTACTTGTGGCACCTTAGAGACTAACAAATTTATTTGCGTATAAGCTTTCATGAGCTACAGCTCACTTCACTGGATGCACGTGCATCCGATGAAGTGAGCTGTAGCTCCCGAAAGCTTATGTTCAAATAAATTTGTTAGTCTCTAAGGTGCCACAAGTACTCCTTTTCTTTTTGCGGATACAGACTAACACGGTTGCTACTCTAAAACCTATACCAAAATAGTTAAACTGCTATCGTTATACAGGTGTAATGCTCCATGTGGACACTCTTATTCCAGAATAAGATTGGTGCTTTTTTTTTTGTTTAGTTTAAACCCCTTTCAAAGAGACATGCCTCAGATTCAGCAAAACAGCATGACCTAATTGGATATGATACCAACGCAGCACTATAAAAGTTTGTCATTCTTTAAAATAGGAACAATATACAGTCCTAACTGATTGCAACCAGGTAAAATATACTGTATGTCTAGTTATGGAAAAAAAATAATTTAAAAAATGCACATAACCATGCAGTATAAAATATAAAAACTCTGACAGCTTAAAGCTTTTCAAGTGACACAACAGGTCTTGCTAACTTATATATACTATGTGGTTTGGTTAACTCTTGCTTATGCAATCATGCATTTATGGGTCTATTTTTGTAAAGTTATTCATGGCATTGTGCACCACATAAGCTCTGAAAAGCTGCAGATATTGACTCTGCCTGTTCTTGACATATTAATAATGGAAATTTGCTCTGAGGCAAAAGACTTTAAGAAACAAAACTGTAGCTCGAGATTTAAAGTGTTGCCACAGAGAGGAGGATGTATATAAATGAGGCTCTTCACCAACCCAAATTGGAAATCACCTGATTCAAAACTTTAGTGACTGCAGAGACAATTTTCTTTTAAATTTTGAGTCTGTTCTTCTGAAAGTTGCAGTCACATCTGCAGAAGCCTTTGACTATGTGCTTGGGTAGTGACTGGAAAAATGCTAACAACATATTTATACCAATATTCTTTTACATTCATATAACTGTATGAAAATGGATGAACTCCCTGAGAATGCTTACTGGACTCAATGTGCAGCATGAGAACTGGCTACCTTCATACAGTCAGTATGAAATGGCTTATTGTGACCATCCATTCTAGTAATGAAAGGGGTAGAAAAAAGGGATGGGATGCAAAAGAAAACAACTGATACTTTTTATTGTTTTTCAGCTGGCCCCAGTGAGACATGTGGTTATGGCTTTCTTACACCTTACAGCCTCCCTGTTTGAACTCTGAAGGAAGTTCCCCGGGTGATAGTGAGAGAAGGAAAGTGCATTTGGCCTAATTTCAGATTCTATTGGATAAGTGGAATGAAACTCAAAATACCAGAATCATAGTCCTCTTTAGTGGTTGCTGAATCACTGAGCCTCTGCTGCTGTCACCCACTGAGTTAAGAATCTTGCACAAAAAGAGTGTTTAAACAGCAGAGCCATAAAAAAAATATGAACGTGCGGGGGGCAGGGACACAGGAGCAGGTGAGCAGTGAAGAGGGATCAAGAAAACAAGGGACAACGAAGCAGAAGAGCAGGGGACAGAGCATCCTGGTCAAAGAATCAGGGGACAGTGGAACAATTAATAGTGATAGAAATTTAGGAGAGCACAGGATAGGGACAGGGAGAGGAATAGGACAGAGAAGCCGACAGCATGGGGCAGCGCTCCTGGCAGGGAAAGGAGTATGGTGCCAAAGAGATAGCACTTCTTCAAATCAACACAGAGACAGGAGACTGCAAAAGACTTGGAAATAGTGTCCAGAGTAGAAGAGCGAGCTGGGGAGAGTGCCCAAAGTGCCTGGAGAGCTGGCAGAACAGGGAACTAGGGAATGTGGCCCTTCCATCCGTCAGGAGGAAAAGGAGACAGGACTCTCAGTTTGTGTGTGTGCACATTTTGGAAACAGTTCCCACCTAAAATGCATGCGTATAAATGGGAGAAGCAGGGAGCTTTTCCTGCTACGAGTTTGAAAATCAGAAGTCAGGCCAAAAACGGATTAGAAAAAAAAGCCAGGTTTAATGATTGTTGGGTTTTTTTATTGCCTCATAATGCTTGTGCTTACCGAGCTGGCAATATTGCTGCTCTCAGGCTGCTGCTTTATCTAAAGGACATTGTAAATGTCCTATTCAAATAGCAGCAAAATCCCGAAAAACAAACAAACCCTATGTTGATATCAGGACCCGGGGAATGTAGATAATACAATTTTAGAATTTTCCCCTATTTTTTTGCTGCATTCTACAATATTCTGTAAATTCTAAGGTTTTGTTTAAATACAGTTGTCTTATAAGGTTGCAGCCACCCAAGCATAAACAGATATGCTGTGCAACTGGTTTGCATAAAACTGACCCCAATTCAGTGAAACACTTAAGCATGTGTTTACCTTATATTTAACATTGAAGTCATTTGGACACCCAAAATTAGTGAACACTTTTGACAATCTTGGCCTTCCTCTGTTGATACCTCTTTTCCTCATCTCAGAAATAGGAATTATAATATTTTCCTATCTCACAAGAGAATTGTGAAGATAATTAATATTCATGAGTATCTCAGATTTTATTGTGATAAGAGCCATAAAGAAACCCAGAGGAAAGAAATAATTCTGTATTCAGTGCAGAGTTTGGAAAGTGTACTGTAAAAGATTCAGGGGCCACTAACTGAATGATGAGGATTGAACAGTTCCTTTAGTTTCACCTTATGCACTGAATGAGGCAGGGATTCTGTGGAAAAAAATAGTATGTCATGTAATGCACAATTAAAGACAATAAGATACATATCCACAAAAGTTGCACAGACAAGCTGTCATAAATATAAAGGGAAGGGTAAACACCTTTAAATCCCTCCTGACCAGAAGAAAAACCCTTTCACCTGTAAAGGGTTAAGAAGCTAGGATAACCTCGCTGGCACCTGACCGAAATGACCAATGAGGAGACAAGATACTTTCAAAGCTGGAAGGGGGGGAGACACAAAAGGTTCTCTCTGTCTGTGTGGTTTTTTGCCAGGACCAGAGCAGGGATGCAGGTCAGAACTCCTGTAAAGGGCTAATAAGCAATCTAGTTAGATATGTGTTAGATTCTGTTTTGTTTAAATGGCTGATAAAATAAGTTGTGCTGAATGGAATGTATATTCCTGTTTTTGTGTCTTTTTGTAACTTAAGGTTTTGCCTAGAGGAATTCTCTATGTTTTGAATCTGATTACCCTGTAAGGTATTTACCATCCTGATTTTACAGAGGTGATTCTTTTACTTTTTCTTCAATTAAAATTCTTCTAAGAACCTGATTGCTTTTTCATTGTTCTTAAGATCCAAGGGTTTGGGTCTGTGTTCACCTATGCAAATTGGTGAGGATTTTTATCAAGCGTTCCCCAGGAAAAGGAGTGTAGGGTTTGGGAGGATTTTGGGGGGAAAGATGTTTCCAAGTGGGCTCTTTACCTGTTATATATTTGTTAGATGCTTGGTGGTGACAGCAATAAAGTCCAGGGGCAAAAGGTAAAATAGTTTGTACCTTGGGGAAGTTTTAATCCAAGCTGGTAAAAATAAGCTTAGGGGTTTTTTCATGCAGGTCCCCACATCTGTACCCTAAAGTTCAGAGTGGGGAAGGAACCTTGACACAAGCTTAATTCTGGCATTTCCTAACTTTAATGATTTTCTTGTAAGGCACAGTTTTTATGGTATAGGTTGGAGCTATGATGTACGTGTATTAGCGGTTGGATTAGGTTACTATAGAAAGGCCACACCCTTCTCCTGGCCCAGTCAGCTCCTTCAGAATCTAAATTTTCATTTACAATTTTTTTTAAGTTTGTACCTTGGATTGCAAATATATCCATCTGAACATGAACAGACACAGTGCTCAAGTGTGCAGACAAACAGACTGAAGCTATAGCTCCCAAGAGTAAATTTGCCCCACCTCCACCAAAGGCCCTAAAAGCACTAGGATCTATGGGATTGGTGGTGGGAAGGGTAGTGCAATAGGACTCCCCAGAGAGATGTGGTTTATTAATATAGTGTGGGGAGTAGCCAGAGGAGCTGCAGTTATATGGATTAAAAAATAACCCTCCATTCAGGAATGCACAGAGAATCAATTGCTACTGTACAATCCATAGCCTGTAGTAAAAGCAGAGAAATGGCTCCAAAACCACTGAGTTGGAAGGAGAGTTCCTTTTCTCTCAGCACTCCTTGATACTCAGCCCTTTTCCCTGGACATGGCACAGGCAGCAACATCTGCTCCTAAGACAGATGCAAGCAAACTGATCCTATTTGACACAACCCGTTTTTTTTTTTAAAGCTGACGTTTAATTACCTGCTTTTTAATGTCAACTTTGTTAACTGTTTCATTGCTGAATACTTTAGCAGACATATCCAGCTACTCCAGGATTGTGGATGGAGTTTGGGATTATGAGGGTAGGAATGTTAGCAGACTACCAGCAACTTTCGCCTTCCCTTGGGAAGTTTTAAAGATGGCAGAATAGACTACATAAGAGAAAAGACCAAGATACAGTCTTTATTATGCTGTTCCATACTTCGTGTTTTTCAATAATATAGGCATAGACTTTTCTATCTGAAAGTTTTCCTGCTTACATTTCACATTTTAAAAAGTTATTACTAACAAAGTAATGTCACATCTGTAGTAGTACGCTGTCACATCAAGTGTAACATTGACTTACATATTGTTTGCTGCTCAGTGACAATTTTGGCAGAACGCAGTGCACCCACATTTCTCACTGGAAGTGCACACTTTCATTTAGAGAAAAAAAAAAGATTGGTTCCAGAGAATGGCACTGGTAAAATAAAAATAAGTTACTCCAGTGATTTGCTAGTATATTATGACACTTTTAATCAGTCTGAATGGGCCATGTTACGTTATGTTTTATAAAGTTGTATACTATCTATGTCTGTTATATTATGGTTATGAGAGATCATATGATTATTTGGAAACTGGAAGAAATATTCAAAATGTATTGCTAAAAGTCTCACTACTCACAAATTCACACCTGTACAGGGGGACAACAAGAGGCCCACGTACCACTCAAGTCCTACTTAAGCCCTTGTACTTGTCCTCTGCACAGGGGTAAATTGTACACAATGACTGGGGTCTGATTCCATTCTCACTGAAGTCATGTCATTGACTGTAAAAGGAACAAGACTGGACATTTACATAGGAAATCAACACAAATCTTTTTGTCAGTAATTAAAGGTGGCTAGGTATGAAAATATTTTTCCACTGGCTGGCAGGTAGCCCTATATTGTAGTGTCTGAATTCCAGCTGAGCCTTCTGTCACATCCCTATTTTGATACGCTGTCGTCAGTGCCTTTGAAAAATAAAACAGATTGCAGCTGCTAAATAGTTTAAAACATTCATGGTACTTAAGAGAGGCCAGATTTCACATTTGGATGCTAACAGTGGTGCTTAAATGCCTAAAATAGGTATTTGTGTGCCTATGTGCTGATGTGAACATTCAGATGCAGAACTGGAGGCTCTAATTCAGTGCAAAACTTCAAAACTGGCTCCAGATTATAAAAACCTGTGATTTTAGAATATTATTTAGACTATGGTTTACAGGTGGTTATGTGATGTTAAATCATGTTTGCTACTAAACATCGTAAAAAATGTGTTCTATTTCATTTTAAACTTGATATCCTTCTATGCCGTGACTACAGAGGAGATTAGGGACAATAACTGCTGTAGCTATCCTAGTGCAAGCCCTAGGGTGAAATCCTGGCTCTACTGAAATCAGTGGCAAAACTCCCACTGAGCCAAGATTTCACTCTGGTGTATGCAGGCTTAACTGCTATAAGCAGTAACTTTTACTTACTTTGGTTTCAAGCTTGGGTAAGCTGCACTATTGCAAGTCATAGTTTATAGCAGTTTTGCCTGTCTTCATCCGGGCTTTGCACTAATCCTACTACACTGGTGTTAGCTGGTTACTGATGGCCAAAATTCCCAATGTAGACAAGACCTGAGAAGCTACAAATAAAATCTCATTTTCTAAACATTTTGTTCTTCTGTGTTTGGGATTCATTGTTAATATTATTGTATTTTCAATGGACCCGATACGAATAACTGCAAAGTAATATTAATCATTTATTACATAACTTATTTTACTATAAAGACTTGCTTATTTGTATAATAGCATCATCAATGAAGCTGGCAGTTTTAGAAATAGGTTTTGTTAGTTAAGTTGCGTCCTTCCTTTAACTGACTCTAGTGTAAGAAAGCAATATTTAAAAGAAAAATCTCAGCATCAGAATGTTGCAATTTGAGACTATGTATATACATTAAATCGAGAGGCTGTTTCCCACCAGATTATACAATTATAAGAAGTAGATTTTCATGCCTAAACTAGAGTAATGACTTGGCAAATTCCCTTTAAACTAAACAGAGAGTAAAGCCTTAGGATAAACATCCTGAAAATCTGCTGAATAACAAACGATGTGCTATATAGTTAAGGAGAGCCTTCCATGGCTAGTATCTCAGAGTTCTGTACATAAAACACATAAAAAAACCGGATAAATTATGTTTATTATTGTATAATTATTATGTATTCAAAAATAACATATGAAACATTTAATGATTATTTTAGAGAACTACAGTCTGTTACTGGTACAGTATAAACTTTAGCAGTGGAGGCACATGGCCATGTTTATCACATTAATCCTGACTATTAAAATTGGAATATTGAGTCAATGATATATTGGCTTCTCTGCCACCCACTTCTATTTTCTGCTTTCACAACAATGATGCCTATCATTGGTGGTTACATTTCTTTTCATGATGCTGTCCTCCACAACGTGGGCAGTCCATGCCACCAGGGCCTACTGGCCCACATATCCTTTGTAGCCGTGAATTGGCATCTCTGGGTGAAGTTGCCTGATGAATTATTTTTATATGGACCAGTCGACTGTGGCAGAGGCAGAAAGGACACATTTGATGAAAATTTTAATTTCAGTTCAGATTACCCAAATATTAGTTGTGCTGATACATGACAAAGAGGAAATACCATTCAAAGCAATAAATCCAAAAGATCTAACGTTCGACATAGATTAACCAAAACTTGGTACATGTAGAAGGGTAATCACTGATGATAGCCATAACTTGTGACTAATCAGCTTTGGTGATGTTTTATGCCAATTGGAAATCCAGAGGAGATAGTACCCCCAATGAAGTTCACACTTTAACAATATTCAAGATTAATCATTATCATAGATGCAACCTGAATGGGAAAGAAAATGCAAAAATATTAGTATTGTATAATAATTTACTACTAACATAGATTTAAAAGTGATTTATTTCAGTTACATTACATGTAACAATTACTATATTGTTTGAAATGTGCAACATACCATCAGCAATATCATCGTAGATATCTCCATCACTGTAAATTTAGAAAGAGAAAAATATATTTGATCTTAAAAAAACCTCACATAGTATATATTATCATTTGCAAGTAGATACAAAATCAGGTAGCATGGTCTAGACACATATCAAGTAATTAAACACGGTTAAGGAAATACCATATTTATATATAGACTTCAGATATTTCTATATTTGGAAGGAACATTCCGAAATCAAGACAGGTGGAGAGGACAACATGCTCAAGGAACTTGAAAGTAAAGAATAGACATGGATAACATTTTTTTGGAAAATGGCATTTTTAAAAACAATGTAAGAAAAATGATGACTAAAAAAATCATCATTTTTGTGAGTACTTTTATAAAATGTTCATTTAAAATGAAATGGTCATTGATTTTCATTTTTATTTTTTTAACCAATAAATGAAAACAGTAGTAGAGGGAATCATCATATCCTTAAACTTTCTCAAAAGATGCTCAGCAATATAATAATGGGACTGGAGAAAGTAAATGCTAGACAACACATTCAGCTATTGTCCGTCTACAAATAGTACATGCTCTCCAAAGAGTATATTTTCAAAACAAGTTATTTACTTATGCACTTATTTATGTAATTGAATAGTCCCATTGTTTTTAATGGGACAACTCATATGTTTAAAGTTAAGTGAATGTATAAGTGTGTGCAGGGTTGAGGCCTAAATCTGTCATCTAATTTGGTGTTTAAGGGCCTGATCCAAACCCTACTGAAGTCAATGGAAAGACTCCCATTTACTTTTATGGGCTTTGGATCACGCCCTAAATGGTGAAGCCAGTGCACCTAGACTGAGTATTGGAAGCATAAATACTGAGCCAAATTCTGCTTTGGATTACACCTGTGCAGCCCCACTGGAATTACACAGGAGAAAATTAGAGGAGAAATTGGTCTAATATATTTAAACATTTGAAATTGCCATCATTTTAAGTAATGTGCAGTTAAATAGTGGTTATTATAATATTCAAATTATGGATTAAGGCATGTGTTTTGTATAATTTTTCAATGCTGAGTCCTGAATTTTTCAATGCTCAGTCAATAATACAGGAGTGGTTCCACAGATAATTTCAAACACAAATGTGGGAAGGTTAAACTTCATAACCAATTTAGCAATAAACTCATACAATAAAATATTTTATTTTCACTTTTAGTTGCACAATGAGTAGTTAACAGCAAAACTGAATATTTTATGACAAGTTTCCAGAAGATCATTTTGTACTTACTTCTCCATTAAACTGCTTCTCAGGACATAGCCACCTGTAAAATTAAATATACATATATATATATATTTAATTTCAATTTACATTATATTTCTTGTGTTCCCAGAGAAAGCCATTTGAAATGCATAGCGCATTTTTTAATACATAAAATAGAAATATATATACCTACGGTACAGTAGAAAGGAAGAGGTGGTAATCAGAGAATTTACACACATGATACTGAAATGAATTTAAAGTGATTAATTCATCCTTAATTATTATTGTTATGAGAAGTAGCAGTAGAAGTAGTAATATTATGGTAGCACCTACAGGTCCCAATCAGAGATCAGGGATCCATTGTGCTAGACACCGTACGTGCACATAAGCAGTAATTTTTCATGTCATTGTAATGAATTTCCATTGCTCAGACACCTAGTGCTATGGAGAACAGAGGGGAATTCAAGATGTACAGGATCAGATTTTATTTTTTATTTTAATTTCTTTGTTTCACATATCTGCTAAGTAACCATGTTAGATTGCACAAGTTTTAACAGAATTTACAAAATGTGTCGTGTAGCCAAATAACATCTTCTCTTACCAGATGTTTCAAAAAGACTGAATACCTGCCGCTCTGGCTGCAAAACTACCCATTAATCCACAAAAGGGGACTCAGACTCATCAGGAGGTACACTTAGAGTCAGAGGGTGACCCCCATACTCCCACTCACAAGAGTAGCCTCATTAAAGTAATTTAATGGTGTTTAATAGGAGCTTACCTAATAATTAAGTGATATCTGTTCAGAATAGTGTAAAACTACATGATTAAATGAGACACCTTTTCTTGATTGGTCCAATAACCTGAATTTAGTCTCAGTATTCATTAATTTTTATAGGGCTGTCAAGCAATTAAATTAATCGTGATTAATCCCGCAGTTAACCAATAATAGAATACCATTTATTTAAATATTTTTGGATATCTTCTACATTTTCAAATATATTGATTTCAATTACAACACAGAATACAAAGTGTACAGTGCTCACTTTATATTTATTTTTGATTACAAATATTTGCACTGTAAAAAACAAAAGAAATAGTATTTTTCAATTCTCCTAATACAAGTACTGTAGTGCAATCTCTTTATCATGAAAGTTGAACTTGCAAATGTAGAATTATGTATAAAAAATAACTGCATTCAAAAATAAAACATTGTAAACGTTAGAGCCTACACGTCCACTCAGTCCTATTTCTAGTTCAGCCAATCGCTCAGACAAAAAAGTTTGTTTACATTTGCAGGAGATAATGCTACCTGCTTCTTGTTTACAATGTCTTCTGAAAGTGAGGACACCTTTGTAGCTGGTGTCGCAAGATATTTACATGCCAGATGTTCTAAAGTTTCCTATGTCCCTTCATGCTTCATCCATCATTCCAGAGGACGTGTCCATGCTGATGATGGATTCTGCTCGATAATGATCCAAAGCAGTGTGGACTAACTCATGTTCATTTTCATCATCTAAGTCAGATGCCACCAGCAGAAAGTTGATTTTCTTTTTCGATGATTCAAGTTCTGTAGCTTCTGCATCGGAGTGTTGCTCTTTTAATACTTGTGAAAGCATACTCCATAACTCGTCCCTCTCAGATTTTGGCAGGCACTTCAGATTCTTAAACCTTGGTTGAGTGCTATCTTTAGATATTTCACATCAGTACCTTTTTTGTGTTTTGTCAAATCTACAGTGAAAGTGTTCTTAAAACGAACAACACATGATGGGTTATCATCCGAGACTGCTATAACATGAAATATATGGCAGAGCTGGAGACATACAATTCTTCCCCAATGAGTTCGGTCACAAATTTAATTAATGCATTATTTTTTTAACAAGTGTCATCAGCACGGAAGCATGTCCTCTGGAATGGTGGCCAAAGCATGAAGGGGCATACAAATGTTTAGCATATCTGGCATGTAAATACCTTGTAATGCCAGCTACAAAAGTGCCATGCGAATGCCTGTTTTCACTTTCAGGTGACATTGTAAAATAAGAAGCGGGCAGCATTATCTCCCATAAATGTAAACAAACTTGTTTGTCTTAGTGATTGGCTGAACAAGAATTAGGACTGTGTGGACTTGCAGGCTTTAAAGTTTTACATTGTTTTGTTTTTGAGAGCAGTTATCTAACAAAAAAAATCTACATTGGTAAGTTGCACTTTCATGATAAAGAAATTTCACTACAGTACTTGTGTAAGGTGAATTGAAAAATACTATTTCTTTTGTTTACCATTTTACACTGCAAAAATTTGTAATAAAAAAATTGTTATTGAAATCAATATATTTGAAAATGCAGAAAAACATCCAAAATATTTAATACATTTCAATTGGTATTCTATTGTTTAACAGTGCGATTAAAACTATGATTAATTGCAATTAATTTTTTTCGACATCCCTAATCAACAATGCTAATTTTTTATTTTCAAAGTATTGTTAAGACAAATTGGTTTTTATCTATACGTACAGAGAGATGGACACACTCATATTGTGGTGAATGATAACAGAAATTACTGGGACTGCCAGACCGGACCAGAAAATAAAAATGGCACTTTTAAAAATGTATTTGTTAGGCCTAAGTAACAGAAATGTAGCTTGTTCCTGGGACAGAAATATTCTTGGAGTTGTGTGGAAAAGTTAATTTATTGGGTGACTATAATTGAACTTTGTTAATAGACAAGATTAATAAAAAAACTCAAAATATAAGAATATAAAAGAAACTGAGAAGAGCTCCTCATCAATGAATAAAAATAACATTTTCTTCTATTATTGCTGGATCAGGAGACAACTACACACAGGATATTTTAATCCCTTTGAAAAAAATGTCTTGTTGACTTTGGAAAAAGATACCTGATATTCTAATTCTTATATAATGGCAATCCCTATAGTATCTGACCACTATTGGGCAATCAGTTATGAAGGAGAAATTTCCAAGATTCCCAATTCATTACAGTCCTTGGGGAGAGTCAGTACATAATTATTTTGTCTAATTTGGTTTAGATTACCCTTAAACTACAGTATCTGATGACTCAAATCCAATTACAAGAGATGTCACCTTGAGTGCATACAAGACACAAGCAGGCAAACTCATTTCAAAACTTGTGCAGATGGCAGACTATATGGATCCCTAAAGTACACAGAATTTTAGTGTAAAGTTTTAGAACTCTTATAATAACATAAAATCTAGCAGAAGTGTCACTGTGCCTTTAAATTAATACCAAACATAAGCCTTCTCTGCATATACTACTGTTGATCTACAAATAGGTAGTTCTTGTTATAGGTTTTCTCTTCTGCAGCAACTCACAAACAATGGTATCAAAGAGTTGCGAGTGTTACTGGAGAAACTCTCTTTCCTCCATTTTGTATGACTAATCTCTATTCTGAATAAGCAGGAGTCACTCCACTTTAAAATGGAAGCTGCAGATCATGAGCATGCATGGTATAAAACCCAGCTAAGTAGGTCAAACTTGGACCATGCCCAGTTAATGCAGAATAAAATGAGGTATGGTCACAAAGTAAATGTCCTAGAATATGAGCAGTGGGGTCAGATGAGGTAATTATGGTTCTGAAACAGAAACAACGTGAGTGAGCATGTGCAGAATGAGATACAGTAATGTATGGCGATAAGCATGTACAGCCCGAAGATGAGGTAATGTGTGTTAGTAAGTATGCTCAATAGGGGTTAAGAATAGCATTACAAAAAAACCTCTGATAAAACAGTATATAAGGCAGGAAGTTAAGACACTTGACAGAGAACAAGATTGGAGAGCAGGCAAAGAGATCAGTCGGGAGCCAGTGAGAAGAGCTGCTGGAAAGGAGCAAGAAGAAAGATCCAAGGGCTTACCGAGCAAACAGAAAAGTTGTTGAGGAGATCGAAGAGTTCCAGAGAGAGAGGGTTTAGAATCCCGAGAAGAACGTTGCTAAGAAAAGCTACTTCAGCAGCAAGTAGCAGCAACATTAGTGACAATGCAGCGGAATCACTAGACAGTAAGCTTGTTAATTTTAACTATAGTTTAGCATAAGTATAGTATACTTAATATGAGTGAATGTGTGAATGAATGGTTGTTAATTATAATTTTCCTATGTAAAACTCAAAATACAAGATAAGAATTGTCAATGATCTATTGCAGACTGATCACCTGTAATAGAGTGCATCACGTAGAATCATTTAAACTGTATGCTATTGTGGTTTAAATGCTCTTTAATTTGCAATAAAGGATTTGTATCTTATTTACGACTTTAGATTACATTGTACTTAAATTAATAAAAAGATACTTTGTTTTGGAAAATATGCAACTTGTGTCAATCACTTTAGCGGAAGGTTACATCCGTGTCCCTCAAGTGTTTCCTTAGCTACCCTGGAGCCCCATACCCCAGGAAGAGCAGATTAAGGGGGCAATAGGCAGGTTATTCTAGGGGCGCCCAAAAGCCTAATTTTTGGGGTAACACTAGCAATAGAGATTGATACCACCATTTGGGAGTTGCTGGCAGAAGAGAGAACCTATAACAAGATCTAACTGTATGCAGATCAACAATAGTACATGTAGAGAAGGCAAAAGTTTGGTACTAATTTAAAGGTACCTTTTTAGGGAGACTGCATCTTGGGAACCCATTGCTCAAATGAACCCAAATTTGAACCACTAACCCCACCTTGCACCTCCATGAGTGCAATCCAAGTAAGCAAGTGGATTTTAGAGCACTTAGAATAGTCATTCTTTAAATATTAAGTGAGTTTCCATCTTAACTATAGCAGAGCTGTCATTTTGCTATAGTGAAGAAATTTTGTCAATGCAAAATCAAATCATAGAGAACCATATACACCTAAAGATATTGTTGAACTAGGAAGAGAGACACTCAATGGAAAAATCTTTTAAAAGTAATTAGCCAATTAGATTATGAAATAACAGAGAATTAGTATTTTCGGAGAAGCTCTAAATTGTGATGAGGTGGCCATGAGAGTAAAGAAACATTCAGCAATATTGTATCCATAGTCTGAAACCTCTCAATCAGGGATGTCAACTACCCACTGTCTGGTAAGGATCCGGCCCCCCGACGTATTTGTCTGGCCAACAAGTCATATTCAGATTCTGCAGAATTACAGCTTCTATTAAAGAAGGAAGTTTGAAGCTTTCATTGTTGTAAAGAAAACCTTCCAAATGTGAACCAAGTGTAGCTGACAGGGTGATGTCTGTCTGAGTCTGCAGACAACCTGAGAGAATAGCTCTGAGTGGTGCATACTCCTCAAGCTGTATTCTACCCTTGATTTTTGTGCAAACCACCCATTGACATCAGTGGGAGCCCTGCGGTGGAATGAAGGAAACATGTAGTCTTAAATGTATACCTTAATTAAAATGGAATTCAGCACGTTCTGCTGAACAAGTTTGGCACTGCTATGTTAGATACTCCCCCACCCCTTATTTTTCAATTACAACTCAAATAGCAAATATTACAAAGGCAACAATTGAAGACCTGATCTTACTGCTCTCCTGGGGCCTTTGAAACCAGAGTTCCTGTAATTCATTTCATGTTAGCATGCTTCCCTCTTAAATTAGGGAAAAATCACCAATTACCATAATTCCCAAGGGGAAATGAGCTTCTCTGTGGCATATACCACTCTGCTTTCCTGTCTCATGTTACTGTAATGCAAATTTTCCAATTAGCAGACTTAGTAGAACAACTTATTGATTTTTCTGTGTCACAGCCACAATACATAAATCATGTAAAATTGTTTAGAGAGAATTTATATCTAGGGTCAGAGTTGAAAATTCCTTTAAAGATAATCTACATTAATTTAATATAATAAAGTAATTATTTGGATGCTATTCAGATTTCTGAGATCTGCTTTAGCCTCAATTTCTTACTGTTAATAGTTAAATTAACACAATCACATTTAAAAATAATCTTCTTTAATTAAATAATTATGTCCAAAGTTAACAGCTACAGGTTAGTGACACTGTCCTAAACTAATTACCAAATGACAAAAAGAAAAGGAGTACTTGTGGCACCTTAGAGACTAACCAATTTATTTGAGCATAAGCTTTCGTGAGCTACAGCTCACTTCATCAGATGCATACTGTGGAAACTGCAGAAGACATTATATACACAGAGACCATGAAACAATATCTCTGTGTATATAATGTCTTCTGCAGTTTCCACAGTATGCATCCGATGAAGTGAGCTGTAGCTCACGAAAGCTTATGCTCAAATAAATTGGTTAGTCTCTAAGGTGCCACAAGTCCTCCTTTTCTTTTTGCGAATACAGACTAACACGGCTGTTACTCTGAAACCTACCAAATGACAGCTTCTCAGTAAAGAAGTTAGCAACCAAATTATCAGTTCTTTTTTTTTTAATATGGGTTCCGAAAGCTTCTGAACTAAAGTTAGAACAGGAATGCTTTGAAAAAGGCACATGAAATCTTGTTGTCATTAATATGACTCATTTTCCTACACCTTTAATATTTGATTAAAGATATATTAGGGAAAATATTTATGTTCGTGCCTGTATTAATCTTGCCTATATTAATATAATGAGAGTCATGAAGAGTGGCTATTTAAATAACCTCTACCATAACTTGTTCATTCAAATATTTGACTACAGCTGTCTTGCTAATGGGCTGAAGGACCCAATCCTACACATTTTTACTCACACGACTGACTAAATGACACTGACTCCAATTACATGAAGTTCTATCTATTTAGAATTTTACCATTTCTCTTTCCTCAGATTTCATTACTAGGGATGTCACTGGCATAAAAACAGGAGTTCTTTTTAAAGACTTTGTCTGCTTTTGACTCTAGCTGAGTAGAGACTAAGGGCTTGTCTACACTACAAAATTAAGTTGACTTAAGTCAATGTACAGCCACCACAGTAATTAAAGCAGTCGTTTATAACCACACTGGCTCCTTCTGTTGGTAGTGCATGTCCTAACCAGGAGCACTTCCAACTACTGAAGTGAGGTATTGTGGGACACCGGCACCTTCAGTCCTCATCCAGGTCCTGACTGACAGCTTGGGCTGTCAGCGCCGGGGCTGGGTGGAGGGCTCTAGCTGTCAGACCCACTTTGGCTGACACCCGACATCTGAGGTAAGTAATGCAGTGTCTACACGGACACTGTGTCTCCCTAACTACATTGACATAAGCACTACGCCTCTCATGGAGGTGGATTTATTATGTTGGTGTAGCGGGCCACTAACTTCAGCAGGAGCAGCATTGTAGTGTAGACCCTGACATAATTGGGTCAATGTAAGCTGCCTTACGTTGACCAACTCTGTAGTGTAGACCAAGTCTAACATTTTGCAGGACTGGCCCAACAACCTGCTGATATCTCGTGGAGAACTCTGAGAAATATTCCATTTAAAAATCATTCTGTCTGTCTCATTTCTGCTTTTTATTCTTTCTTTCTTTATTAGGCACATTCACAAGAGAGCAGGATTGCTGTTTCTCAAATAGTTCATGGGCTCCAGCAACTTTTCCCCTTCTTGAAGTCACAGGGTGTGCTACTATTGCAGGAGACTGGACTCATGAGGCAGGAGCTAGGATTTCTTGCAGCTCTCTGGTCTCTGAGTTTGTTTGACACTGCTCCAGCCTATATTGCATTTCTTTCTCTGTGGGAAAATATGGCCCAAAAGCTACGTATCAGAACGTGCCGGGTTTTAAAACACTTTGTTCCCTTTTGTGTATTTTACTGGTATGTGAATGTAGGTGCCTGTGAGTAAAACTCTGCTCTCATTTATCTGATAAAAATGGAGGGCCTGATTCTTATTTACTCCAAGGGCTCTTTACAACACTGTGGCAGTGTAAAGGGGCCTTAATGTGGACATAAATTATATTTACAAACACTTTAAGGTCCCTTTAGGCTGCCATTTAGACTACTGAAGTGAATGCAAAGTCTACCATGGACTTTGAATCTGGCCCAGAGAGCAGTGTTGATGAAAATTTGATCCACAGCGTACTTCTAATAACTCCAATGTGTGTATTCTACATTTATACCAAATAACTGAGAGAAGAATCTGTCCCTATAATCGTCATTCCTTGTGCATCAAGATGAGAATATGTGTTGATCTATGTAGGCATGTATGTAGGTAGTATATATATAAGTATGTAGGTACGTTAGTATTTGAGCAAGTTAAAAATTAAATGGGGGAAATCGGTGTGCAAAGAGAAAAAGTGACAAGAAAAGTCCTTAACTGCTGAGTTTTGCTACCATGGATTTCACAGATGTTTTATGGTAGTATGTTTGTTATAATTTTATTTTTGTTGGGAGAAATACCAACTGTATTGCTTTAGAATTCTTGTCAGTATTGGCTATATTTAAGGCTAAGATTTTGTCATGGATATTTCTAGTAAAAATCACAGATATGTCACTGGCAATGAAGAAAAATTCATGGAAGCCCATGATCTGTCCGTGACTTTTACTAAAAATATCCAAAATGGGGAGTTAGGTGCAGGTCCCCACATTGCCTGGGGAAGCTGTGCAGCTGCGGGGGCCCCGCTCTGAACTCTGGGGGTTCCCACTGCCTGTGAGGGCTCAGAGCTCCAGGGTCCCCCATCGCCTGCGGCACCTCAGAGGTCTGGAGTCCCCCACCGCCCAGAGAGGCTGTGAGCTCCAGGGTCCCCCTGCCACCTGCGGAGGCCAGGATCTCCGGGGTCCCCCCGTTGCCCACAGTGGCCGGGAGCTCTGGGATACCCCCACTGTCCGTGGCGACGCGGAGCTCCAGTCAGGAGCTGCAGCCCTGCCATCCGCAGCAGCCTGGAGCTCAGGGGTGCCCCACTGCCCCTGGCAGCCAGGAGCTGTGGGGTCCCCCTGCCTCCTGCGGTAGTTGGGAGCTGCGGGGTTCCCTCCTGAGCAGCTCCTGACCACTGAGGTAAATTCACGGAAGACCTCTGTGAAAAAATCATAGCCTTAACTATATTCAAATTTGATTTCATAAAATCTTTTTGACCCTATAGGTATGCATGTATCATAATGCCCTTAGCTGGGGTGAATTCACTAACAAAGAAATTATAAAAATCAAGTTGAATTTTCAAATGTCTAGAAAATTAGCAGAGTCTTAAAATCTGCATTTGAGATTCACAAATGAACCCCATCTAGCATAATCATATAATATTAGAAGAAGTGATTGGATCATAGTATGTGCTACTTTACAACCTCTGCAATTCCACTGACGTCAATAGAATTAACACAGAATTTGGACTGCTCTACCCATTGCCTTAAAGCATAATTATTCTTTAAAAGGCATGAAGCTATTCCCACTAAAGTCAATGACAGAAGTGCAATAGACTTCAATGCGGTAGATTCTGGCCTTTCATCCACTTATCAATATGGAAGTTGACAGGGATTTGTTCAGGGGTTTTCAGTGAAGGTGTTCTTGTTTGTTTGTTTGTTTTCACTCCTTTGTGCACAGCAGAGTGGCAGCTTCTGTCATTATTCAAATGATCAAAGGACTTTGAAGAAATCCATAGGGAAAACTAACACCACAAACTATTTTCTGTTTTGTTGTTGATGATCTATTTAGAAAAATGCTACAATGAAAGTCACTCATTGGGGAAGGGCCCAGGCCAGGGGCCTGTCCACACGTTGGAAAACCCACATGCAGCCATGCCGGGGAGCCCTTCACACCCTCCAGGTGCCCTGGGGAGAAGACTCTGCTCCCAATTAGAACAGATTGGTACATGGGGAACAGAGTGGACATGCCAAAAGAAAGGTCCATGCTTATGTAGATCCAGTGACCAGTAATCCCCACATAGGAGATATGAAAGGGTAAAAGTCACTGTTTTAGCCCATGGCATGGGCTGGGAGAATGGAAGAGGAGGGCAGCTGGAAGAGCAGTGTTGTATCCCTGCAGCCTATTCATCCATCTTTTTATATACAACATGGATTTCTACCGATTTGGGAATTTTATAAAGTAGGGTAATTAAATATCTCTGGAGGATTCAAAACCATCAGTACATGGGCCAAATTTACATAAGGGACATACCAGCTTCTGCTAGACAGACAAAAGAAGCCAAGACATTTTTCCAGGATGTCTGGCTGCAGCTGCTTTATGAACCCCTAATAACAGGCAGCACTGGCCAGGGAGGACATGTGATTAAGATCTGCTGAGTGGAGAACTCCCTGGTGGTGCTCCCATAGAGCCTCCTGCAAGGATTAAACCTCCCTCCCTCACAATAGAAATCTAGCATGAGGGCAAGTGGGACCACCATCACTAGTCCTCCTATGGGTGAATTGTAGGAGAGCTGACACTGGAGGTGCAGGGAGGGTGAATTTTGCCCCTACTGCTTCATTAAATTCTATCTGAAATTTTAGTTGTACTCTATATGACGAATAGAGAGATCTGAGCAGCAGACAAAACCTGTTAATCTTGGGAAATGCAAACTAATATTTAATTAAATAATAATGCTGCCTTTCTCTCACCCTGATCTGTCTTGTCTATTTAGCTGGTAAGCTTTTTAGGACAAGCACAGTCTCTTATCATGCATTTGTGTAGGCACTACTGTAAGTAATAACAAAATAATAACACCAAATAATCTATATGCTGTCCGACATAAAGCAACCAGAAAAAGCGATCATCAGTCAATGCTTGATCATAACAAGGTTGTGGTTCTTCTAGTTTCATGAGTGATGTTGTGCAGTAAATTATTATTCTCTACTTGCCAGTTTGTTCCACAATATGTGTCAGGTTGTACCATGTGTTATATAACTTACATTTCCCTTCTTCGTTCCTACACAGGACCTTGCCATCATCTATGATTTGTATAACTTCAACTGACTCCCCTGGTTTCACTGGTAAGTCTTTTGCTCCCCATTTTTTAGACGGCAGATCGGCGATAATCATAGTGGAATAAAGAACTCTAATTTCACCTTCAAACTGCAAAAACAAAATAAAGAGATGCAAGACGCAAACATTACACAAGCTTTATAGTCTCTTATACATTGTGGTACAGTTTCTTCACACTTATGGTCTGGTTTTCAGAAACTTAGGCAAGTAATTGTGTGCGCTATTATGGTATCTATACTTCTGACTGCACATCTCTTACGCCTCTTTATTCCATGCAGAACATAGGGCCTTCCATCTTTGCTGATCTCCTGCTGCTGCAGTCTTACCTTCTTCCCATATTATTTTGATGGCTTTCAGTTCTGCTTCTGTTGTGTGTTTCCATGTTATTCTTGGTCTCCCTCATTGCTTGTTGCCCTGGGTCTGTTCCAGTCCTATGTCTATCTTACGTTATTCAGGTCTTTCCTCCACGTATGTCCGAGCTATCTCCATTTTTGTTCCATAATTTCCTGTCCTATTGGTTTCTGTTTTGTCCCCCAGAGTTCTTCATTTGTGTTTTTTTACTGGCCATCTGATATTGAGGATTTGTCTAAGATAGCTGTTTATGAAAACTTAAAAAGAAAAAAGAAAAGGAGTACTTGTGGCACCTTAGAGACTAACCAGTTTATTTGAGCATGAGCTTTCGTGAGCTACAGCTCACTTCATCGGATGCATCACAAAAGCTCATGCTCAAATAAACTGGTTAGTCTCTAAGGTGCCACAAGTACTCCTTTTCTTTTTTCTTTTTACGAATACAGACTAACACGGCTGTTACTCTGAAACCTATGAAAACTTAGAGTTTAGATAGGAAGGTCTTAATAAGTCTCCAAGTTTCAGTGCAATATAGTAATATTGAGTTGACAATAGTGTTAAATATTTGAAATTTAATCTGGAGGGAAAAATTTATGTTTCTCCAGATCAACTTTAGCACTACAAAGGCATGTCTGTCTTTTGATATTCTGGCTTTAATGTCTGTTCTACCTGTGACATTTACAATCCTGCCAAAATATGTGAAATATTGGATCTTTTTTACGTCAGTCCCAGAAAAGGTTATTGGTGTTTCTTGTTGTGGGTTAATTCTCATGGTTTTAGCTTTCTTGGTGCTGATTTTTAATCCTACTAATCTGGATCATTTGATTTTGGCTTGCACGTCTCTATGGGTATGGGATAGCAAATTGATGTCATCTGCAATGCCATTTGCTATGCAAGTACCCAATTTCCTGGTACAAATAGAGAATGCAACTGCGTTTCAAAGTGTTTGAAAGTCAGCCCTTGGTGTGAATGAATGGGATGCTGTATATTTTATTCTAGTAATAAACTAATCATACATTATACACATGATGTATTATAGACAGAACAACCAAAAGAGAAAATTGGCCATGTCAGTCAAAAAATCACAAATGACAAACTCTTATTGACATGAGACATACACAATAAAATCACTTCTTTCCCTATAGGCTAGTCCTTTCACACAATTATTCAGCTGCATTTGAATAATTTTACTGATTTCTAAATTTTTGTAGAGGAATTTTGGTGTTAGCAAAGGTTGCGGAACTGGCATAGGCGGAGAGTGAAACCATCTTTCCATCAAACAAACAGGGTACAGCACAGGCAGCAGCAATGCAGACTTCCCTCCACTGTTTCCCAGTATGCCCCCGCTCTGAGCTGGATGAATCACTCTAAGGGTATGTCTATACTATGAAATTAGGTCGAATTTATAGAAGTCGGTTTTTTAGAAATCGGTTTTATATATTCGAGTGTGTGCGTCCCCACAGAAAATGCTCTAAGTGCATTAAGTGCATTAACTCGGTGGACTGCTTCCACAGTACCGAGGCTAGAGTCGACTCCCGGAGTGTTGCACTGTGGGTAGCTATCCCACAGTTCCCGCAGTCTCCGCTGCCCATTGGAATTCTGGGTTGAGATCCCAATGCCTGATGGGGCTAAAACATTGTCACGGGTGGTTCTGGGTACATATCGTCAGGCCCCCGTTCCCTCCCTCCCTCCGTGAAAGCAAGGGCAGACAATCGTTTTGCGCCTTTTTTCCTGAGTTACCTGTGCAGACGCCATACCACGGCAAGCATTGAGCCCGCTCAGCTCACTGTCACCGTATGTCTCCTGGGTGCTGGCAGACGTGGTACTGCATTGCTACACAGCAGCAGCAACCCATTCCCTTGTGGCAGCAGACGGTGCAATAGGACTGGTAGCCGTCGTCCGAGGTGCTCCTGGTTGCCTGTGTGAGGTCGATCAGGAGCGCCTGGGCAGACATGGGCGCAGGGACTAAATTTGGAGTGACTTGATCAAGTCATTCTCTTTAGTCCTGCAGTCAGTCCTATTGAACCATCTTATGGTGAGCAGGCAGGTAATACGGATTGCTAGCAGTCCTATTGCATCATCTTCTGCCGGGCAGGCAAGAGATGAGGATGGCTAGCAGTCCTATTGTACCATCTTCTGCCGAGCAGCCATGAGATGTGGATGGCATGCAGTCCTTCTGCACCATCTGCTGCCAGCCAAAGATGTAAAAGATAGATGGAGTGTATCAAAACAAGAAATAGACCAGATTTGTTTTGTACTCATTTGCAAACCCTCCCCCCGCTCCCCGTCTAGGGGACTCATTCCTCTAGGTCACACTGCAGTCACTCACAGAGAAGGTGCAGCGAGGTAAATCTAGCCATGTATCAATCAGAGGCCAAACTAACCTCCTTGTTCCAATAAGAACAATAACTTAGGTGCACCATTTCTTATTGGAACCCTCCGTGAAGTCCTGTCTGAAATACTCCTTGATGTAAAGCCACCCCCTTTGTTGATTTTAGCTCCCTGTAAGCCAACCCTGTAAGCTGTGTCGTCAGTCGCCCCTCCCTGCGTCAGAGCAACGGCAAACAATCGTGCATCTGAGTTGAGAGTGCTGTCCAGAGCAGTCACAATGGAGCACTCTGGGGTAGCTCCCGGAGGCCAATACCGTCGAATTGTGTCCACAGTACCCCAAATTCGACCCGGCAAGGCCAATTTAAGCGCTAATCCACTTGTCAGGGGTGGAATAAGGAAATCAATTTTAAGAGCCCTTTAAGTCGAAATAAAGGGCTTCATCGTGTGGACAGGTGCAGGTTTACATCGATTTAACGCTGCTAAATTCGACCTAAAGTCCTAGTGTAGATCAGGGCTAAAAGCCAGAGCACAGATCGTTCAGTCCTTGGCCACTGTGTTGAGACTGTCAACCAAAGCGCCACTTTTATTCAGTCCCAAGTGTGTGAAACACTGGGTCTATTGAGACAGAGGAAACAAAGCACTTTCAAACTGTCCCAAGGGAGGCAAACATTATTCTATGGTTTATAGCTAATGTAATGCTGCTTTTTTTTTTAAAGGCTTCAGAGGCAATCCTGGCAATTACAGGTCAGTAAGTCTCACTTCAGTACCAGGCAAACTGATTGAAACTATAGTAAAGAACAGAATTATCAGACGCCCGAATGAACACAATATGTTGGGGAAGAGTCAACACGGATTTTGTACAGGGAAATCATGCCTCATCAATTTGTAGAATTCTTTGATGGATCAACAAACATGTGGACAAGGGTGATCCAGTGGATACAGTGCACTTGCACTTTCAGAAAGTCTTTGACAAGGTCCCTCACCAAAGACTGTTAAGCAAAGTAAGCAGACATGGGATAAGAGGGAAGGTCCTCTCATGGATCAGTAACTGGTTAAAAGACAGGAAACAAAGAGTCAGAATAAATGGTCAATTTTCACAGTGGAGAGAGGTAAATAGTGGGGTCCCCACTGGGACCAGTGCTGTTCATCATATTCATAAATGATCTGGAAAAGGGGTAAACTCAGGTTTCAAAGTTTGCAGATGACAGAAAATGACTCAAGATTGTTAAGTCTAAAGCTGACTGTGAAGAGTGACAAATGGATCTCACAAACTGGGAGACAGGGCAAGAAATTGGCAGAGGAAATTCTTTATTGATAAATGCATAGTAATGCACACTGGAAATCATAATCCCAACTATACCATACAAAATGATAGGGTCTAAATTAGCTGTTATCAGACAAGAAAGAGATCTTGGAGTCATTGTAGATTGTTCTCTGAAAACATTTCCTCCAGGTGCAGAGGCAGTCAAAAAAGCTAACAGAGTGTTAGGAACCGTTAGGAAAGGGATAAATAATAAGACAGAAAATGTCATAATGTCACTATATAAACCCATGGTACGCCCACATCTTGAATACTGCATGCAGTCCTGGTTGCCATATCTCAAAAAAGATATATTAGAACTGGAAAAGGTACAGAAAGGGCAACAAAAACGTTTCTGGGTATGGAACAGCTTCCCTATGAGGAGAGATGAAAAAAGACTGGGACTGTTCAATTTATAAAAGAGACGACTAAGGGAGGAGATGAGAGACGTATAAAATCATGACTGGTGTGCAGGAAGTGAATAAGGAGGTGTTATTTACTCCTTCGCATTAGACAAGAACCAGGGGTCACCCAATGAAATTAATAGGCAGCAAGTTTAAAACAAACATAAGGAAGTACTTCTTCACATAATGCACAGTCAGCCCATGGAATTCATTGCCAGGGGATATTGTGAAGGCCAAAAGTAAGACTGGGTTCAAAAAAGAATTAGATAAATTCGTGGAGGATAGGCCCATCAATGGCTATTAGCCAAGATGGTCAGTGAGGCAACTCTATGCTCTGGGTGTCCCTAAAGCTCTGATTGCCAGAAGCTGGGACTGGACAACAGGGGATGGAGCATTCAATAGCTGCCCTGTTCTATTCATTCCCTCTGAAGCATCTAGCACTGGTTGCTGTCGGAAGACAGGTTTCAGGGCTAGATGGACGATTGGTCTGACCCAATATAGCCATTCTTGTGCTTTTATTGTGTAAGAGGAACGATCTTTATTACTTTGCAGCTTACCAGCATCATATAGTTTTTAAGATTGATTAAATGCCTAAATCCTATTTCAGTTATTAATTGCAGCAGCTGTTTAATGTTTTGTGTACCACAAAGTAAAAAAAATCCTTTAATTAAAATGATACAATAAATTATGAGTCTGTGTGAATTGTACTATTATTACTAATTTGTGCCTACTGTGGTAGTGTCAGACATAAGGCCAAAACAACAAGGAGTCCGGTGGCACCTTAAAGACTAACATATTTATTTGGACATAAACTTTCGTGGGTAAAAAACCTACTTCTTCAGATGTATCATTTTGTGGATACTGACTAACATGGCTACCTCCTGATACTAGACATAAGGCAGAAGCCCTCACAATGTAAATTAATCTTGTACAAATTACTATACTTCTAAGGTGCTGAGCGTTGGCCTAAGTTTGCCATTGATTTCAAATGGCAGCCAGACAGGGTTAAGCACCATTGAAAATTGCTGCCCTTATCCAGTGGGTCTGAATATAAATAAGTCTACATCATTGCACTAACTTTTGTTCCTAAACTGTCATTTGAAAGAGCTAAAGTTGCCACAGGAACACACAACTAAAAGATATATAGATTTTATGTTACTATAACATCTGCAGTTTAATTTAACTTTACCAAAAAGAGTGTCAGATGGATGAAGGCCAAAGTCTGAAGCAGGTCAATTCCTTGACTGAGGAGTTGGCTACAGAATCTCCTGAGTTCTAATCTGAGTTTTCACACTGATTTGGACAAGTCACTTATGATTTCTAGGGTGCTGAGCGCCCATAACCCCTGATTAATTCAGGAAAACGGAGGATCTCAGCACCTCTGAATTCACCTCTGTGGGTCAGTTCCATCATCTAAAGAAGTGGGAATAGTAATATTTTGCTACTTCAAAAGGTGGTTGTGAGGATCAAGTATCTAACTTTGCTCAGCACTACGAAGATGTAAATTGTCAATTATTACAAGCACTCACTGACTCTGTGTCTATGTGCAACTCACTCAAAACTGCTTTGATTTTATTTGTTTTTATTTCATTGTTAATCAAGTATTGACTTAACTGAGATAAGCCTTGTCCTTGAAACCTTTGTTCATGCAGAATATACTTACTTGCTGTAGTATTCCCATTTAAATTGATAGGATTTCTTATGTAAAGCTTTGCAAGATCGACATTTAGGGGGAGAAATCAATGCTGATGATTGGAATTTTTAAAGCTATGTTTAAAATATTGAGTGGAGTAAATATTATTCCATTAAAGCTGATCACGTGATCTCCAAAAATTAGTACTTTACCTTTCAGTGGCAGAAGAAATCAATGGATAATTTACAAATTAGAGAATAAATCATACAAGTATTTTCATTTTTAGATTGTATTCAAATAAGACTTACTTTAAACTTTTTTCTGAACTCTTTCTCCTCTTTTTCCATCTTTTTAAGCTTTCGTGTGTCTTTCTCATCTGATTTACCCCTTCCGAGGCTCAGAGATTTCATCATTAATGATGATCTAAAACACCAGATTAGAGACAAAACACAATTAGTAACATGTGATAGGATGTGATACACTTTCAGACTCTTCAGTAAACTTGCATTTACACTTCATTTGTCTTTGATCAATTTCTTTTACATCTACTGTGCTAATATGGATAATCATTACACACTATGAGTTGGATTTTTAAAAGCATAGAAAAGTAGGGATATTTTCTTTTCTATGTTTATTAGGTGTATGTGAGTTCTGACTGTTATTTATGTACAGTACTACCCACACAAAATAAGAAAACTATTAAAAAAATACCTCTCACCTACATACTATAGATTAGATAAATGACACCATTTTAGAACCCTATGCAGGATGTGGTTTTCTGGGGAACATGTATGCTTGTTGTGCAACAGGTTTTGTAATCTAGATGAATTGTGGAGCTGCCTGGATAGTTCTAGCCTCTCACAGAATAGCAGCCTTAAGCCTATGTGACCACACAAATATACACAAGGTCCACCTAGAGTGCCATTGTTATTTCCATGCTTGTGATGCTGTCAGACTGTCTGTGGCAGAGACTGAATTCCTTTGTCACCCTCCATCCCTCCACTTCTGGAAAGTTGAGCTTTGACTCCACCTCCTGTTTTTCTGATCTTTCTAGGGCTGAAAACCACAGAACCTTTCACACGGGGAGGCTGTTGAAATAGCCTGGAAATGGTGGGTCTGGTCCTTCCTTTGTATGTGGATGTTGCTAATGTTCTGTGTCTTTGTCACCTCCAGATTGGGTTACTGACATGCTTTCTACTGGGGCTGTACTGAAGTCTATGATGAAAAGTCAGCAAAGGAAGTGTATGACAGCCTGTTTAGTTACTGGTCCTCTTAGCAAGTAGTGTAATACATAGAATCATAGAATATCAGGGTTGGAAGGGACCTCAGGAGGTCATCTAGTCCCACCCCCTGCTCAAAGCAGGACCAATCCCCAATTAAATCATCCCAGCCAGGGCTTTGTCAAGCCTGACCTTAAAAACTTCTAAGGAAGGAGATTCTACCACCTCTCTAGGTAACACATTCCAGTGTTTCACCACCCTCTTGGTGAAAAAGTTTTTTCCTAATATCCAACCTAAACCTCCCCCACTGCAACTTGAGACCATTACTCCTTGTCCTGTCCTCTTCTACCACTGAGAATAGTCTAGAACCATCCTCTCTGGAACCACCTCTCAGGTAGTTGAAAGTAGCTATCAAATCCCCCCTCATTCTTCTCTTCTGCAGACTAAACAATCCCAGTTCCCTCAGCCTCTCCTCATAAGTCATGTGTTCCAGACCCCTAATCATTTTTGTTGCCCTTCGCTGGACTCTCTCCAATTTATCCACATCCTTCTTGTAGTGTGGGGCCCAAAACTGGACACAGTACTCCAGATGAGGCCTCACCAATGTCGAATAGAGGGGAACGATCACGTCCCTCGATCTGCTCGCTATGCCCCTACTTATACATCCCAAAATGCCATTGGCCTTCTTGGCAACAAGGGCACACTGCTGACTCATATCCAGCTTCTCGTCCACTGTCACCCCTAGGTCATTTTCCGCAGAACTGCTGCCTAGCCATTCGGTCCCTAGTCTGTAGCGCTGCATTGGGTTCAGGTGGGACCCTGCACTTATCCTTATTGAACCTCATCAGATTTCTTTTGGCTCAATCCTCCAATTTGTCTAGGTCCCTCTGTATCCTATCCCTGCCCTCCAGTGTATCTACCACTCCTCCTAGTTTAGTATCATCTGCAAATTTGCTGAGGGTGCAATCCACACCATCCTCCAGATCATTTATGAAGATATTGAACAAAACCGGCCCCAGGACCGACCCCTGGGGCACTCCACTTGACACCGGCTGCCAACTAGACATGGAGACATTGATCACTACCCGTTGAGCCCGACAATCTAGCCAACTTTCTACCCACCTTATAGTGCATTCATCCAGCTCATACTTCTTTAACTTGCTGACAAGAATACTGTGGGAGACCGTGACAAAAGCTTTGCTAAAGTCAAGAAGCAATACATCCATTGCTTTCCCTTCATCCACAGAACCAGTAATCTCATCATAAAAGGCGATTAGATTAGTCAGGCATGACCTTCCCTTGGTGAATCCATGCTGACTGTTCCTGATCACTTTCCTCTCATGTAAGTGCTTCAGGATTGATTCTTTGAGGACCTGCTCCATGATTTTTCCAGGGACTGAGGTGAGGCTGACTGGCCTGTAGTTCCCAGGATCCTCCTTCTTCCCTTTTTTAAAGATTGGCACTACATTAGCCTTTTTCCAGTCATCTGGGACTTCCCCCATTCGCCACGAGTTTTCAAAGATAATGGCCAATGGCTCTGCAATCACAGCCGCCAATTCCTTTAGCACTCTCGGATGCAACTCGTCCGGCCCCATGGACTTGTGCACGTCCAGCTTTTCTAAATAGTCCCTAACCACCTCTTTCTCCACTGAGGGCTGGCCATCTACTCCCCATGCTGTGATGCCCAGCACAGCAGTCTGGGAGCTGACCTTGTTCGTGAAGACAGAGGCAAAAAAAGCATTGAGTACATTAGCTTTTTCCACATCCTCTGTCACTAGGTTGCCTCCCTCATTCAGTAAGGGGCCCACACTTTCCTTGGCTTTCTTCTTGTTGCCAACATACCTGAAGAAACCCTTCTTGTTACTCTTGACATCTCTTGCTAGCTGCAGCTCCAGGTGCGATTTGGCCCTCCTGATTTCATTCCTACATGCCCGAGCAATATTTTTATACTCTTCCCTGGTCATATACTCTTTTATACTCTTCCCTAGTCACATCTTTGATCCCGGTGTATAATACATCAAAATACATAATATTAGTATAATACATCTCTGCCCTGACTGCCAGTTCATCTCCAGGTACAAAACCAGGTGTTAATGTAACACATAAGTCTCTAAGTGGTTTGGGTCCTGGATACATTAGGGATGTAACCTTAGAGGTTTTTAAGGCCTAGCTTGACAAATCCCTGGCTGGGACGATTTAGTTGGGGTTGGTCCTGCTTTGAGCGGGGAGTTGGACAAGATGAACTCCTGAGGTCTCTTCCAACCCCAATTTTCTATGATTGCCTTCTCTCTTCACATGATACTGGAGCAGCTGAGATCAACCATAGCACACAAGGTATCAGTCCCTAGGTTTAAACAGAGAGACTAAAGGCAGGGCATTTACAGCAGGAAGTCCTTGACTCTGGAATTCATTTCTCCCTTTCGGCCAACAGAGCCTGAATTTGTTGAAATTCAGGGCATGTTGCAAAGCCTATTTACTCTAGCAGCCTAATTCCATTGTTGCTTTAACTGCAAATGCAGGATTTGAACTTTTAATTTACAGTGCCAACACCCAGGCAACGAGAACTACAGTACCTGGCAACAGCAAACAAGATACACAAGCTGAGTAATGTAACAATTTGCCATTAGCAAATACTTTGAAAATGTGTCACACCATATATAATCTTTTCCCACAAGTATAACTTTTATTTTCACTTACCCAGTTTCTATTGGTGGAGGAGGGAATTCGGATGATTCTACATCATCATAAACATCATTCTCTCCTGCATCTGAAACAGCAGGGTTCAAAACAAAGATTAGTATGCAGTCTTTGGGTAGTGGATACAGTCCCAGGCTGTAACAAAATGTATGTTCAAGAGGACAATACATTGCAGCATGAAGTGTATCCATATATTTTATAGTTAACAGGCAGCTTTTCATTGTGGATTGTCTCACCATGCAGGACAAATTTACACTAAAATCAGCCAGTCTTTTCAGAATAAAACAATTAATAATAAACAATGAGTATTCACTGACATTTTAATCTTTTTAAGATTAAACAAGTTTTAGCACACGTTGTTTAATGCAGTGGCCTTTAATCTTCAATTTAATTAGGTCATTTCCCACTGTGCTACCTCAAAGTATGTATTTTTGGCTTGATTTTCATTCACACTAAGGCCATTTTACACCACACTGGTAACATAAAGATGCCTTATACTGGGTATGAATCAATTTTATGTTATCTTTATGACTACTTTATATTTTACACTGCTGGAGCGGTGGGAAGAGGCCATAGCATAAGTGAGAATCAGGCCCCAAAATTATACTTTGAAGTTGGACCTCTATGTTTGCAGAAAGGCATTAGTTGTTGATCAACACATCAAGTCAGTCAGTGTCTAAAAAAAGTGATTACAGGAAATGTAGGCTTAAGTTCTGGTTTTAGGCAGCAGCAACAAGAATCTTAAGAATTTGCTTCATATTCTATAGTTGGGTTGATATTTACCAGTGTTTGTGGCCTTAACAAAAGAGTGCATTATTTAAAAACAAAACAAAACTGTTCATCACTTCTGTGTAATTGCACATTTTTAAAACCATGCATTCAATATTTCTTTCTAACTACAACTGTTTATACTGTATGATGAATGAAATAAGACATGCGGAAGAGAAAAATTGTTCTCTTTAACCTCTGAAGATAGGACAAGAAGCAATGGGCTTAAATTGCAGCAAGGGCAGTTTAGGATGGACATTACAAAAAACACTTGAATAAATTGCCTAGGGAGGTTGCAGAATCTCCATCATTGGAGAATTTTAAGTGCAGGTTAGTCAAACACCTGTCAAGGATGGGCTAGATAATACTTAGTCCTGCCTTGAGTGCAGGGGACTGGACTAGATGACCTCTTGAGGTCCCTTCCAGTCCTACACTTCAATGATTCTATGACTCATAAGCAAAAAAGCATGACAATTTATTAAAGGTACACTGCCTTTTACAGACCCAACATTACATTTGTAGGTCAGCTAAGGTATTTCAAAATTTAATCAATGGGAAATCCTGATTCTTATTTTTGATATTTTTTTTTCTGTGAATAACACAATTCAGAACAATATATGCAGCAGTGTTGGTGTGAACTTCATTATGCTGCAAGAATTAATATAAAAATAAAACAGTAAAAAATTACATTGGGTTATTGCTTACCTTTCCCAAACATCTTTATTGGAGGATTCATGCTGAAAAAAATGCAATCTTCATTAAATAATTATAATCAAATGAACAGACTTTCTCCTTATTTAAACCCGTGATAGCCAATTCACAACACTGGTGCTGCACATTACCTATTGTTAAATTTGTGCCACTCCGCCAACACTAGAAACGGGCATGTGGTATTTACCAGTGTATCAGGTAAACGTGTTCAGAACTGGGGTACTCTATTTCTACTCTATTTCTCCTTCCCTGATAACACTGGAGGAGATGCGCCAGTCGTATGACAACTGTGGGAGATAACCCAGAAACTGTAATTGTTGACAAAGCCAATGGGAGCAGATTTGGACCAAATAAAGGGGTTCTGCTGTGATTTTTTTTTAATGTTTCTCCATATTTCATAGTCTTCTGTTAGACAGAGAGCATGTGATTTGTGGCTTCATTGAGTGTTTGGAATCAGAAATTATGGAGAACTGCTTGTAAGAATTGGAGAGGTTTTTTGAATAGGAGGAGAATCTGGTAAGAGGAGGAGACCATCTTTGCAATTCTTCTGTTTTGCATATTATCCATATTTTGGGCTCATAGGGCCAGATTCACCAGTATACAGCAGCTGGTTAGTGCCATGCTGGCGATGCAAATAAAAGTAACTTCTGCTGAGTTTATAACAAAGTCGTGTCACCAGAAAGGCACAAAGTAGCTGGGATGTTCTGATGAATAAAGCCCTGTTTTTCACAGCAAAAATAATATTTTAATTTAGTGATTGAGTTCTTTGGGCAAATAAAAACATTTTGTTAACACAGAATGCTTATATTCTACAACTGAAAATATGTCCTCTGGACAGTTCTAAGACCATATTATAGGATGATTTCATGTTATAAGCTTGCAGAAATCAATTACTAAGCATTTTGACCCAGTTCAGCAGTCCATCCCTATTCATCAAAGGACTTAAGCACATGCTTCACTTTAAGCACATGCTGAAGTCCCATTGAAATCAATGTTTTACTGAATAGAGAAGAACTTAAGAATGTGTGTACATGCTGTGCTGGATTGGGACATCTATTCTCTTTGAATCTGAAGTCAAATGTATGTGCTTCATACATTCTGTCATTACTAAAGATAGCATAGCATGGGAAAGGACATGCTGCAGTAGGTAACAGAGAGCAATATTATTTCAAAGTCTGTTTATCTGTGTGCAGTTTGATTCGTGACTGATTAAGTTGCTGTGAGAACATGTTAGTAGCACATGATCAACACTATGTTAGGATTAGTTGTTGTGCACTGTATTTTCATGGCAGACTCTTACAAGGAACCTCCATTATCTTCTGCCTCATTGACTTTGGTTGTTTTCTCTCGTACACTTTTCTTTTTGTCATCTTTTCCCTTTAACATCTTCAAAAGTCCCCAGGACCGGGAGTCATTCTTATCTTCATCCTGTGATATAGACCTTTGGAGTATGCATGCAATTATCACAATGCAGAATGGGACAGTCTCTCTTAAATTGGCCATTTTCAGCTCCTGGTTGATGCACGTAATTCTCCTTAGTGAGAACTAGGGGCATACCATGAAGTGAGAATAGACACCTATTAACTTATTTTCTAAAATGTTCGTACCTAATAAATATAGAATTAAAAATGCTATTAGAACAACAGCCGTGCAAAAACCAGTGGCTAACTAAGGCCCAGATCCTGGAAATACATAACCACATGCCTAAATCTTGCATAGTCTTATGCAGCTCAATAAGACTAGACATCTGAGTATAGTTAGGTATGTGCTGTAGGATCAGAGTCTAAGGCCCCAAGCCTGTAATTGGCTCAGTGCAGTTGCAAAGGTCTGCTTGAGAGGTGTTGGTTGCAGACTGAGGCCTATATAGCACAAGCACACAAGATCAGACATACTGCAGTGTACTTACAGCAAAGTAGAAAGTGTTAAGAACAACTCTGCATTGCACTGGAAACCTGCCCAACAGTGCAGTGGAATGTATAGGAGACAGAAAGTGGAAGGAGTCAGAAAGTATTCCCTGTTTTATGCATTTATAATAAGTAACATCCTGGACTGGAAAAAAATGATCCATCTCTTTTAGGTCATTCACATTTAATGTTTGTATGTTGTCATTTAGCAAGCTAGCATCTGTACCTTTCTTCTCTTTCCTCTAAGGATCATTGTGTTCAGTTGGGTTTTGGATGCAGCTTCTTTTGCTGCCTTTATTAATCCATTCCACATATTAATTATCCTATTGTTTAAAAAAAATTTTCTCCAGAAGTACCATAGAGCTCAGTTCTTATCTTCAGTTCATACCTTCTTGTTTTTGATTCTGTTCACTGCTGGAATAGTTTGGTGCCATTCAAGTTCTGTGTGTCTTTCTGAAGTCAATGGAACCATTCATGTTTACACCAACTGAAGAGCTAGCCAAATACTTGTTAATGATTATCCCAAATTTAAAATAAAAAGCTATGGGACTGAGTTCAAATGGGTAACGATCATAAATGATATAAACACTTACCTAGCATTAACATCTTCGTCATCAATTCCATCATAAATTTCTTCATCAGGAAGAGGAGGTGGGAACATCACTTTAATAGATTGAAAAGTGAAATAATCCATGAATACTCCGATTCTGTTACAGTGGGACATTAACCACTAGTTTGCTATAGGCTGCCACTTCTCTGAGGCACTTGTAATGTTAAATGTACTGGGCTAGGTCCTCAGCTGGTGTAAATTAGCAGAGCTCCTTTTGTCAATGAAGCTCTTCTGATTTATACCAGCTTGAGACTGGCCGGTAGTAAGTAAATAAAATAATGCCAATAATAATAAGTTGAACATTGAAAACAAATAAGTAATTGATGAAAACTGGAGAGCTATTATGCGTTTGACCAACTCAGTAACAGGGTTTGTAACTTTTTAATTTTATTTTTGTGTGTGACTTTAGTACAGGTGAAAGGTGCCAGATGAACATAAAGGTGCCAGACTGACATTCTTAAAGATTGACATCCTCTATTCATGTACAGAAGATGTGAATCAGAGGCAGCAGCAATGCAAGCTTCCCCATATTGGTGTTGTTCCCCCCTCTCCCCGTGCCTCAATCCTGATCTATGAACACCACCTGATGGAGTGAAAGGGTAGTTCAGTCTCCCCGTCCAGTCAGGTTTCAGAGTGACAGCCCGCAACTAAAACCTCTCCAACGCATCATCAAGGATCTACAACCTATCCTGAAGGACGACCCATCACTCTCACAGATCTTGGGAGACAGGCCAGTCCTCGCTTACAGACAGCCCCCAACCTGAAGCTACTCACCAGCAACCACACACCACACAACAAAAACATTAACCCAGGAGACTATCCTTGCAACAAAGCCCGATGCCAACTCTGCCCACATATTTATTCAAGTCACACCATCGTATGACCTAATCACATTAGCCACGTCATCAGGGGCTCGTTCACCTGCACATCTACCAATGTGATATATGCCATCATGTGCCAGCAATGCCCCTCTGCCATGGACATTGGCCAAACCGGACAGTCTCTACGTAAAAGAATAAATGGACACAAATCTGACATCAGGAATCATAACATTCAAAAACCGGTAGGAGAACACTTCAACCTCTCTGGCCACTCAGTAAAAGATTTAAGGGTGGCAATTTTGCAACAGAAAAGCTTCAAAAACAGACTCCAACGAGAAACTGCTGAGCTTGAATTAATATGCAAACTAGATACCATTAACTTGGGTTTGAATAGAGACTGGGAGTGGCTGGGTCATTACACATATTGAATCTATTTCCCCATGTTAAGTATCCTCACACCTTCTTGTCAATTGTCTAAATGGGCCATCTTGATTATCACTACAAAAGTTTTTTTCTCCTGCTGATAATAGCTCATCTTAACTAATTAGCCTCTCACAGTTTGTATGGCAACTTCCAACTTATCTGTATGTATATATATTTCTTCTTACTGTATGTTCCATTCTATGCATCCGATGAAGTGGGCTGTAGCCCACGAAAGCTTATGCTCTAATAAATTTGTTAATCTCTAAGGTGCCACAAGTACTCCTGTCCTTTTAATCAGTCTCTGACCTCTCTGCTCAGACTGTCAACTGAGAACAATACTTAGTTGGGTGGGATCTTCCTTCTGTGTTGCTGGGGGGCGGGGGGGGGGAGGAGAAGAGACCAAGAAAGGTGTTGTGTCTGATTCATCCAAGTTTCCACAGGTGAAAGACAACTGCATTAAACCATTGTGCCTCATAGTTTACCACTTGCTAAATAATATTTGCATACTTGTGGGTAATTACCCCATTATCTGGAAATCACAAAGGTCTGCATCTGTGGGTAAGCACTAAATAAAACACAAACCAAAAAATATATGTAATAAAAATAAAACTCACCTCCAGTTCCACTTCGACCACTTTGGCTGGAAGAACAAAAGTTAAAAAACTTTTCATTCATTGTAAAGAGAAAACAACAAACACCCACACTTTTTCTTGACATATGCTCTAAATGTAGTATACTTTAAAACACATGGATCCATCCAAATACTACATCCAAATCTAGATGCTCAGATGGGCACTCAGGAAAGTAAATGTCCATTTTGTGTGCCGAAATACTGACCTTCTAAATGCCCAAATGTACCAATTCTTTCTCTCTCTCTGTCTTTCTTCACCACACTCATCACTATGATAGATTAGTGTCCATTAGGCACCCAAAATCAGAAATTGGTTTCTCTCTCACTGATGCACAAGAGAGCTCCTCATCCCACTCATGAATGAATAGGCTCTTATATGAAGAGAGATGAACCCTAATGATTTGAATATGTCAAATATTTTCTGGTAACCTAGTATTTTACTCCAACAATTTCTGCCTCTACCCACTTCCTCTGGAATAGTTCATCCCAAGGAAAGAGGCACCCAAGACTATTATAAAGTAGCATTCTAGAAGAAATATGGTACAATTATCTATAGCTCTGTGTTTAATGTAAAAACAAATAAGGGGACTCGATCTCGTAATAAAAGTTAGGACCCAAATTCTGTGTGTATATAAACTGGTACAGATTCACTGAAGACAATAGAGTTGTGCCAATTTACGTGAGCAGAAAATTTGCTCCTTGTTCTTTAAAACATAGTTAGCAATTTCCAACAAAGCCTCATTTTCATTTGATTTCAGAAAGAAGTGCTACTATTTATTTATATTTGTAGGTATTGCTAAGGCACTCATCACTGTATTTAATTTTAGATGTACTTTATGTTCCTGTTGACATCAGTGAGACTATTAATGGACTAATGTACTGCTTATTGTAAGTAAGGGTGGCATAACCTGACTCCAAAACTTTAATTCAATGTATATATAGATAAGATTCCATCCGCGATCATGCCATTTTCATAAGACATAAAGGTAAATAAATGAAATTATGACAATACACCTTAACTAGATCTGATCAAATGATGCCTTAATTTTCTAAATTTCATGTTCCTAGAGTATTCCAAGTGCTATATAAATTGGTATGAGCTCATTTTTCTAACTGTGATTCAATGCAACCAATAGCAGGGTTATAGCAACTTAAGCATTCCTACTTTCAAATCAAAACCATACATAACATTTTTTCTTTAAAATGCCTCATGCCATCAAATTTCAGTATATCATGAACTTCAGCCGTCTTAGGCTTTTATTAAAAATTGGAGTAATTACCAATGGCACATTACCAGTTACAATAAGTTTTGGTCAGTGAATTTTTTATTATGGGGATCTTATGTTGGTCTCAAAACATATTGGTGCATGTGTCAGATATTTTGATATATGCAGGATAATTCAAGCTCATGAACTGAATACAAGGCTATAAATCACTAGAGAAGATAAAAATGCCAGAATATAGCTTGAAGGGTTTAATGAATTACAGGGCCTAAAAGCAAGTTCCAGCCCTGTATTCATTGTACAGCCTTTTACTGTTATTAGTAATACACAAAAGTATAAGGAATCATCCTTAAACCCACAAAATTAGTCAACTATTTTCTAAATTATCCAGTTTAATAAATAAATATGCATCCGTCCTGATTGGCTGTTGAAAACACAGCACATCTAAATTCCTTGAATTGAGATGGATGATTGTAATATCCATCATGAAAAGGAGAGGTCTAAAAATGCTTCTGCAGTGAGGTAATTAACGTTGGAATTGACTCTGACCTGGACTAGTGAGTGTAGCTTGATTCTCCGGTATGGCTAAACTGTGATTGGCATAATCCAATGCGCAGCAGAGGAAGGTAGCTTTAAGCAACCTCTCTGCTCCCAGCTCCAGGGAAGCACCAGTTGCTCATTTGGGCCCCTCTTAAAATAGGGAGAAAATACTATCCTGTTATTTTATGTCCAGCTGCTCAGAGCAGCTAGGGGATGTTTTGGCAGCTGAGGAAAAGCTGCGTGCAGCCGCAACCCAGCCACCTCCCCTTTATTCCAGCCACACCTGTGTGTCAAGAGATGGGGAGTATCCTAGATACTAATAGGAGGGCTGCCATGCCACTGGAGAATTCTCCTCCAGAAGGGAAATCCTCCACAGCCTGGCTATGGCATTTGTTGAGGCTGCGAGGTTAACTATGTTAGCCACTGATCCCTCCCAAGGTCTATCCCAGTCATGCCTCCAAACATCCCTCCACATTTGTGTGAAGAGACACAGAAGGCCCAAGGCTTATGGGCTGAGGGAATGCATGGGAGTGAGGAGTAGACCTGTGCAGCTGCAATGCTTCCTTCGCTTTTAGGGCCTTTTGTACCTGTGGACTAGAAAGGGCATCATGCAACTTTAAGAGAGAAGGAGAGAACTGTGTTGTTTGTTCTGTGATCCGTTTTGTGCTTCATCGATGGGAGTCCTGCAGTTCATCTCATTTCCTTCTATGGAGTTCTGCTAGTATTTTCTACACTTCCACTGTTATTATCCTCTATTATGCATAAATGCTTCTAGATGCTGGATTCCTTCTTTCATTCTTACTTCTCTCACTACTTCATTCTTTTTAGGCCAGTTACATTTTTCTTATATGATTAGCTGTTTTTCATTTGCTACAAGAGTCTGTTTTATATTTGTAAAAAGTTGAGCAGTGTCATAAATTGTGGTAAATAGAGAACAGCCACTCTGCTCACAGCCTAGCATGCATCTCATTGGGCCAAATCCTGAAGTCCTTGTGAAGTCAGTGGAGGTTTTACCTAAACTAAAGCAGTGTAACTACTGAAAAAGAATTTATGGATTTCATCCAGAGTTTGCAGTTCAAAGTCATTTTCTTCTCACAGAGAATGTAATTAGCTAAACGAGGTAGAATTTTGTCTTCTTTCATACATCTCAACTCTTTATGGGAGATCTGACAGTAAGTTTTATGTCACCCAGTATTGTTTTGATTGTATTGACAGTTTAATGTTCTGAACCTAGAGCTGAAATGAATCATGAAATGATTCGGATGCCTGATTAAACAAGCAAGATGGCTTCTGAAGCTGAAAATATTGACTAAGACAGGCATATTGAACAGATTGGCTTAGATACTGTAACTTAAAGTTACAGACTGCCTGGAAAGAAGTCCCACAATGCCTCCAACTCATACAGTGGGTATCATTAAACAAGCAGCATTTAATGTGCCATGGTTGTGAACTTCACCATGGAATTTGTAGTATTTCCCATTCTAAGTACAGGAAATATTATGGTAAAACTCAAATGCCTCAGACCAGCATATGCTGTTTTTTAAATCATACTCACTGTAATTTCAGGTATTTTAAAATCTGATGTTTTGTGTCAGCAAGAATATATAAATTAAAAATGCTTTGTTTCAGTGTTGTAGTTTCCCTCATTTGGGTTGGTTGGGTTAATCTATCAAATTGGATTAAATCAACTTCCTTGAGTGGGTTCACACATACCTGCTGATACTGTCCTGCTCTCCAACATCATCATACACTTCTTGGTCATTGTCTACTCGTCGCAGGGAAGCACTCATGGAAGGTCTTTGTTTTCTTTTTAAAGAATCATAGTCAATCTCCACCACGATTGTTTTAATGTATCCATCTAAAACAATGAAAGCTTATGATCAAGCAGCAACAATTTTCATTTCACAACGGCTAAGGAAGGACTTTAATAGAAGGCTGAGAACTCAAATGATTACAGTTGTATTGTGTGGCTGAATAACTCTATAGAAATGTCTGAATCTAAGCATATTGGGCCTTTATCTCCTCCACTTACACTGTGCAAATCAGGTGTAACATCGTGGAATTCAATGGATTTAGACACACTTGGGTCATAGGAGAATCAGGCCCCTTGTTGACATAATCACTACAGTGATATCCACTAGAGACCCTGGGTCGGATGCTCAGCTGTAGCAGAGGAGTGTGCAATGCAGCTGGTGGGGAGTGTGGCAAGTGGCAAAGTTGCTTTAAGACACCTTTTCTCAGTTAATCCTGGGGTTACTGTGCAAATGGCCAGTCCTCCAGCGTAACTTAGAGCAGTCTATGGTCCAAACAGGCTAGTAGATAGAGCACTGAGATGCAGGGACATTATAGCCACACTCCTTATATTGTGAGCTCATAGAGAAGTACATAGGAGTTACTATGCCGGCCCTTTGCCACTGCAGATTCAGCCTACATGGGGGTGATCCTCTTGCTACCTGGGTATCCTGGCTGGAGGAGCAGTACAAAGCAGCTTAGCTCATCTGAGGATTGGAACCTCCATCTTTATCACTTGCACTTGACTTCACTATGTAGATGTCCCTGGCAAAAAATCTATTATAATAAGATGGATTTAAACACTGTATCTGCTAGGCGATAAAATGATGGGCTTGCTGACTACACAGGCTGTATTTGACAATAAGCATAAATATCTTCTTTCAAAAATGAGAAAAGCACATAGGAATGAGCACAGAAAACCTTCCTCCTCTCCTGCTGCAGTAGTCCAATTTCTGATGCATTTCCCTCTAACCTACATGTGAATTCCACATGAAAATTAAATAACTGGAAAAAAGAAAACATATGATGGAAACTTGGAAAGTAAATTACAAACAAAGCCATTGTTCCTTATTTCAAGTGAATTATAAATACTGTTTTTTATACCATCTGATACTCTCGTTCCCTTTTCAAGCCCTCCCCTCCCTTATCTGTTTGTATGCTTTTAAGTAGGCAGATAAGATTCCGGTTGAAACATTGATGAACTACACTGAGTTGTACCTTTAACCTTCACCAATGGGAAGGCTGGTACAACTTCTGCTTTTGCTGAAATAAAAATCAGTTTATGACAAGCCAAAATAAGTGAAACTAATTGGCTTGCAACAACTGCACAAGAACCATAACTCCCCTACAGAGATTTTTTTCTGTGTGTATAAAACGTCCCGAACAGAACGTATTTTTAAAAATGAAAGGTTCTTTTAAAGTATAAATTAGCATGCCCTTTCTCATAAATCACTTATGCCCTGATCCAGCAAAGCATTTAAACATGCAAGTAGTCCCATAAAAGTCAATGGAACTACTAATGTTCTTGAAGTTAAGCCTGTGCTTAAATGCTTTGCTGGATCAAGACCCTAATGCCCGGGTCTCTGTAAATTAGAGACCAGATCCTCAGTTGGTGTAAATGAGCATAGTTCCACTTATTTCACTGATTTATACCAGCTGATGATCTGGCCCTAGCTGCATATGTGTGGGAGGGGCTGGGGCTAAGGGTAGGGGAAAAAGAAAAGATACATTTTTGATTTCAAAAACAACTTTTGATGTTGGGAATCAATATTCAGATAAAAAGTTGGAATGTTCCCATTTTCTCTTGAAGTAGGAAGTTCTAAAGGCTACTTCTCTTCTTACTTATACTCCTCTCACTTACACCAGTCCTACATCTGTGTAACTCCAGTGACTATAAATGAGGGGAATATCGGGTCCTTTAGTCTTCTGAATGCAACATTTTATCTAATCTAATCTCTCTCTCTTTTTTAACAGCTCTTAAAATACTTCCACAGAAGCAAGCTCCGGTGCTGACACTAAGGCAGACACACTGAGCCACATCCTCAGTGGGTGTAAACTGGTGTAGCTCCAGTGAGAATCTGGCCCATTGTCCTTAACTAATCCCAGAATCTCTAAATTTGACACTCTATTGTACATAAGGACAGGTTTCAGAGTAGCAGCCGTGTTAGTCTGTATTCGCAAAAAGAAAAGGAGTACTTGTGGCACCTTAGAGACTAACCAATTTATCTGAGCATAAGCTTTTGTGAGCTACAGCTCACTTCATCGGATGCATAAAGTGGAAAGTACAGTGAGGAGATTTTATATATACACACAGACCATGAAAAAATATACATTGTAAGGAGAGTGATCACTTAAGATGAGCTATTACCAGCAGGAGAGTGGGGTGGGGGGAGAGAAAACCTTTTGAAGTGATAATCAAGGTGGGCCATTTCCAGGAGTTAACAAGAACGTCTGAGGAACAGTGGGCGGGGGGGGGGGCGGGGGAGGAATAATAAACAAGGGGAAATAGTTTCACTTAGTATAATGACTCAACCACTCCCAGTCTCTATTCAAGCCTAAGTTAATTGTATCCAATTTGCAAATTAATTCCAATTCAGCAGTCTCTCGTTGGAGTCTGTTTTCTAAGTTTTTTTGTTGAAGGATACTCACTTTGAGATCAGAAATCGAGTGGCCAGAGAGATTGAAGTGTTCTCCGACTGGGTTATGAATGTTATAATTCTTGACATCTGATTTGTGTCCGTTTATTCTTTACATAGAGACTGTCCAGTTTGCCCAATGTACATGGCAGAGGGGCATTGCTGGCACATGATGGCATATATCACATTGGTAGATGTGCAGGTGAACGAGCCTCTGATAGTGTGGCTGATGTGAAAGCTTATGCTCAAATAAATTGGTTAGTCTCTAAGGTGCCACAAGTACTCCTTTTCTTATTGTACATAAGTTTACTGTACGAGCTGTGCCCCATGTCAGATTAGCACAGCAGTATGAGCTTTGGCAATTTATGCTATATGTCCTTGTCCATATTGGCTGGGGACCCAGCCTAGCTAATATTACTCTCCCATGTAATGCTGTGTGTACTCAGGCAGTCAGTGTTTGACAGGGCAAACATTCAGGGGTAAAGTGGAGAATCAAAACGTACAATATCCTTTTGTTGTCCTGCCCAGCCACTTTCCTTCAGGGTTGTCTGTAATACGGATGATTTCAATATTATCACCCTGTTTGACAGTCAGCTCATTCTTCCCTCCCTTGTAGTCCATGCAAACTCGTGCCTGATGAATGACTTGGATGGGTCCTGATAACTGCACAGAAAAAGCAATAAAAGAAGTCACACACACATACTAACATGCGGAGGATGTGCTGATTGCTTTGACAAAAATTCAGATGAAACACAAAACAATAATAATTTGTTTTCAGTACCACCCACATCAGCTAGGCACTTTGCGAACAAACACAAAGGCATAGGCCCAGCTCCGAACAGCTTACACTTTAAAGACAAACTAAAAAGCAAAGGGTGTAGGGGAGGGATACAGCATATAATTAAAGTAGTTGAGATAGTAATTGGCCACATCTTGAGAATACAATGGATTAATAACATAGGGCTAGATTATGTAACCCTTGTTCACATAGGTGAACATTCATTTACTCACAGGAGCAGTTCCATGTACTTCAATAGGACTGTTCGTATGAGTAAGTGCTGACCAACACATAATGATCTTTTTTTCAAGATATGCTGTACAGATGATCCCCAAGTATCCAGAAGCTGGCCACAATCAGCCAGTTTCTTGAATTCAGGCATCATGAAAGAAGTGGCTTATGGGACAGATTTGATTGTAGATTGGGTAGTGGCCATGTGGAGCAGTGCAGAAAGTCTGTGCATTAGGGGCAACAAAAGAGAAGATATCTGTTTAGATAAATACACCAAGGTGTTTGTTTGCGTGTTTGCATTTATGGATAATGATACATTTTAGCCTCCATGATAGGATGGTCTATAGCCTAAAAACACTGAGGATGTTAATGCTTATACTCCAGCCAAGAATTCGGTGTGAGAAAGGGATTTTGGGGCCAGATCCCTGAAAAACACACATGTAGATGCATTGCTATGGTGTCCACTATTTACTATCCCAAGTGCCAAATCTTTGCAGCCTTTCCACAGTGGTGGGATGCCCTAGACACAGAAGAATCACTGTGGTTTCTTTGTAGGAACGTGGCAGGGGGTTGTGGGCAGGCAACAAGGCTGGTGGAGAATGACTAGTGGGTTTGCAGACTGCATGGGTCCATTGGTTACAAACTATGCATACAGGGCTTTGGGGCACAATGAACTTGGCTCACTACTACACACCATGGGCTTTAGCAGTGGCTGTGGCTCAGCTGCACAGGTGCCTCATTCCCAACCTCTCTATTGAACTGGGAGATTTCATACTTCTGTCCCAAGTGTTGCTCCTGCAGGCAAAGGTCATTTACAGGCTCAATCCTGGAAGGTGCTCCAGCCCCAGTTAAGCAAAGCATGTGTTTAACTTTAAGCATGTGAACACTGTGAACCTAATTCTCCTTTTCACTAAGGCCCCTCTATGCTACCTTAGCAGCATAAAGGGGCTGTAAACTGTAAAGTACAGTTATATATATGTTAAGGCCCTTTTACACTACCAGTGCACGTACAGGAGACTTTATGGAAATGAGAATCAGGCCCTGCAAGCACTGAAATACTTGTGACTTCAACGGGAAATTTCACATGCTTAAATTCAAGTGTGTGTTTAAGTTCTTTTGGGGCCAGCTGGATCGAGGATCGAGCCGTTCCTGAGGCTTTGTCCAGGGGACAAACCTTCACCCCAAATGCCAAGCGAGCTGGCATCACCATGCAGCTTTGCAGCCAAACTGTGTCCTTGCACTGTAATGTATGTTTTAAAATGCACAAGGCTAAATAATGACTGCCTCACTTCTGTATGTAGCCTGCTAGAAAGGGACCTTACTTTGAACCGCTTTCTGATTTCTTGCTCTTTCTTTTCTTTTTCCCTTTGTTCTTTCTTCTCTTGTTCCAATTTTTTCTTTTCTTCCTTCTCTCTCTTCTTTTCTTGTTCTTTTGATGTGGCTCTGAACAATGAAAACAGATTATTTCACAGGTAAGGGGATGAATGTGGAAGCAAGTGGGCAGAAGTGGGTAGGCACTCACTAGAGCTTTCTCTTCCAAGATCAGCAAGAGCAGCTAGGAGGAGACTTCTCCTAATAAGAGCATGAAAACATTTTCTGAACCCTATGGTGGCTGGTCCTGCATGGATGAGCTACATATGGGAGAGGTTTCAGAGTAACAGCCGTGTTAGTCTGTATTCACAAAAAGAAAAGGAGTACTTGTGGCACCTTAGAGACTAACCAATTTATTTGAGCATAAGCTTTTGTGAGCTACAGCTAACTTCATCAGATGCATACTCCGATGAAGTGAGCTGTAGCTCACGAAAGCTTATGCTCAAATAAATTGGTTAGTCGCTAAGGTGCCACAAGTACTCCTTTTCTTTATATGGGAGAGGGTATTTGGAGACTCTTTCCATGCAAGGCATGTGCACAGGATGCAACCATAATTTAGCTGGCTATGCTGGAAAGGCCCAATGTGACTGTAGCCCCAGAGGGCATGTCTACACTGTAATTAGACACCCATGGCTGGCCCATGCCAGCTGACTTGGACTCGTGGGGTTTGGGCTAAGGGGCTGCTTAATTGCAGTGTAGACATTCAGGTTCAGGCTGCAGCCCAAGCTTTGGGACTCTCCCACCTCGCAGGGTCCTAGAACCCAGGCTCCAGCCTGAGCCTGAACCCAAATGTCTACACCACAATTAAACAGCCCCTTAGCCTGAGCTCCAGGAGCCCTTATCAGCTGGCACAGGTCACCCATGGCTTTTTAATTGCAGTGTAGGACACGTCTGAGAAGCATGGCCTTGCTCCTGCATGCTGGACAGCACCTGGGGTGGAATAGGGAGGACTGGCTATAGCGTTGGAATGCATAGCAAGACTTGTTACTCCCCAGCACCCTGGGAAGCATTGTCCCTAATGATGTTCTTCCCCACTGCACAGCAATGAGTCTCACAGATATAATGTAGTCCCCCTTTTTTGTGTACTTCTGCTGAACTGACGTGAATGGGCCCAGAGGTTGAATTACAGCATTACCCTGCATACAACTCAAATGCACCTCATTGTGAGAGACATCACTCATTTCAGTCTCAACATCACCTGTGTTCTCTGTCACAGGTTGCTTCCCACATGTGGGCTTTAGGAGATTGTGAGGTAGGCTGCTGGTCCCTTCTGATGAGAGGCACTGCAGAGGTACTGGGAGGGAAGCTTGCATTTCTGCTGTCTGTACTGTCCCTGCTCTGTGGACACACAGTGGGTTTCAGACCCATGGGGATGTCAGTCCAACAGTTTTATGAGCTCTATTAAAATTCACCTTGAGAACAACAACATTAACAAAATAATTCAACTAGTATTGGGATGGGGGTGTCATATTTTGTTCCCATTTCAGGCAGTAACTCTGTGCAGCAGCTCAGCCATATTCCAAAGAGCCGAAGAGCATACTGTTTTGCTACCCAATTCAAAATAGTCACAGGACTTCATTTGAGGAAGCATCTCCACCTGCATGCTACATCTAGTTTTAGGAGGGAGTTAACTTGTAAACTGATATGCTTTCTTTAGGGAAGATGATTAAGGTGGATGCAGCTCAAGATTGCAGTGCAGTCATGCTTCTGGGCCAGATTCAGTATATTTCCTAGCATATTTCCTAGTGATCTGTTTCTTCATTCAGTAACAAAGACACAATGGATTACAGCTGTATAAGTTAGATTTGATACCTGATGTCATTGATATCTTCATACGTCTCTCCATCACTCTCTTGACCCTATAAGAAAAATTAATCATGATTCAGTCTCCAATGGCCTAAATACACTGGAGTTCAATTTTTTAGCTAGATACAGACAGACATAAATTAAAGCAGAAAAATAATCAATTGAAAATGCATTTAATCTTTCCAAGCCCAAATTACTAAATTGTTCAAATACATATTTCTTCTGTTCTGACCTTGGTTGTTATTATCTATCTATAGCTATATGGATAGATATAGATATAAAATAAAACCCAGACTCCTTCCCATCACACACACACACACACACACACACACACTGATTGTTTATTCTGAAGTGAGTCTCTGTGCTGCAACTTTGATTACACTGCATCTGAAAGATGGCATGGCTTGAAAGGACTACAGGGTTAAAAACTAATTATGGGAGATGATGCATTGAGGGGGGCAAAGCTATTGAAGGTATTGGAATAGGGTTCAGATTAGAGTTCTGTTCCTGACTCTGCCGGAGACTTATTGTGTAAACTTGGGCAAGCCACTGAGGCCCTGATTCAGTGAGGTACTTAATCACATGCCTAATTTTAAGCACATGAGTAGTCCCACTGAAATCAACAGGGATACTCACGTGCTTAAAATTAGGCACATGATTGAATACCTTGATGTAGGCCTATATCTCTGGAAAATTTCAGTGAAACTGAAATGTCAGTGGAAATGGAAGATTTTGTGAACTTTTTGGTTTCCGGCCAGCTTTATAATTAGTGCCACTTTTGTTCTGCGTTCAACCACTTTAATTGTTGCCCTCTACATTTCTGCAATTTATCAGCAATATACTGGATCTATTCTGCAACAAACTGGCTTTTCTAATGCAGTGATGTGTTGGAAAGAATATGTTTTCGGTGTGTTATAAAGGATAATACTTACCCCATCTGTATTTCCGTGACCTGAATGACCAAAAATACAAACAGACTATTATTTTCTTTTGTAGAGAAAGTGCCTCATGCTGATGCTAACTATATGGACACATACACAGCTGTACCTTAACTAGTGCCAAATATAGATTTATAATGATCTTATCTGTTTTAATAAGGATAAGAATGCAAACTAATTGGGATGAACAGAGCTTCCTACTGTGGTACTTCGTAAACTTCTAGCAGTAACTGATTTAAGGACTTTCACTTCGTCTGCCACAGTGTGTATTATATCACATATACCCCAAATCAGAACGTTCACTTTAAAGCTTCCTCAGAGACAACAGTGTCCTTGCCTCATATCAGTTTACAAAAATCCAGTCACTTACAAGCAAGGAAGTGAATAGTTAAGAACATAACATCTTACACTGGTCACATAGGGCTAGTGCACCACCAGCCCTCCACAGCCATGGCAGAGAGTATGGAGGCATAAGGCCTGTACTCTCCTGTGCACGCTAGCTATACTATGGCCTGCAGCAAAGGAAAAGAAGGCGAGGCAGAGCTGCTGATTTCCCCAGGCTGTGCAAGGGGTAGCAGGCTTCATCTCCACCCCACTACATGCTGTGCTGGCCAGAATACTGGGTGAGGGACACTGTGGCTGGTATAGCCCTGGCACAGTTTATTTTCTTCCTAGGGGAGACCAGGAGAGAGAGTCATAATCTGCTTCTTGGGCTACTCCTGTACAACACATCTATGTGCTGGCTCTTCCTCAGGGCAGATGACAAAGTGATGATCATACCTAACAAGCAAATTACTTTTATCCAGTATAAAAGCAATGCATTTTCATGAGAACACAATAACTAACTCTGAAAAAAGAGTAGTCATTCCAGATCAGCGTTGAAAGTTATTAGGCTCAGCAAATCTTCCAAGCCAAAGTTATGTGGATGCTAAAACAAGGCTTTCCAAGAGAAAGTGCCTGCCATGTTGACTGTGGAGTGGTTACTGCTGTTATAGTGGTTGACTGTGGAGTGGTTACTGCTGTTATACACCACTCCAAAATATGACTTGCAGTTCACTAACACCATAAATATTTATGCCAGTCACTTATATTATAAATACAACATACTTAATTCTTAAATGGTTGCTATTAGTTAAAATGTATTCTTACCATCTGAACCAAATTCAACATCATCGTAACTTTGTTCATTGTCTGGATTTCTGTGAATATGAAAAGAAAATGTAAAATCTGAGAAGACAGTTCCTATAATTACATCTTAATTTAGCTTTGTTCTGCTGCACGTGCCAAGTATTTGGGACATTGACTGGATAGTCTGTTCACTTTCAGCCCTAAACATTACAGAGTTTAGATCTGTGTTTAAGTACAGTTGAGATTCTCATAATGGATTAAGCGTGACTTTGGTTTTCACAGGGTGGCATCTTGACTCTGAACATAAAAACAGAAAATAAACGAGCCAAAGGCATTCATATCCAAGTGTAGTATAAACACTGTAATTTGGTAGAGTGACAGACAGACAGAATAGTCAGAAATCTGTTTGGGGGTTTTGGAACACTAATAATCTCTGCATATGCATAAGCATAGCAACATATATATGCATGTTGTACAGGTCCTTTCAGGGAAAGAGAAGAAGCTTGAATCTTAAGCAGACAGGAAGGAGAATGTACAGGAATGCTTTTTATAGAGGCTGCAGGACCTGCTGTGGTTTAGCTGCTCTCTGGCCACTAGATGGAGCACTTAATGTACTTCATACTCAGTAATATATTCATTGCGTTTATGAGAATTTTCTATCTGAAAATGTTTCTCAAGCTCAAGAACAGCAGCATCTTTAGACTGCGTGCTTTCACATCGTCAGTAGCAACGTACAGTGTGCTGTGTGGTAAGACAGAAACCTCTTATGTCTGAGAGACACTCTATGTGTGCAATAAGTTGTTTACCGCAAAATTGCTTATTTTGAATACTGAACCTGCTTCCATTTGCTTTTCACTTTAGAAGCATATGCCTTTAACACTTTGGCTGCCAGCAGGTGCCGACTTGGCAAGCCAAATTTGAGAAGAGCATGAAAATAGCACCACAATGGGTAATAGAGGCCCTGAAATGTAAAACTATGAGCCAAGTTCCTCTCTCATGTGTGCAGTCTCACCTACTATCCCCCAGCCCTATTGCCCTGTATGCACTGACTGGTGCCCATTGACTTGTCTGTCTCTTCCCTCCTCTGCCATTGGCCCAGAGTGCTGGAGTAAGGTTCTTAGTTGCTGCTGCTGACTGGACTACTTATTCCCTACACATAAGGGAGAGGACAGAGCACCCGCACTTATACCTTTGTGATACAGGACATGGAAGGAGTTTTCTCCCACCACCACCTGTAGAGTGCGAGGGAGGGATTTGATAGTATATTTCCTGGGGCTGGCAGCAATCAGCTAAGCAGAAGGTCTCATCAGCTAGGGCCCAATCCAAGTTCCATTATAGTCCATGTAAAGACTTTCAGTCACTTTAATAGCAGACTCAATGTGGCATGGGAGCTTGGGTCTCCAGGCACCTGGGAGCTGGCCTTAAACTGCCACTGCCTGAGCATGCTGGTTTCCCTTGATAGACATGAGCTGGAAAGTAACAGCAAAATATAAGCAAAACGGATTTCATGTTCACTTACAAGGGATCAGAGCTGGGTTTGATGTTTCTGGGAGGTAGGCTGGGAACGGGTGGTGCTTGTGTTGATGGGTGAGAAGCTGAAGGAGGCGGCGGCGGTGGTATCTGTGTAGCAGAATGTGAGGGTGGAGGTAAAGGTGAGGAGAGCACTGAGTGGGAGATCTGTTTAACAGCTTCTTTGTTAGAACCTAAAACCAACAAAACAAAGACAATTTATCTAGTTAGCAATTCAAGATGATCCAAAGACAAAACATTGATTGTTTAGATAAACTCTAGATATAACATATTAATAGGATACATACCCAGAAATTAACATGTTATTTAAATATTGTAGATGTGCATGGTGCCTTATAATACATACAGAGACAGATATTATTTGTATTATCGCAGCATCTAGGAGTCCCAGCCATGGACCCCATTATGCTAGGCAGTACAAACCCAGAACAAAAAGATGGTCCCTGCTTCAAACAATTTACAACCTAAGTGTAAGATAAGAGACAACAGATAGATACTGTACCTTGGGGGAACACCCTACACCCCCATGTTCATCTTTATAAAATGATTGTGTGGTATCCAATGCAAAGTTTGTCATGTTGGGTGTCTTCGGAAGGCTCATGATGCGCTGAGCATGGTTGTTATAATGATGTTATAAAAACAATAAAGAGTCTGGTGGCACCTTAAAGGCTAACTGATTTATTTGAGCATAAGCTTTCATGGGTAAAACCCCACTTCTTCAGATGCATGGAGTGAAAGTTACAGATGCAGACATAAATACACTGACACATGGAGTTACCTCACAAATGGAGAGCCAGTGCTGACAGGGCCAATTCTATCAGGCTGGCTGTGGTCCACGCCCAACAATAGATGAGGAGGTGTCAATTCCAGGAGAGGCAAAGCTGCCTCTGTAATGAGCCAGCCACTCCCAGTCCCTATTCAAGCCCAAATTAATGGTGTTAAATCTGCAAATGAATTTTAGTTCTGCTGTTTCTGCAGTTTTTTTGTTCAACTATAGCTACTTTCAAATCTGTTATAGAATGTCCAGGAAGATTGAAGTGTTCTCCCACTGGCTTTTGTGTGTTACCATTCCTGATGTCCGATTTGTGTCCATTTATTCTTTTACGTAGGGACTGTCCGGTTTGGCCAACGTACCTGGCAGAGGCGCATTGCTGGCACATGATGGCATAAATAACATTAGTAGAAATGCAGGTGAATGAGCCTCTGATGGTGTGGCTGATGTGGTTGGGTCCTCTGATGGTGTCACTAGAGTAGATATGGGGACAGAGTAGGCAACGAGGTTTGCTACAAGGATTGGTTCCTGGGTTAGTGTTTCTGTGGTGTGGTGTGTAGTTGCTGGTGAATACTGGCTTCAGGTTGGGAGGCTGTCTGTAAGTGAGGACTGGCCTGTCTCCCATGGTCTGAGAGAGTGAGGGATCATTTTCCAGGATAGGTTGTAGATCGTTGATAATGTGCTGGAGAGGTTTTAGCTGGGGGCTGTACGTGATGGCCAGTGGTGTTCTGTTATTTTCCTTGTTGGGCCTGTCCTGCAGTAGGTGATTTCTGGGTACCCGTCTCGCTCTGTCAATCTGTTTCCTCACTTCCCCAGGTGGGTATTATAGTTTTAAGAATGCTTGATAAAGATCTTGTAGGTGTTTGTCTGAGGGACTGGAGCAAATTCAGTTGTCTCTTAGGGCTTGGCTGTAGACAATGGATCATGTGATGTGTCCTGAATGGAAGCTGGAGGCATGTAGGTAGGCATAGCGGTCAGTAGGTTTCCGGTATAGGGTGGTGTTTATGTGACCATCAGTTATTGGCACTGTAGTGTCCAGGAAGTGTATCTCTTGTGTGGACTGGTCCAGCCTGAGGTTGATAGTGGGGTTGAAATTGTTGACATCCAGGTGGAATTCTTCAGGGTCTCCTTCTGTTGGTCCATATGATGAAGATGTCATCAATGTAGTGCAAGTAGAGGAGGGGTGCTAGGGGACGAGAGCTGAGGAAGCATTGTTCTAAGTCAGCCATAAAAATGTTGCCATACTGTGGGGCCATGGGGGTACCCACAGTAGTGCCGCTGACTTGAAGGTATAAGTCATCCCCAAATCTGAAATGGTTGTGGGTGAGGACAAAGTCACAAAGCTCAGCCACCAGGTGTGCCATGGCCTCATCAGGGATACTGTTCTTGACAGCTTGTAGTCCATCCTCATATGGAATGTTGGTGTAAAGAGCTTCTACATCCATGGTGGCCAGGATGGTGTTTTCAGGAAGATCACCAATGCATTGTAATTTCCTCAGGAAGTCGGTGATGTCTCGAATATTGCTAGGGGTCCTAGTAGCATAGAGTCTGAGGAGAGAGTCCAAATAGCCAGATAATCCTATATAAGCTATAAGAGTGCCGATGCCTGAGATGATGTGTTATATATATACATATATATATATATAAAATATAATGATCATATATATATATAATGATGTTATAGTAATTGTTACAGTAATGTAATAGTAATGTTATAGGTTATAATTTCATATATATAGTTATGAGGCTGAAAATGTATCCTCATGGCTTAAAGCAAGCTCAGGCAAAATCTCTCCAAGAACAGAGAGGAAGTTCACACCTCATCAGGGCATGTATGGGACAATACCAGCCCAGCCGCACAGGAACAAAGGACGCTGGCCTAGGCAGCAATGAAAGAATCTGTTAGACTCTCAAGGGAATCAACCCCCCTTCCTTTGGTCAATTTGGAACTGCGATGAGGTAATGCTCACCTGACTCTGAAGGGTGGGTGGGGGGGTGGCGCGGCAAAGCCAAAGGGAAGAAAGGACATTATAAAAGGGAGAGAAATTTGCCATGCTCTCTCTCTCTTCCACCTACATCTACAGACACCACACCAGGTGATTGAAGCGCTGATCAAAGGGGAGAGCCTGGCTGAAGAGCAACTGGCCAGCTTGTGGTGAGAACCATCTAACTCTGTAAGGGCACTGAAAGTGTTAAGATCAGCTTAGGATGTGTTTTGCTTTTATTTCATTTGACCAAATCTGACGTGTTATGTTTTGACTTATAATCACTTAAAATCGATCTTTATAGTTAATAAATTTGTTTGTTTATTCTACCTGTATCAGTACATTTGGTTTGAAGTGTGTCAGAGGCTCCCCTTGAGATAACAAGCCTGATACATATCAATTGCTTTGTTAAATTGACAAACTCATATAAGCTTGCAGTGTCCAGCGAGCATAACTGGACACTGCAAGAAGGAGGTTCCTAGGGTTGGGTCTGGGACTGGAGATATTGGCTACTGTCATTCAGTTGCACAATCCAAGGAGTAGCTTACTTGCTAGAGGCTGTGAGTGAACAGCCCAGGAGTTGGGGTTCTCACAGCAAAGCAAGGTAAGGCTGGCTCCCAGAGTCAAGGATTGGGGTGACCTAGCAGATCACTGGTCCAGATACCACCAGAGGGGAACATCACATACAACAGTGGGGATAGTACAAGGAAACAATTAGGACATACTGGTCAGCATGATAAGCTGTCGTATCAGCACACCAGCCAACATGAAAAAATTATAATAGGTGATGTTGATAGTGAAGCCCAAAATTAACGCTGCCAATTTTTTTTCCATTTTAAGACCCTGTTTTCAGTTGCGTATAACTTTACCAAACTTTAAACATGGGCTGAAATTTCCCATTCTAGGCATCTCCCTCACACTGACTTTTTAGAGGGTTTTAGCAACAATGGTTCATCTGTCTCTGTGAATGAAATTAGGGAAAATACATTGTTTTGTTCATGATAAGAAAATCTTATAATTGTTTCATTGAGAAGCTGTGCCACTGTCTTTCATTGGAGCAGAGACTTCAGATTTGAAAGTGGGGTGGGATTGTGTGTTGCTCTGGTGTTAGGGACGTATTCTTTGCTGTGCCTGTGAAAATCCACCTAAATCTGGCCAAGTTATAAACCTCTGAGAATAATCCCAGTTCACACACGCTAACAGTCTTGATCTGAAGACATCAAGAGATGAAGAATTCACCACTTCCCTTGGTACTTTGTTCCAATGGTTAATTCCCTCATAGTTAAAAAACTTTGATTAATTTCTCATCTGAATTTGTCTGCCTCCAGCTTCCAGTCATTGGTTCTTGTTATGCTTTTCTCTGCTACATTAGAGAGCTTTTCAGTACCCAACACTTTCTCCCTGTGCTTTATTAATATTGTGTAGTGCTAGTTTTTTAATCAGAATGTCATGCAGTATTAAACCAAACTCCTTACAATAGTCTAAGTATATTACATCTATGCAATTACCTTTGTCAACCAAACTTGTAATCTCATCAATGAAAGAATCAGTTTTGTTTGACAAGTCCTATTTTCAGAAGAATCACATTAACTGGCATTAATTATAGTCCTATCCTTTAGTTCTTTATTAATTGAATCCCATATCAGCTTTTTCGTTATTTTACCCTATGCAACCTTAATCCTCCCCTCTTGTGCAATCTTTAATTACACAATCACATTCCCCCCCCCACACACACTTCTTTATTGATTTCTATTGGATCTATGTGCTCAGCATAGAGAGTAAGAGCTATAAAATCTGGTTCTTCATGATTTGTACTAGCACACTGTTGGCACTTAAGATATACTAAATAATTACATTCTTTACAAAGCTCTGTCCTTGCCTCCGTGGGTCCCGCGTTTCCTGGCGGATTTCGCTAGCCTCAGAGGCTCACCGTGACCCTCCACATAACCCTTCTTTCTCTAGAGACAAGGGTCACAGTCTACTGAGCCATTTTCATCGTAAGCCAGCAAGGGAGGTGAGGAGAAGTTATCCTTCCTTGCACAGTCTCTGTTGTCTCCCAGTCTCAGTGATTAATCAGGGGACAAAGGTGGGGGGGAAGCCCAGGCCCACCCTCTACTCCGGGCTCCAGCCCAGGGATCCTAATAGTATCAGCTATGGTAGCTGACCTTTTAGAAACATGACATGTACAATTCCCTGGGCCACTTCCCCCACAGCAGCCCTCACTTCCTTAAGCTCCACTTCACCCTTACCTCAGGGCCTCTTTCCTTGTGCCTGATATGGTGTGTACTACTCAGCCTCTCCAACAGCATAACTTCCTTCCACTGCTCCTGACATGCACACCCACCTGACTGACTGGGAGGCTTTTAACTAGTTTCAGCCAGCCCCTGATTGGCTTCAGGTGTCCCAATCAACCTAGCCTTCTCCCTGCCTTCTGGAAAGTTCTTAATTGGCCCTAGGTGTCTTAATTGACCTGGAGCAGCTTCCATTTCACTTAACCTGGTACCAGGGATTAGTTTAGCCTGGAGCTAATATATCTATCTCCTACTACTTTTATATAGCCATCTGGCCTTGGCCCGTCACAATTCATACTCAAAATGTTTCTTTTTTCTTTTGTCTCTGTAGGCCTCATTATCTCCTGTGTTGCACCTTCTGTAGTCATCCACACTTGTGCAAACTGAAACCAATGTGGGTGCAAAATACTTCCATTCTAGTGTTGAAATTAATGGGACTATTTGTGAAGGAAACTACCACTCAGTGAAAATAGTGCTGGCAGAATCAGGTCCACAGTGATTGCAGATTAAACCATAATAATGTTTCAATACTGCTTCTTTTCTGCTTTAAATGGACGTTTTGAATTTACCTTAGTTCCATATTTGTCTGTTTCTGCAAGTCTTAATACACAGCATGGAAAGGAGCTATATTAGTGATGGAATTGGAGTCAGCTGAGAACACTCAGGTAAAACAGAAAGAGAAGCAATAATGAAATATCATTGTGGTTGCACATGTAAATCAACACCATTCAAAGACCTGGTGAATCATTATCATTGTGCACTAGCCTCAACCACTGGCACACCAAAAGACTCCTTCCTCTCCATTACAGATCTCTTTGGTTTTCAGACATCCTGCACCGGATCCAGACAGAGGAGTGGAAAGCCGAGCACCGATGGCAGAAAATGAAAGCTGAATCAGACAGGATGAATAACAAATTCCTTGAAGCCTGTGCTGAGGCTGTATGACAGGTCAAGAGAACCTTCCTTTCAGCCTCCATTGAAGCTGCCAAATCCCACCCCAAGGAGCTGTCCAGGGCATAAATTGCTTCAGCAATCCTGAATGCCTACAACCTGGATCAGAGCTAAGTACCAAGCGCTGCAAAGAATTATCCTACTTCACCGAAAAAATCACACACATTAGGAAGCCTCCTCAAACAGCCTGGATCTACTCCACCTGCACCCACCAACCAACAGCCCAGCTGCATTCCCACAGATCAGTACACTCACTCATCAAGAAGTTCTGGACACATCTAAAGGAGTCCCAACTCAAGACTTGTGAAATTGCACCTCCACCACTAGACCCCTCACTTGTGGAGTCCCACAAGGAACAATTCTCTGTCCAGTTCTTTGCAACATTCAGCCATTAGGTGTACTGATCATACAACATGGACTCAGGTGCCAGAACTATGCAGAAGATAAATAGCTCCACCTATCCTTCACCACCGATGACCATACCACTACCAGCAAGATGGCCCAGTGCTTGGATAAGATCAGCTCATGGATGAAGAACAGCTGGCTGAAATTGAACCTGAGCAAGAACTTAGGTGATGCTGGAGGGCAGAGGATAATACTTTGAAAAGTTTTCCATCACAATGCCATCACCTTTGATTGAAGATACACACCCACAATTGGTCATTTCAGTCTATACTTTTGGAGTGCTCTTTGATTTCGCATTGACGCTGAGCTCTCACATAGCATCATCCATGAGTAATGCTCTCTATCATCTCCAGTTGGCTAGGAGGCTCTGTCCCATCCTGGTAGAAGGTGACCTGGCCTCAGTTATTCATGCCTTTGTCACCTCTTGGCTAGATTGCAGCAATGTGATATACCTGGAATGAAGCCTTCAGCACTTAGGGGATTTCCACTGGTACAGAACACTGCTGCACATCTCAGTAACACAGGCTACTGTGAGCACATCAGTCTTCTGTTCTCTACACTGGCTTCCCATAGAATTTTTAATCAAATTCTAGGTGTGGTCCTTATCTTGAAGGCGCCCCAAGGCCTGGGCCCAGGATATTTAAAAGACAACCTAAAGCCCTGGGATAAAGACCCTGGTTGACAACTAACCCCTTCCCCTGGTACAATGGTACTTTCTATTGCAAGGATAGAGCTTGTCTGTGTGAGAGTGAGAACAATCTTGGGGGCTGGTCTGATACTGTAAAATGAACTCTTCTAGGAACTCATGACCTTCTTCTCTGAATGCAGGGTGCACTTCTTTGACCTTGCCTTCTCTAACATAAGTACATAGAAATATGTATAACAACACAAAACAAAATATCTACCACAACAAGACCCTCCACTGCACACGGATCTCCTCTGGGGAGAGGATGAAAGAACAAACAACACGTGACAGCTGTGTAGTCACTGAATTACTGAATGCACTACTGGAAGGCGCTCAGATACTATGGTGATGAGTGCAATATGAGAACCTATATACATAAGAATGGCCATACCAGGTCAGACCAGTTGTCCATCTAGTGCAGTATCCTGGCTTTTGACAGTAGTCAGTTCCAGATGCTTCAGAGGGAATGAACAGAAAAGGTCAATTTCAAGCAATCCATCCCCTATCATCCATTCCCAGCTTTTGGTACTTGGACGTTTAGGGACACCTGGAGCATGGCCAATAATAGCCAAGGCTTCCCTGAACTCATCTAATTGTTGTATTGAATTGAATCACTAGGGCCTAATTCTGTCACATTTACACTGATGGTTCTTTCCTATGCAAGTAGTTGAATTTGCTTCAATGGGACTGCTTATTAAGCATTGTGAGTATGCTTTCAGAATCAGACTCTGAAATAAAAATGAAATCTGGATCTGATACTTGAGAGCACTTAAGCTTGTGCTTAATTTTAAGTCTATGCTTAAGTTCCACTGACTTCAATGTGACTTTTGTTTTCCTGAATCAGGGGAGAAATAAAAAGTGATCAGTAAAATAAGAGTAAAGATGATTTTCATTTACATTATGAGCCTCTCCTTTTCAGGTATAAATCATGGCTGAAGGTGGTCTCAAAAAGTCATAGCCTGCTAGCCTGTTTTCCATAAACACTGTGGCTATTTTTCACAAAAATTGCATAAAACTCATCAGTTTGAACACTTTTAGTTACAGAACACCTCAAACGTAGATTGTAAATATTTGACAGATTATTATGCATCTTTCTAATTCAAAAACAAGTTTGTTTTTAACGAATTCAGGCCATTAGTCATTGATGTCTGGGAAACAGTCACTTTCCATTATTTTTTCTTTTCTTTCTATCGTAGAACGTTAGATGCCCGACAGAAAACAGAAGAGAGTTATTCCATAATTAAGATTCTTTTAACATATTGACCACTTCCTGGAAATATAAGTGCTATTGGACCTTTAACTGTGATTGTTCTTTTCTTTCCTGTTTTCTGTCAAGATCCTTAGGGCTCAGTTCTCCACTGCTGAAGATGCAAGGGTGCAGGGTGAGCGCAGGGAGCCAGTTATGGTTCCCAGATCTAGCACTGTCACTCTGACTTATATCACCTGAATAAATGATGTTATACCAGTGAAGGGCTCTAATGGATGTAACAGACAAGAGAATCTAGCTTTTCATATTGTTTTAACAGAGCCTTTTGGAAGGGTGGTGAAGGGGAGATGAATATAATTTACTGAGCTATTTTAAAAGGTCACCAGCAACTCACATACAACCGAACACCAGTACACATCTCTCCAAATCCTCTGCTTCCTACTGTTCTGGAACAAAACCACCCAACATCATATAAGCAATCACTACAATTAAAAATGCAGCTCCCAACTCCTGTATTACTCCTGGGGGAATTCTGCACCACTGCATGACACAGAATTTTGCAGAAATTAACATTGTGTGCGCAGAATTTCCTTTCCCCCACAGAAATGGGCTGCAGTGCCGCTAGCTGCCTCTAAGGGCCACTGGATCTGGCAGAGCCCAGCTTGCACATAGAAGACACTGCTGGAGGGAGGGAGAGGACACTAGAGAGTTCCTGGAAGCTGCAGTTCCCAGCATGCCCTGAGGGAAAGAGAGTGTGGTGCGCAGGAAACTCCATGCAAGCCTGGGACTAAGCATCAGACTGTTTCTCTCTTTGGTTCCCTGAGCTCTGGAGGGGGGAGAGGGGAGAATGTCTGGGCTGGGGGCCATGGCTGGGCTCTGGGGGGGGAGGGGGTGCAGGTATCTGGCTGGAGGGGGGCGTGGCTGGGCTCTGTGGAGGAGGGGTTCAGGTGTATTGGCTGGAGGAGGCCCTGCAGCTGGGCTCTGGGGGGAGCGGGGTGGTGGGTGTCTGGCTCCCCAGCTGTGCTCTGGGGCGGGGAAAGGGGTAGAGAAACAGGAACTGGGTTGTCATAGGGGTTTCTTTAACTTTCTACTCTTGGGGGAATTTTTGTGTGTGTTTGTATTGTTACAGACATACTTGCTGACAAGTATTTTCAAATACATTACCAAAATAATTGAAACTGGCATGATTATGTAGTGTTATTTTTACAAATAAAATTTGCAGAATTTTGTAGAATTTTAAAATATTGTGTGCAGGATTTTAATTTTTTTGGCACAGAATTTTAAATTTTTTGGTGCAGGATGCCCCCAGGAGTACTGTATCTTCCATGGGGTAGATTGTGCCTGGCCCTTATTCCATGTTTACATAGGGAGTGCTTGCACAGAGAGGTCAAGAAGAACTGCAGCCCCCTGTGTAAAAATAGCCACTGCAATCAGTGGACATTGACCTTCTGTAACCCCTGATCCATATCAGGTGATGGGGACTAGTAAATAAAAACTAGTCTTTTACCAGCATGTGTATGACACCTTATTACTGTGCACTCTGGGGACTGTAGAGGATGTTCTGTGCCTGTTTCTCCACAGATGATCCATGGCACCTCAAAGGGCGGAGAGGAAGCAGGACCATGGGTCAGCCCATTATATACCAGCCAATGGAGCTCCCCTACCATACCAAGTGATAGTTTCCTGCATCCCACACAGTGATGTAGGAGAAGCAGCACAGCCTAAATGACACAATCAAGTTCTATGCAGTGTTGTTGTAGCCATCTCGGTCCCAGGATATTAGAGAGACAAGGTGGGTGAGGTAATATCTTTTACTGGACCAACTTCTATTGGTGAGAGAGACAAGCTTTCAAGCTCATCAACAGAAGCAAGCTCCCCTCAGACCAGGAAACACCAACTCAAAGTGGCACCAGACCCCCCTGCCAGAACAATACAGGCAAAATCTGAAGACATATTTCCACTGCTGCAATGATCAACATCCTCCACAACACACCTTTCAAGATCCATGGATCCTACACATGCCTATCACACTATGTGGTGTACCTCATCCAGTGCACTAAATGCCCTAATAAGAACTATGTGGGTGAAACCAATCACTATACTCTCAAATGAACTCACGCAGGAAAATTATAAAAGACAGACACCATATCACCTGTGGGAGAACATTTTCCACAGAGCAATCACTCTATATCTGACCTATCAGTCCTCATCCTCAAAGGAAACCTGCACAACTCTTCCAAAAGATGAGCCTGGGAGCTTAAATTCATAACTTTGCTAGACATGAAAAATCATGGTCTTAATAAAGACACTGGATGTATGGCTTATTACAACAATCTGTAACCCACGAACTCTCTTTTTTGTCCTATGACTACAGGGGTGTTAATGGGCCACTTCACGTTGAATGGTCCTGCCTATTATGTACTGACTACTTATGCTAAACTATCAGTTCTATCTTGTATTTAGCTGTGAAGCTCTTAGTACCTTTCTCAGACCTGAAGAAGAGCTCTGTGTAGCTTGACAGCTTGTCCTTCTCAGCAACAGAAGTTGGTCCAATGAAATATATTGCTTCACCACCTTGTCTCTTGAACAATCAAGACCAGCATTTTATCCCTACTTCACTGATTTCAGAAGCCTTCTCATTAGTTGCACTAATCTCATCCTAATTTTACTAATTTCCAACATCTTCCCGTCCTCCCTACAGTTCTAGTAAAAGTGTTCCTTCATTTTGCACACACCACAATGGAGACCTCCATGGACACCCCGATGAAATATTAACTTGACCTTCCTCACATGAGGCCTGAGCCTGTGTGATGAGGAATACTCCTGATCGGTACTGAATGCTTTCTACTTTCGCTGGTGTAAAGAACAGATGAAGATGATCAACACCTCCAACAAGGCACCAACCAACTCACAGCAGAACTGGTTGATTTCAAAATTTGAGAAGGTGGGGACAATTTTTATGACATGTTCTCAAAAAACATTTTCTCCCCCCCACCCCCAACCATTTATACTGCTGGTCAAAAGGTTTTGTATTTTGAAATTACGTTTTTTTTTAAAAAGAGGAAACATTTTCAAACAGCTTTACTGCAGAGGCAACACGTAGTGGGGAATGCAGAGTCAAATGCCCCCCCAGATTGGCCTGCTGGGGGGGGAGAGAAAGAGGGGCTCTGTCCTCCTCTCCCTGCCCCTCCCCATCAGCATGTTCTGCTGCTTCTGCATGAGAGAGATTGGTTGGGAGGCAGCAGTGGCCTACTCCCTGCCTGGGCTTGGCTGCTGGGGACAGAGGCCCAGCACACTGGGGCGGATGGGCGGGCTCTGGCTCGCTGGGCCCCTGTTCCTGGCAGCCAGACCTGGGCAGGGAGCGGGTCCCCACTGCCTCCTAGCGAGGTTCTCTCAGGCAGAAGTGGCTCCATCCCACTCTCCGTCCAGTGGTCAGGGAGAGCAGCTGAAGTGCAGGAGGGAGGCTCAGGGAGAGAAAGACAGAGCCCCCCCTCTCCTCACAGGTAACGTGGGGTGGGAAGAGCATGGTGTCCCTAGCCTGGGCACAGGGCGGTGTGGGAGGCACTGGGCAGAGGAGACACGTGGGGCAGTCACGTGTCCTCCCCTTTAGATTGTGCTCCCCCAGTATGAGGAGGCATGAGTCGTCTATGCCTAGTGCACAGTGTTATGTCTCCATCCACTGTTTCTTCAACCTCACTTTTGATACTTCCAGAGACACAGTCAAACTCTTTCATTTCCTCAAATCTACATACAACAATTGTATTATCCAGGAATACATGGAAGAGCTAGAGACTACAGTCATGAGAACATGAGAAAAAGACAGACAGATGCACAGAAGCTGGATGTCACCAACTTGTTGATGAGGTAGCAAAGAAATACAGGTTGGAAAATGAGTGGTAGTTGTCATGAATTTCCCAAAGTGTTTATACGCCTCCTCTTTCAACAATAGAGAAACACATTTCACCGTTTTTTGGGGTTTTTTTTGGCAGAGACAGTACATTCAAGCTCACTGATTCTAATTCTGTGAACTTCAATAATCATTACAAAATATTTGCCGTCTGAAAATTGTACATACTTTCATAGATTCTTAAAAATATTTTGTATTAAATTTTGCAAATTTCTTGAGATTTTTTCAGTTTTAGTAGGAAACATCTGAAAAAGCAAAAGCAATCACATTTAGTCACTTCTATCTGAGAGCCTGGGGAGGTTTATTGGTTTTAAAAAGAGCTTGCTTGCAGCTCTGGCTGTAAAACAAAGAAGCTGCAACAGTGCTTGTTACAGCCGAGCACCCACTTCCTACTTTATTTATGTTTTGCAGAAAACTGTTCTCAGCTCAGCTTCCCTATCTTGCATGCTATTTTAGCAACAGACCAGTTAGTCTAGGTTTCCCACTAATATTATTTTAGAGTTGCCCAAAATAAACAACCATGCTCATAGCATTATTGAAACTGAAATCTTTTTAATAAGTATCACACTGCTATCATTTATGTTACTGTGAAAGAGGCACAAAGATGCTAATTATTGCAGGCACTGGGATTGCCTACTAAAGTGAAGTTTACAAAAAGTTTTAGTTATGGCTACCTGTTTTTGCATGCCCATGACTTTTCAAAAAAATTTTTTTCTGTGCAGAAATTTTACATGTGAGGGCCTTGATCCTGCATTGAGAACTGTGTAGCACTATCACTCTCCTCCCTTCTTCTCTGACATGCTGTTCTCCCCCATATCCCTCCCCATCCTGCACAGCCCCGATGTAACCCCTCCTTACCTCGCCTCCTCTTACTCCAGTTAGGTGATGGAGCTTCCTCTGCCTGCTCTGTAGCAAAAGAAATTGCCCCTACCTCAGGGAATTCTCCAGTACAAATCTCCAGCTGCTCGAAGTCGACTTTGTGCCGTGTAAGGGTCACAAAAGAAACATGGCAAACTGGAGAATCTGGCCCTCAGTTTTTAAGCAGAACTTCACACTGGTGACACAATCTAACACACAGTTATTAAAATACTTAGCTCCTACTTAATGCCTTAATTTTCAAAACACTGTACAAACACTTATTAATCCTCATTCCTGTTTTTGAACTGTGGTAACAGAGACATGGAGTGTTTAAGGGCAATGTGCTCAAACTTAAGTGTTTAAATTCAGCACCTAAATCCATAATTAGAGCCTGAGATCCTTAAGAAAATAAAAACAAAACCCAACCATCTTCAGCACATGCGTAAATTTATGAACCCAAGTAAACCCACAGACTTCAATGGGACTATTCTGGTGAATAAAGTTATTCAATGTGTGTTTGCAGGACTGAGCCCTTTGGCATCTAAATAAGTGGCCAGATATTAAGAAGTGTTAAAGATATGCAGCACTCATTGATGTCAGTGAAGTTGCTTCAAATTTACATTGATGCAACTGAGAGCAGAAATCTGGCCCCTTTTATGGAGGTACCAGAGATTTAATTAATGCCAAACTGTCAGACAAAACTCCTGATTATTTGAAAGAAATCCTTAATAACTGATATTGAAGTATTTACAGATATTAGCCAATTAATTTTCATGCTAGAAGAGTTTATTTCTATAGTTTTTGCCAACAAAAAAAATCCTAATTTAAATTATTCAGACATAGAATATGTATGTTCTAATAAGATGCGGATAATTTAAAATAAATCATTAATAAACTGTTGATTCAGTTCAGAAAGGGCAGGGAAAGGAAAAGGGGTGTATGGGGGAGGGCAGCAGGGGAGATTTATTAGAAAGGGCACAAATTAATCTAAACACAACAATTTGGTGTCTCCTCTGTTTCCCAAATCAGCAAATTGGAGGCACTTTGGATGAAACACCGATCATTCAATTTTAAAAACATTCAGATCTTTTTATATGGCACGTAATAGTAACAACAGTTGATAGAAGACAAGTGGTATTTTAATTAAAAATTAATTATAAGGTTATATCCATTGGAGAGCTACGCAAAGCTTTACTCAGACAAGCAGTCCCACGCTTTGCATTCAAATGGTGCTTTTTTGCATATTTTCCATTCAAGAGTAGCACACAAGATGCATCATTGTTCCAAAAAGTATCACTTTACAGTATGTACGTTTGGTCAAAAACTAGAAATAGTCACAAATTTTCAACTTACAAAAATAATATTGTAGAATAAAATATTTTTCCAAATCATTAATAGGAAGTTTGGCATAAGTATATTTGTCTGCTAAATTCCTTATTATCTTTACCATAAAATGACTGAAGCTTTTCTTTTTTAATTTTATTGTGGCTGCTGTTACATTTATTTAGTAATTAAGGCCAGGGATTTCAAAAATGACTAATGATTTTTCATGTTGAAATTTTTCGGTGCCCAACGTGCAATACCTTAAAGGGTCCTGATTCTCCGAATGTGGGTTCTTAGCACATTTTGAAAATCAGGCCCCTGTAAGGTAACCCCATGGGAGTCTGGTCTGCATAACTGAGGACAGAAACTATACCCAGTTGATCTTCTGTTTATTATTTCCAGGTAAATGTATATTCCCCAGAGTATGCCAGAAGAATGTATGCACTGAGCTTTTATTTTAAATTTGGAACTGCTTTTTCTGTGGTAATTTTTTACTGGAGTTTTTGTATTTTATGCCCTTGAGATGGACAGTCAATACAAATAAAATAATGAGCATTATTTGTTTGGCTAACTGTGGGCATACCTATGGCCCAGTGTAAATAAGAAATAATAATAGTAACACTGAATATTTGGAGACTCTCAGAAGAAATCATGGATAGCAGTCAGGGCTACCCCTGCGGCTCTGACCTGGCCCGTCCAGGAGGGTAAGAGAGTATCTGGGCCCCCTACTAATAAAGACTGAGAATGGTAATCTATCGCCCACCCTAAAACATACAGTAGGACAACCAGTACTAAAGCAACCGTCGCTCGACGCTAGAGACCTTGCAAACTACTGTCTGAATTTGACAGTTGAGCAGTTTGCAAAAATCAGTCTCTGCCACCATCTGTGAGTGGCCAGTGTAACGGACCCCCTGAGTCAGGCTTCAGGACAGAGAATGGCACAAAGTCAGCATTTCTTGCCCTGGCGGAAGACCTCCTCATGACCATAGACAAGAGATGTACTTCCAGACCACTCCTGCAGAACCTCTCTGTGGCATTTGATACCACTGATCAGCAATACTCCTGCTGCAGGGATGAACAGAAATGCCCTGAAATGGCTCAGTTCCTTCCTCTGAGACTGACCACTGAGAGTCCTTATGAGAAATTGTTCCTCCACCTCTAGAGACCGCACCAGCGCAGTCCCACGAGGCCCGATCCTCTCCCCCACATTATTCAACATCTGTGACTGAGAGAGCTGGCGAGACAACACAGGCTGAAGTGCCAGAAGTACGCAGACTACTCCCAGCTTTATAAATGTAAACCATTTTGTCAACCTGCTTTCCTGGCTTCTCATTGCTTAGCTGACATCAGACCAGCGGGAACATAAGCAGGCCTAAGCTAAACCCAGGTAAGACTGAGATGGTGCTGGTACTAAGCGATATATGTGAAGCAATTGCCTTCTCTATGAAGGACATCTGCCCTCAAATTGCTGAGTTGCTCAGCTGCCTTTGGGTCCTTTTTCAGTCCTTGATGCTATTGGATGGCCAAATAGTTATGACAGCAAAACACTTTCACTTACATTTGCAACTCGCCAGAGGTTTGCACCTTAACTTATTTAACACAGAGTAGGCCACGCTGAGGCATTCATGATCTCCAGGTTTAGTCACTGCAGTTCATGTCTAAGAATGAAACTAGACACCCTGAAAATGCTTCAACTTTTACAAAATGCAGCAATCTGTCCGTTCAGCAGTACGGATCACTGTGAATCTATCATCTGAGTGCTCTACTCCCTGCACTGGCTCCCCAGTGAATTCTGAGTCCAGTGCAAGGTCTCTGTCCTGATATTTAAAGACCTCCATGGGATTGCTTGGAAATACCTGAAAGATCACATCTCCCCCTTGTGCATGACTGCATATTGTATTTGGATTAAGGATTATTTCACTGGAACAATGGATTGATCAATCATTGGGGAGGCTTGTGACTGTGGGAGACAGAGCTTTCACAGGAAATGGATATATGCTGTGAAACAAACTCTTGCAAGAGACAGGAATCACCATGGACTTTATTACTTTTAGAACTAAATGCAAAACTCATTTCTTCAATTTAGTTTTCCTTCAACAAGTTCTTCACACATGCATGCGGACACCTGCACACTCAAAAAGCCACTCATTCACTCTGATACAGCCACCCCCCCAACCAAAATTAACAAAAGCCATAAACTAATCAAGCTGGTTTTCCAACAGAGAAAAGAAAAGGAGATGTGATTATTTGTATTGTTAAATACTCGGGGGTGCTCAGGAAATAGAGTGAGTCAGGCCATAAAAGCACAGAGAGAAATAAATAGGTAAACAACCAGATAGATGCACAGGAATCAGACCCACACCATACCAGAGGCTGTTCAAGTAGAAAGGACATTTTTCTTTTTGGAAAAATTTCCAAGAAAGAATTCAAAATTAACCTGAACCCAAAAGGAGCTGCAAGTGCTCAGCAGCTCTAAAAAAATCACGTATTTAGGTACTTAACTTTCTACTTTTTATGTGGCATCTCCATTACTGGAGATTTGCAACCTAGGCAGCCCATTCTGTATGATCCACTGCTAATCTCTTTTCGGAGGAATAGCCCTTTTCATCTACTCAATGCCCAGCTGAGATCCTCTTTTTTTGGCTTCATGTTCTTCAGCCATCAACTTTTCCTACCAGTGCCTGTAAATATGCATGATTGCCCACTGAACCTGTTAAAATGTGCCTTGCAAATTGAATCTTTCTTTTCATAAGATCTAGGACTAGCATTTGTTGAGTTCCAATCGTCTCCAATACTTTTTAATTGGGTACGCAGTCTGTCCATGATATTTTCAGAATTCTTCTATACCACCATATTTTGAAGGATTGTTATTTCTTTATTATGAATTGTTTGAATGTCCGTTTTGCACCACTGTAATTTAACACAGGCCAAATGTAAGTTTTTAAGAGTCAGAATTTAGTTTTCAGACTTATGTCTCCTGTCATCGGATGTTTATTCTTCCAGAACGTCTCTTTGCTCTTGCTATTCTGCTGCTGACTTTGGTGTCTGATCTTCCATTTTCTGTAATGATGCTTCCTAAGTAGCAATAATTTCTCACTTGCTGTATGGCTGTCTTTCACTGGAATTCTCCTAAATTTAGGCATTTAAATATGAACATTCTGTCCCTAGTGTTATATAGTAATTTCATATATGAATTTTGTACATCTTGTGTAGGTTTTTATGTATGCAATACATTGAATTGTTTATTAGACATTATTTTAAAAGTATAAAGTGTATAGAAATATAGGCCCCAGTTGTGCAAGGTGCTTCAGCAAATGTCAAACTTTAAGTGTAGTCACATTAACTTGAATTGGGGCCAAAATGGATTATCTAATATAATAAACAGTAAGAAAAAGTTTTATTCATTACAGTGAAAACATGGATGCCTTGTCTATATGAATAAGTTGAATCTCTTCTAGGTATTGGCTCTATATTGAGGTTGTGCACTCCTTTGGGGCCTGAGATAATATTAGCCATTGTATGCTAACTTTTCACAATTTTGTGTGTGTTTGTATGCACGAAGAGTGCAGGCCCAACATTTGTGAACACAGAATTAGAGGCATGTTTGAAGTCAACTGAAAAGTAGGTCATTACAGTGCAAGACATATATTGGTATCATTGTATTAATAACCAAAGTCTTGCTTAAGCAAAGTTTTGTTTCTGTGGTATTTTTCCATTGCTGGAGAAAGAAGAAATATTGCTGTCATAGGCATAGGGTCTGATGTGAGGTTTTGGGTTTCACATCACAGGCTATTGCTATAACTGGTTATAACTATAACTATTTATAATCTATAAATAGATTTTCAGAAAAAGATGTACTTAGAATTTAAAAACTGAGCACATCTGACAAATGCACAGCATTCTTCTCAGGGTCTATCAACTGGCTTGAAATTGTGTCAATATTAATGGCGTTCATATTATTTTCTTGTGGAAGGGCACCAATAATGATGTAGTCTATGACACTGGTGGCAAGTTAGATTTTGAACAGAACTTGGGTAGCTGTGTGATGAGCATTATTTCCCATGGGCCCAGGCCAAAAGATCCCAGGAAATAATAAGTACAGTTTTAAAACCGAAAGAAAAAACATCTTTTTTGGTAAGCCCTTGGTTTTACTGTAGTTTTCTCTCTAATACAGTGTCCTCTTATCTCCCTTTTGTGAATCCTTACTGACCTTTCAGAATTAAATCATATGGTTCTTATAATTTCATTGTTACTTCCCCTTTCTGACTAGTGTTTTCAATACTGACCCTAATGTAAATAGAATGAGGAGTACTTGTGGCACCTTAGAGACTAACAAATTTATTAGGGCATAAGCTTTCGTGGGCTAAAACCCACTTCATCGGATGCATGCAGTGGAAAATACAGTAGGAAGATTTATATACACGGAGAACATGAAAAAATGGGTGTTGCCATCCCAACTCTGACGAGACTCATCAATTAAGGTGGGATGGCAACACCCATTTTTTCATGTTCTCTGTACATATATATCTTCCTACTGTATTTTCCACTGCATGCATCCGATGAAGTGGGTTTTAGCCCACGAAAGCTTATGCCCTAATAAATGTGTTAGTCTCTAAGGTGCCACCAGTACTCCTCGTTCTTTTTGATGAAAGGATTAACACGGCTACCACTCTGAAACCTAATGTAAATGTAATCCAATCCCAACCCCGCTGCCTGTGGTGATCTCCTCATAGTCAGCACAGTCTCCATTTGTTAGTATACATATGGGCTGATTCAGCAAATCTCATGCAAAACTCCATCACACAAGTCCATCCCTACTCAGCAAAATACTTAAGCATGTGCTTAACTTTAATTTGCTATAACATTAATAGAAAACAAACATCAAAGAGGCACTAACACAACTGAAACAAACACAGGTGAAGTGAATTCATTTAGAAATTCAAATAGGTACTTGTAGTATTTTTATTTTATAATATTTGTTCAGCTCTGCTGAACAGCATTGACAGCTATATTTACATTATTTATATTGGGTCTAATCCTGAAGTCCTAACTCAGGAAAAATTCAAATTGATTTAATGTAAGTTTCTGTAACCAGGACTTCAGGACTGAGCCCCCCTAAAACCTACACATAAATTGTAACCTCATATCTCAATAATGTTGTAATAATTTAGGACTTATTTTTATAACCCATATCTTGAGCTTTGTTTCTCAATGACCAGCTCGTATGGAAGGGAAAGGGCGTCCCTATATTTGATAGTAAAGGAGGAATAAGAATGTGGAGATATTCCTGAGAAGATCCTCAGCTGGTGGGAATTGCCAATTGATGGAGTTACAATTCACACCAGTTGAGGACTGCCCTCCCTTCAGTATATTTTTATGGATAATTTTTCTCTCTCATCTTAAAAAAACATTTCCCCCCCAAAAATATTGCTGAGCACACAGCAAAGGAAGTAATTGGTAGAGTGCATGTGCATAAATACAGATTTGCAACATTTTTGCATTGTAGCAATCTTTGTGGTATTTTGCTTCCTCTTAAATATTTACAGCAGTGGCATACAGTATCTTACACAACTTTCTGATGGGAAATACTGGAATTTACTTTCTTCCAGTAGATATTCTTTCTGTGCAGTTAAGTAGATTTACTTGTTTTAAAAATATATCAGTCTCCTGTCTGTCTTTCTAATCTCCTTGTCTAATTGGGTTGTTTTTATCTCAAAGCTGTAATGATTTTGCTTACTACTGCACTGCAGGACCGATCCTTAGCTGGTATAAATTGGAGTCACACTCCTGATTTCAGTGGAGTTTTGCCAGTTTACACAAGTGGAAGAGCTGGCTGGCCATGAATCTTTAAACACCTTGGTTGAAAAGGCAGCAGTCAGACAGAGCGGATACACAGGGTAAAATCTGGTGCCCCATGAAGTCCACGGCAAACCTCCTGTTTACTTCAGGGGGCCAGGATTTCATCAGTAATATTAAGCGAAGATACACTCTGTCCTCCCGCATGGAGACTTTCTTCCTTAATCTAAAATAAAAAAAATCTCTCAGACTGAAAGCATATGGCTGCTCTCTTAACTATGTGATCTATCATCACCGTGAATTGAGTTCCTACTCTGGGATTAACAAAAAGCAGAAAGGATTTGGAGAAGAGGAGTTGTTCAGTTGGTCCGCAACACAAACATTTGGCTTATGAAAGTTGCCCGGAGCACTTATGCTGCAATTGTGGAAGAAGTCAACACTATCTCTAACAAACCTTGAAACAGACATTATATTGATCCGGTGCTGTCAAACAACAATTTGGGACCAGACCCTCAGATGGTGTCAGTTAGTATAGCTCCACTGAATTCAACAGAGCTAACAACAATTTACATCAGCTGTGAATCTGGCTCAGAACTGCTAAAATTATTGGCCCAGCTCTCTCTTGAATAGGTTCACAACTTTTCTTCTATTGCAAAAATTGGTAGTCTATTGCACATATTTATTTATTTATCTTTTCTGTAAAGTAATTTCTTCTTGCTTCCTCTATCATGAATGAATCTAAATGTACCTCTGTGACCACCATAGTTCTGATATCAGAGATGCCCCTAACCAGTTCTTCGAGGATTTCATTCTTCACCAAATTTATCCCGAGAGCACAGGCCTCATCACTTTAATATTTCTATTTTAACAACCAGGTACATTACCATTGTCGTGCTTTTATGTGGCAATATAATCATGGTTAGAGAGGTTTGGAACTAAAAAGTTATGAGTTTGTGACCCAAATTCCAACCCAAGCAATCATAAACTTCTGGTTTGATGATTTCAGGCACGTCTAGATGACCAATCTCCTCCTCCCTGCAGGTTATACTGAAAACTTTATATGGACTGATTTTCTCAGAAAGTAACTAAGTAATGGCATAGCATGTGGGAAAAAGTCCACCCCTTTCTATTCTAATTGCTTAAGGGACTACAGCTTTCCATTGCACCAGATACACTGTATCCCATCACACACTTTACATTATGATGGTTTTCATGGTAATTTTATAACATGGCTTTGAAATGAGTCATATTTTGCCAGGAGCTTTAAAATCTGATTCTCCTGGTCCTTAGAGATATAAAATGCTATAGCCCAATACACATCTGGAAGCAGAAGCCTTTGGGCTCTTTCATTCACTAACATAACCGACAACTTGCTTTCCACTAGAAGTTACACATAATAACAAAGGGACAAATTCTTCTCTCAGTTAAACCACTGTAAATCAAAAGTAACTCAGCTGACTGAAGTAACAGCAGTATATACATAGTCATGTGGACAAATATTAGATTTATTAGTACATCTGTGAGGCAAAAATTTCAGCTCAAATCTTATTTTTCACTTCCACACTTTAAATTTATGGATAATAAATAATAAATGATAATAATGATAATAATGATGACGATTAACATAAAATCATGGAATCTAGAGATGGAAAAGACCTTCAGATCACTTAGGTCAAATCCCTGCCAATGTCAACTGGCCCAATCAGTCATGTATACTTCATGAATATTTTTAAATGTATGGCAGGATATTTTATCTATCTGAAATGACGAGGTAACCAAGATTGAGGCAGTCTGTGACACTTGTTGCTACAGCACTGTTGGTCTGAGAACTCTTTCAGCCAAGACTTTGTGGCATGTTGTATGACAGATGTGGTCTCTTCCATTAGATACTAAAAACAAAACTATGGTCTCTGATAAAATGCCTGTTGGAGTTTTTGCTTTTTTTTTTTTTTTAGCTTCAATTGTTTTAGAAACTGATATTTCTGTCTCAAGTGAAACTTCTTTTCTTACCATATATTTTTGTTCTATTTATACCTGTGCTATTATATATATATATATATATTTTCCCTTTCTAGCAGTGAGGTAACAAAAACCAAAACCTACGAATCAAGCAAACAAAACCCCCAGGTAGTAATCCCTTAGGTCCTGATCCTGCAAACATACATGCACATGAGTAAGTTTATTCCATTGCATAGTTCCATTGAATTCAGTTTGTGAAATTGATTCACATTTTTATGATTACCTGATCATTATCTGAATACTCATAAATAATGAATTACTTGAAGAAGAACAGGGCACCTAACTTGATGCTTTTATGTATAAAAATATTCACAAATCAGATTTTAAGACTTTTGACCAACTCTAGTATGTTCTATTTTTTTAAACAAAGTTGCTATTTTAATAGTGAGCTATTTTAAATAAACTAAAATAAAAAAAACGTACAAATTTGCAAGTCACTGTTTTGTTTTGAACTCGAATCAGAACTGCATTCCCTTTGCTCCAATATATTGTGCATCAGACAGTTAAGATAGTGTCATATTATTTGATTATCTTATTTGATTGTTAATTATTTAATCTGCCAATCTGTGATTTTGGGCACCTCTCTGTGCCTTCCTCCCCTCCCCCTTCCACTCTTTGGCTGTTGTATCCATTTAGGGTTTGTCCACACAGTAGCTGAGGGGTGTAATTCTGAGCTAGGGTAGATGTACACAAGCTAGCACTGCTAAAGCTCTCATGTTAAAAAAACAGTGTGGCCATGACAGCATGGGTGACAGCATGTGCTAGCCCCCCGACTATGCACCCAGGGAATCAGGGGGGATTGTTCTTGGGCAACTAGCCTGAGCTGCCACAGCCATACTGCTATTTTCAGTATGTTAGCTCAAGCAGAGCTAACACGTCTGTCAACCCGAGCTGGGAATCTCACTTCCCAGTTGATGTGTAGACATACCCTTAGACCGTAAGTTCTTCAGGGCAGGGACTGTCTCTTACTATGTGTTTGTACAGTACCTAGCACAATGAGGTCTCAATATTGACTGGGCCTATAACAAAAATATTCACGATTATGATTATTGCTGCTTTTTAGTTATTTATTCCCACCTGCAGTTAAATACAGTGATTACAACAACTTTTGTAACATTTCCTTTATCCTTCTTTTCTTCTCAGGTAATTTGCTTCAGAAAGCGTCATCTCTGTGAAGTAATTTTTCTTTAAATTAAAAGGAGAAATAGGAGAGGTACCCTAAATGCCCTCCCTCCTAACTGATTCATACTCATTGCCTTTCAGTTCTGCAACTAATGTTCAAAAGCACAAATGCTCTTCATTCACAGGGTAGAGAAAAGGAAGGTCTTTGAGGTATTTAGGATCTTATCCTGCAACTGATTTCACATGGGTGAACATCTCTACCCACATGAAGCCACAGGTGCAGGACTTCCTCTGTGCAATCAGTTGCAGGGTTGAAGACTTAGGCTGTCAATTGTTTGGGGGAAAGGACCGTGTTTTTACTTGTTTTTGTGAAGTCCTCACACACTTTTGGGTACTCACTAATAATTATTGTTGTTATTATTATTATCATCTGAATATGGAAAGCCAATAGAGTGCCTATGATTTAGGACTGAACTGATAATAGACTGCGCGGTATTTCACTCTAAGTGGGAATGGCATTAGTGGATAATACCACAGTGGTTTGCCAGCAAGTTTGCTCGTTCTCTGCCTACTCAGCACCCAGAATCACAGAAGTAAATCCCAGAGCAAAAAGGTGCCAATGGGATGCAGAAAGTAAAAATGATGACACTGTTGCAAAGCTACTATCTCAGGAAGTCCAACAGCCATGAATGATCTGTTTACTTGAAAACTAATTTTTCCAGGAGTTATTTTAATTTAAGCTACCTAAGAACTCACCCATCCATCCTCAAGTACCAGGTATGTTGAGCAACCTACAAGGATATTAGTGGTACCTATTGGAAGCTAGTAATTTTGCTTTGACCTAGTTTTATTACTATTATTATTACAGCATATTTGAGGCACTTGACAGCACTAGTACGATCACATGGACTCTTCACCAAAGAGTCTACAAATGAAGTCCCTGATCATGCAAGCTGGTATGCATGGCTGAACCTTTGCACCCACGTGGAGCCAAGTGCAGGATCAAAACCCAAATCATTTATTAAAAATTAGATTTCTAGCCCCTGTGGTTGCAGAGGAAAGCTTGAAAACATGACCTGAGAGCACCCTGACAGCTCAGAAAACAGAGACAAATATGAAGAACCTCATATTTATCATTCTTTTAAAATCCCTTGATCTTTTTGGGGACTGATTCCTAATTTTTTTTAACACTGGTTAGTAATTCTGCTGTTGTTTTTGATTGATCTCTCTGAGTGCGTTTCACAATTTATAGTGTCACTAACTTAAACAGTGTTCTCTACACTGTCACATAGATGAAGATTTGGCCCATGCAATGAATTAATGAAAACACTTAAAAAATACAGTTACACAGGAAAACCAGAATGTAGTGACTGATAAGACTGTGCACTTTAATTAGCCAAGCTTCAGCACGAACTCAGCACTGAAGGAATTAGCTGAATATAATGTTGCACCCATACTCCGTGTTCATAACATGGCTTTTATCATCAATGGACTCACCTCACCACTCTGAACTCTTTTCTCTATGGAGTCTTCATCTGGGCATAACATTTTGTTTATGTCCATTCAGCAGTATGCAAAAACAAATACCAAAAAAAAGCATGCAATGCAGTGTTCTAAATATGAAAGTAACAAAGGCAATGGGGCTTGTAGACCCATGTCTACAATGGGCCTTTTTGCACCATCATAATTACATTGATGTAGCTGCACCAGTGCAAACCATTAGTGTAAAAAGTGACTTACACTCATACAGCTTAACCACCTCACACAGAGCTTTACCTGTTTGTGAAATGAGTTGAAGTCTTCAGCCAAAGAATGCTAGAGAAATTCAAAGTATTATTGTAATTATTAATCTGTGTGACATAACCCGAAAGCTCACTGTGCCAGTATTACTAACAACAAGCATTCAAAATTCATAAAACAAGCCCAGAAAGATCATGAGATTGAATTAAAATGTCATATTTTAAAAAATAATAATAAATTTGGTGTTTTTTATCTATCTTCCTAAGCCCTCAGAGTACACTTGTGTCAAGTTTTGCAGCTCTTCTCTTAAACCAGGAGGGAGAGAAACTTTCTTTTTTAAAAATGAAAGCTGAGATTCTTGACTAATCACTTGACTCCCGGAGCTCAGGCTTTAAGAGAAACATCAATTATTGCAAGATTTGCAATAAATTGTGAGAGTTGACAACACTGAGATGCACGGGATTAGTTCAGAGAAAGTGCTTGCAGTCACTATATAGAAAGATACCTTAAACCAACAGTTTCAAACCTGGGTGACTTCCATGGAAACTAAGGGTGTTCAATACATTTGAAAATCTGACAACTTCTGCTTATATGGATTTAGGAGCCTAACTTTTAGGTACACATATTTTGAATGTTTGGCCTTAGTGGGTGACACATTTTCCAGAGTCTCAGAAAATCCAACCTGCAGCAATGGCAGGCACACCTGTTTTGGTGTGCAAAATTGTATCTGAAAAAGAGCAATTTATATGCACCTGCCCAGGTGCTGCAACTGCACCAGTGAGAGGGAAGGGGTCTATCCATGCAGAGCTCCTTGCACAACCAGGGCCAACATTACTTATTTTGCACAAGACAATGATTGCATGCACACAGCTCTGTATTATAGACAGTGACAGGCAGGTACTCACACATACTGGAGGCATGTTTGCAGAGGCTCGCTGTATAAAGCTGTCTCGGTATTTATGTATAGGTGATCACAAGCCTCGAAATTCAGATTGGGATTACAACTGCCAAAAAGTTCAGAGGTTCTTGCTTCTTCATAAAAAATGAACCAGATCTTTAGCTGATATAAATCAGCATAGCTCCATTGAAGCCAGTAGTGACACAGTGATTTACACCAGCAGATGATCTAGCCTAGAAGCTGTTTGTGAAATCTGTATTCAGATCTGGATCTGAATTTCAAACAGCTCCAAATTTGGAGGACACTTCATTCTGAGGTTTTGCTTAAGGCCCATCTTTCTAGATACATTTTAAAAAGGTGCTCTCAGATTCACGCATTGACCTTAAGTAACCACACAAACGTTTGGGCATTTAAAATGACAAACCACAGTGTATCTAACACATGTAGCTATTTAGCTACCCATCTCCACCAGGAAATTGCTTTGTGAAAAAGGACATTTTATGTCAACGCCTCATTTTAAGCAAACAGAAAATAAAAGCCTCATAGAAGAAATACTTGAAATATTTGATTCAAGTTATAACCACATCTAAGCAATTTTCAGAAACAAATACACAAATTAAAGAAGATGCCCCTTCTCCACTGGGTAATAGTTGGAAGAATCAAATGATTTTTATTTTGCAACTATTTTTCTCTTGCTTTCAGTAGGTTTTGCCCTGTGCAGGGGACAACAGTTGCAAACGAAAGGCTTAAGTGGGATTGGCGTGATGCACAGGCCTTACACTGTCCCTGAACACCATGGGAAATTTTACCCTGAATTAATTAAGTAGTAAATCAATACATAAAATAAGATAAAAAAAGGACTCACTGTCTCTTGCACTATTTTTTCGGAATCTTTCCAGCTCCACAGTTGGGGGTCTGCTGGGCTTTTGGGGAGGCTGGCCCAATTTAAATAATGGAGGTAATGCTTTGCGCTTGGGAGTTGTAGAATTCTTGTCTCCCTCTTCTCTCTCGCGGAAGCTGCCCAATGGTCCTCCTGCAGCAAGCTTGGCAGTTGGCTTGAGGAATTTAGGAGGAGTTGGACCAGAATCTTCCTGATTAATTTTACTGAGGAAAATATTCTTGGCGACCCCCGATCTATTATCTTCAGTCTTTTCTTCAACATTTTTTGGGACCTGTCCTGCATAAGCAAGAGAGCTTGGGGTGCTCCGATTACCAATAGATTTCAGAGTCACAGTAGGAAAATGACCACCTGGGGAATCGGTTCCATTACTACTGTTTTCTGCTGTTTCCTTTGGTAATTTAAATGAATGTATTTTTGGTCTTGGGCCTAGAGAGCCTGAAGATCCCTTAGTCAGAAAAGCATGTCTATTGGAAATATCTTCGTGGTGGGAGACATCAGGATTTAGAGAAGGTTTTTGCCCAAGGGGTGGTTTAGGGAAAGGAGGCTTGGGGTCATTTTCTTGTGATGCAGCAATGAACTTTTCTTTAACCCCAGCTAGTTTCGGGAATGCTGGTTTTGGCTCACTCTCTTGTGGTGCAGAATTAAAATTCGGCTTAGGTCCTGGCGGCTTTATGTCATTCTCCTGGGCAGTAGAGCTAAGGAACTTGTTTACAGGAGGTTTTGGAAACATAGGCTTGGGTTCTTCTTTTGACAGTTCAGTGGCTTTAGGACCCAGATATTTAGGGACTCCAGCTTTTCCATCAGCTTCTCTGTTAGCTGCATTAACTGGAGACCCGAACTTGTGTGCCACAGGGTTATGTTTCAGATAGGGAGGTTTTGGATCCCTTTCTGTTTTATCTTCAATAGAAGGTTTTACTCCAAATGACGGTTTAGGAGATGCAGACTTGTGAAAGGTATTGGGACCTGAAGGAGGACTGGTAAATTTCTCAAGTGCAGCTTTCCTTGCCTGTAGTCCTGAAGATGAAGGTTGTCCTGGGATTTTGAAGGGTTGATTGCTAACCGAAATGTCCTCTGATGGGTTGTTACCAGTGTTAAATTTCGCCATGAGGGACTTCACATCTGCCTTGCCATTCTACAGCCAGAAAGAACAAAAAAAGAAAGAGCAGCAAGTGAGAAGTCTTAGTTGCAATGTTCACATATACTGTACTTTAAAGGGTTTCCTGGTCTGAGGCTTGCAGCACTACTGATTGGTTGGGGAGATATTGTGACATATCTTCCTGTATGGCTAAAGAAGTTGAGTGTTTTGTTATATCTTTGCCGTGGTTAAACATTTTTTCAGAGTTTTCAGTTCAGACATTTTTTTTTGCTGACTGGTTCTGTAGCTACTGTGCTGTTATTGTAATCTCTGTTCTTCTTTTCTTTTTATTTGCAGAAACTGGAAGTGCCACATTATACATAAACCTCTCCTTAATTCTGTAAATAACATCGCTAAATAAAAATTAGGCTCATCAGTCAGATTAAGCTGGTTTAGGGCCCAGATAATATACATAGTGTTATCTTGCCAACTATTTTGTGTTAACTGGAACTCTCTGGGATTTTGTTTTTTCAGTTTTCCTTCCCCCTCCTTTTTTCTCCCCTCCCCTCCCCTTCCTCTATTTTTTCTTTTCTATTTTGCCACTGAAAAAGGGGGACGGATGAGGTGGGGAGGAAACCGAGGGACAAAATGGGGGGGCGAGGGGTTGAAATACTGTACACACCAAACTGGGTTTTTTTCCTCCTGCTTTCTTGAAAAAAAATAGAAAGAAAAAGCAAAGCAAACCCCCATGCACACCAAAAACATTTTGTTTTGGTGAAGATTTCTGATTGTTAAAAAGCCCAGGTTTTGTTTATATATTTTATCAACTCTGCTCAGCACCTTGCAGGATCAAGCCCCAAATGTGAAATGAGCACAAATGCATGACACACATGGGCCATACTATACTGAAGGTTCTATGTAATTCTGGAAAAGGAGGAAGCAATGAGTGAACTGCCTTATCTCACACCCCTTCTCCTACCCCAGATCCTGGCATTGGGGGTAAGATTCAGTCTCCGAGAAGTCTATTTCAAGGATACCCTTGGAAAGAATGGCTCATGAGAGACTGTCTCCTAAAACATACTTGCTACAGCAAATATGGGGGCAGATGCTACCAGATGTGCAGACTATTTGAAATGGGAACTGTTTTGTCTGTGCATTCGGTTATCACCATTTATTAGCCTCAAAGTTAAAGTGCAGAGTTTACCATTCTAAAATGTGGGGTGATGTGTGAGTTGTCTGCAAACAAAGGAATATCACTGCACAGAACAATACAGCATAACTTCCGTACCGAGGCAAAGGGCTGAACAAAACTCAGAATTTTTGAAGGAGATAGAAGAGTTACCTATGTGCAGTTTGTTCTCTCACCCTCAATAACGCTGGGCAGTAGAACAGTTTTCTTTAGATTCACACTGTGCTAGTTATGTTTAATTTTGATAATAAATTAACCTACATGCACAACACACACTGAATCAGGGTTATCCACTGCTTTTGCCTACCATGTTATTGCAATGAATTAGATGAACTGTTTATGAATCATTCTAGCTAGGTATTTCTGGATTTAGTTTTTCTGCATTTCTCCCCCATCCTTTTAATGGCATCAGACATTTAGTCATTCCACACAGTTTATATACTGTACTGTGCAGTCACTTAAATAATACAGAAAGTGAACTAATGTGGGTGTTGTTTAAGAATATAGATAGACAAACTTCAGCCTTAAAGCACCCCATTGTTATCTCTGTCCAGCTCTCTTGCTTATGCAGGAAAGGGAGGAAGTTCACATTCCCTAGAGATACTATCTGGTTTAAACTAAACTACTATGAACATGCGTGTAGTTACCAGACTAAAAGCTTCAACGAGCACTGATTTGCTCAATGGAAAGAGAAATTAATATCAGAGCCACAAATAGAACCCAGGAGTTCTAGCTCCCAGGTCTCTGTCCTCACTACACTTTTTAATATTGCCCTATTTATGTCACAATACACATATTTTAAAAACTTTGCAATAGAATCCTAGCAATCAGAGATGTTCAAAACCTCCCCTTCAGTGTGTTTGAATGCTTCAGGAACATATTCCTTCCATCCACTGCTTAGTAGTTTGGTCAATTCACACGTGGTCATTTAAATTGATCCCTATAATCATACCGTGTTAAATGATAGTAACGTGAAGCTCACAGATACGAGCCGGTCACAGAATCTTACCATAGCTCTTTCCAACAGGTGTTGGAAATCTGGCTGCTAATAAAAAAGCTTTTTCTGTTTAAATCTGAGATCTTGATGAAATAACATTTCTGGAGCATCTTTTATTAAAAAGACAAACCATATGGAAAAAAAATTCCAAATCCTACCAAACTGAGGCCGAGATGAATTGCTGCAAATAAACTCCTTGTAAATCGAAGATAAGAACGTAAGAATGGCTATACTGGGTCAGACCAATGGTCCATCTAGCTCAGTATTCTGTATTCAGAAAATGGCCAATGCCAGGTGCTTCAGAGGGAAGATACAATACTTCTGCCTTCTATAGTACACCTTCAGTGGAAGGATGTTTTCAATGGCAGGATAACAGTATTTGCCATATTCCATCTGATTTAAATTATACAGATTATTTTTGTTTGCATTATTCATGGTAATTTGTTCTCACATTATTTGGGCACAGTGCTTTGCTAATTCCCTTTGTGAGTCTTCTGGGTCTTTGCAATAGGCAGCACTTACTACATTTATATATGTTTTCAAAATGTAATAAATCATTCACCTAACAGAATCAAAGGACTGGAAGGGACCTTGGGAGGTCATCTAGTCCAGTCCCCTGCACTCATGGCAGGACTAAGTATTATCTAGACCATTCCTGACAGGTATTTGTCTAACCTGCTCTTAAAAATTTCCAATGATGGAGATTACACAACCTCACTAGGCAATTTATTCCAGTGCTTAACCACCCTGACAGTTAGGAAGTGTTTCCTAAAGTCCAACCTAAACCTCCCTTTCTGCAATTTAAGCCCATTGCTTCTTGTCCTATCCTCAGAGGTTCAGAAGAACATTTTTTCTCCCTCCTCCTTGTAACAACCTTTTATGTACTTGAAAACTGTTATCATGTCCCCTCTCAGTCTTCTCTTTTCCAGACTAAACAAACCCAATTTTTTCAATCTTCTCTCATAGGTCATGTTTTCTAGACCTTTAATCATTTTTGTTGCTCTTCTCTGTCCACATATTTCCTGAAATGTGGTGCCCAGAACTGGACACAATACTCCAGTTGAGGCCTAATCAGAGCAGAGTAGAGCGGAAGAATTACTTCTCAGATCTTGCTTACAACGCTCCTGCAAATACCTCCCAGAATGATGTTCGGTTTTTTTGCAACAGTATTATACTGTTGACTCATATTTAGCTTATGGTCCACTATAACCCCCAGATCCCTTTCTGCAGTACTCCTTCCTAGGCAGTCATTTCCCATTTTGTATGTGTGCAACTGAATGTTCCTTGATAAGGGGAGTACTTTGTGTTTGTCCTTATTTCATCCTATTTATATAGACTATTTCTCCAGTTTGTCCAGATCATTTGGAATTTTAATCTTGCAACCCCTCCCAGGTTGGTATTGTCTGCAAACTTTATAAGTATACTCTCTATACCATTATCTAAATCACTGATGAAGATATTGAATAGAACTGGACCCAGAACTGATCCCTGTAGGACCGCACTCGTGATGCCCTTCCAACGTGACTGTGAACCACTGATAACTACTCTCTGAGAATGGTTTTCCAACCAGTTTTGTACCCACCTTATGGTACCTCCCTCTGGGTTGCATTTTCCGAGTTTGTTTATGTGAAGGTCATGTGAGACAGTATCAAAAGCTTTACTAAAGTTGAGATATACCACATCTACCACTTCCCCCCATCCACAAGGCTTGTTATCCTGTCAAAGAAATCTATCAGGTTGGTTTGACATGATTTGTTCTTGATAAATCCATTTTGACTGTTTCTTAACACCTTATTATCCTCTATATTTTTGCAAATTGATTGCTTAATTATTTTCTCCATTATCTTTCCAGGAACAGAAGTTAAGCCAAGTTAACATATGGCTACAGTAATATTTTCACTATGGGCTTCATCCAAAGCCCATTGGAATCAGAGAGTCTTTTCATGGATTTCACTGAGCTTTTGATCAAATTCAACATGTCTTCATAACCTCATGTATCATTTTTTCTCTCACATTATCAAAGCTAAAAGAACCCAAACCAGCAAATCAGATTCAGTATTCAATACATCGAGAACAAATAAACGTAATAGAATAGTACGTGTTTGCTCTGTCAGAAACCAAAACTTTCCCTTTATACATGCATTAGAAAATTAGGTACTCAGCTGTGTCCTCATTCCAACTGTGAAACACAATGGTTATCAATTGAAAAATGGAAGGGAATATCCTGAAACCCTTTCAATAATTTAACTAAATACACTATGGGCCTGTGAAGTGCTGAGCTCCTCCCCTAAGGTGTTGGGTGCTCCTGCCTCCTGCTGAATTCATTAGAGGTTGGGGGAATTCAGCACCTTGCATAATAGGTCCTTCCATCTGTAAACTCTGCCCTGGAGTTCTATTGTGCTTTGAACAAACAAGCACTCTTACCCTCGTCATACATGAATGCAAGCTCTGCAAAGAGAAGAGAGAGTGGTGACTGAGCATGTGCAGCAAGGAGACACAATTAACCATGTGTCCTTTCTTACTTGTTTTTAGTAGTCAGGGTAACAGAACAAGAATCTTTTTCTCTTTGATTTTTTATTGTGATTTCAAGTTGTGGAGGCCTTGTTTGTTATTCCTACTTGGGCTGTCAAGCGATTAAAAAAATTAATCACGATTAATCGCGCGACTAATCGCGCTGTTAAACAACAATAGAATACCATTTATTTTAAATATTATGAGATGTTTACTACATTTTCAAATATATTAATTTCAATTACAATGCAGAATACAAAGTGTACAGTGCGCACTTTATATTTATTTTTGATTACAGATATTTGCACTGTAAAAAATAAAAAAATTGTATTTTTCAATTCACCTCATACAAGTACTGTAGTGCAATCTCTTTACCATGAAAGTTGAACTTACAAATGTAGAATTATGTAAAAAAACCAACTGCATTCAAAAATAAAACAATGTAAAACTTTAGCACCTACAAGTCCACTCAGTCCTACTTCTTGGTCAGCCAATCACTCAGACAAACAAAGTTGGTTACAATTTGCAGGAGATAATGCTGCCTGCTTCTTGTTTACAGTGTCACCTGAAAGTGAGAACAGGCATTCACATGGCACTGTTGTAGCCGGCACTGCAAGGTATTTATATGCCAGATATGCTAAACATTCGTATGCCCCTTCATGCTTCAGCCACCACTCCAGAGGACATGCTTCCATGTTGATGATGCTCGTTAAAAAAAAATGTGTCAATTAAATTTGTGACTGAACTCCTTGCGGGGGAGAATTGTATGTCTCCTGCTGTGTTTTTCCCACATTCTGCATATATTTCATGTTATAGCAGTCTCGGATGATGACCTAGCATATGTTCATTTTAAGAACACTTTCACAGCAGATTTGACAAGACACAAAGAAGATACCAATGTGAGATTTCTAAAAATAGTTACAGCACTCAACCCAAAGTTTAAGAATCTGAAGTGCCATCAAAAATCTGAGAGGGACGAGGTACGGAGCATGCTTTTAGAAGTCTTAAAAGAGCAACATTCTGATGCGGAAACTACAGAACTCAAACGACCAAAAAAGAAAATCAACCTTCTGCTGGTGGCATCTGACTCAGATGATGAAAATAAACATGTGTCGGTCCACACTGCTTTGGATCGTTATCAAGCAGAACCCATCATCAGCATGAAAGCATGTCCTCTGGAATGGTGGTTGAAGCATGAAGGGATCTATGAATCTTTAGCGCATCTGGCACGTAAATATCTTGCAACACCAGCTACAACAATGCCGTGCAAATGCCGGTTCTCATTTTCAGGTGATACTGTAAATAAGAAGCAGGCAGCAGTATCTCCTGTCAATGTAAACAAACTTGTTTGTCTTAGCGATTGGCAGAATAAGAAGTAGCCCTGAGTGGCCTTGTAGGTTCTAAGATTTTACACTGTTTTGTTTTTGAGTGCAGTTATGTAACCAAAAAAAAAAAAAAATCTGCATTTGTACGTTACACTTTCACGATAAAGAGCTTGCACTTCAGTACTTGTATGAGGTGAATTGAAAAATACTATTTCTTTTATCATTTTTAAAGTGCATATATTTGTAATAAAAATATTACACTGTGAGCACTGTGCACTTTGTATTCTGTGTTGTAATTGAAATCAATATTGAAAATGTAGAAAAACATCCAAAAATATTTAATAAATTTCAATTGGTATTCTATTGTTAGAAGTGTGATTAATCATGATTAATTTTTTTTAATCATGATTAATTTTTTGAGTTAATCGCATGAGTTAACTGTGATTAATTAACAGCCCTAATTTCTACCTTGAGGGCCAAATTATGGCCCCTTGTGCACTCCTTGACAGGCCAGGTGGTGCACTGGAATCTCTGTGGGAACTGGGCCAGATACAAAATCTTCTTCATTCTTCCCCAGCCATGGAGTAGTCACCATATCTAGTGTGCTTCTTCCTCCAAAGGGGACAATGGCAACCTATTCTGGTGACCACGTTTGTGCAGAAAGCTGCAAACAGTATGTTGCAGTTAGTGATATGGACACTGGAAAAGACTCTGAGATTAGATTCAGTTTGAATAAATACCCAGATGTTTGGGTGCCTCGTATTCAAACCTGTTGGAGGAGACGGTCTCATGTGACCAGAGTTTAGGCTACTGTCTGCACTTCCTGTTTACAATATAGCAGGAAATACAATGAGAAGTATTTTGGCCTTTCAGCCTCCACTCCCAGTCAGAAACAGTAAAATAATGAGGGGGAAAAACATACCCATGGTTTTCTAACTTCAGAAAAGATTTGTTGTGAACGTGCTGAGAATAGGTAGCAATTGTGATTTTATCCAGACTAGATGGTCCAATCCTAGCTGCATTTCTCACATAGCCCAGTCTCTGGCTCCCACGGTCTTGATGCTGCAAGGAGCTTTGTATGGGCAAAACCCTATACCAGCACAGACTCCTATTGTCTTCAACAGGGCTCCACACCAGCTCTGGGGCCCACTTGCATGGAGTGCCTTATAGGACCAGGGCTTAATTTAATCTTGGTGTAAGCAGGTGCAACTCGCTATTAAATTTAGTGTAAGTGTGCCACGTTACATCAGGCCAGAATGCAGCCCAAAAGCAACAAAGCTAATGGGCCCAATTCCAATCTCATTGAAATTATTAGGAACTGTGCAATTGTACTTAAGTGGGAGCATGGTTTGGCCCCGAGAAATGATTTGTGCTCCATATACGCATCACATATACTCCATATACACTCACACTTTCCACTCTCTTTAATGCAAAGAGATCATTTCACTTTAACTTCCTCTTGTGGGTGTTCTTTTTCAAGCAAACAGCAGCACTGGATCAATCAACAAAGGAACAAAGTAATTTTGCTCCGAGCAAACGAGCACACACATGGGCATGCCCCCTTCCCTCAAGAGAGATACCAATCTTTACACAAAGCATAAGAAACACCCAGTTCTCATGAAAAATACATACAAACCTGACTTATAAAGGCAAAGCCATTTCCTCATTCTGGATACATTTTCCACCAGTGACAGCTTCTCTTCCACCTGCCATGTCTCTGTAACAGCTAGGGGAAGTTAGGGGCCATAATCAGAGCTTCTAAGAAAATCGAAACTCTGCAAAGGACTGAGGTCTGGTTGAGTTTGCAGAAGGCTTCATCAGTTGGATTTATGAGAAAACAATAATGGCATCAAATATAGGAGAAAAGCAATGTACTCCAGCATGTTTCATTACTTAATGAAAGACCTGCAGCAGCTGCTAGCCACTGAGGGAAGTGAGACAGGTCAAATAAGGAACTGGATAGTAACAGTCCAGGAAAACTGGCATTGAAAGTGATAGAAAAATATAGATCTGAAAATTATTTTGCAAAATACAGGCATGATCCCTGGGAGGTCCTGGTGTCTTTTGCCTCCATTGAAGTCAAAGGGAGTGGAGAATGTTCAGTCACTTGCTGAACGTGCCAGTACTTTTCAGGGTGGCTGAGTGACCGTTCTCTTCTCTTGGCTATCACTCTCTCAACATAGGGGCTGCAAGATTGCCACCATGCAGTGTTCTCCTTTCAGAGGAAATAACTATCGTCTCTCTTTCCTTTCCCTTGGGCACTGTTGTAATAACTGGGCTCTAGTTGGCCTACCCAAATTGTAAACTCAACAGTTGGAGAGTGGGAGAAAGTCCATAAAATGTTGCAGTAACCTGTAATAATAAATGTTGATGGAAAAGGTATAAAAGGACAGATTTCACCCATTCAAAAAGGGCTACTGATACAACTTAAGGACTGTGTTAAGATCATTATTGGTAAACAAGATTGGAATAAAAAATTAATGGAGCAAAATTGAAAGCATTGGAAATAATGCCTAATTCGTGAACAATATAATGAGAGGATGGGCTATTCCAACCACCAATCTGCTCCTTTGGGGTTCTCAGAGAAGCAGACTCTAGGGATCAGAATGGAATAGAATTGTGGGGGATTCCTCGGGGATAGCCCAACAGACTTCTGTTTTGCCCCAGAAACTCTGTCCTCCATCGGTGAGCCTCAAATATCAGTATGTCTAGATCAGCACATGGCTGAGGATGCCAGACCATCATCTCTGTATCAGTGAGGACTCCAGCCTGACACATGAGGGACCCTGCTCTGTCTTCCCTTTTCTCTTGTGTCCCTTTTTGTTACTACCATCTGCTTCCGGTCCTCTTTCACTATCTTTTGGCTTTTCACCCGATTCACTATGGCATGGCATCAGCGTGACCGGATGAAATGGCCCATCCAGTTTGCCCAGACTCAGAAGGACCAGTGAAGGAGAGGGACCTAACCAGATCAGCCAGTCTCTTCACCTCAGCTTCACTCCATATCTGTCCCTCTTACCCTCTTTACCTCGGTCACCCACCTCCTTCCCTTCCCTTTTCTTTTCTTTCCATTTAGCTGATTCTCTCCTAAGTAACATCCTTCTCCCACAAAAAAAAAGTGGAACTAACATGGCCATTGGTTATCATCATATTGTTCATTCTGCTTGTGCATTATATCCCTTCTCTCACTCTGAGTCTGTCTTGTCTATTTGGATTGTAAATGGGTCCCCATTCTCAGTTGGCCCTTACACACTACGCTAATAAACTTGATTATTAATAAACTAATAAAAATAGATGACATCCCAGACCAGGGAAATGAGCCAGGGTCAAGAGCAACAACTGTCATGGCCAACCTGCCATCCTACAATGTCCATCCATCACTGAACAGCAACCTTGTATCCTAAGAACATCAACAAAAGCTGTATTCTGCCCCCTCCATCTCTCCTTTTTTGTGCATGCCAGTTTTGTCAAAAGCAGGAAGAGTAACTACTATTTACAGCTGCCAACTCAAAATTCAACAGCTTTCATCTCCATTTAGAACAGAGGTTCTCAAATTGGGGGTTGGGACCCCTCACGGGGTCGCAAGACTATTACATGGGGGGTCGCGAGCGGTCAGCCTTCAATCCAAACCCCGCTTTGCCTCCAGCATTTATAATGGTGTAAAATATATAAACAAGTGTTTTTAATTTATGAGGGGGGTTGCATTCAGAGGCTTGCTGTGTGAAAGGGATCACCAGTACAATAGTTTGAGAACCACTAATTTAGAAGTATCAGCTGACAAAATAAGAGTCTCTCTCTCTCTCTCTCTCTCTCAAAAAGTGGTTTTGATTAAGTTTGTTTTACATAACCACTCGATTTCAAAAAGCTTTTTAAAAAATTCTTCTTTTTCCTTCTCGTGTATCCTAATCAATATTTTTTTTCAAATTTTGGCATGAATTTTCTAGTGTGTTTGCCATGGGACTAAGCAGGTCGAAATCTCTGTACTCAAAACCCCAAATTATGTTTGACTGGTTAGTGTTGTAGTGATAGGGCTTGTTAACCCCTTGGACTTTCTGGAGCCATCTATTCCATCAGAATTAACACAACAGCCCTGTCTTCCCAAGCACTGAAAGCTATGGACCCCCACCATTACTTTCAAAGGATTTTATGCTAGCAAGCAAGATCCTATGTAGTTTCAAAGAGATTTAGTTCAAGTTTTGGTCCAATGAATAAAAATGGTACTATTATGAATAATAAATCACCACAAAGTCGCTTCCTTGGCCAGTTACAAACAGGGAAGATACTTAAACTGATACCTCATTCCAGGCTACCATAAAAAAAACCCCAACTAAAAACAACCACAACACAACACGCACAAGAAAACCCAACCAAACACAAAGAACGCTTAAGAAAATGCGAGGAAAGAAATCACTGGTCACAACCATAACATACCACTTGAGGTCACTATTTCTGTTAATCTTCAAGATGTAAGGTTTTTTTGAATCAGGGTGACTTTTAGTAAAGTCAGGAAATTACACAATGTGCATTTTTCAGAGAGAGAAGGGGTAATTTTGTGGCTCTTAAGTCTTGTGGTAGGTCTGCTTTGAGGTCTGTAAACAACGTATCATATTGTGCCGTGATCTATTCTGCTCTCCATCTAGCTCAATTAACGCTCCCAAGAATAAGAGATTTTATTGAGGCAACTGGTATCAAATGTGCCTTTCTTCTCCTGGAATTCTGTAAAGTCATTTATAAAATAAACATACATGACATTTACAGGCATTCCGTTCTCCAATAATTTGGCAAAGACAGAAAAACTGGCAGTCTTCGTGCTCTCTCAGTGCTGCAGAATCACAGGTTCACCTCCATTGTGGCCTTGCTATCTCTGTCTGTGCGCTCAGGAATCCATGCACAGAAGCGCTGAACCTGGCAGAAGGTTGCAGAATAAAACCTACTGGGGATTCCATTAGCTCAAGATTCCAATCAACAAAGAAGCCTTCTCTCTCTAATACTTACAGGTTATTGGGCAAGAAGTATAGGAGAAAAGGAACTAAAATGTGTTTATTCAGACTTCTGCTGCTGCCATCGGCAATATTCTCCATGTGATATCCGAAAGAAAGTGAGTGGCAGTTATACATTTAGCTCAGGAATCAGAAACAGAGCCTGCACCCCAGGAAGTCAGGGTGCATTTTACAGGATCTGGCCCTTCCCATGCCATGATTAATGAAACACAGGTGGAAATTCTTTTGTCTTTTCTTTCTTCCTTTAGCTTTTGTTTTAAAAGATTAATTTTTAAAACTAAGTGTTATACATGTGCCTGCAGCTCTGAGTCCAGCTCTGTGGCACTGGGAGTATTTTATAAATAAAAAAGTAGGTAAATAGAATAAAGAGGGACAAATTGGTATGGATAAAATCATATTCCCCATGAACTTTAATCCAGCACTTGAACTGAACAAACTTGGGTCCTGGTCCTGCAATCTGATTCACATAGGCTGACTCTGACACCCACATACAGCCCCCACAGAAGCCAGGTGGGATCAAATTGTGAAATAAGGGCCTTAAACTTTTGAATTTGGGCTGCACCACCAGCATTGTACCTACACAGCTCTCGAGGTCTTTTCTGGGTAAGTTAATGCTGACCCTGCAAGCACTAATTTAGCTGAGTTCCCACTCCACAGGCTGCAAACACCAGAGTGGTTCCAGGGGGACCAGAATCTCCCTGGCTCCTGTCAAGAGACTGTGGGGAGGGGAAGCCAAAAGCCAACAGAGAAGTACGAAGACCTCCTTGGGCTTCAGGAGATCTACTGGATTTGCAGACCAAACCCTCAGCTTATTCTATGTGGAGTAAACGCCTGAGAAAATGATACTGGGGAAATTTCACTAAGATAGCTCCCTTGAGTTTCTAATTCTCATACATGGGTAATCCAAGTAGAGAACAATCTGTCACTAACCCCACATCAGTATTTCCAGTGCATCTTGTCTTCTCTCTTTCTGCTTTTTAAATCCTAAAACCTTAAAATAGCGAAGATCCAACACTGGCTGAGCATATGAGCTAGTATTAAGGCGAAGATATTTGCAGCTAGAGGGCCATGTTATCTCTGTCGTGTGTATGTGTGTGTAAACAACCACGTGTGTGTGTGTGAAAACAACCACCACCAGTTGGGTGACACAGTTGACTTTTTTGACCTAGTTGCAAAATTAAGTTGCAAGATTAAATAAAGAGATGTACACTTGAATTATCTAAATATCCAGTTTGGGACAAGACCTACAAGACAAAGAGGATCTAAAGCATGAAGGTTCATCCCCATCTTCTTTCCTTTCATTTAATTGAATTATAGGTGCTGTTCATTATCTTTTTAACAGATTTAATAATTTTATTTAATTACACACTAGTTTTCATTTACACAATTCCTGTTGTGGGTGAGCATGAGCAGTCAGCACCAAATGCGAAGCAGGATGACACTCATTGGCTGTTGCCAGTCTAGCTTTTGATCTGCCTGCCTGTTTGGGTGCTAAACCAGCAGCATTATTTTGCTACTGGTAAACATTGCTGCCAGAGTTTGCATACAGCATCAGCGCTAAGCAAATCTTGGGATGATCAAAGAAAGAGCTGCTCTTTGCAACTCTGATAAGACTGTTTTTGGTTTTCATCTTTGTCACACAATGCAGAAGAGTAGAGTAAAAACAGCCCTGATTGCTATAATGCTGCTGAGAGAGTATACCTTATAACCAAAGAATGTCATTCAGTCGGAATCACAATCTATACAGTGAACTTGCAGTGAAGTTGCCCACTTTCAACGTTTGCAACAGATCACTAGATTATTTACAGTCAAAAATGGTGTTCAAATGCTTCAGGGGGCCATTTTACAACTGCCACAGCCTTCCAGTTCTTGTGGCTTTCCACTCAGTTCTCTGGTGTCACTGTGGCATTTACTGGTGAGTGATTTGGGGCACTTTTAGCAGGCACGTGAGACCTGCAGCTTTGAAAAGAGTCTAGAGATCTTTTTTCCTTTGCTTTCCAGCACTCTCAACAGTGCAAGGAAACTTCTCCACAACCAAAATACCCACACAAAATGATTCAGGCTCCCAGTAAAACAGACATATCACTCCGAACGCAGTAATGCCTGTTTGTGCCATCCCGGCCGCTGTGTATAGATTGGCTCATTTGTGTGCCTGCCTGTTACACATTGACAAGTTGATTTAATGCAGTCCATACTGACTTCCTGTCCCCAGTGTAGTGGTTTGTTAATATTCCTGTACACATCAGCCACCTCTATAACATGAGGTATATTCTGTGTTTCCAAGCATTTACTTAGTTGATCACCTTCCTGTACCTTGGAAAAAAAGGTTTTTTTTAAAAGAAAAACAAACAAGTCAGCAGTAAAAAGGCAAAAACCCCAAGAAAAATAGTAAGTTCCCTCATAGAGCTTCCATAGGATGAATGGTGGCCTGGCCTGCTTGTCTGCCCTTTCATTTGCTCACATCAAACATCACAGACAATTGTCCCCTGCTCTTATTGTATTTTGAGGGTTGGACATTCTCAGTAGAGGGAATTCCTTTAGCTTTGGAATTCACTGCCCCACCAGAGTCGGGATCTTGTCACTTTTAGGGCACAATGAAGCACAAATCTCCTTGCTCCTGTTTATTCCTAACAGTTGGTGACATCCGGTCTCCTGGCTGGTTATCCCTTAAACTTGGTCCCTCAGCAAGTGGGTATTAGTTGAGAGGGGGAAAGGAAGGGAGCACTGTGCCTTAATTTGGGAAGTGTTGCACTGTATGTAACCAGTATCATGAAGCTATGGTGATGGACACCTGTAAATAATCAATAAATAACCAGCAGGAGAATGCATAAAGTGTCTAAGCAAGAGCAAAGTCCCCTTAATATAGTTTTCTCCAGAAGTTCTCTTGCTCCTTCTGACCACTATGGCAGTACTTCACCCTCCTAGTCCTAGGCCAGGGACCAAAGATGAGATGTCAGGTACCCTGTCAGGCAGCCAAGTAGCTCCTGCCTGCCCTCTGAGATTTAATGCCATTTGCGGATGTAGTGCTTCCAAAAGTTTGAATGTCTATAAATTACAGTACAAAGATGGTGAGTTAACATACCAACAACAACCAGCCCTGTTACGCTGCTCCTGGAAGGCAAGAATTCTGGGAATGATTTCTCATCTATCCCCATTCTCCCAGGACAGGTAATGGCTCAGATATCCCAATACCAATCCTATTAGGGAATCATTTTAGGAAATACCAATATCTTCAGTGTGTAGTTGCAGCTTCTGAGTACAGACAAGCTTTTCCTTGTGTTTACCAGCACAATACAAAAGGAGAACAAGGCATCAGCCAACATTTCCTTCAGCGATCATGCACCTTATCTTTGCCTCCACAGACGGGAATAGATTTCCTGAACAACATGCTATTAAAGCTCCATTCAGCTGCCATTTTAAAGTGCTTTGAGTAGTGTAGTTCTGAATTGATAATTAGCACATTAAATTAGTATGGAAGAACTGAGCAAAGCTCTGATGTCCACAGATAGAACTGGGCCATAGGTATTGTATTGTTATGAGCGGGATTAAATCTTGTTATGGGTTAAGTTAAAACCTTGTTTACACTGATGTGTGAGCATGCCCTTTATTTAATATTGCTGTAAGAGACAGTACTTAAGAGACCACACCTAAAACAAGGTCTAATAGGCCTGGTCTACACTAACGAGGTAAGTCGATCTAACTTACTCTAGTTAAATTACATAAGTTACATAATTTAAATTGATGTAGCTTAGATCGACTTACAGCAGTGTCTACACTAGGCTATGTCAACAGGAGATGCTCTCCCATTAATGCAGCTTACACCTCTCAGGGAAGTGGAGTACTGAAGTCAACGGGAGAGCACTCTACCATTGATTTATTGCGTCTTCACCAGACCCACTAAATCGATGCCGCTGCATCAATTGCAGCTGTGCTGATTTAGCTAGTATTGAAGACAAGCCCAGAGTCAGCGCAGAAACTAGCACCACATGGGCAGAGGGTTACACTGGGTATTGTTCTGACCAGGTAGAACTGGGGTGGGGGGGCAGATAAGAAAGAGAGAGACAGAGAGAGACTCAGAGGCAGAGCAAGAAGCCAAGCAGGAGCCTATGAGTGCAATATGATCTTGGGAGAAGCCTAGAGAGATATTTTGGTTTGGTGCTGGCTAAAGAGGCTGGGGGCTGTAAGCAAAGGAGGCAGACTACACTGCTGGACTGTCTTTTCAGTGGAGGGGAGGCCCGTGCAAAGGATGAAGTGGGCCATTTTGGTAAAGTGGTCCACTACCATCAAAGCTGTTGTAAATTTGTTGGACTCTGGTAATGCTACAATGAAGTCTACAGTGATGACCACCCAGGATCAATAGGGGTTGTCCATGGGCTGGAGACTGCAGGGCTTGTGGCATGGTGTCTTGACATGGGCACAAACATCACAGGAGGCAATGAACAACTGTATTGCTGGTTGTATCTAGGGCCGACAAAAGGAGCAGGATGTTATTTGTTGGGTCTTGAAGCACCCCAAGTGTCCTGCTAGGAGGAAAGTGTGGTATAATTGCAGGACTGCAACTCTTGTGGGTCCAGAGGGAACATATATGTGGTCTCTCATGTATGTGATCCCTTCCTGGGAGTCATGCAGTTTCTTGTGGATAATAGCTTGTTCATCAGGTGGAATTCCTGAGACAGAGGGTGAGCATATCAATCTGATATATCCTGGTGATGAGCTGCACTGACAAAGTTATGGGATTTGAGAATGTGGGTTAGAACCATATCAGACAGGGTGTTGGGTCTGGGGCAGTATGTAATAATGAAATTGCATTGCGAGAAGAACAGGGTCCACCAATGCTGCTGTTGTTTTAAGGCTTTTGTCTTACATAGCTATTCCAGATTTTTTTGGATCAGTGAGTACCTGCACCAGGTAGCCAGCTCTTTCCAGGTAGAGCAGCCATTCTGCAAAGGCAGTTTTTATCACCAGGAGTTCCTTATCAAGTATTTCATAGTTTAGTTCTGTAGGAGTGAGTTTCCTTGCATAATAAGCACACGGTGTAACACTTGCTTGGGACCAAGTCTCTGGGAGAGGACACCCCCAGTTGCCATACTGGAGTCATCAGCTTCTACAGTGAAGCCTTGTGTGACATCTGGATGAGCCAATATGGGTGCTGTAGTAGAGGCAAATTTCAAGTTTCAGGCCAATGGAATTGGGTATTTTTCCAGTGAAGAGTGGTGACAGGCTTGATTTGTTTTGAAAAATGCAGGATAAATCATCAATAAAAATTGGTGAACCCCAGGAAGCATTACAGGTCATGTACCATGTGGGGAATCAGCCAATCTTGGATGGCTCAGGCCTTGCATGTGTTCACCTGCATCCCTTCTGGGGATAAGATGAAGCCCAAGAACTCCAGGAGGCCTGATCAAAGGCATACTTCTCACGCTTGGCGAAAAGGCCATGCTGCCATAAGTGTTCCAGGACCACCCAGATGGGAGCAGTATGCTGTTCGGGGTACTCAAAGAAGATCAATATGTTGTCCAGGTAGACTACTACATAGTACACTACTACACAGTGGTCCAAGATATCTTGGAACACATCATTCATAAAATGTTGGAAGTTGGCCAGGAAGTTGGTCAACCAGAAGGGAATTACGAGATATTCTTAATGGGGCCATAGTGGGTTTGGAAAGCAGTTTTCCACTCGTCCCCTTCTCTGATTTGCACAAGGTTGTATGCACCCCTCAGGTCCAATTTAGTGAATATATGGGCAGCTACCACACAATCTAGCAACTCAGGAATCAGGGGTAGCAGATAACGATTCCTGATAGTTATCTGATTCAGTACACAGTAATTAATGCAGGTTTCAGAGTAGCAGCCGCGTTAGTCTGTATTCGCAAAAAGAAAAGGAGTACTAGTGGCACCTTAGAGACTAAGCAATTTATTTGAGCATAAGCTTTCGTGAGCAGAGTCTGAGACTGCAGTCTTTCTTCATGACAAAAAGAGTGGTGTGCCAGCTGAAGAGCTCGACTTGCAGATTACCAGGAGAACCTGGCCTGAGCGTATTTCTCGGAGCACAGTCAGTTCAGGTTCTGACATGGTGTAAATTCCCCTAAATGATATTTTTGCACCTGGCTGCAGCTCTGTTGTAGTTCTGATGCAGAGGGAGAGTTCCCGCATTCTTCTTTTCAAAAATATCTGTGTAGTCTTGGACTTTCGAGGGGAGTTCAGATGTGGCATCAGTGGAAAGTTCTGCCTGGATAGCCTCCCCCCATCTGGGCCTCTCAAGTTTTGGATGCTGGGACAGTCGCTACTGGTTCCCAACAGTGCTGCTGACAAAACTCTGATAGAAAACAGACTTCCTGTGCTTGCCACCAAATGAGTGGGTTATGGAGAGCCTGCCAGGAAACACTGAGGATCAGGGGAAAGTGTGGAGCATGGACAATTCCAAATTGTAACGTTTCTTGGTGCCTTTGAATCACAGCCTCCACGGGGGCTCTTTCCTCTATCACTGAAGCAGACGACAAAGGGGAACCATAAATACCCTCTATAGCAGGGGTTCTCAAACTGGGGGTCCACCCCAAACCCCGCTTTGCATCCAACATTTATAATGGTGTTAAATATATAAACAAGTGTTTTTAATTTATAAGGGGGGGTCACACTCAGAGGCTTGCTATTTGAAAGCCTATTTTGTCACCAGCACAAAAGTTTGAGAACCACTGCTCTATAAGGTCAGGAGTGACCTTGTGTTGCAGGGGAATCTACAGGATCTGGGCTGCTGCTGTGGCTATGAAGCAGTCTGCTGCACCTGAGTCGATGAAGGCTAGTAGGATGAGATTTTGAAGGGTTGACCTAGGTATGTGCACCTGGATAGGTACCAGCAAGTGAAGAGCCCTCAGGCGGGGCTCTGGATGTGTTCCAGTCAGGACTGAAGTGTAGGGGAGCTCTTTCCCCTGATGCCTGGCAGTTCATATGGGGCAGGAAGAGATGGAGTGATCTGACTCACTGCGGTAGAAGCAGAGATGGTACGGGCAGCTTCGTTCCTTTCTTATGGGGGTGAGCTGTTGACAGCCCACATCCATCTGCATTGGCTTGGCGGGAGGCAGGGGTGAAAATGTCACAGTACCTGGACTGGAGGGTTTCAAGACCCCCGTTTTTCCTCCCTTCATTCCCATACCCAATTAACTATATGGATGGTGAGATCCATGTAGGCATCTCTATCTGGGCTAATTCATCTTTAATTTCTTCTCGCAGGCCCCACCAGATCTGGTAGGCCTGTGCCACCTTGTTCTGGTCTGTATCAGCTGTGAGGCAGTGGAATTGCACAGCATATGAGGCTATAGTGCCCTGCCCCTGTCAGAGCTTCCTTAGAGCAGCCTCTGCCATTTGGGTTCAGTGTGGATCATCGAATAGTACTGACATGGCTGGGAGGAAGACCTCCCAGTTCAATAGGGCTGAGCTGTCACACACCAAGGAGGGAGAGGCCTAGTCCCCAGACAGCCGGCTGATGACTGGGCTCACCTTGGCATGATCACTATTATAGGACTAAGGTTGCAGCATGAACAGGCGGTGGCACTGGTTTATAGAAGTCCGGAATCACTAGTGATTACCATCAAACCATTCCAGCAGTGGTATCGGGGAACAGGGCTGGGTGAGCCATGTCTGGAGAGCGGCATTTTCCAGAGACAAGCTTCTTCAAGAGCTGGTTCTCTGAGGTTAGCTGGATGACCCAGGTCTGCAGGGGTTGCTGTCCGCCTGAAGGCAGGCAGCCCACTTGAGCATGTCTGGTGCTCCCAAAGGGTTAGCCAGGTCCATTTTGCTGGTACTAGGCCCACTCCTGTGGCCTAAGTGGTCCATGCAAGCTGTCATGACCAAGATGTGGGTGATCTGACCTAGTGGCTGGAGCAGGAGTTAGGCAGGGTCAGGTTACCAGGAGATCAGAGTCTGAGATAGGCCAGTGGGCAAACCAAGAGTCATGTGTCAGGAGGCAAGCAGGGTCAGGTTACCAGGAAATCAGCAGCAGACTCAAGGACCAGGTATTGCAGGGGAAGCAGTCCTGAGCAGGGAGAACTCAGTTGCATAGACAGCTTCTTGTTCCTGTGCTGAGGTTAAATAGAGGCCAGGGACCAATCAGGAGCCCCAGTGTTCCACCAATCACATCCCAGGATTGGCTTTATTCTATGCTAGCAGCTGTTAGCAAGTCAGGAGGTGGCAGGTTAAGAGCCCTGTGGACCTACATTCAAGACCTGTGGCCCCTGCCAGATCTGCAGCACAGCTGAGGCTAGCCTGGGTCATCCAAATTGGGCTCAGGCTGCAGGACTAAATATTGCTGTGTAGATTCTTAGGCTAGAACTGAAATCTGTAGCCCTGTGAGCCTGAGTCAGTTGACCCAGGCCAGCTGTGGGTGTTTAATGGGTACATCTATACTTCCAAAAAACCCCTGTGGCAGTGAATCTCAGAACCTGGGTCAACTGATTCAGGTTTGCAGGGCTTATGTTACAGTGTAGATGTTCCTGCTCCGGCTAAAGCCCAGACTTTGAAACCCAGTGAGGCAGTCTCGGGGGCTATGCTAATTATTTTTGGCTATTTCTGCTATGTCAGTTGACCCAGGCTCTGAGACTCGCTGTGGTGGGATTTTTTGGGGAGTGTAGATGCACCTTAGGCCCCCAACCCCACAATGTAGTGTGCATGGACAGCACACAGTGTCTACACAGCCTATCGATAATGAGTAATCATAGTACAGCATAGGCGCCAACTCCGGGGTTGGGGCTTGGGGCAGAGTGGGGGTTTGAGCATGCCAGGGGTCTGCCTGGGCATATCCCATGGCAGGAACTGGATCAGACTCTGTGAGTCATTCCAGCACTTAAGCTCTCTATTTTTTAATCACTCTGCTTTTTAAAAGTATCAGTTATTTTATTTTAAGCCCTAAAAGGTGACAGGCCACCTGAACATATGGAACCTACCATGGCTACAAGTGACTCTTTAGACTACTGCAGCTGAAAGATTAGAGAGAAATGCACATTTTCTGTATTATTATTATTTTTTTTGCAGTATATTTACGTTGACCCAGATCCACAAGAGGACTTAGGCACCTAACACCCCACTTTAGGGGCCTATGTCCAAAATATAGGTGCCGCTGAGATCTTCAAAACCCCTGCTTGGCTGCCACCTAACCTTGTAGGCATCTAAAATCCCTCAGCCCCTACCTTTGTACTCTAAAAGTCCGCTAGCTGCCTCAGTTTCTGGTCATGCATGCTGGAGGCCTTCCTCTAGGCATCCAGATGCCAATCACATGCCCAACCCTCAGTGGCATCCTCCAACCAGGGGAGGATGGGCGTTCCCTTGCCAATTTGGCCTGCAGGGCCCAATCCAGAACGCATGCTCAGAAAATGCCTATCAGATTGGCTCCAGACAAAATTTGACCAGAGAACAAATCCCTTATATCTTTCAGCCTAGTGGCTAGAGTACTTAGCTGAGATGTGGGAGACCTACTTTCAATTCCCCCACACCTGCATGATGGGGAGAAAGGATCTGAACGGGGGGGGTCTCCCAGCTCTCAGCTGAATGCCCTAGCCACTGAGGTCCAGGATATTCTGATGTGGGTCATTCTCAATCTCTCCTGTTGAAGCGTGTCCACTTTGGTGAAATAATTCAACAGCCATTAGAACCAGGGCAATGGACTGGACCCTGGCTCTCCCAGACAAATGCCCAAGCTATCAGTCTATAGAGTCATTCTCATTCTCTCTCTCTAATGGGGGTCTTTCCATCAACCACAATTAATTTCAGACCAGGCCCTTTGTGCACACTCAATTTCTCTGTTTTGTGGCTGTCCACTGGTCTTCCCCAGCCCCTGCCAGACTGCCTTTACCAGCAGCAGCAAAGCTAAAACTGATGAGGCAGCAGGCTGGAGTCTGGACAGAGGGAAGTGGGGATGGGGATGGGGATGGGGATGGGTGTGTGTCCGTCCATCCGTCTGTCCGTCCGTCCTTGGGCCCGCCCAAGAGATCATCTACGGGAGCAGAAAACCTTTTTTAAAATTCAGGCTCTACTGTTTAAACTGTGCTCAGAAACCTGAACTGAAAACCCCAGCGTTTCCAAAACTGAAAGCTGACAGTGTCCCTGTCTCTTTACTTGAAGCCCTCGTGCAGCTTTTCCTAGGATAGCATAATTACTTCCATTCATGCTGGACATGTGTCGCTGCCAGGACATAAAAATTACTCAGCATGTGCCTTCAGCACAGCTGCCACGTCTTGTGCGGCACCATGTGAGACAATTTAATTCAAAGTATTTAATGAGATCATTTGCATATTTTTACATAATTTGCATGTAACCATAATGTTCAGTTATATGGTCAGCAAACCCTGCCCCAAGCAATGGAGAGGGGAGGACATGGAGCGTCATGAAGCTTGGCCTCTTCAGCTATGGGAGATGACTGGAAGGTATCTGGGGTTGCTAGAGGTGGCTGAGGTGTTGAGGGTAGCTGGATGGTGGGGCGAGGTAGCTGATGACTGTCCAGGGAGTAGCAGGGTGGGAAGGTGGTGTCATCTGAGGTGACAAAGGTGGCTGAAGCTCAGTGGGTGCATGTGGGATCAGCGATACTGGAGCATGCAGTTGCTGAGGAAGGTGGGTGTTTGCTAGTTGCCTGGAGCTGCTGGTGAGGAAGTCTGAGACCTTGCCTCCTGAAGCCCTTACTGCCACTGCCTCTGTCTAATTGCTCTGCCGGGCTAGATCCAGCAGGGGGAGCACCTATAGAGAAGGCACTGGGCTATCTGCTCAGCTGGTGCCACAGTGGCCCCTGCTGGCAGAAAGGCAAAACCAAAGGCCTGCAGCCTTCCCACGGCAAACTGGGTGGCTGAGGATCCAGCCCAGCTGTAGAAAAAGCTGACAGGAAGGCCAGGTGAGTGAGATGAGGGAGGGTCATGTACCGGGCATCTATGACCTTTACATGAATGCAAATATTTTCCATTCTAATTTTTGTTTATTTAGATTAATTTTAGAAACTGCTTGGTCACGAATAACCTCAGACAAGCAGAAGAGAAGTGGGGGAACTATAAATGGGGCTTATCAGATTTCCCTGACCAAGGAGAAGTTGCTTCAATTTTTTCTCTGCTGCTATGCACTCCGTTACTGTCCCTGAACTCAAACCAGGAATTTCTCACATTGATTTGCTTCCGCTCAGCATCCCCAAACAGCTGATTTCTCAGTGAGGAGGGAGAAGGGGACAGGAAAGAGGAACTGATAGAAGTAGCAAACACAGTGGACTTCCCCTTCTCATCTATAATGTATCCTCCCCACTTTCTGCCTGAAAAGAAAAATGTGCAAGAATGTGCAAATCTGTTGCCAGAAGTTATACAAATGATGTGATGTAAGACAAGGGCCTGACTTAAAGGGTCTTCGTGATTTCCCATTCATAACTTTGCACCCTTCTTTGGTACCATACTATATCTTACATCTGTAATAGGGTCTGAATTCAATTTTGCTAACTGTGTCCTTCAAAAAATGCCACATGATGCCCTTGTCCTGTGAAGCATTCAAGCTCCAGGAAGCATTCCATCCTCTACGTTTGTTCTTTTGTGTATTTTAGCATTTGTCTCACCTGTGCCTTCAGAACAGATAGGTGAGATTTCTCAAGGTACATACCACAGTTAGGAGCTCAATTACCATTAACTTTCAACATGAGCTGTGTGCCTAGCTGCCTTTTGTGCCCTTAAAAGCTCATTGAAGAAGGGACTCAGTGTTTGGCCCATTTACATTTTGTACAAAGACCTGTATTTTCATGGTCAATGTCCACATCAGGTAAACCACCAGAAGTAGGTAGTTTTTGTTTTTAAAGGATTTTTATAAAATACGATCACAAAATAAGATTTTTAAGTTACTATCAGTCACAGAGAGTCCCTGATTGATAAGTCTCTCTCTAACACACACTCACACATGGAGTTAGAAAACAGCTAAGGCTGAAAATATGTTTCTGTGGAGTCCAGTTGATATCCTCCTGCTCCATCCCAGAAGTACATTTAACAAAAATATTATTTAAAAGACTATTTAAAAGCTGCAGCGCTTCAGTGTAGACACTTACTGCAGTGACAGAAAGAGTTCTCCCACTATTGTAGTAAATCCACCTCCCTGAGAGGCGTTAGCTAGGGCGACCTTCCGCTGTCTAGGGGGTGTGTGTGGGAGGGGCTTAAGTAAGCTTAACTTAGTCCCTCAGGGGTGCAGATTTTTCACACCCCTGAGAGATGTAGCTATGTCAATGTAACTTTTCAGTGTAGAACAACCCTAAAAACTTTAGAACATCTGGCAATGAGAAGAAGAGGGATCCAGTCAATTCACCATGGCTGTGTAATCCTATTACTGCCCCAAATCACACCATCCACTGTTGTTGCCTATGGGTTAATTATATGTTATTTAGTGTATCCCATGGCTAGTAACATCATCATCAGGGTTCTTTTTCAAGGCCTAACGCTTTATCTCCTTAATTAGCACATGCATGATATTAAACTGTCTATTTTTATTTATTAAAATATAAAAGGAAAAACTGTGAGTTACAAACCCCAGTATTTTCTTTAAACCTCTGTTAAGCAATGGAAATATTACCTGCATTGTGACCGAAATTTGCAGTTTACTCACAACACGCTAGTTGTGTTGAGTCCGTTTTCCCAGCCAGACACACAGACAGAGGGATTTTGAGGCTCATGTGGCTGGTGGATGATGATACTTATCACCCTTTGGCCAGGAGATGGCTCCTTTCCCAAGCAGGTAGAATAACTCTGGTCTTGCTGAGACTGCTGGTGATGCTGGTGAGCTGGATCAGGAGACAAGGCCCAGTTCTCTCCAGTGGTGAAGTTCCTTTCCCCCCTCCCCCAGTTCTGTCAGGTGCAGCAGAAACAGAAACCAGTGAGGAGGCAAATGCCATTTAGGATATATTGTTAGGCTCAAAAAACACCATGCTGCCCTGTTAGGCTTGACACTCATTTGTCCCCTAGTTAAGAGCAGGATATAAAGAACAGGACAAACATACAGCAAGCAAAAGAAAAACTGACATAAAGCCAAGAGAAGCCCATTTTCTGAGTAACAAGATGTATGATTTCTCAGTCGAAGGAAAGCTACCCAGACTCTCATGGCAGCCTGTCCCAATAATCTTTTTAACTCTTGAACAAAAACAAAACAGCAGCCACTAGAAGGGAGTCTGATTACAGTTGATTTTAAGAAGCCCCAAAGGAGCTCTTCTTCTGCAGATTTAGCAAGCATATAGAAGGTGCATATTGCAGGGTAAGTTACAGCTGGGTGAGATATGGAGATGGGATATGGCAGAGGGCTACTACCACTTCATATCATCTCATTTTCTGGCTTAAATGTACTTTATAGTAGTGAGCATGCACCTGCAACTTTTCAAATTGAATCCTTAATCTTTTAATGGTGACTTGAGTTTTAGCAAAAGAAAGTGCATTTACTGGGCACTAATCTTCACATGGTTCAGTAATACTGAATTTAGCTTTAGCCATTTTTGTCTATTTCTTTCCAAGTTTTTTCAAACCCTTGCCTTTGCACTGAGAAAGCAGTTGACTAATATTGCTGATCGCAACAGCCACACTAAGTTTAGGACAGTGACAAACATTTCCCTAGATTTAATCCTGTATTAAGTTTTAATCACTTCTCTAGAAGTGCTCTGCTTAAAAAGTTTACAAAAGGTGAGAAACTATTACAAAAAAAGTTTACAAGAGGTGAGACAGTCTGGCTTCTCTTTCCACTCCAAACCCTCCCTCTTTGCCAATCAGTCATGAGTCACCCTGAGATGAAACTTCAGCTTTTGTGTCTACGTGCAGAGTATGCCACTCCGCTTGCAAACCACCAACTTACTCACATCAGTGAAGAATTCACAATAGAAGAGAAAATAGGCCACTCCTATGCCAATGGAGCTGATAGTGTAGAGTCACTTTGAAAAACAGTTTGTTAGCTATAAAGCCCTTTCTTGGAGCACTGGCACAGTGCATTGAGTTACAGCACAGTTATGCTTTTATAAAATTTGCAAAACAGTTGAGTTTGCTACAGATGTAAGCCAGCAGGCTAGCTAACCATTCCAGGAAGGAGCAATGCCACGCCACAGTCTGCTTCAGGCACTTCCCTCAGGGAACAGAACAGGGCTGAACAGAAACTTAGGCAAAATAAAGTAGTTCCTCTGCCCACAAGGGCCACAGCCCCCAAAGGCTTTCCTTCACCCCTCTTATGCAGCACCCTGACCCAGACACTCACAAGAGCCTTTCTACTCCCTACAGTTCTCATTCCTAGCTGGGAGTCAGCTAATAGCTGGGTTCTTTCTCCTCACCCAGGTCCTATCTACACAGCTCCAGCTCAAATGAGCTCTTGCTGGTTTTTATAAAGAGGAGTTGCTGTTCAGGCTGTCACATGACCTTAGCTCCATACCATCATTTGGGAGGTAGCTGATTAGCCACACATGGGGCTGGCGCTGTTTCCCCTCAAAGGAGCCAGTTGCAGTGTGACACATCTGACACCCCCCCCCCCCACCACCACATAGGTGAAGGAAAGGAAAGTTAAGCCAATTACCAGTATACAGTGTTGCCCCTTCACTACACAATAGCTGATGTCAGGGTCCTGCCTGTCAGCTTCCTGTCTGGAGCAGAAACGGGCGATGCAGTGTCAGTGCAACTTGCTCTTTAGAAAATGTACTTGAGACCCATTCCCTGCAGCAGGGATGGTAAGACATGGTACACAGGCAATTCCCCTTAGCATAAAACTCAGGTCACCTCTGCCCTATTCCCAGAGACAGCTGTTTTGAACTTCTATGTCTTTCCAGGGCCTCACACATGTTTCTCTGCTTAAAAAACTCCGTCCGTTTTTATTCCTTTGGCCCTGCACTTTCTACATGGGAAACATTGTTCAAGGCAGAGACTGCAGGGACTGGCCAAGTGGGCCTGGGAGCCCACCTTCCTTTAGTGCAGCTACTTTTCAACAAGAAGGATCTTCAGGTTTTAATGCACACAATACCTGTAATCACTCAATGGGGGCACTGGTTGCATGACATCTCAATTCTATGAGGAGTTTCAGCCTGGGTGTGTATACCTCAATCATCCCTGATGCACAGGTCATTAGCATCTTTTGCTAATCTATAGCAATACCCTGTCTGTACTCCTCCACAAGTACTATGCACCGTGCAGCACACCCTTAACTCTGCCCTCAAGGGATGCCAGTCTTTCAGCACCCCAGTTACAAGCCCACCCTTTCAGGCCAATTCCTCTGTTTGTGAGTAGAGTGCACACAGGGCAGGGCCACCGCTGTGCTGCGCCTGCAGCTGCTGCTAAGCAGTGCCCCCCTGCTGACCACCTGCTGCCTTACTGCACAGGGAGAGGAGCTGTGGCTGCACACTTAGGCTCACCCAGGCAAGGTGCGGAGACTGACCTATTCTGTTCCCCTTGCGGGGCTGGTAGACTCCCAGAGAGCCTGCAGGGGAATAAGAGAGATGATCTGTAGGCCCTATTGGAGTGAGCCTATGACAGGGCAGAGCCCAGCACAGCAGGGCTTCATGCAGTCATACCTTCCAGAGCAGCCACAGGAGAAAGGTGCCTCCTCATATCGGAGGAGCTGCAGGAGGGATGGGAGGATCAGCTTCTGGGTCATGCCTGGGTGAAGGATCCCCTTGCCAGGAGTGTGTGGGGAGCACAGGCTGAAGTGGTTGGAGCAAGTGACAGGGAGGAGCAGCGCCAGCAGATATTGCACTGATTGCAGGTCAGAGGATGCATTGAGTGTATGGGAGTAGGGGAACTGCAGAGATGGACTGGGTAGAAGGGTGGCGAGGAGAGGCATGGAGGGTGGGCTGGGTGAGTGGGTGGCAAGGAGGGGCAAGTGCAAAGTGTGCTTCTCTTCTGATGAATAAGCGCTAGGACTTCCTTGTCATTTTCATCCAACCAGTCCTGATGGTGGTGAGTGGAATCCAATCAATTGAGCATGTTCCTTGTGAATAATGATCTTGAACTCCTCCCAATGTATTTGGATAATACTGATGTTGTCAGGTAGACCAGAGACCCCTCAAAGAGGTGTTGGTGAACGGTCTCACAAAGAGCATGATTTTGAAAGACACTGATGTTAAATCTCTTCTGCATTCCTTTCAGTTTTTATGGTGTTGTGGTACAAGCTGCGTGTTCATGATTGATCTGAACAAACGATGGTCCGTCCAGCAGTCAGCTGTACCTCTCATAGCCCATGTAATATGGACATCAGTGTGATCACGGGAGCTGATGATGACATGCTCCAGAAGATGCCAGTGTCCGGAACAGGGGTGTTTCCAAGTGGTCTTATATTTGTCCCTCTGTATAAAGATGGTCTTTGTGATAAGCAAAACATGCTCCACACATTTGCTGAGGAGGAGAATGCCATTAGAGTTGACTGTCCCCACCCCTTCTTTCCGAATGGTGCCTAAGACCCCACTGGTGGAATAGGTATATTCAAGGACCTGTCAGTTCTCTGCAACTGTGAAAGCAGATGAGGGATGCAGCAGGATGGAGGCCTCTGGCTGTCTCAGGCTTCCCTGCCACCAGGTCCAGGGCTCCTTCCAGTCAAGTTTTGTGAGGTTGCCGCCTGTGCACCAGCTCCCCCACATTAGAAGATTTCACATGCAGGCCTCTGCCAAGTGTGGGTTAACATCTCCCACTAACAAGGTCCTGCAGTGATGGATAAGTGGGGGTGGGGACGGGAGCAATGATCTCTGGGAGTCCCTAGTCACAAATCTGCACACAGGTGGCAGCCGCATGTGGCTCGTCTTGCACTTGGACTTGTGAGACAGAAGTGCAATTTGGCAGCTGTGGCTGCGACTGAGCAGTCCTTTTCAGGATTCCCTCTGCTCACCCTGAGTGGGGAAGGAGCTAGAAAAGGTTCCCTAAGCATAGGCTGTCTCAGCAGCCCCTGCCCCCCCACCTGGATGGCTGTGTCCAGTCGAATCACTCTACCTACGGTTAGAACATACGAAGCAAAGTAATGAAGTTCGCCACTTGGAATGGTCACATTCCCTGAGCAGTGACTGTCCTGAAAGAACTGCCATAATAGCTAGAGAGCTGCAAGATATGACATCAATATTGCTGCCCTAAATGAGACACACTGAGCAGATTAAGGCCAACAGAAAGAAGGTGGAAGTGGCTATACTTTCTGTTAGAAAGGAAAGTCATCTGAAGAGAGGCATACTCATTGGATTGGTTTTGTCATCAAGGTCAAGATTGTGAACCAGCGTTTAGAGTTCCCTATGGATATTAACAAACGTCTTGTGACTCTTTTCCTTAAGCTTAGTAACAACCAGGATGCCATGGTCATCAGTGCATATGCTTCCACATTTGACAATAACAAAGACAACAAGGAGCAGTTTTACCACGCTCTTGTGCAGTCCTGAAGGCTGCAGCCAAGGAAGACAAGCGTATCCTTAAGGGTGACTTCAGTGCAAGAGCTGGTGACACCCTGAACTCTGAGTTTGTATTAGAAGATAATATCTTTAACCAACAAAGACAAATACAACGTTTCAAGTATATGTCAAATGAGTGAAAAAATTACTAATGGAAACAAATGATGTGCTGTGATGCCTCAGCTTGTGTTTGCTTAGACAAGCCCTAGCCAATTCTGTGCAGCTGGAGCCTGGATCCTTTGTGGTGTACAGTGAGTTCACTGGGCCTCTGCAAGGTTACAGAGGTCAGCTTTCATGGAGCACCTTGCAGGATCTGTGCACATTGCTAATTTTGCAGTGAAACATGAGGGATACAAAGTTCATAGCACACGCTGATAAAATGAGGAAAGATTGGCTTTATAATGAAACATTGCTAATTGCCTTGTTTAGTTTCTTCCACTTCTCAGCAATAAGCTACAAATACCTGGTGAGCCAGGACTAAATTCCTAGTACTATGGGTCCTAACCCTCTACCACTTGAGCTAAAGAATGAGCTGTTAGTTCTCACCTATAGAAGGACTCATGTCTTTTTTTTTTTAGGTTGCAACCAGCCACCAGGTGCAACAGACTAACCCAGACATATAGACCCTGAGTCAATAAAGCACATGCTGCGCATTAAGCACCTGAGAAATCCCACTGGCTACTCATGTGCTTCATGTTAGGCAGGTATTTAATTATCTTGCCAAATGAGGGCTATTGTACCTAATCCTGCCCCTCCTGAAGTTAATGGCAGAAGATTCCCGCTTAAATTAATTGGAGCAGAACTGGGCCCCACATTACCCACAACAAAAATCGTCAATAATTTATGATCTATTACCCTTTAATGTAGCACAGAGAGCTTTCAGAGATCAACAGATTCTAAGGCCAGAAGGGAGTGTTGTGAACACCTGTTCTGATCTCCTGTCTAGCACAGGCCATAGCACTTCCCCAAAATAATTCCTGGAGCAGATCTTTTAGAAAAAGATCTAATATTGACTTCAAAATTGTCAGTGATGGAGAATCCACTGCAACCCTCGGTAGATTGTTCCAATGGTTAAGTACTCTCACCATTCAATAATTATGTCTTATTTCCATCTGAATTTGTCAAGCTTCAACTTCCAGCCATTGGATCACGTTTTACATTTCTCTGCTAGATTGAAGAGCCCATTATTAAACAGTTGTTCCCCATGTGGGTACTTATAGACTGTAATCAAGTCACCTCTTAACCTTCTCTTTGTTGAACTAAATAGGTTGAGCACTTTAAATCTATCACAATGGGGCATATTTTCTAGTCCTTTAAACATTCTAGTGGCTCTTCTCTGAACCTTCTCCAATTTATCAACATCCTTCTCGAACTGTGGGCACCAGAACTAGACACAATATTCCAGCAGCGGTCACACCAGTGCCAAAAACAGAGGTAAAATAACCTTTCTACTCCTACTCAAGATTCCTTTGCTTATGTGTCCCAGGATCATAGGCACCGACTCTGAGGGTGCTCCGGGGCCGGAGCACCCATAGGAAAAATTGGTGGGTGCTCTGCACCCACTGTCAGCTCCCCAACCCGCTCCCCCTCCCCAGCTCACCTCCACCTCTGCTCTGCCTTCTCCCCTGAGCGTGTCGCCGCATCCTGCTTCTCCCCCCACCCTCCCAGCGCTTGCGCCGTGAAACAGCTGTTTCACGCGGCAAGTGCTGGGAGGGGGGAGGAGGAGGAGGCATGTGGCATGCTCGGGGAAGAGGTGGGGCCAGAGTGGGGATTTGGGGAGGGATCCAATAGGGGCATGGAGAGGCGGAGTTGGGACGGGGCCAGGGCTGGGGAGAGGGGGGCGCGAGCACCCATTGGTGCCAACGAAAGTTGGCGCCTGTGCCCAGGATTGCATTAGCTCTTTTGGCCACAGTGTCACAGAGGGAGCTCATGTTCAGTTGATTATCCACCACAACACCCAAATCTTTTTCAGTCACTGCTTCAAAGGACAGGGTCCCCCATCCTTGAAGTATGGCCTACATTCTTTGTTCCCAGAGGTATACATTTACAGTTAGCTCTATTAAAAGGCATATTGTTTGCTTGCCCCCAGTTTACCAAGCGATCTAGATCTCACTGAATCAGTGACCTGTCCTCTTCATTATTTTCCACTCCCCCAATTTCTGAGTTATCTCAAACTTTATCAGTGATAGTTTAATGTTTTCTTTCAGGTCATTGATAAACCTACTAAACAGAGTAAGGCTAAGAACCAATCCCTGTGGGATACCACTGGAAACAGATCCACTCAATATGGAGTCCCCATTTACAATTACACTTTGAGACCTATCAGCTAGCCAGTTTTAAATCCATTTAATGAGTGCCATGTTAATTTAATATCAGTCTAGTTTTCTAACCAAAATGTCATGTGGAATCAAGTCAAAAACCTTATAGAAGTCTAAATATATTACATCAACATTATTACCTTTATCAAGCAAACTTGTACGCTCATCAAAAAAGATATCAATGTAATTTGACATGATCTACTTTCCATAAACCCATGTTGATTTTCGTTACTTACATTATCTACCTTTAATTCTTTATTAATTGAGTCCCATATTAGATGCTTCATCATCTTGCCTGGGATTGATGTCAGGCTGACAGGCCTATAATTACCTGGTCATCCCATATACCCTTTTTAGATAGTGGCAAAACATTAACTTTTTTCAGTTTTCTGGTACTTTCCTAGTGCTCCAAGACTTATTGAAATGAACATTAATAGTCCAGTAAGATCCTTAGTCAGCTCTTTTAAAATGCTTAAATGTAAGTTATCTCGATGTACTGATTTAAAAATGTTTAACTTTAGTAGCTTCTGTTTAACATCCTTCAGTGGTAGAATGGAATGAATGTTATCTCTACATGATGAAGCTGTGTCATCTGTTTTTTCCCCAAATGAAGAAAAGAAATATTTATTGTGCACATCTGCCTTTTCTATCTTAGAATGATCAATTAATACCACTTCCATCTAGTAATGGACCAAAATCATTGTCAGGATTCTTTTTTCCTAATATATTAATAAACCCACATTCTTATTGTCCTTAACTGTGCTGGCCATAGAGGTTTCCGTCTGTCTCTTGGCTTCCCTTATCAGTTTTCTACAATTCCTAACTTCTGATTTATATTCATCATTTCATCCATTTGCTTATATGATAATAATAATAATTTTTTTACAGTGATCTTCTCTTCCCCTCTAAACCAAGTTGTTTTTTAAAACCAGTACAGCCTTCTTCCTCAGTTGTGGGATTGTGGATTCTTGGGTATCTAGTCAGGTGCTCTTAAATGATTCCCAATTGTCGTTCACATTTTTCTGATTAAATTCTTCCTCACAGCTGATTTGGCTCAATTTTTTTCAGCTTTGTGAAACTGGCCCTATTAAAGCACTATATATATATGTGTGTGTGTGTGTGTGTGTATATATATATATATTGTGACAAAGTTCCTGCTCTACCTTGGTGAGTCTTGCGCTTATTGGCGGATTTGCTCGCCTTGGAGCATCACGGCAGACCTCAGCTTGGCCGTTTTTCTGAATTCACAGTCCAGGTCGACTCCTCCTGTGTCTGACCAGGAGTTGGGAGGATTTGGGGGGAACCTGGGCCCTCCCTCTACTCTGGGTTCCAGCCCAGGGCCCTGTGGAATTCAGCTGTCTAGAGTGCCTCCTGGAACAGCTGTGTGACAGCTACAACTCCCTGGGCTACTTCCCCATGGCCTCCTCCCAACACCTTCTTTATCCTCACCATAGGACCTTTCTCCTGGTGTCTGATAATGCTTGTACACCTCAGTCCTCCAACAGTCCGTGTTCTCACTCTGAGCTCCTAGTGCCTCTTGCTCCCAGCTCCTCACACACACACCACAAACTGAAGTGAGCTCCTTTTTAAAAGCCATGTGCCCTGATTAGCCTGCCTTAATTGATTCTAGCAGCTTCTTGATTGGCTGCAGGTGTTCTAATCAGCCTGTCTTAATTGGCTCCAGAAGGTTCTTGATTGTTCTGGAACCTTCCCTGTTACCTTACCCAGGGAAAAGGGACCTACTTAGCCTGGGGCTAATATATCTGCCTTCTATTACTGTCCTATAGCCATCTGGCCTGACCCTGTCACAATATATACATATATATGTGTGTGTGTGTGTGTATATATATATATATAATTGGACGTTAGTCATCTTGCACATTATAAATATGATCAAGTTATGATCACTTGTATTAAGCTACCATTAAATTTTAGTTCTGTGATCAGTTCCTCTTTATCTGTTAGGAGAAGGTCTAATATAGAATTCCGCCATGTTGGCTGCAACATGTTTTGAGTTAGGAAATTGTCATCTATAATGTTTAAAAATTCCAAGGATGTTTTCGTACTGGCAACATGTGACCTCCGGCATACGTCACTCAAATTAAGATCCCCCATGATCTCACAATTTTTTCCTCTATACATTATAGACAGGTGCATAAAGTGATAGCCATCCTGTTCCTTAGTGAGATTTGGTGGTCTGTAGCAGACACCAGCTAATACCCCATCTTGTGCTTTATCTATTATGATCATCCAGAAGCTTTTAAGATCATTTTATTTTGAGTTATCAGTGACACAGAAACAGTTAGTGCCATTTTTGACAAAGTCCCACTCCTCCTCCCCTTTTGTTCATTCAATCCCTTGTAAATTGACATTAACATTCCAGTTGTGTGAATCATCCCACCAGATTTCAGTCATACCAACTAGGTTGAATTTAGACTCATAAATGAGCAATTCCAGTTCCTCTTGTTTGTTATCCAGGCTCCTAGCATTGGTGTATAGGCAATTCAAAAATTTCTTCTCTTTATGTCCTTTGATTAATTCTATTGTCAACATCCTTGCTCATAGACTTCAGAAGCCTATCCTGTCTTATAGTGACATCTCATGTCTTGGCTTTGGGAAGACAGCACGTTGTCTGCCTGTCCCATTTAGAATGTTCCTTTGAGTCTTCTGAGTATCGAATCTCCAACAAGGTGCATCTGGCTTCCTTGGACAGTTGGTCCAAGGTTTGTGGGTAAGCTTGATTTTCTTACAAGTTGTGCTGAGCTGTCATCCACATATGTGTCCTGTACATCTCTCCATCCCCTTGGACCTGCTGGAACTTGATAGGTATCTTCCATAGTTTCAGTACTGAGGACTGGTATCAATTTGAAACCTCTAGCTGTATGGAATTCTCTTTGGTGGCAATAGTCTGCCTATCCTCATTGGTCTCCAGAAGTATAGAATGCCGCCATGACCTCTTGCCTCTGATGGTTATGAACTGCCAGGCCTCCTCTCTGACTTTTTATTTCAAGTCGTCTCTGCTTTCAAGCAGATTTAACTAACACCCACAAATGCTTTTACTGTTATGTTGTTACCATTTGGGAGTGCTACAGCCAGGGCTACACAGAAATTTTCAGGGGCCCAGAGCAAAATCTGAAATGGGACCATCCTTCTAAATATATTACCACTGACAGGAGGCCCTGGGGTGGAGGTGGGGTGGTTTGGAGCGCAAGCCACACAGCATAAACTTGGCTCCTGTCCCACAGGGCTGGGCCCTGTGCCCAGTTCCCTGCTCTGGGCATTGTGACCTGGTGCATGGGGTCATAGCACCACTTAGGTTTGGCTTGGTCACCCTTCCGTCATGACAAAGGGACTAGTTTTGGTGAATGGCATTTCGACCCTGTGCATCAGGTAACGAAGTCACTCGGTTTGGGGGCCCTCTCAGATAGGGGCCTTGGATAAACTCCTCCCTCCCTCAGGCAGCCCTGGTTATAGCACTTGTATTCCAGGCACCCTATTGTGCCTCAGTGCATCTAATTCAAAATCAATGAAGAGGTCAGTGTACGTTATGTGTGTAAGGGACTCCAGTGATGTTCTTTTAGGCATGAACTCTATTCCCCTCAGACCATTCCTTAAATTAAAAAAAAAAATCTATTTGTACGTGTGTAGGGGATGCAGGAACAGTGACATAGGCAGAGGGTGTTTAATCCAGACTGTGTAACCCTTATGCTGGGCTGAGTCAGCAGCAACAAGGGCTGGGTTCAATATGTAGGGGTTCATCTTAACAGTACAAAACAGAACAAGCGCTAGCCCCCACCCAGTAGGCTGTGAAAACTTAACATCACTCCAGTTGCCTCTAAGAGGCAATACTTCCCCAATCGCAAGCACTGAGTATGTGTAGAACAAAAGAGCAATTTATGAAAAGGGAGAGGGAGCTCAGCGTTAATTTGGGAAAACACCACCACCGCAGTTCAAAAGCATATCACCATCAGTTAACAAACGCCCATCCTACAGTAGTCTGGGCAGTGTCCTTCACCTCAGTTTCTCACCTTGTGTTGTGAGCATACAACGAACAAATGTCCCTTTAGCACACCACTCCCCTTTCCCTCTGCTGCACCCCACTCACAGGGGGTTGTCCTTGGTCAGAGAAGACCCAGAGTTCAGAAGTGTGTTCATATGGGTTCACCCCCACCCCAAAAAGGAGGAGGGTGTCAAGCAATGTCTCCACTTTTGCCACCACCTCTGCAACTGGCTCGCTGCTGCTGTTGTTGTCTCTGCCACCACTTGCCGCAGTGCTCTGCCATTGCTGGCTGCTTGCTGCTGTTGCTGCTGTTGTCGCTTGCCGCTCACTGCCACTTCCGTGATGCCCTGGTCTAAGTTTCCACCACTTAGCCCAGCTCTTACTGCTGCTGCCTCTTCATTGTCTTTCACTGCCATACTGCCCTCCCCCCTGCCAACCAGGCCCAAGGCTTAGCCCCTAGGTCTGCTCACCAGTGATTTCAGTTCTAGCAATCACTGACCAGAAACAAGGATGCTCACTTGAGTCCAATCAGCTCTGTCTTTAAACACTGGAAAGGGGAGGTCAAATGGAGTCTAGGACTCTCTAGGCAGAGTCCACACCATCCGGTAGGAACCCCCTACCCTCTTTCCTTTCCCTGGAAATTTGGCATCCCCACCTCCTGCTTACCAAGTGAGGTTCTGTTTAGGGTGACCCCCTTAGCAGGGCATGCTAAGTATAGTTATGCTGCCCTTTACTCATACACTAAGGATAACAACATTTCATTACCTCTGCATCCAAAGTGATTTGTAACCCAAAACCAGTCAAAACTGCTCACTTTGGCAAAACAACTCTGTCCTCTGAGCACCTGGGCAGAGTAAGTGTGTCAATGCACATATGGGCTGCACCTGAAGTCTTTTCCCTCAGCTCATTACTAGATGCCAGGGTTTGAATGAGCCCTTGCCTGCTTACATTTGGAATGGCATGATATATAGAGGTTGGCATTTTAATTTGTATGGGCAAAAATATTTTGTGCCCTGACTTAGAATCATAGAATATTAGGGTTGGAAGAGACCTCAGGAGATCATCTAGTCCAATCCCCTGCTCAAAGCAGGAACAACACCAACTAAATCATCCTAGCCAAGGCTTTGTCAAGCCAGGCCTTAAAAACCTCTAAGGATGGAGATTTCACCACCTCCCTAGGTAACCCATTCCAGTGCTTTCACCACTCTCCTAGTGAAATAGTTTTTCCTAATATCCAACCTAGACTTCCCCCACTGCAACTTGAGACCATTGCTTCTTGTTCTGTCATCTGCCACCATTGAGAACAGCCGAGCTCCATCCTCTTTGGAACCCCGCTTCAGGTAGTTGAAGGCTGCTATCAAATCCCCCCCTCCCCACTCTTCTCTTCCGCAGACTAAATAACCCCAGTTCCCTCAGCCTCTCCTCATAAGTCATGTGCCCCAGCCCCCTGATCATTTTTGTTGCCCTCTGCTGGACTCTCTTCAATTTGTCCACATTCCTTCTGGCCCAAAACTGGACACAATACTCGAGGTGTGGCCTAACCAGTGCCGAATAGAGTGGAATAATCACTTCCCTTGATCTGCTGGCAATGCTCTTACTAATACAGCCCAATATGCCATTGGCCTTCTTGGTAACGAGGGCACACTGCTGACTCATATCCAGCTGCTCCTCCACTGTAATCCCCTGGTCCTTTTCTGCAGAACTGCTGCTTAGCCAGTCGGTCCCCAGCCTGTAGCAGTGCATGGGATTCTTCCTTCCTAAGTGCAGGACTCTGCACTCGTCCTTGTTGAACCTCATCAGATTTCATAGAATATCAGGGTTGGAAGGGACCTCAGGAGGTCAAAGCAGGACCAATCCTCCAATTTGTCTAGGTCACGCTGGACCCTATCCCTACCCTCCAGCGTATCTACCTCTCTTCCCAGCTTAGTATCATCTGCAAACTTGCTGAGGGTGCAATTACTTAGGAGGATGTTCCATCCAGCAGAGAGATCGGCACTTACATGAACAAGATTATTTGCATACTTCCTGATTACAGAAGTATGTTATGGGGAAGTGAGATATGCAGAAAGGAATAAGGGATAGAATTGTTAGTGTGAATCCATGCATGTAATTGTACAACTTTTGTAAAGCTTTGTAAAGTTTTAATTCTTTTAGCTACTAATAGCAGGTAGTAAACAACAAGGAAAGATCAATCCATGAAAACACAACTGCCTTTCTTTCTGGGATCTGTTGAGGCTTTGCAGTGTATTCTCACCTCCATGGGCCAGCCACCCCCTATGTAAGGGGGGATTCTGTACTGGCAACTTAATCACTGTCATGCACAGAGCAATACGTTTTATCCTGAAGCTGCTCTGGAATATATGGGTGCACTCTGAGGGACCAACAGTGAAAACACACCTTTCAGAATAACGTTATCAGTCATTTTGAGTACTTCAGTACCTGGGAACAGGGCCGTCCCTAACCATTTTGGTGCCCTACGCAGCCCCCCACCGTGGGTGTGTGGGTGGCCCCAGGCCTCCGCAGGGAGGGGGCAGGAACAGGCTTGGGGGGCAAGGGGGAAACCGCCCCCCAGCATGAGCTGGCAGAGTGGAGCGCTTTGGGACCGGGTCACTCCACTTCCTGCCGCCTGGTGAGTGCAGGGCAGGCCTGACCCCTGCTGCAGTTCTCAGGTGAAAGGGTAGAGTGGGGGGCGGGGCTCAGGCAGAGCAGGGCAGGGGCGGAGCAGGGCAGGGGCTTTGGAGAAGGGATGGGGGGGGGGGCTGGGGCAGAGCAGGGGTGGGGGCCATGGGGAAGAGACGGAGCAGGGGCTGGAGCAGCATGCAGCTGCTTAGGGCACCAGGAAATCTGGTGCCCTAAATTTCCTGGTGCCCTATGCAGCTGCGTACTTTGCATATAGGTAGGGACAGCCCTGCTTGGGGAAACCTCTTTACTACCCACATGTAGACCTGGAACACACACAACTTCAGCTATCAAAATGGGATCTGTGTCCCCACAAACCCGGGATTGTGCAGTTGGGTTACATAGGACTGGGCTGCGCATAGACATATCCTGGCTTCCACATAACCCATCAGTTACCAGGTGGCTCTTTCAGCTCTGATCCCAGCCCACCTCCTATTCCTGCAGCAGCCGCCCATCATTATACACCAACCTCGTGTCGATCTCCCCCACTGGGATTCATTGCAAGGGCTCCACAATTTAGGGTGACGTATCTGGCCACTGCCCAACCTTCCCCAAACATATAGGGCAGGGCCTGAACACACAAACAACCTGCCACAAACTTGGTAAAATGAAAAACAATTCTACAGCCACTATTAGCAGCTTCCCAAGTGATTTGCATATGCAACCTAGGAGTTCACCTAATCTCTGATCTGACATGGCTCACTGGCCTCACATAGAATCAATAGGACTCCTCGTGGGCTCAGGTGTCTGCTCCAACTGCATTGCAGGACTTAGTTCAGGTGGCAACAATGTATTAAAACATTCAGTGATGGGTCCTATACCCTTTGCACAGTGGCACAGGGATTGCAAATTGCTCTCCCCCCAGTGTCAGTGTGGCAGCTATTTTGATGGAGGTATTCATGTTGTAGGGAAAGGCAAACAGAGGGTAGGAGAGGGTAGCTCTAAATTCCAACCAGGGCTCCATGGAAGACCTGCTGGCAGCAAGAAATGTGCCAAATCAGCATGTCTCCAGGCCAGCCCTGCCCTGTCCCCTCCCCGTCCTTTTGGGCCCTCTCCAGTCGCTTTGCAGTTGTGACAGCTGGTTCTGGGTGCCCAGCAGAGAAGGGATGCAAATAGCTTTTGCCTGTGCACCACTCTCCCCGTAACCCACTTCTTCCACACAATTTCACACTGTCATGTGCCTGCAGCTGAGGTTCCAACTATACACCATGAATCCAAATGTGAGCTTAATGCTTGTGTGTGGAGTGCTGAAATGAGACTATAGGCCAAACCTTCAGCCAATTTAAATTGGCATAACTCTATTGACTTCCATAGAGATATAATGAGATTTACACCAATCTGAGGCCCTATACCTTAGAATATCACTTCTGCCCTTCAACAGGGCAAAGAGCAGAATGTGTTGTGGTGCACGCCCCTGCAGTGACACAATGACCAGTGAATGGTTGTGCTACCAGCTCATTGAAATGAAGAATTAAAAAAGAAAAATGCTGCCCGTGTATGAACAGTAACTGCATTTGCCATAATGTTTTATCCCACAACCCTCTCCCATCACCTCTTTCTTTCTCTGCTTCCAAAGAAAGGCCTGGGGGAAAAAATGGACATGGTGGTCAACAAACTAAGGCACAGGTGAACCGATGAGTGAAATCAGTTCCTCTGTCCAGGACCCTTCACTAAAAACATCTTATCTGTTCTCCCTTAAACAAGGGGGACTAAGTTGAGAAGTGAGGCTATTAGGTCCCCATCCATAATAAAAGACTCCAGAGAGTAAACTTCAGTATCTTCAGTTGCGCCCAGAGATGATCTTGAAGCCAGTGCAGATGATGGAGCACATAAAGCATTTTCTGAGCACAGAACAGTTATGCTCACTTGTTGGCAGGTACAACTAAAAAGGATCACTAAATCTGTAACCCTTCATGTGGGAAAATGATCCCCCCAATGGAAGGGCTTTCAAACTCTGAGCATCAAAACAAATTACGTTTAGGAAAAAATATGTACATGCAACACCTGTTGTGCAAAACCTGTTACGCAGGCATCTTATAGTTCATATCGATGGGGAAATAAAAAGTACAATTTTTTGGTAGCCTATTGGAGTAAGTAGGCAACTATGTTTTAAATGGGTCAGTGATAGCTCATGTGTGGCTCATTTCTCACTGAATATATATAGTTTGTGGATTTCAGCCAATACTGAGAATAATCCTCTATTATTTATGTTGATTCACAGTCACAAATGTGTCTTGATTCAATATATGAGAGATTGCCAAATCCTGTCTTGCTCTGACACCACAGAGCATAGTGGATGCTGACAATAGCAACAAAGAAACCACCATCCACTTAGTATCTTTTACATCATCTAGTTTCTCAGCAACTTTAACCCTAGTGGGCTAAAACTCATGTAGTAAAATAATTACATCAACAAGCTTGCTTCTCGCAAAATGGAGAAGAAAACTAAATTTGTTTGCTATGTAGACTCTTTGCATGCACCTTTGTGTTTGTAGTTATCAGTTTATTTCTTCAACAAGATTGAATTTGACACATCATCTCTTTTTAGGTTGTTTGTTGTTTCAGTGTTTGCACTTTTAAAATCACAGTAGGGGAAGTTTTCTAAGCAACCAGATCAAGAAGGAATTTGCTAGAATTAGAAAATCGAAGCAGAATCATTCAAAAACTTGGGAGACAGCATGCTTGTGTGGAGGAGAAGCATTGAAGGCTGAAACAATGGTGCATAAAATATCCCAGTAGGCCGTCTTTCAGGCAGTCTTTGCAGAGAGCTCAAGAAATGAACAGCCCCAAACTCTGAACTACCCTTCTACCATTAGAAATGTTCCTTCACCCTCAAAGTCATCCCCATGGGTCATGCTTTAGTCATATTGTCTGGGTGACATGGGATAGCTTGCACTGCATTGGAGAAACAGATTACTTCATTGTTCAACACTGTCTATCCTGTACCTGTCAGAAGCATTATGTGCCCTTTTAAAAAGTGCTGTAGATAAGAGTGTTGCAAATGGATTTATTTCAGCAAGCTCACTCGCTTGATAGGATTTGTCCCAAAGTCTGCTCAAACACACCTAGCAGTCTTCTTTCTAACCCTACTTCAAAGCTGTTACCATTCCTTCACTGTCAATTAACGAGTTCACTATTTTTCAAAATATTTACTAAATTCATATTTTTCATGCTGCTAGTCTGAAGTTGGTCTCTGAAAATAAGATGCTCAGGGTTTTGTCCTACTTAGTTAAAAGATGGTTTGGAAAAAACAACCAACCTCCCAGTTCATGGCCCTAAATATGTGCATAACTTTTAATACATGAGTAGTCCCATACTTAAAGTTATGCATGTGCTTAAGTAACTTGCTGAATTGGTGTCTAAGATTGTAAAGTCTTTGAGGCAGGGATTATCATTTATTATATATTTAATTTTTATATAGTGCCTAATGTGGGACCCTGTATTGGTTGGGAACTCTAGGCACTACCATTGTTGGATCATATTAAAGAAGTTCTGTATTAAAATCACAAATGAGTTTGATTCCCCATAGTTTAAATTCCAGGGTATTACTAATTAAGAGGTCTCTTGGTTTTTGGTACTGTTTCTCTCCCTCTGTATGTGAAACTTGCAAGCTGCTAATTGCGTTAGTACATTCTAAGACAGAATCTGTTCTCAAAGCAATTCACAGAGACTCAAAGCAATACTCTAACAACAGAAACAGCACCCAGAGACTCCCCGCCCTTTTGTTGTATTAACAATTGTGATTAAAATAGAGATAGAGGATGTATGTGGACGGATGCTTGGTGTGGATAACAACTGAATGATCAGGGAGGTGCCAGCCTAAGAATCCAGTGTCCATCGGCTGAAGAAGGCGTCAAGTGGAAATAACCAGAGGACCCCCGGAGGGCAGACTGGAATCCACCCAACAGCCTCAAGAATGGGAGAACCAAAGAACAAGATAACTTCTTGGAGCCGTCAGGAATGTGCTATCTGCTGATTGATTCAGCAACAGCATGATGAAGCAATTCCCATAGACTGGCATAGGAAGAAATTCCTATAAAAATAGACTCTTAAAAAGTGAGAACTTTGGGGTCTGATTCTGCAAACCAACTTCCAGGAGCATCAGATGAGCATCTGACAAGGCCCTGCTCCCTCCTCATGTCCAGGCCACCTGGCCAGTGGCTTGGCATGAGCAACTCTAAGGCTGGTAACTATGATGACAACCTTGCAGAACCTGTGTGTGTGTGTGTGTGTGTGTGTGTGAATGTGTGAATAAATATGAGATTGAATGGAATGTTATAGCTATAACTAACTGGTAACTATGATGACAACCTTGCAGAACCTGTGTGTGTGTGTGTGTGTGTGTGTGTGTGTGTGTGTGTGAATGTGTGAATAAATATGAGATTGAATGGAATGTTATAGCTATAACTAACTGCTTACTATGATTCTTTCTGTATTCACAATAAATGTGGTATTTTGCCTTTTTCCCTTTAATAAGATCCTGCTGGTTTTTAATTTATTGGTATAACACCATAAGATAAATATTTAATAATAATATTAATAAAACAATCTAAATAGCCCCCCAATTGAAATGTATTTAAAATCTGGATTTGAGATTGTATTTTCATCTTGAACCCTGTTGTGTGAGAATAGCAAAGAACTAGAGAAAAAAGTTGATTTTGTCTCAAGACTGAAAAAGGGACTTTATTGGAATAATGAACAGTATAAATCCTAAAGCTACACTAGCTCTCTGCTTCACGGTAGAGCTTCTCTCTAGAGCCTTCCCCACCTACAGATTGAAAAACACAATACACGCACCTCCCCCTGCTTTTTCTGTACAGTCTTCAACAAATTAACAAATTCTAGATCCAAATGAGTCACCAATTTTATCATTCATCCTGATCTGGTCAACTTCTGGATAAGGGTTTATCTGATCAATTCACCTGGATTCTCAAGTTCTCCTGTTTCATGCAGTCGGTTTAAGACTCTTATCACTAGGATTATCCTACTTCAGGAAGGCTGGGATCTAAGAACTATTTCTAACAGCATTACACAGCTGGATTTGAAATCATCAGAAAATGGTACCTATTTCTCATGCTTACATTAGTCAGTTTCAGCCATGTAGTAACTTGGGTTCAGTTATATTCATTAAAAGCAACTAGTATTTTTCTCATCCAGTGCTATCAGACTGGGCTTTGGTTTAAGGTTGGATAAGCTTACAGCCACATTATGGCAGTAAAGTGAAACCTCAGATATAGCATCCCTTAGCCTCAAACACTTTAGACAGGGTCACTTAGGAGAAAGCCCCCAGAAAAAACGTTTTGCATGCCTCCAGACCATGGCTACTGGTGTATGCTGAAACATCATCAAATGCCAGTATTGGGTCATGGTCATTAGAGTATAAAGTGGACTCTTGGATCTATCAGTCTCATGCCTTAGTTCATTTCCACTTCCTGCAGCTTTGCAGAATATTGCTTATTTGCCGTTGAAAGATTTCTGGGACACTTGTGATGCTCAGCAGAAGAGATGAAAACAGTATCTTTGAAACAGTATTATAAAAGTGTCAGTTTAAGATAAATCTAGCATAAAAATGCCCACAGTTATTTTATATTACTTTGAATGGTCAGTGAAATCTGGATTCAGACTAAGCAACTTGGAGAATTTTTTTTTAATTTTAAAGAAAAAAGTGGCACTGTTATTTGTTCTTTATTTTCAAACTGTATTGGAGCACAGAACAACTGGTGTATTCCACATACTTGCATACATACTCTCTACACTGAAACAACGCCATTTGGATAAGCAACCAGACATTTGAATTGTGCCAATAGGGTAGCTCTGTGCCAGCCATACATATTTAAATATAGAGGTTTGCAAGTGCTAGGAGTACATGCAAATTTGAGGCCTTATTGACTAGCTCTAGTGATAAGGATGGAATTTCTGCAATAAATAGAAAATTGACATGTGTTCTGATTATGGGATGCTAGTCTTGTACAAATTTAGAGGCAATTTCTTTTCCCAGTTACCCATGTGTAAAGATAGCGTAAATTACCTTCAGTGAGTTTGAATCAAATTACTCTGGTGTAACAGAGCAGAATTTTGTCTTTGGATATTAGATAGTTACTATCATGAATACTAGTAATTAAAATCAAAGTAAATTAGTGATGAATAAGAAATGTCGTTTTTACATATCCCAAATTTTACTCTAAGCCTTTGAAGCCATTTCTCAGACTCATGAAAGATTTCATCATTGGAGAAGGGCTTAACCAAAAGCCCAGATCCATAACTTCCAAACTGTGTGTGTGTGGTGGTGCAGAATAAACCTGGATCTGGATCTGAACCTGAACATTTACACATTGTCTTTCTCTTTATGATGACTTGAACCAAATCCACCTGAACTTTGGGGTGTTCAGAATCTGGAGCCAGATCAGAATCTTTCAGATTGTGTTAATCTCTGTTTACACTTTTCACACACTTGCACTGACATGGAAGTGTTCAAATGAAAAATCTATCTTACAAAATCACCCTGAAAGATTGCTTTGTTTGCATACATATACTATGTTGTAGAAGTACTGTGACTATCTGTATATTTTCATCAACCCCAGAGGAAAAGGTAGCCCATACTCAATGCTACTCTCATTCAGACTTCATATTGTTCACCCCCTATCCACCATCTCCTGCCTCCAATCACTGATCAGGATTTCCTAATAAAATAGCTAAAAAATGTAAACTTTATAGTATTATACAGAAGCCTTGAATTCCACTGAAGTTTTATTTTTAAGGAAACAAATCTAACAGATTACTAAAACGTGCAGGTCTATTGTACAGCCACATAAAAATCTTTACGTTTCTTAGCTACAATGGATTAGTTACATTTTGGATTAGGACACTGGAAAGGCTTTCTGGAGGTCTAATTAAAGTGCTTGACTCATTCCCATTTCCAATGTGTGGCTGTTGCTATACACTCACATTGGCATCGGACTCCCTAAGATACACAACATTTCTCCCCCCCCCGCTTACTCTTGAAGGCAACAATTGTTTTCTCTTTCTTAATTTCAAATGCTAGAATCAGTAAAATACATCCTTTCCTGTACAGATCACTTGGGCCATATCTACATTACAGGTGTACCATTATTACGCTATAATGTAGATGCTTCCTACCTCAACAGAAGGGGATTTTCCATTGATGTAGTTAATCCACTTCTCTGAGAGGCTGTTCTTCCACTGACCTAGCTGCATCTACACCTAACTACAGCACTTAGGGTACAAATTTTTTCCACATCTCTGAGTGACGATCAGGTTGTTCCAATTTTTAAGCAGGCCTTGGGAAGAGACAGTAAAGAAATGTAAAAGTGTCATCATTTGCTAAACAGCAGGAAGTTCAACTGCAGGGAACTGAAATGAAAATTGCTGGGAGCCGACAGCAACTTTTACAGTCATGTCCACTGTAGTTTTAGTCCTAAATCATACACATGTGTGTATGAAAAGTAAATGCATAGAAAGTTCTGTACTTACCATAGTGTCAGCAACTCCGTGTCTGCAAGTCTGGTAAAGAGCACGTACTGCAATATTGTGAGGCAAAAATGTTCTGTCCTTCAGAGTGCACTTCCTTTTTTGAAAGTCTATGTGGTCTGTCCAGCCTTCACAGGAAGCCATAACAGCAAAATCCTTATTTTGCATATTATCAGAGGCCTAACAATGCTTATAGCTGTATGTATTTTCTTGGGATACAATGTAGTACTGAGAAGGACAAGTGAAAGTGAATTAACATATGTTCATTATATACTCTCCAAAAGGATGATAAACAGGTTAATGACTATAAACATTTTCTCACTAGTGCTTGGTTGAGTTCAAAATCCTGTTTTGACTCCTTTCTTTTTAAAAGCCTTTCATGCTTGTTTTCCAGCAACATTCAAATGTCCATTCAAATGTCTCCTTAATCCATCACCTTCCGGGTCTAACACTGAGGGGTGTTCGGAATTTGAATCCAGAACCCTGACTCTAACAGGTGGAGCAATAAACCTCTATTCAAATACCCCTGAATGTTGGCTGTTCAAAATTCCACTCTAGATCGCAACAGAAAGGCATGATGGTTCAGTACATGTTCCTGCTCTAGCACACGTGGAATGTGGGCAAGTTAGTTTCTCTATGCCTCATTTCCCCTCTGTAAAAAATGGGAATAATAGTACTTCCCTATTTCACGGGGTGTTGTGAGGATCGCTAAATTACAATAGTGTGAGGTGTGTAGGTACTCCTTCAAAGCGAACCTATAAGTACTTAAGATAGGCCCATGCTACAAAAGTCTATTCTCTCTTTAATTAACACCTCCCTGCCAAACCATTTGCTTAGATAAGATGCAATACCAGGCAAAAATCAGAAGTAGGGGGAGTGATGGTGCTATTTCTGATGTTCTTATCTTTTGTCAGTGATGCCTCCCTGAAAGCGTTTCTGTAAAAACCTTGTGATTCAGAGCCTGAGGCAGATGTAAGGCAGGCTGGGTTGGCTTACATTTCTTGTGAAATCAACAAGGGCCTTTTCATGCAGAATAATCACTCTGGCATGCTTTTTAAGCAGCATGCACGTAGAGTAACCAATTTTACTATATGTGCTATTCCTCCCCCCCGAGTTTAACAATGAGCGTGAAAGCTTTAAATATAGATTTAGAAACATCTGTCATGAGCAGCAGAAATAGCAGCTCCGGCAAGTGTCCGTCTCTGGGTGCTATGTTCACTTGCTCTCCCACACAGCAGTTCTCAAATGTTACCTCTCCTGGCCCCCGCAAAAAATTCATAATAAACCAGAATGTTAGTTCCATGAATATTCAGAGCTTTAAAAACCTAGGGGAAACATCCAAATAGTTTCTAAACATTTTATTGACTAAGAATATGGATCTAACTCTCAGCAGGAAGATGAAACAGGATGTGTGGTGAAGAGCAGGAGATGAGATAGTAATTAAATTAGATGAAGGTTTTTTTTAAAAAATTGGATGTCACAATAATGGGATTCCACCGAAACCAGTAACTCTTCACCCAGCTCATCATATAAAAAGTCTGACATGTCATTGTGAGGATCCCAAAAACATCCCCCAAACTCAAAGCCATTTAAATGTTACTCTTCCTATCTACAACTACTACTGCCTAGTTTTTATACAGTGCTTTTCATCAGCAGATCTCAAAGTGCTTTATCATGGAGGCAAGTACAATTATCCCCATTTTACAGAGGGGAAAACTGAGGCAAGATAGGTGAAGTGACATGCCCAAGATCACCCAGTTGCAGAGTCAGGAATAGAACCCAGTCCCAATGCAGTGGTCCATCCACTAGGCCACCCTCTTTCCTACATTAAGTACTGAGAGTTATCATCAGGGGCACTTCCTCATGTCTGATGTATGCAAAAATATGCCGCACTATATTCTCATTTGCTTTCTCAGTGTAAAGGGAGCCTTAGTATAAATATGAATCAAGCCCATTAATTTTTGTGTTGCAGCTATAACCAATGGCAAACAAACAGATGAAAGGTAGGTTAGATTTTGGTCGATGAGAAAATGATTTGATTGTCATACGCATTTTTTTTTTCAGTGTTATGCCTCACTCTGCTAGCTGGAGACAGAACCTGTGTTTGAAGAGCAAGGAAGAAAGCTAGAACAGAGAGAAGAAAGTTAGGAAGCCAGTAAAGCTGGGAAGTTGGGGAGGGTCCAAGTTGGGAGCCAGTCAGGTTGTCTGGAAAGTTGCAAGGGGGCCTGAGGAAGAGGTTATGGGAGTGGCCAAAGCTGGGTATCTGTCATCTCATGGAGAGGGAGTGGGAACCTGTCATTGCCTATCCAAATCTTCTGAGATTTGACCATCACTAACTCCAGGCAGGACACTGCCAGGCCTGCAGCCCCTGGCTACCCACTTGCAGATCATGCCTCTGCTAGTTAAGCAACACGGAACCAGGAAACAATAAGTCAAGAGAAACAAAGGATTTAAATGATTTACATTAATAATATTTCTCCTTTTTTTTTTTTCCACTAATGACAAATTATTTTTTCTCGGAGGCATTGGGTAGCATGTATCCTAGTGCTAAAAATAAATAAATAAAAATGCACATTGAACACCAATCACACCAGCTAATCTCCTTAAACATTTATTTTTATCATATTTTGTTTTTGATTAGCAACTGTTTAAGCTATAGGCACTCATGAAGCATACAATTCCATTGGGCTGATCGCTCTTCTGCCAGCAGGAACCTTGAGCAGTAGAATAATTGCAGCGTTCATGCATGTCTTTGAAGGCTGTATTGCTTTCATAAGAAACACCTGTCAAAAGAAAGATTAGGGAATTCACATAGAGAGTAGCTATCATGTCAATCAGATAGTTTGCCTTATTTTAAATAGTGAATGTCACAGCTTACTGGGAACATGATTTCAGTGTTTCTCTAATATGGTTCTAATGTAGGCTGAACAAGTCAAAGAAGGCCTGATTTTTCAGAAGTGCTTAGCACCTATAACTCTGATTGACGTCAGCTGGAGTTATGGGCGCTTAGCACTTCTGAAAACCAGGGCTTCAATGTATTTTAATTTGGTAAGGTGATTTGATTGTGCAATACAGTAGAAACCATACTTGGATATGTAGTCTCGGTGTACATTATTATGACATTTACCTTCCGGACTGTGTTATAAACAGGGCCAGTTGTGAATTGCAGGAGTAAAATAAAGCAGTTCCTGTGATTTTAAGGACTTCACAGTTAGTTGGAATGGAGAGGAGGTGCTAGAGATGTGGCTCCTTTGTTGAGGAATGCGTGGCCCCCACACAAGCTCTAACTTAAACCATGGGCATGAATGCCCTACGGGTGTTACACTTTTAGAAGACAACATGGCTGAGCTGCATTCCAGCATGCCGGTTCTGTTCTCCATCTTGCCTGCGCCCTGAAAGCAACGTGTCCCTCCTTCCCCTGACACTGTGGGTGAGAGAGCGAGCTGGCACAGGGAGCAGTGCAGCTGCCTCTACCAACAGAGAGTTCCCCATGTGCTGGGGGACTTCTCCAATGGCTGGTCCCTATTGGCTTAAAGCCACTTTGCACCGGAAAAACCTTACAGGCCTTTCCTACGTATTTGCTGTTTTTTGCAGGGTTTTTCTCCCAAAATTAAATAAAAAAAAAAACAAACAGTTTTCATCATTTTCAAGGTGAAAGACTCAAAGCTGCTGTTAAAGTAATACTAGGAAGTCTTATTAAACTCACCAAATAATGAAAAGGAGTACTTGTGGCACCTTAGAGACTAACCAATTTATTTGAGCATAAGCTTTCGTGAGCTACAGCTCACTTCATCGGATGCTGTAGCTCACGAAAGCTTATGCTCAAATAAATTGGTTAGTCTCTAAGGTGCCACAAGTACTCCTTTTCTTTTTGCAAATACAGACTAACATGGCTGTTACTCTGAAACCTGTCACCAAATTAATAGAATTCAGGGTTAAGAACTTTCAACTCCATTGTTTACATCTCATAGAGAGACAGACAGACAGAAACTGGGAGGCAGAGTCTGACTGGAATTTCAGGGCTCAGTTTTCAGCCTGGACTTAGCCAAGATCCCCATTCTTGTGCCTGCAATTTTCTGAGCACAACATGGGTCATCGAGATGCCCAGCTACCCAATTTGCAGGTGCACCATAACTGAGCACACAATTATTTGCATCCAAAAATTGCAGACGCAAGATGGAAAGTCAGTTTTTAAACACAGTCTCAGAACATGGATCTAAATCAGGTATTTAACAGGGTTTATTAATTTCATATGGATGATGCACACAGAATATTTCCATTGGGGTTGCTTTGGGAGGGATACAGGTCATGATGCAGCAAAATCTTTTCATTTAAATACACTTGTTATGTTGGAAGGTGTTAATGGCTGCCACCAAGCAGGTCTGATCTAGAGACACCCAGACCTTGTTAAAGCCATACAGATGCAAACCACCTTCCCTTCAGGCAAAATGGAAGGAACAACTAAATGCCTCTTTATGCAGTAATAGCTGGAAACAATAGAAATTCAATACCCAAGTCAGTGGTCCACATGGCAAGGCCGACCAGAGGTTAAACTGTGTGGGTTGAGAGATTTCCCTGGGACTGATTGCAAACACAGCAGCTAATGGCTGGCTTAGCAAGCCATTTGTGTGAGAGAGGCAGAAAGCAGAGAAAGCCAGCTGAAAGGGAGAAAGCAGATGTAAACAAACAGGATTGCACCAAAGAATACCTGACACAGCTCATCAATTTCTCCTTCTACTGGAAACAAACCTGTAAGGCACCAAATACTGTTTGGGCCAAAGGGCAACACAACATTACCATCACAGTGAGGTGCTACTCACCTTTTTTAGACTTGTACAATTATTTTGCCTGAGAACAGTGGCTTTTTTCGATGCTGTCACCTTGGCATGGCCTGCCCCCTGGTCCTGGAGCAGGATTATTACACTGACGAGTTCGAGTGCGTTCTCCTTGCACGCAGTGGGACCAAGCAGTCCAGCAGCTCCAGCCCCCATCGGTGACCTTTTTATCTGTATTGGGCCAAACCAGCATTAGTCCAGCAACCTGCTGCCTTGGGTGTAGTGGCACTGGTGCAACTATTCAGGAAGTAACTATTTTGAAGGAGCACAAGATGGAACAGAATTCAGCCCAGACTCTCAACTATGGTGGCTCTAGAAACCCAAAGCAGTAAAACTAATTTTCATCACAAAGAACCAACAGATTGGATGCTGAAAACACATAGGGCCAATGGCACTACTGGGTGCTCAGCAGTTTTGAAAATCCAGCCATATATGTAAGTGTCTAAAAATCAAATACAGAACCTCACTTTGGACACCCATTTTGACACAAGGAATAAATCTATTGCATAAGAAGGGGCCATTTCTACAAAGTCACTTTTCATGGCAGAACTGCATTAAAAATAGCCATTTTTCTTCAGGCCTTGTCTACCCTGGGAACTGGGATTATTTATTCTGCAGAAGAGAAGAATGAGGGGGGATTTGATAGCTGCTTTCAACTACCTGAAGGGGGGTTCCAAAGAGGATGGATCTAGACTGTTCTCAGTGGTACCAGATGACAGAACAAGGAGTAATGGTCTCAAGTTGCAGTGGGGGAGGTTCAGGTTGGATATTAGGAAAAACATTTTCACTCGGAGGGTGGTGAAGCACTAGAATGGGTTACCTAGGCAGGTGGTGGAATCTCCTTCCCTAGAGGTTTTTAAGGTCAGGCTTGACAAAGCCCTGGCTAGGATGATTTAGTTGGGGATTGGCCCTGCTTTGAGCAGAGGGTTGGACTAGATGGCCCCTGAGGTCCCTTCCATCCCTGATATTTTATTCTATACGATACGCTGGGGGCCAGATCTTCAGCTGATGTAAACTGGTGCAGCGCCATTGAAGTCATGGAGTTATGAGGATTTACACCAGCTGATAATGTTTAATTCACTATTGTAGACACAATTTACACTGGTGTAGCTAACCATCCATGACATATAACTGGATAAAATGCCCTGGTGCAAATTGTACCACATCAGTGCAAATTGTGTCTACACTAGGGGGTTGCACTGGTTCAGCTCCACCAGCGGCTAAAAACCCAGTGTAGATGATGTAGACTATGCTTTATATAAATAGCTACGATTACCTTAGTGTTTGTATTGTTCCTTACACTTACTACATTATAGCAAATACTGAGTAATGTTTTTTAGTTATCGAAGGCTTTGGGCAAATTGTGAAGGATGAGCGCTACAGGGCAGAGAGTGTTACAGGTCAGGTAGAATGTCAAAAGAAGATTGCTTTCCCCGCCATTGTCCTGTGTGTTAATAGGTAGCAGGGAACAGTTGGTAGCAGGACTGGAGCACAAGAGAGACTTTGTGACGTAGAGATGGGACTTGAAATGTTAGGCTGCCTGCTTATTGGCACCTACAATATACTGGACCAATCTAGCTGTAAGCCTGCATTATGTGATCATGCAACATGAGGCATACATTTGTAAGCACTGGGCTTTTGCAGAAAACCTGAGGAAACCCAGCTAGGAAAATGGAAATGGCTCTCTTGCCTGAATCTGATTCTCTGCTTTGGTTCCATGCCATTGCCAGTCGACATTCTTGCTCAGTTAATTTTCTTGTTTGAGAGAGTTTTTGGATGTCTTTAAAAGGCACAGTAGTGGACAGGGGATAGAGAGATGAATCTCTTCTCCACTTAACAGAAATACTTTACAGGCTAAAAACTAACTTCCATCCCTCATGCCCAGCTGAATAGGTCAACAGAGTGTGTAAATCTGTTCTTAGATATAAGAACTTACAGATAGTGTTTAATTCTGTCTGGATAAAGACCATATTTTCAAAGTATGCTCCAACATACATGCTGACAACATGTTAATTTATGTCTGCTTAGAACATTGACAGTGCATGAATATCTACTAACCTTCATCTACTCTTGATTTGGGGATTTGGCAGGCATCTCCCTTAAAATAGCTGGAGCATAGACATATGCACTCTCCATCCACCAGCAACAAGGTACCACCATTTTTGCAGGGTTTGCATTTGCACACACTGTACTCTGTAATGTATTCCTCAATGGCTCTTTCCAAATTCTGTTTCTTTATATGTGCATCTTTCATGTTTACTGGAACAAGAGTGTATATTGGAGATGGCTGTAAAGGAAAAAAACCCATACATTATTTCCCCTATAATCATGTCTAAATCCTTTCCTTATACAAATCTTTAGAAAAAGTTATTTTAAACAAATCCTTTCTTCTGATAACATGAAGTCTCCTTACTTATAGTTTGCACCATGTATCTGGTATAACGATTGGATGTGGGTTATTTTAATCCTGCAGCAATGGCATGCAGACCAGATAGCTCAAGATTCAGATCCCCATAGTTGCACCCAAAATACATTACAGAGCCCACTGACATAGTCTTCATCCAAAGAATGGGTTGGAAAATGATATTGACTATAACATTCTTATATAAATAAATCAACAGTGCACCCATCGCCTGGAATGCTCTGTTCATTTCCGGTCACCTTATCTCAAACATGTTTATCTAAAAGATACATTCTAGTTCAAACAAGAATTATTTCAGGGCAGTTCTATGGCCTGTTATACAGGAAATCTGACTAGATGAACACAGCGGTCCCTTCTGGCCTTGGAATCTATTAATCCATTAAGAAGGACCAAAGCTACTAAGATGCACTAAGATGAAGAAACTAACTAACAGTTAATGATAAGCAAAGTAATTCTTGATATTTTCCTCACCATAGGAAAGGGGACTTTCACAGGTAATTATGATATATGAATTTGTAACATGGCCTGGAAGAAACTCTCCTTACCTTCTGCTGGATCACCACTGGAGCATCAATCAGTGAGTTAGCCCACTGTATATAATCCTCTACATCAACCACTTTGGCATTCCTCAGTAGCATTTCTTTTATTTTCACAGAAAAATCAATCTTCCCCCCCTCAACCAAAGAAATGATGTCATCAATAACTGCATCATCATCATGAGTGTCTGCAGAGAGAGAGAGAGAGAGAGAGAGAGAGAGAGAATGACTGGAAGTTTAATGGCCACAGATTCTAGCACAAATCAGCTCACATCTCCCCAAAGTGACTAGAAGAAAGATTCCATCCTATAAGACTGTGGTGAAATCTCATTTAACTTTGCTAATTCTCCATCATTTGAGAGAAATCTCATTTTATGAATTTTGCAATCACACCAAAATGCCAAAAACGTAAGAAAAGAAAAAGGGGCTTCTAAGGGGTTAGCATGGCACGGATGGACAGGTGGGTAAACCAGATGTCACAGAAATGGATGTAGTACACATTGTTTAATGAGTGCCATAGTATCACCTGAGCTGCACTAGGAAAGGATAAAAGGTTAGACTGGCCTGGGTAGCACAGCTAAAAATCGAGTTGCATGAACAGAGCAGTGCAGGGAAGCCTGCAACACCTGCTTGTCCTGTGCTTGGTATTAAATCCTTCTCCCTCAGCCTTTTATGAACACTGTATTAGCTTAGACATTTAACTGGTTTTAAAAGAAGGGGAAGAAATCAACATCCTCTCTCTTTAAGCAAAAGAGTTTGCAGTTTTGATCACACAAACTAAAGATACACTTACAATTTGATTTCCTGACGATGCTTTGGCATTTACCACCTTTTACACCACCTTGGAAAGCCAACTCTTTATTTACTAGACTGACATCTAAATGATAACCGAGACATTTCTTTACATCATCTTCCTTGACTCCTGCAAATGCAATTAATTTGGAGATCATTAGGGGAAAATGCATATTTGGTTTTAAAAACAAGAAAATAAGAAAAAATGAATATGATTTTATACTTCTTGGGAGCCAAGTTTCAGGACTGCTGAAAAAACGTGTTGCCTTCATTCTTCCGCTGTCTTTCACCCCCTCTCCCAGGTTATGAATTCAATGCAGTTTGCCTCTGGAGTTTCGACCTATTGGTGGGCTGCCCAGTGATTAGGAAAACTCTAGGAACACTCCCTCTACTCGCAACTCCTTAAAAAGGAACATTCTCCTGTTCTCCAGGGCTGCCCTTCCTTGAGGGATGATTCTTCCCCTCTTTCCTCTGGGGATTGTGTCTCTCTCTGTTGCTTCTCATTTCTTTTTTTATGTCTGTTGTATCACTGAATCCTCTCAATCTTTTCCTTCCCCATCACCCGGTCTTACCCAAACTGTTTCCTGGATATTCCCCTCTTTCTACCATAAAGTTAATGTAACTTTATTAATCTGTTCCATGACCGCCCTCCCACCCCATCACGACCACTCTTATTCTACCCTCTCTCTCCTACAGCTACTCTTTTCTATCTATTGATCGCAAATAATTGAAGTCTAATCTTGTTCTACCACTGCAGTCAATGGGAGTTTTCCCTCAAGATCAGTGCCTCAGAGAGCACCTATCACCATAGTATCTAGCTGGTGAACATAAGAATATAAGTATGTATAAAGGACTTCTCTGTCCCAACTCCTTGCTTATTGCCTGGGCTGACAGGGAATTTTAATGCCATAAGAGGCATGTATTTATTTGTTTGGCTTCAGAATTCGCATGAGAATTATTATTTTTTTGTTTATTTTAGAATGATCACTTCAATCTACCACAAAAGCCATACCTCCCAACACTGCATGTGAGGAAGGATTAAGTTACTGCTTTCCTATCTCAACCAGAGAAAAATTCCAATATTAACATTAAAGGCTGTAAAAAAGTTCCAACACAGCCAAATACAGCATCTGCATTCAGTGAGGTTCTCGATTTTACTACCAATTTAGATGTACAAAGAGATCAAATGACAAGTTACCTATGATCACAAATTGAATTTTGTAGCTCAGCTAGCATTAGGATTTGGGATCCTCTATACACCAGACCACATGGTCACCAATCACTAGTAGTATTTGAATACTGTAGTTTTTAAATAAAAGGTTTTCACGGATGACAGACTTCCATTAAGATTGTTATAAAAAGATGGCCTTAAAGTGAATGAGCCAGATTCTGATCTTATTTACACTGGTAGAATTCCCGAGTGACTCCACTGATTCCAATAAAGTGACTTTGGTGTAACTGAGATTAATGTTTGGCTCAGGATTTTAATTCTGAAAACGAATGACCAAGGCTCCTATCCTACAATGAGGTACACAACATGGTCATTCCCTTGCACCTGCATGGAGTCTCACTGACTTCAATCAGGCTCTGCACAAGGTTCTGTCTCCACATCTCATATTGCAGGATCAGGGCCTATTTGTTGATCTATTGGCTATAGGCAGAGCAATAAAATGCATACCTTTTAACTGCATGGCATAATTATCCAACACATACAGAAGTTCGTATTTTCCTCCCACAGTCCCAGAGACAGCATAATGTGTTCCATACATTTCTAGAAATCTAAAATATTCCCCCTTGTCATATTCAGTGGGCAGATACTTCACATCTTCAAGGAAAGCATCTGTTAGCTGTACACGCTGACTTCGCATTTGGAATCTTCCCAGTTGTATTTTTCCTTTGACATGCAGAAAGGTTTGTTTCTGTACAAAAGGCACAATCAGACATGTTTTACTCAAAAGACAATGCAGAACTTTCAAATATTGTATGGGATACTCTAGCATTTTGGGACCAGGACAAACTTGTTTAGACAGAATAAGCAGTTCCCTAAAACTTCACCTAAAACTTAATCTGAAGAAGTAGCAAGAAGTTTGGATAATTTTAGGGTTTTTTTCCGTTTTTGCACAACTCTCCACTTCCCAATTTCAGTAAATCAGACTCGTTGTGTTCTACTGTTTTCAGATATCACGTGTGTAGGTTTGTTTTTTTTTTTAAAACCAGATTCTCTATAAAATACTTCCCCGACTTAATTTTGTGACATACAAAAATAATTCAAGCCAGTTTGCCAGATAATGGGCCCTGTTCCTCCACCCTCAGAAGTCAATGAGAGATATGCCATTGCCTACAATGGGAAAAGGATTAGGATCTTCCTTTTTTGGAAGTGCCCTGCTACTCTTAAACTGTCAGAATGAAGGGTGTAGCTCCATTTTCAAAAACACACATAATGAAATCAAATCCAGCAGATTTCCTACTATGCAAAACAGTAAGTCATATGAGTGCCACACTCTAACTAGATGTAATACTACATACAAATCATCATTATGGTTTATCATACATGGCTGATGTTGATGCAAACAGAAAAGCTCATATCGCAGCCCAGATTAAGGTTGGGGTATTGAATATTTCATATGCCTTAAGATAGGAGCATAAAACATGAAACAGTCTCACTTAATGGTGCAAACAAATGCATAAATCCAAAGCCTCAAGTCAACATTAAGTGAAACAAATCCACACAAAAGGACAAGACTTTCTAAAATAGGAGCCTAAAGTTAGGCTTCCCACTTATGGGGAACGTTTTCAAATGTAGGCATCAGGCTCCCAAGACCCATTTCTATCTAACTATGGTACTTATATTGTCCTCATTAAAGTAGAGCCTAAATATCTCAGAATCTTCAATGTTTTTGAAGCCAATACCATTACCCTCATTTTACAGGTTTCAGAGTAGCAGCCGTGTTAGTCTGTATCTGCAAAAAGAACAGGAGTACTTGTGCCACCTTAGAGACGAACAAATTTATTTGAGTATAAGCTTTCATGAGCTACAGCTCACTTCATCGGATGCATGCAGTAGAAAATACAGTGGGGAGATTTTATATACACAGAGAACATGAAACAATGGGTGTTACCATACACGCTGTAATGAGAGTGATCAGGTAAGGTGAGCTATTACCAGCAGGAGAGAAAAAAAACCTTTTGTAGTGATAATCAAGGTGGCCCATTGCCAGCAGTTGACAAGAATGTGTTAGGAACAGTGTGTGTGTGGGGGGAAATAAACATGGGGAAATAGTTTTACTTTGTGTAATGACACATCCACTCCCAGTCTTTACTCAAGCCTAAGTTAATTGTGTCCAGTTTGCAAATTAATTCCAATTCAGCAATCTCTTGTTGGAGTCTGTTTTGGAAGTCTTTTTGTTGAAGAATTCATAGAATCATAGAATATCAGGGTTGGAAGGGACCTCAGGAGGTCATCTAGTCCAACCCCCTGCTCAAAGCAGGACCAATCCCCAATTAAATCATCCCAGCCAGGGCTTTGTCAAGCCTGACCTTAAAAACTTCTAAGGAAGGAGAGTCTACCACCTCCCTAGGTAACGCATTCCAGTGTTTCACCACCCTCCTAGTGAAAAAGTTTTTCCTAATATCCAACCTAAACCTCCCCCACTGCTACTTGAGACCATTACTCCTTGTCCTGTCATCTTCTACCACTGAGAATAGTCTAGAACCATCCTCTTTGGAACCACCTCTCAGGTAGTTGAAAGCAGCTATCAAATCCCCCCTCATTCTTCTCTTCTGCAGACTAAACAATCCCAGTTCCCTCAGCCTCTCCTCATAAGTCATGTGTTCCAGACCCCTAATCATTTTTGTTGCCCTTCGCTGGACTCTCTCCAATTTATCCACATCCTTCTTGTAGTGTGGGGCCCAAAACTGGACACAGTACTCCAGATGAGGCCTCACCAATGTCGAATAGAGGGGAATGATCACGTCCCTCGATCTGCTCGCTAAGCCCCTACTTATACATCCCAAAATGCCATTGGCCTTCTTGGCAACAAGGGCACACTGCTGACTCATATCCAGCTTCTCGTCCACTGTAGCCCCTAGGTCCTTTTCCGCAGAACTGCTGCCTAGCCATTTGGTCCCTAGTCTGTAGCTGTGCATTGGGTTCTTCCGTCCTAAGTGCAGGACCCTGCACTTATCCTTATTGAACCTCATCAGGTTTCTTTTGGCCCAATCCTCCAATTTATCTAGGTCCCTCTGTATCCTATCTCTGCCCTCCAGCGTATCTACCACTCCTCCCAGTTTAGTATCATCCACAAATTTGCTGAGAGTGCAATCCACACCATCCTCCAGATCATTTATGAAGATATTGAACAAAACCGGCCCCAGGACCGACCCCTGGGGCACTCCACTTGACACCGGCTGCCAACTAGACATGGAGCCATTGATCACTACCCGTTGAGTCCAACAATCTAGCCAACTTTCTACCCACCTTATAGTACATTCATCCAGCCCATACTTCTTTAACTTGCTGACAAGAATACTGTGGGAGACCGTGTCAAAAGCTTTGCTAAAGTCAAGAAACAATACATCCACTGCTTTCCCTTCATCCACAGAATCAGTAATCTCATTAGATTACTGATTAATACCTGTATAGCCTAACAGTATGCTAATTTCAGGTCCTATGAAATTACTACATACAATGTTTTATGCCATTGAGCTTACCCTTTCTTTGGAGTACCGCAAGATATAATTTAGACTTTCATTCCTTGAAAACTGATAGCCAAGGGAGCTGTTTATAGATGTGGCCTGATTGTTTTCAGTAGGTGTGTATTTTACTGACATGGAAACCGAAAAATATTCTTGTTTTTCATGGTAAATCTCTTTTATCATGGTCACACGATCATAGTAGAACTCAGTTGTGAATCTTTTCTCAGCTTTTGTCTTAGGAAAAAAGAGAACAACAGATAAAAAACCATGTATAATCTATTTAACAAAACCACAATAGCTTAAAACTTATGTAATGAACAGATACTAAAACTGCATGTTTTATTCTCATGTCATCACAAATTGTATGATAAAACAAACAATCTATATAAAACAGGTGCTGAGGAGCACATAGTAGATGAGGGTCTAGGGACTGACAGATATAATACTGAGTCAGTTTGTATAGGGTTTGGACCCAACCTTCAAGAAATAGAACAACATTAAGTCCATGGAAAACAGAAAAGTTTGTTTACATGGTTGCATTGTCATTTCAAACAAGTAAAACATTAATGAGGGCTGGTCAAAAAAGATATCCATTGAAACTGTTTTGAGATGGAAAATTGGGTTTTTGACAAAATGAAGTTTGGTTGGTTTGTTTGTTTTGCAAAAAGTCTCTTTTCCATGGAAACTTTACATTTTTTGTTGAAAAAATAAATGTCTGAAACAAAAAATATTTGGATTTTGTTGTTGTGCTATGGTGCCTCATGGAAGCTGTAGTTTGGTTCTCCTCTATGGGCTAGGCTCCCTACCCTGGCCACATCTCCTATGATTAGGGTTGGTAGAATTTGATTTTTTTTTTAAATAATTTTGATGGATAATATCAATGTTTATTTTAACCATTTTTGTTATTTTTATCCACTTAAATTTCACAGTTACAGAAAATTATGGGTTTTCATCAATTTTTATCTGTTTAAATGTTCAGATTTGTGGGAAATTACTGGGGGGGGAAGGGTCATATCATTATTTAATGATAACAGACATGGATTTCAAAAAGCTAATGCTTTATAACTGTTAAATCACAAATAGTCAACATCACATGTCAAAATACACAAAGTAAATAGCTTTAAATCAAACTAAGATTTCAAGCAGCATTTTTCTTATTTTGCCTATTGGTAAGTTTGGATTATCATAGATGGAAATACTTTTTAGTTGGTTTGTGTACGTATGGTGAAATGGACATTTACCAACTTTTATTGATAAAAAAAATCAAACCCTTCCAAGTCTACCTATGATGCACCATGGCCAGAGACCCCCATGATGGAACAGTCTCTTCTCATCCTGAGGGGAGACTGTGGTGCATCATGGGAGTTGTAGTTTAATCAGGTAGTCTGGCCTATATAGGAAAATGGGAGCATGAGGCACGTGAACCACAACTCACATGGGGCACTCTGCCAGCATTTCCAAATGGAAAGAATTTGGTTTTCAGCTGAAAAAATATGTCAAAATGTTCTGTGGAAAATTTTGATGAAAACAAAATTTTCTGTCTAATGAAAGCCCATTTTCTGACCAGCTTTAACTAGTATGTGAAACAACTATTGCTGCACTTTGGTCTTGATTTCTCTATAGAACAAGAAGAAAACTGGAGATTAGATACTTTCAGAATATAAAGGTGAATATTTTCAAAAGTGACTAGTGATTTTGGGTGTCAATATAAGGTGCTCAATGCAGTCTGAAACACTTTAAAGCAGCCTGTCTTTTAGAAAATGCTATATAGCTCATCTATGAAAATCAGACTCCTTTAAGAGCTGTCAAGTTGGCAACCAAATCAGTAATCACTTGAAAAACTTGGCCAAAGACTGCTGTATGGAGGATATAATTTGGATTTTACTTTGACAACACAAGAATCTCACAGAGCTTTCATGGAGAAACCAAAATCATTTGCAGAAATGTCATGACAAGTTTCACACTGTTGCTTCAGAATTTACCATTGTGTTACATGGTTGGCATGATTTTTTTTTAATCTTTGCTCGCAGTCACTGAAAATGCCTTTTATATGTGACAAATGCTTGTCAAACTGTGACCATTTTGTAGATTCAACTATGACATGCATAATTTAATTTCATTTGGCAATTTTAATTATTTTTGCCTTTGCAGGGTATGTGTAAAAGGCAAAATTATCCAGTTTCACACGTGGCACGAATGTATCATAAAACTCTAAAAAATCAAAACAAATGGAACTCCTTCTCCCTCTCCCTCTCCCCCCCCCCCAACATCTGGATCAGCTCAGCTGTTCATAAGTAAGCTAAGTTGCAGTGACTTTTTCCCCCTTTTTTCTTTTTGCTTCGGTTGGTGTAAAGTCTTCGCTATGTAAAACTGGGAAAGTGCCATTACATTTAAGGGATTATAATCTTCCATTTCCTATTAGGATGTAGATAGGAATCTTTATGGAGTCTCAACCTCAGAAATGAAGCAGAATTGCCATTTTACCTTCTTTTATCTTCGGTACCTGTCTATGGCTAATTCCGAATACCTGCTTTTAATGTTAAATAAAAATACTAATAGTATCATATTTTTTGTATTAGCAGAATATACAGGTTTGGTAACAAAGAAGTGCTACCACCATCAAAAATAAATATACATCTTGCATGGCAAGGCTTTATGGGTCAGATTTAGCTACCTTAACTTGTATTGGCACAGAACCTTAGCTGCTGTGAAGTCAATTGGATACATAAGTTATAACTGCTCAGGTACAGAAGTATTTCTCCAGGAAAAAAGTTTAACTAAAAAGTAGCTTTTAATATTTTTCAGGAATTTCTTCTTGAAGCACCCTTAGATTGCCACCAAGTGACTTCTTGCTTATGTAGACGCAGAAAACTAGGTAGCGATAGAATAATAGTTATTTTTAGCTATAAACTGAACTGAGGCGGAGCCACCAAAGGGATTTTAATATTACTGTGAATTAGCATCCAAATCTCCTAGAAGTCTTTGAAAAATCTTCATCTGAATCTGCAAAGGAAAGGTGATCTAGTGGTTATGGGACTCAACTGGGGCTCAGGAGAGCTAGACTCTTTGGGAAAGTTACTTAATTTCTGTGTGTGCCTCAACTCCCCATCTGTAAAATGGAGATAATAATGCTCCCTTCTTCCCACCTGTTCTCTCTGTCTTGACTATTTAGAGTTTAAACTCGTTGGGGAAAGGACTGTCTTTTACTATGGACTGAGTGAGCACACTAAACTTAATGGGTAAATAGGCTACTTCTACACTTGGAGCTGGAGGTGTGATTCCCAGCTCACATACACACACTCGCTCTAGCTCTCATTGAGGTAGTGCACTAAAATAGTAGCGTAACTGTGGTAGCCTGGGTAGTGGTGAGTAGAAGCACGGGGTAGCCGCCCCCTGCACAAACCCACCCAGGCCCTGTGGTACGTAGTCAGGAAGGCTAGCCCATTCTGCTGCTCCAGTTACACTATTGTTTTAGTGCACGACCTCAATGAGAGCTAGAGCGAATGTGTGTGCAGGAGCTGGGAATCACACCTCCAGCTCCAAGTGTAGAAGCCACCTTAGTTGAGACCCCTAGGAACTACCATTAATACAAATAATAAATTCTATTCTCTTCTGAATTCTGCCAAAATCTTACTACAGAAGATTTTTTAATGCCTGATTTAAGAGAGAATTTTGACATCCTGTTGGAAAACTTAATCTCAGTCAACCTTCTCCTAATTTTTACACAGAGACGTACATCGTAGTTGAGAAAAGCAACGTTCCATGGCTTGCGGTAATAGGTCCCGGTATTCCCATCACGCACTCGGTCACAAACACCATTAAAATACTCATTTTCAAATGGGCTTGCCATTGGCTGCATCCCTAGAATGTTGATTCTAGAAGGAAAATAAAATAACATGTTAAACTTCAAAAAGATGGTGTTAGCACCTTTAGCCTGTAGACAGTGGTATTATGACCTAGAAAAGCCAAACATAAAAATTACATATGACAACCGACAAAAAACTGAATCCTGCTGGAATTTAAAAGCTGGAGTTCCTGTTGGTTCAGCAATGATATTAAAGATCCCATGAGACTTTTCACAAGAGTGAGGGTTTGCCATATTATTTTGCCCTGAGCCAATGTATTGCCATAGTTCATCTCAAAAGTTACTGGATTTAATGGTGCTACAAGTGTACCATGTGTTTTGCATGTTACATTTGTTTATAAAGATTGTTAAGGGTGCCCAGGAGCTTGGGATGGAAACTCCAATAGTATAAATCAAAGGACTAAGTAGGAAGCAGTATGTCCTAATGGATAGGGCACTGCATTAGGACTCAGGAGAGCAGCTGGGATGCTCAGTGACACTAGGCAAGTCACCTCTTGGGGCCTTAGCTTTCCCATCTGTAAAATGGGGATAATGATATGTCCTTTGTAAAGCACTTTGAGGTCTGTGGATGAAAAGTGGAGGAATGAAAAAGTGATTGGTATTATTAATAAAAATGAAACACAATGGGATCCTTTGAATGAAAGGAACCTATAATAAAGACCTATTTCTTCTCAAATAGCTATTCATAGCTAGCAATCTTTATGGGATCAAAATAAGGATATATTTTTCCCAATACACTTTTATCAGATTGTTTCTAAATACTCAATATTATGTTGTATATTACTATATTTTGCAATATCAAATGTGTACAGAAGCCACCCAGGCTTCAGAAAGAATACACACCTAATTTTATCCTAGACTCTGCTCAGGAAGAATAACGAGGAGTTCTTGTGGCACCTTAGAGACTAACGAATTTATTTGGGCATAAGCTTTCGTGGGCTAGAACCCACTTCGTCACCCCTAGCCCACGAAAGCTTATGCCCAAATAAATTCGTTAGTCTCTAAGGTGCCACAAGGACTCCTCGCTGCTTTTGCTGATACAGACTAACACGGCTACCACACTGAAACCTGCTCAGGAAGAATTAGAGCTTGGGCACTACAATGGCCTGGATCGGAGGAAAGGCAATTGAAATAATAGCAAACACAGGAAAGTTAACAGATTCATCTTCCAGTTTCATAGATCTGGTGATAATGTGAGATACAACAAGCGTACAAAGAAGATACACCTAAAATCACTCCTTCCTGTGCGTTCTCACACTGGGATTTGCCTTTCCTTGTCTGTCTTCTAGATTGTAAGCTCTGGAGCAGAGGCTGTCACAATATTTGTGTCCTGTGCAGCACCATGCACACTGTTGACCTTAGCAAATAGCTATCATTCAACAGAACAATGAACATCGCTATTATACATCTAAACAATATTTTCCTTATAGGAAAGCTAACTAATTGTAACAACACTAAAAGACTTTAAAGTGCCTAGCACATTTATAACGGTTGCTTATTTTTCTGTTATAAAGGTCTTCATTTATCCATTTTAGACTGTCTTAGATAGAGATGATGTGGAAAGGCTAATTTTCAGTTGAACACTAGGTGGAGCTGCAACATGCTGATATTTTTGTGTGTTCCAGTTTATGCTGCTGATTTCCAGTTTGAGTTGTAGATAAATTACAGGCCCTTCCCCACCTGACCATGAAACCCCAAAACAAAAGAGAACAACTCCCCAGACCAATAACCAAACCTAACAAGCCAACAAACCTCCAACTACCTGGAGGATGGGAAAGGAAAGGTAAATATGTACAAAGAAAAGAAGATGAAAAAGGCTGCTGTAACCAATGAAGCTCTGGGGATTCTGTGGTTCATAGGATGTTAACAAACAAACAAAAACTATAAACATGTTCCTTATATCCCCTGTCTGTGAGGTAGTAACAATAGTAATGGAGGGTATGATTGCTATAGATGCAGACTTTTGATGAAAACATATCTGGATATATTTTCTCATTTTTCAGATATTTCTTTAGTATGATGATGATGGGGAAAGATTGTTTGAGAAGCTGCTGTAAGTACAATAGTGAACTAAACCTCCTCCCCCCATCCCCCCACCAATGCAGCTACCTAATATATAAAGGTTTGAGAAATGTAATTATGGATGCCTTGCTAAACCCCAGCCATTTCTAGATTGGGCAGGTGGGGAGGGCTGGAGAGGCGGAGTCTCAACATGGTATCCATCCCCCTCAGGCAACCTCCTGGGCACTACTCCTACAGATCTGGTTACAGAACCCAGCACCAGCGGCATGGCCATTTTGTAAGGCCCATAATGACCAAACCTTACATGCTTTGGAAAACACTGCACAATATAGAGCAGGAGTAGTCAATTCTTTTTTTTTGTCAAGGTCCAAATTTCTTGGTCAAGGTATAGTTAAGGCTCAGACTCCAGAGAAAACAATTAAAAAAAAAAGAAAAAGAAAAAGATAAGTACATGGGCGGTGTGGGCATCCCCTGCGTGGGGAAGCTAGCCCCCTGCCCTGCCTCTTCCACCCAAGGCCCCGCCCCACCCCTTCCAATCCCCCTGCTCTTGCTGGCTGGCCCACAGACGCAGCCCTGAACCCTGACCTGCCAGCATCTGGAGGAGCCTGGCCGGCCCACTTGTGCCCGGAGGAGTCCGGAGGAGCCCTGGCCAGCCCTCTGGGGCCGAGCTGTGAGCCTGGGCCACCCAGAGGTGCTCTGAACCCTGCCCAGAGGCTGCTGCGGGAATCATTAGCAGAGGTTTGGGGAACTCAGCCTCCATTACCCACCGCCCATGAATATATAAATAAAAAGATTTTGGGGTCTGATGGTCCAGATATGGCCCATGGTCTGCCTATCAACTACCCCGGTATAGAGCTTGTGCTTGGAGGAATATGAATATAGCCACAGCAGTGGGGCTTAGTCAAGATGTTGCTGGAAGGTGGTGGCCACCTGCTGGAGTGGGGATGGGAAAGAGGAGATTCTCTGGTCATTCTCCAGGAAGAGCTGCCCAAATCTGATGATGTTGGTGCCTTCTTTTGTAAGACATTTAAAATATCTTCAGCTGCCTTCCCTGAAACAAAGGTGGGTTAATATAACAGCAGCAACACATGGCACTTACAGTGCTTTTTGCCTGATCTCAGGGCAATATTAAGCATTATTAACTCCAGATGAGTAAAAGGAAACAGAGGTTAAGCATTTTGCCCAAGGTCACAGAACAGGCTAGTAGATCGTGAATAGAATCTTGGGGCTGGATCATCTGGCCCATGTCTCCTAACTTTGTCTAGTGCCATATATATATACACACTGAACCAGGGTGTCTCCCTTTAATTATGACTTTTCATTGAATACCCTTGTCCAGCAGTCCTTCCAATCTCTGACACTTCAATGTCCGGGTTACGACATGGTGATTTTGGATCTCTCTCACAGTCACTTTCATCAGAAGAGTCTCCACAGTCATTGTCCACATTACATACAAGCATCCTCCTTATACAACGACCTAAGCAAAGAATGAAGAACTGAATATTTCTAATCCTTTTTTAACATTGGGTTTACATCAGAAAAACAAATATTCCTTACTGGAATGTTCCTCTTAGAAGGTGTATTTTCATTTCAGCCAGAGAGAGGTAAAAACCTAATCTCTTGCTCCTCTAAGTGAGAAAAAAAAAACCCTTTAAATTTTCCAATTATTTTTAGTGGAATGGCACAGAAAATTAAATGGCAGAAGAATTTCTGACATTCATAGAGAATTATTGTGGTTTGATTGATTTACTTTTAGATTATTTTTTAATGTCTAGATGTGGGGTATTTTTCTGTGAAGTATAAGAATGTGGGAAAACATTAGTTCTTATAGGCTAGTGTCAGCAAAGTCATACTTTTGAGTTGCTTTAATGGTCAGTGTATCATAGAATATCAGGGTTGGAAGGGACCTCAGGAGATCATCTAGTCCAACCCCCTGCTCAAAGCAGGGCCAGTCCCCAACTAAATCATCCCAGCGAGGGCTTTGTCAAGCCTGACCTTGAAAACCTCTAAGGAAGGAGATTCCACCACCTCCTAGGTAGCCCATTCCAGTGCTTCACCACCCTCCTAGTGAAAAAGTTTTTCCTAACATGCAACCTAAACCTCCCCCACTGCACCTTGAGACCATTACTCCTTGTTCTGTCATCTGGTACCACTGAGAACAGTCTAGAACCATCCTCTTTGGAACGCCCTTTCAGGTAGTTGAAAGCAGCTATCAAATCCCCCCCTCATTCTTCTCTTCTGCAGACTAAACAATCCCAGTTCCCTCAGCCTCTCCTCATAATTCATGTGTTCCAGTCCCCTAATCATTTTTGTTGCCCTCCGCTGGACGTTTTCCAATTTATCCACATCCTTCCTGTAGTGTGGGGCCCAAAACTGGACACAGTACTCCAGATGAGGCCTCACCAATGTCGAATAGAGGGGAATGATCACGTCCCTCGATCTGCTGGCAATTCCCCTACTTATAGAGCCCAAAATGCCGTTAGCCTTCTTGGCAACAAGGGCACACTGTTGACTCATATCCAGCTTCTCATCCACTGTAATCCCCAGGTCCTTTTCTGCAGAACTGCGGCTTAGCCAGTCAGTCCCCAGCCTGTAGCAATGCCTGGGATTCTTCCATCCTAAGTGGAGGATGGAAGAATTGTCCTTGTTGAACCTCATCAGATTTCTTTTGGCCCAATCCTCTAATTTGTCTAGGTCCCTCTGTATCCTATCCCTACCCTCCAGCATATCTACTACTCCTCCCAGTTTAGTGTCATCTGCAAACTTGCTGAGGGTGCACTCCACGCCATCCTCCAGATCATTAATGAAGATATTGAACAAAACCGGCCCCAGGACCGACCCTTGGGGCACTCCACTTGATACCAGCTGCCAACTAGACATGGAGCCATTGATCACTACCTGTTGAGCCTGACAATCTAGCCAGCTTTCTATCCACCTTATAGTCCACTTTATACTCCTTATGTCTGGGAGGCTGTAGCATATACTTGAAATAATCTGTGTTTTTATTGTGACATAAACAAGGGGAGAAATCCTGACCCACATTAAAGTCATTGGAAGTTTTGCCATTAACGTCAATGAAGTGAGGATTTCACCTCAGTGTTTTTGTGAAGATTAATTGTTTCTTCATGATTTTAAATTCAGCCCTGACATAAGAAGATGCAGTCTATTGATGTCAATTAGCTAGCCTGTAAAGTGCTAGCTAAGGTCTATATAGCATTACTAAAATATGCCTTGGGAGGATTGATGTGTCAAATCCCCTATGCAAAATAAAGTCATAGAGTTTTGTAATTTTACCTGTATTCTAAGAGGGTTTGAACCTAGATCTCCAGAGATAGCCGGAACTGCTGAAGTCACCTGGACTCCCCCACTTAAATATCTCATTTCTCACCGATTTTTCATAAAGCATAAACAAAAAAGATTCAGATTGTGAAAGCAACACCTACCTGAGTCACATCTAAAGTCAGCTCCACAATCGATTTCTTGCTCTTCTGGACAGGCTGTGCTGGTTTTACAGCTTTGTGTGTCTCCCAATGGTTCCAGGCACTGTTTCCCACGAAACTGTCCAAATTGCTGAACACTTCTAGAGCGAAACTACAAAGATATATAATAATAATTAGATCTTCTCAAAGAAAAGCAAGACAAAAATCCCAATATAATTAGAAATTTCCCCCTCAAAATTTCATCCAAGTTAGAAATTTTTTCACAAGCTGATTGGTTGAAAACCAGGAAAAATATTTGGTGGAAATTTTATCAATATGTTTCCCATTTTGTCCCTTAATCTCGAAGTTGGAAATTTTGTCAACATTTAGAAACTGAAAACATTTTGATTAGCCCTAATAATAATAAAATAAACAATAATAATATTTTGCACGTGTGCAGCATTTTTGCAGCATCTCAAAACAGGGTACAAATCACATCTTAGCAATGCCCCCCCCCCCTTTTTTTTTCCTTAAAGCACAGAAATGGACATTGAGGAACAGATAGGAATGACTTTCCTAATGTCATTTTTTTGCCTCTGTTTTCACTAACTTTTTTTGCCTCTGTTTTCACTAACAAGGTCAGCTCCCAGACTGCTGCGCTGGGCATCACAGAATGGGGAAGAGATGGCCAGCCCTCTGTGGAGATAGAGGTGGTTAGGGACTATTTAGAAAAGCTGGACGTGCACAAGTCCATGGGGCCGGACGAGTTGCATCCGAGAGTGCTGAAGGAATTGGCGGCTGTGATTGCAGAGCCCTTGGCCACTATCTTTGAAAACTCGTGGCGAATGGGGGAAGTCCCGGATGACTGGAAAAAGGCTAATGTAGTGCCAATCTTTAAAAAAGGGAAGAAGGAGGATCCTGGGAACTACAGGCCAGTCAGCCTCACCTCAGTCCCTGGAAAAATCATGGAGCAGGTCCTCAAAGAATCAATCCTGAAGCACTTACATGAGAGGAAAGTGATCAGGAACAGTCAGCATGGGTTCACCAAGGGAAGGTCATGCCTGACTAATCTAATCGCCTTTTATGATGAGATTACTGGTTCTGTGGATGAAGGGAAAGCAGTGGATGTATTGTTTCTTGACTTTAGCAAAGCTTTTGACACGGTCTCCCACAGTATTCTTGTCAGCAAGTTAAGGAAGTATGGGCTAGATGAATGCACTATAAGGTGGGTAGAAAGCTGGCTAGATTGTCGGGCTCAACGGGTAGTGATCAATGGCTCCATGTCTAGTTGGCAGGCGGTGTCAAGTGGTGTGCCCCAGGGGTCGGTCCTGGGGCCGGTTTTGTTCAATATCTTCATAAATGATCTGGAGGATGGTGTGGATTGCACTCTCAGCAAATTTGCGGATGATACTAAACTGGGAGGAGTGGTAGATATGCTGGAGGGCAGAGATAGGATACAGAAGGACCTAGACAAATTGGAGGATTGGGCCAAAAGAAATCTGATGAGGTTCAATAAGGATAAGTGCAGGGTCCTGCACTTAGGATGGAAGAATCCAATGCACCGCTACAGACTAGGGACCGAATGGCTAGGCAGCAGTTCTGCAGAAAAGGACCTAGGGGTGACAGTGGACGAGAAGCTGGATATGAGTCAACAGTGTGCCCTTGTTGCCAAGAAGGCCAATGGCATTTTGGGATGTATAAGTAGGGGCATAGCGAGCAGATCGAGGGACGTGATCGTTCCCCTCTATTCGACACTGGTGAGGCCTCATCTGGAGTACTGTGTCCAGTTTTGGGCCCCACACTACAAGAAGGATGTGGATAAATTGGAGAGAGTCCAGCGAAGGGCAACAAAAATGATTAGGGGTCTAGAGCACATGACTTATGACGAGAGGCTGAGGGAGCTGGGATTGTTTAGTCTGTAGAAGAGAAGAATGAGGGGGGATTTGATAGCTGCTTTCAACTACCTGAAAGGGGGTTCCAAAGAGGATGGCTCTAGACTGTTCTCAATGGTAGCAGATGACAGAACGAGGAGTAATGGTCTCAAGTTGCAATGGGGGAGGTTTAGATTGGATATTAGGAAAAACTTTTTCACTAAGAGGGTGGTGAAACACTGGAATGCGTTACCTAGGGAGGTGGTAGAATCTCCTTCCTTAGAGGTTTTTAAGGTCAGGCTTGACAAAGCCCTGGCTGGGATGATTTAACTGGGAATTGGTCCTGCTTCGAGCAGGGGGTGGACTAGATGACCTTCTGGGGTCCCTTCCAACCCTGATATTCTATGATTCTATGATTCTATGTCACACAGCAACTTGTTCACAGAGACAGAACAGAACTCAGGTCTCCTTGTTAGAGATGGATGAAATTTTTCAGACTAAACTTTTTTTTGACAAAAAAATGCAAATTTGGGTTGACTGAAACATTTTGCTAATTTGTGTTAATTTTAAAAAAGAATAAAACAAACATGGAATTTTTTTTTGACAAACCAAACTAGTTTGTCAAAAAACCTCAAAAAAACCCTCAAAAAAAAAAAAAGAAGATTTTGGGTCGACCCGAACCACAATTTTTTGTTTTAGCCAGAAAACGGAAAAATATATTATTCACATAGCTCTACTCTTGATTCTCATTCTTCTGTTTCTCCACTAAATAATGCTTTCTCATTTATATTCGTAGGTTACACTGAGAACAGTCTAAGTAGTACATTTTATTAAAAATAATATTTCAAATTATGGCCAGATTCTCAGCTAATGCCAATCAGCATAACTTCATAAACTTCAGTGAAGCTATGGTGATTTACATTACTGAGGATTGGGAAGACTGCAGATACTTTTGTGGGAATCTTTCATGAATACCAAATTCTGAGGAACAGCTTGGTGTAGCTCAAAATCTTGTAGCTTCCACCAACAGAAATTCATCCAATAAAAGATATTACCTCCCCTGTTTTGTCTCTCTCAAATTCTTATGGAGCAAGTAAAAATTTCATATTTTATTTGCATTTTAGTCTTCATACTGAACTGGCCTCATAGTTAGTATTTTATTTACTTGGAACCCAGGTTTTTTCGATAAAGGAAGTCCCCAAATTATACACAAACACAAGACGAGGTTTAGGAGAACTTACCTTTTGTTCATTCATTCCAGACCTATGTCCCTCACATATTGTGACTGCAAATAAATTAGCAAAGATTCTATGTCTGAAGGGCTTTGTTAAGAGCTGGATGCAGGAAGTCACTTGCCATGCATACGAAAAATACCTTTATGGAACCTACTGCTTATGCACAATAGAACACATTCCTGTGTGCCAGTAGGTGACACTCGTAACTAATTCTTCGCATGCATATATAAACAGATCTATAGCTGTGGCAGTAGTCACAAAAGGCTTATGTGGTGTTTTTGTCATTTTTCATGGTAACAAAAAACTAAAAAGTTTTCATAAAAAATCATTTTTTAAAAACTTTCTTCAAAAAATGAAAACGGAAAAGCCTGGCTATCAGTAAATTTTTTGGGTTTTTTGTTGTTGTTGAGTTTTTGATGAAAACTGAAAAAAAAAAATCAAACTTTGATGTTTCCTGAAAAAATTTCTGTTTTGCCAACAAAGTCCTTTTACAGAGCAGTCTGCTCTTGGGTATAAAACATTTGAGGATACCCATGAATCATAACATCAGAATATTGAGGAGGAGTTTAGCACTCTTCACTATAATGGAGGACTTCTAAGGGTAAATGTCAGTAATTACCTGTGTCATTTTAAAATAAAAACACTACACCTAGAGCTTACCCTTTGATTTGAGCAAGGGTCACATGGTCCCCATTCACTCCAGTGGGTCAGTTTACAGTCTATTGGAGACTGATCATTAGGTTCTCTTGTCCTCCTATGCAAAACTTTCTTTGAAGAGCTATCAAACAAAACATTTCAAAAACAGTATCAGTTGGCTAAAATCAAGTACAAGTTTTAAAACATTGGTTAATGGTTTAAAAACAAAATGTCCTTTAGCTACGTCCTGGTTCACTTGCACAGCAGTCGTTGGCATTTGGCTATAGAAACAGCCTCATTCTCAAACACTTCACCAGGTTAAAAGGGGAAACTAGAGGACATTTTACTTTTTACAAATATTTAAAGTCAAAGAACAGTTAATGAACCAACAATTTTTTTTCTTTCCTGTATGCACCAAGATTTAGTCTTTGTGTAGGTCACGTTAAGCTGCAAGTCAGCTAAGGTAGTGAAATAACGGCTCACAACCAGCCCAAGGATTGCGTATAAACTCCAAGATTTGGTAAAATCAGAATTAAAGACCGACGTGTTCAAATGTGACTGGTGATTTTGGTGCCCAGCTTGAAATACCATAAAAGGACCGAGTGTTCGGGGCGTGGGTGCTCAACAATTTCTGAAAAATCCGGCTCCTTTAAGGGGTCTCAAGTTTGACACCAAAAATGGATGCGCCCAGAATCACTAGTCACTTTCCAAAATTTGGACCAATATTTTTAAGATTACCTTACCTGACTTACTATTAATGCTTAGTTCATCTTTCTAGTTCTCATCCATTATAGCAGTGTTTCCCAAACTTGGGACGCCACTTGTTCAGGGAAAGCCCCTGGCGGGCCAGTCCGGTTTGTTTACCTGCCGCGTCTGCAGGTTCAGCTGATTGCGGCTCCCACTGGCCACGGTTCGCTGTGCCCAGCCAATAGGGGCTGACGAAACCAGTGGCCAATACGTCCCTCGGCCTGCGTTGCTTCCCACAGCCCCCATTGGCTGGGCACAGCGAACCACGGCTAGTGGGAGCTGCGATCGGCTGAACCAGCGCATGCAGCAGGTAAACAAACAGGCCCGGCCCGCCAGGGGCTTTCCCTGAACAAGCAGAGTCCCAAGTTTGGGGAAACACTGCTTTATATGATCCATCTACAGACACAGAAAGTGAACATTATTTTACAAATATTTGGGGCTTAAATTGACCTGACAGTAACTCTTCAACCTTTAATCCTAAACAGCTCTGGGATGCAGTGTAACCCTTTGGAGGGCCAACTCACCTTGGCTGGCTCTGGAGATGCTTCCAGTTCCCTGTCATCAAACCAGTGTACAGCTCTTCTCCTGGGTGTGAGACCCCACAGGTCCAGAACCCAGGCCTACAGAGCTACCAAGCAGCTGGCATCTCCAGGCTACCACCCAGTAGCAGCTGTAACCATTTTGTGTGCCACTTACTGTGACCTGCTGTGGACAGAGACTATGGGAAGTTCCATCTCAAGGGTTTGACAGGCAGCGGCCTCAAGGCTCCTGATTGGCTCCCTGCCCTGTATAAACTCACAGGGAGTTCCAGGAAGCATCCAGGCAACAGTATGGATCTTCTGTAGCTGCCACAACCATTCCTGCTTTCTTGTTTCTGACTTTCTGGCTTTGACCTCAGCTTGATTTGGACTTTGCCTCTTGACCCTTGGTATTGACCCTTGCCTGGAACTTGACTACGAGTTCCTCTGCTACTCCTAACCTCAGGTTTGCCCCAGCTCTGACCTTTGGCCCTGACTGCCCTTGTTGGGATCCTTACACTGGGTCGGCCATGATCAAAACGTATGCCAGCCAGCCAGCTGCTCCCCTGCCTCCCTCTTCAAAATGATTCTCACCCCAAAACCTCTGGGCCCCAAACTTGGGTCTACTGGTAAATGGGTCTTTGGCTGAGGCGGAGAATGATTTAAATAGGCGGGACTCTAGAATAATTTGAAAGCTGAAAGCAGCTATGTGCACACAGATGTAGTACAGTGAAGTTTTCTCTACGTCAAGCTCTGCTTGGGGCCATGGAGTTGGTGACAGGGAGACAGTTACACCACCCTGATTCTGCACCCCAATTCCAGCATGCACTATCATGCGCTGCAGGCATACAGTCCTTAAAGGGGCACATTTCTGTGTAGTATTGGTGTAGAGACAGAGCTCCACCACGCCCTCTATGCTGGGTGTTGGGGACAGAAAACAGCAGATGGCTTTGAGGAGTTCACCTCTTCCAGGAAAGTTCTCTACTGGTGAGTTACAGCCAGAATCTGTCCCTGTTGCTATTTGTATTTCTACAGTGTTTTTCATCCCAAAGCACTCTACAAACTGATATACAAAGTATGTGTATATCTCTCACTGATGGATGGGACTGGGCAGTGGATATGGCTTCAGGCTAAGGATATGATATTTATTTTTAAAGTTACTGAGCAATCTCAAGAGGTGATCCTGTCATGCATACCTTGTGCTACAGCTACCATCCTTCCCAATGTTCCTGATGCCTAGTTACCTTTAGTTATCTCCTATTGTAAACATTATAGGAAAGCCCAATCCACTAGAGCATCGTAATAAGCAATAAACAGAATAAGCAATGGATTTTTTTCTCTTCCCTCACATTCATCATTTTTGCAGGTGACTGGTTGGCCTGCTTACTCCTTCCTGGACCTCCAGAGCTAACTGCTTGGCCTGCTCCTCCTGCCTGACACACTTATGGAGATCTCCATTTCCTAGAGCGTAGGGATCATTGTACTTATTTGGCACTGGGCATGATTTGGGAAAGGAGAGTCCCTAAAGAGGGGAGTGGGCCAGCTATCAGGGCACTAGGGGCCAGATTTCCAAAAGCGGTTTAGGCACCTACAGATGCAGATAGAAGCCTAATAAGATTTTTCAAAAACATCTAGATGCCTAACTCCTATTGGATTTCAAATTCCACTAAGTGACTGGCTGCTTCTTTAGTCATATAAATACCTTTGGGAATCTGCCCCCCAGAGATACTGAAAAGGGTATCCACTGCTACAATGATCAACACCCCTCCTCCACAACACCTTTCAAGATCCATGGCTCTACACAAGCCTAGCACAACATGTGGTGTACCTCATCCAGTGCATCAAATGCCCCAACAGCAACAACATGGGTAAAACTAGACCATCACCAGGCTCTTGAATGAACTCACACAGAAAAACGATAAGACAAAGACACCCTATTAACCGTGAACAAACTTTTTTCACAAAGCAATCACTCCATAGCTGACCTCTTAGTCCTCATACTCAAAGGAAACCTGCAAAACACTTCAAAAGACAAGGCTGGGAGCTTAAATTCATAACCCTGCTAGACACCAAAAATCCTGGACTCAATAGACTAGAGACACTGGTTTTACGTCTCAATCTGTAACCCAAATCTACTTTGTCCTAAGAGTGCAGAGGTGTTAATTGCCCACTTCATTTTGAACAGTTTCTTGAAACTCCTTGTGCTATAACAGTCCATTCCACCTTGTATTTAGCTGGTATTTACCTTTCCCAGACCCGAAGAAGAGCTCCGAATCTTATCTCATTCACCAACAAAAGTTGACCCAATAAAGTGTATTACTTCACCCTGCCTGGTCTCTCTTTTATTGTCTGTCCGAGTTAGGTACTCTATCCCTTCATCATGTAGCATAGAGTTCCCATGGTTTGCTAGAAACTTGTTCTGACAAATGTAGGAATTTTGGCAATAATTTTATAATTCACGTGCATACGTCAGTTTTCCTCTGTACTTTGCATTCCTATGTACTGAGAATGTACAGACAGTAGGGGTGAGGTATTTGATTCATATAACAGCCTGGTTAGAAACCAGAGTCATTAACAAACTGACTAGAGTCTACACATGTGAGTGGAAGATCCAGATTAGAGACAATGGAAACCCCAATGGCCAGGACATTCACACCTAGCAACTAACAGCCCAGAGATTCCCCTACCTGTCTGCAGGGAAACAGAGCAAAGGCCCCAGATTGGAGAACAAAGGGAAAATGCGTCAGGTGGCTGTGTTAAGAACTGAGCTCATAAAGACACAGGGCTGTCGCTGAGAGACAAAAGGGACAGAGGCAGAGAAAGGAAGCAAAGAGATTCTGTAGCAGTTGTGACTTTATGCCAACTTAAGGACTTCTAGATGCTGCATGCCAGGTGACTAGTAAATCGCTGCCTTGTTTTGGAAAGGCTGCCTGGTGTCACTGCAAATACTTACAGAGAGTATTGTATGCTGAAGAGATATCATACAAGCCTCTCCCAGGAGTCTGGTTTGGCTGGATTAAGTGCAGGGAGTCACAGAGAGCGACAGGGATTGTTGGTGCCCAAAGGCCCCATTTCACGTCCTTGCCGCTGCGGAATTGTGTGGTTCCTCAGGATCCAGTACACTAAAGGAGTCACTCTAAAGGGACTAGTTACAGGCTGGGGTATAGATCAGACACAGATGCCTTGAGTTTTCAGGTGTGTGTGTGTGTACGTGTGTGTGTGTGTACTTAAATATAAAGAATTTGTTGCAAATGATCTCATGATCTCTAAAGCACCAGTGCTTGGTTTGCAGCCATTGTCTCTATACGCAGGAGAGTTATTAGCTTGTTCTTTGCTACATCCTAAAGAATGATGGCTTCAAAAGAAGACTGACCCATGTTCCATGTCCCTCTGATAGGCCTGAGTGACAGCTGTGTGAAAAGTGTTTTAAATTAAGTCATTTAAAATGGAGGAGATTAGGAAAAATGACATGCTTGTCATCTATTAAACTCAGGGAAATAGTTCTACTTACTAACACAAACAGAGCTGAGTCAGGAGATTTAGTGCACCTAGTTTGAACAGGAAGGAGTTGAAAGCAGCTCAGCCATCAAGAATGCTGCTGAGTATGACAGCAGGGAACAAGGACTTCAAAGACAAATGCTGAATTCAGTATGCCCTATAATTTCTGCTCAGAAGGGAGCACCCAGCTGGCTGCTTCATTCTCCAAAGTGAGTTTTGTACTTTGAAAAAGTGGCTCACATGAATGTGCCCAAACCCCTGAAACTCGGAACATCCCTGAACTCTGGAGGAGTTGGGCTCCACATCAAAGCATTGCCTCTGAGGCCCATGAATGGATATACTCAAGATCAGTGTATCTGTTAATCAAGGATCTTGCATATTGAGCTGTCCCTGAATGAAGAAATAGAAAAACAGAGAGCCTTGGCTAGCTGACAGTAAACTATTGACATTTCAGCAGTCTGGGGGGAGAGGAGAGTGCTCTTGGGAGGGCTGGGAGAATTTCCCAATCTACACAGAAACCGGATTGCACTTTTCCTGTGGTCTTGTTGCATAATACTGGCCGAACTCACATTGATGTGCGAGAAATACACCTGGTTTATTGGCCAACACTGTAATTTGTTAAATCATAAGATGGGGCCATCTTAATAAATAGTTAAGAAATTGATGAATTCAAGCAAGGGAGTTGGCTTGATGGCTGAGTTAGAGCAAGCTGCAGGCATCAAGAGGATCGGAGTTTGAGACCCAAGAAGGCTTCTCATCTGTGTACAGTACTGGTAATCTCACCTCTCAATAGATAATGTCAGCATTTCCAGAGAAGAGCAACAAAAATGATGAAGGGCGTCAAAAACTTATAGGGAAAGAGAGAAGATTCGGATTGTTCACGATAGGAAGGAGACAAATTAGATGGGACATGATAAAAGTTTAAACAAGGTAGATCAGAAGGGGACTGGAATTGAAAAGGTGGGAAATTCAAAGCCAAGAGGACATATATTTTCATACAACACATAACTAAATCATAGAACTCATGAGGCCAACCCCTCTCCCACTTTACCTGTGTCTTCCATCCCTTTGAAACTTAAGACTATCCAGAGTTATTGTTCATAAACTTTTTAGAAGGGATGTTAAACCTCATACTTCAGGATTTAAGCCTCTTTTAGGAAGTCAGCATGAAAGCTACTATGGGGACAAATTATCCCTAGAGCTGAGCTAATGATAACTTCTTCACTTTGAGGCCAAAACAAACAAAACAAAAAATCCAGTTAGATTTGAACCAAGACAATTTTCAAAAATTTTTCTGATGACTAACCCCCCCCCCTCCACCAAAACCCTAAAAATAGTTTGCTTCAAGTTGACCAAAATGTTTGTCTACTCTAAATTAGACTTTTTCCATTTCAGTTCAGCCATTTCAGGAGTTACACCCAGGGTGTGTGCGCTTTATTTTTTAATTGGCCAAATTTGAAATCAAAACATTGACTCAATGTTTTGTTTAGACTTTTCAGGTCAAAACAATTTTTTTTCTCTGTCAACTGAAACTATTCAGGTCAAGGTCACCTCAGTTTCTGACTGCCATCCCCCCCCCAAGCCTTTTTTTTGGGGGGGGGGACGGGGACGACAAAAACACTTCATAACTAAAGCTGAGGAAACTTTTTTTATCCCATTTCTGCCAACCTCAGGGGTCTTATACCTTCCTCCAAAGCATCTGGTATTCACCACTGTCAAAGACAAGGTACTGGACTAGATGGCTCTTGGATCTGATCCAGTTTGGTAATTCCAACAATCTCACTTTAGGAGCACTGAGCTGGCAGGACTCTGCTGCTGGAGTTGAAATGTGCCTTTTTGCATATCTTTATGGAGACACCATATAACTAGCACAACTCTTAAGAGAGTTGGTCACTATTACATGGTACTGACGCACTATTAATAAGGTCTGGCTTGAGAGAATGGCGTATAGACTAGGAGCTTTGAAATATCAGTAATCTGTACTCCATCACTAGAAAAGTGAAAATCTCTCAGGGAGAAATAAGAAAAGGAGTACTTGTGGCACCTTAGAGACTAACCAATTTATTTGAGCATAAGCTTTCATGAGCTACAGCTCACTGCATCCGATGAAGTGAGCTGTAGCTCATGAAAGCTTATGCTCAAAATAAATTTGTTAGTCTCTAAGGTGCCACAAGTACTCCTTTTCTTTTTGCAAATACAGACTAACACAGCTGCTACTCTGAAACCTGTCAGGGAGAAATGTGCCAGGCAAAACAAGCAACAGTCCAGATTATACTTTAGTACTTTATTTAATATAAACAGCTAAAATAATGGTCTCCATACAGTATATAATCATTGCTGTCTTTAGCCATATATGCTTGATCATGCCCTACAGATGCAATATAAAATCCAAGGAATCTGAAACTGATACTGCCAGGTGGCATTTAAAAAAAGGGTTACAAGAATAAGGCAGCCCTGTAGATGAATGCACACGTTTTACTGTCTGTTCTGGGTAAAACAAAATCTAGTACAAAGCTGCTGATACAAAGAAAAAAATGAAAGGAATTACCTTCTCATCTCTCCTGAAACCAAGGTGGTTGCTTCTAAAATACATAGCGCACATGTAAGTTGCAGGATAGCATGCATGCTTCTAGCTTTTTTAGCTGGATGGAAGAAACTGCTGGGACTGAATTTGGAGTCTTTATTTGTTCCCTGTGTCATTTCTTACCAGAAGCACAAAGGCAACGCCCACAGAGCATGCCAGTGATAGGCCATAGCTAATGTTGACTTATGGTACATGCTCTAGAGTTCACTGAAAGCATGGTGGGAAAGTAAGTCTGTATGAATATTCAAGTTGTCTTTTGTTGCAGTATTTCCCCAGCAGAGATTGAGATTCTTCCCCTTTTGACCAACCAGGTAGGGAATAGAGCCCTGCTATTGAACTAGAAGACACTTAAATGCATATAACTCTCCATTGGAGAATACTGCAAAAGGAATACCAACAATTCAGAAATTGTCTATGTTTAGGGAATCATTATGTGGAGGCTTGGAGGTGTGGGATGGGGGAGATGTTTTTGCAAGTCCAAAGGATTTATACCTACTCAGACTTTAAGGGAAGCAGGGACTATTGTGATCATCCAGCCTGAACTCCCACACATTGCAGGGCAGAGTACCTTACTCACCTACTCCTGTAACAGAGCTCTAACCTCTGGCTGGGTTACTGAAGTCTTTAAATCATGATTTAAAGACTTCACCATTTACACTAGTTTAGTAATTCAGTAGCACAATAAGGTTTAGTCAGCTGTTCTGGCCTTCAGTCCTGCTGTCATGAAGAACCTGTTTATCTAAAAGGATAGGGACTCAAATCAGATGAGTCCCTAGGACCCTGTGCCATCAGACCTCACAATTACATAGAATACCATGGTTCAAAGGGACCTCAGGAGGTCATCTAGTCCAACCCCCTGCTCAAAGCAGGACGAATCCCCAATTTTACCCCAGATCCCTCAAGGATTGAACTCACAACCCTGGGTTTAGCAGGCCAAAGCTCAAACTACTGAGTTATCCCTCCCCCCAAAGGGGGTATCAAGCTCATAGAATATCAGGTCATCTAATCCAACTCCCTGCTCAAAGCAGGACCAATCCCCAATTTTTGCCCCAGATCCCTAAATGGCCCCTTCAAGGATTGAACTCACAACTCTGGGTTTAGCAGGCCAATGCTCAAACCACTGAGCTATCGCTCCCCCTGTGATGGCACCAGGTTCTGGATTCTGCAAGAATCATGTCACTCTGTGCTACTTGTGGTGCATCAGTGGCTATTTCCAAGATCACTACCTTTGCCAAAGTTTCATTGTCAAAACTCATTGTGGAGAAGCCGCCTACCCATAGGATTGTAGGTATCATGGGCCATTATATAGGCTGAGGGCTTTGAGCCCAGGAACAATATATTACATTGAATGCACTGCCCTATTTTCCAGGGATGACTAGAGCATGTAACCTTTTGGCTGTTTCCTTTATGGATTTCCCTGTAGTTAGGAATTTCTCTTCATTTTGGGATTGAGCCACTAGCTCATTTAAGTGCCCAAAAATCAGGGTTAATGCTCTCTGGTAGGAACGATTTCAGGCTATGGACATTTTGTACTAGGAACATTTTAGTGTCAAGTAGTTGAGACATGTACTGCTCACCCAGACCAGTCACCCCTGCTACTATAACTGTGTTTACCATTTCAGAAGTGTGAAGCAATGACTACATATCAGGAAGATAAAACCTTGTACAGCAGAGCAGCTATAAGTTTGCACTGGATGTAGCAAACTCACAATTGTCTAATGTTAGTTTGCTCCATTGAACATGCAGTGTGTAGGGTTATTTTGTTTATAGGCTAAAGGCTTCTTCCTCTGCCTTTACAATTCTACCAGACTCTGTCATCTTTGACTTTCAAAGCCAACTCAACTTAATTCCACTTTTCTAAGATTAAGTAGTTTAGACAGGTTTCCACTGTTAATGGCATTGGAGACTAGCAGATGGGTTAAATCTGGACTGAGTTTTTCCCCTTTCAAACGGTCTCACTGTAGTCTTGGCAAAGTCTCTACCAAAAAAAAAAAAAAAAAAGGCAGGTCTACACATGTAATGCTACATTGGTGCTGCGGGGGCGGGGGGGTGGTGGTGGTGGTCTGTGGGCAAAAGCTGTGTGGAGCTGCTTGTGCACCTCCATCTAGGAGCCAGACCTGCTAGTGGCTGGTTCTGGGGTAGAGTGCAGTCTGTGGTGGTGGGACAGGCAGGAAGCCTGCCTTTGCACCCCTGTTGTGCTGCTGACCAGGAGCTGCCCAAGGTAAGCCTGTGCCCCAATCTCCTGAGCCCCCCATACCCAGAGCCCTTTCCTGTACCCTAAACCCCTCATCCTGGCCCTACCCCAGAGCCTTCACCCAAAGCCCTTCCTGCACCTCAAGCCCCTGCCCAGAGCCCCCTCCCACACTGTGGATCACTCATTCCCAAGCCCACCCCACAGCCCTCACTCCTGCACCCTGACTTGCCTCCCACACCCCAAACCCCTCAGGCCAGCTAGGTCATGAGCATTAACAATTTTCTTCAGCTGGGTCACCAGAAAAAAGTTTTAAAACCACTGCTCTACCTGAGGTGTTAGGTTGGTATAATTATGTTCCTCAGGTGTGGATTTTTCATGCCCCTGAGTGGTGTTATACTACAGGTTTGTAATGTAGACCTGGCCTGAGACCATTCCTTAGGCTAGAGTTGCCTAGTAACCTTTAATGCTGTGCAGTAATGGGTGGAGGGCTATGTGTTACTGCAGTACGTGTAAAAGGAGTTGCCAGATTTGTTTTGAAACACCACTCTAAGCACTGACTGTTCCTCAACTCACAAGCCATTAACTACTGAACAAGAATATAGTGCTAGGTATGGGGGACTCATGGGAAAGGCTTGGGTCACAACTGTTCCTGGTACACTGTTTAAACAAAACTAGAAGTGTTTAAGGAACAAAAATGAAATAGACTTGATCAGTATACTGTAGTGCAGGATTTACCATTTCAGGAGGCAAGTCATTCCCTTTAGCAATCCAAGTCCAATAGTCAGGTTTAAATAAATATTTAAACATTTTTACTTTTAGCATTTGTCTAACAGAACTTTGACTGTTGACCAGCTGTGTATTTGTTACTTTAACAGGAAAAAGTCCCATTTATGGGAATAGCCTGAATGTAAGCCATTGGACTGCTAGTATTAGACACAGGAGTGGAATGTGTTCACTATTTAGAGTGGTTTCACATCCAAGTATTTTATGTACTTGGACACCTGACAAAAACAAGGTAGAATTGAGCCCAAGGTTAGGAGCAGATAAAAAGGGACACAGAAAAGACAAATAACCAATTACCCTCCATCAGCTCATTCTACCATGGATGAAAATAAAAGGTTCCTTGCAAAACCCTTCCATCTATGTAGTTGAATCATCCTGTTAGGGAGGCTATCCTAACCTTTCCTACAAAGGCTGAAGCGCCATTGCTATGCCTGAAGCATCTTTAGGTTAAGGTAGTGAGAGGGATCATTCTAAGTCGAGCAGTTGCTGTGGAACAGGGCTGATGAGTCAGTGCTCACTCTCCAATGCCATTTGTATCTTACTGAAGTTCTACAGTTATGGAGGAAAAACTGGTCCAAAAATGGCTACTTGAAATTCTGAAGTATATAAAAATAGAAGAAAACTGCTCTCAAATTAAACTCCTCTGAAAAGCCACTAAACAGGAAGTATTCTAACTGGAAAGCATAGAAAATGCGATGATTCCTTTGATGAAGTCTATCAGTTTGGCTAGAAATAGCCATAAAATTGGACATTCTAAATAGTGATAAACTCCTAGGATGTTCAGTTCTTGCTCCAGAAGAAAGAAAATATGCTGCATGGCATGTTAGTACGCCTTGACGTACTGCTCCTTCCGGAAACAGGCAACCCACACTCATTTGATATAAAGAGCTGCATCTTTTTAATGTCATTAGAAAACTACTAGTTGTGTGACTACAGTTTATATAATAGTAACATCCATAAGTTTCTACATTTCCAGTTTGAGACAAGTACTTATAAATTCATAACTTTTAATTGCATTGTAGGAAAGTGCACAAGAGAAAGGTTATATACAGAACAAGTTGCATGACTGGCTGAATTTGTCACTAAAGTTGCCTTCATATTGATTTTCCAGAAGTAATTCTCTGTTTAGCATTTGTTTAGGTATCCAATTCAACATTAAAGACAAGATAGTATTTCAAGTTTACACCTATAAATGGTTGAGTAAGAAACTAACCCACCAACAGAATGGCAAGAGCTGATTAGGCCTGTGTCCAAAAAGCAAAGTAACCTTAACAGTTTAGTTTATAAGTGACTGATTTAGATACAAGTCAGTTAGTACGGAGGTTCACAAAGGAAGGCACAATCTCCTTTGAGAGGTGGATCGCTACCTCAAAGTTGTATGAGGTGCATCAAAATTCACAAAATACTAAGGCATCAGGTGAAATCAAGATCAATACAAAAGATTGCCATTTGCCCTTCCAACACATACTGGAACTGGCTTACACCATGTCTGTGACAAGTGATTGGAGTTCAGATCATTCTGGACATTCACTGAAGTTTAGCAAGTGATTCGACAAGAAACCCATCTGCCAAGCTTTCTTGCTTGAAGCAAGAAAAATCCAGCACCCTATTTGATTTCCCCCCCGACCCACAACCCTTAGCAGATTTAAAAACACAGGGCATTAGACACAATTTGAAGTTTGGCTGAGGTGTTTCAGCTTTAGGTCCAAGGTCAGATTCCAGAACATTAGCTTAGACAATTTGTCAGTTGGAAACAGTGTTGGAGTTTGTTCTCTATGGCCACTGCTTTTCCAGATTCTGCAACTATGTTGTAGTTAAGGGACTAATTACAATCAGATGAGGGCATTTTGCCATTTTCAATATGAGTTGCAAGCACTGGATTTTTCTTGTCTACTTTGGTTTTTGTTTTCCCACTATTTAGAAATCAGAAGGAAAGCCATAAGTTATCACCAGTTGCACAGTCATCATAAATACAAGACAAACTATTGTACATTGAAAAGTCGAGGTTTAAGAAAAAGCTTTAAATGGCTGCCATTTTGGAGTGCGACAGCCATCAGTGGAATCCAGAGGTGTGAAAAAAAGAAGCTTGTCACTTCACAGTGTTGTGGATTTAGAATCTTGCAAATTCTGCATCCACAATTCCCTTTCCCTATGTGGAGGAGAATGCATAGTTTCTTCCTCAAAATGGGTGCTCAACTCCTTATTACCACCATTACAGTAAGTGCTGCAAGAATTAAGTGTAGGGGACCATGTTTAAAAACACCACAGTAAGACTGGGAAGTCAGTGTTTCCACAAGACTTACATATGCAGTTCTTAATCAGAAGAAACTGAAGAGGTTACAGAAAAAAATTCACATCCACCAACTTGAACCTGGGCCTCCAGCATGAAAGTCTGGATATTTTCCTTGGCTTCATCTTGAATTATGTTAACAGCAGGTTCTCTTTGAGGGCTCATGTTTCAGTCCACACAGAGTTTTTAGATCACAGCAGACAGACATTAACAACAATCAGAATAGGCATCAAGGATGAAGGCAGACAATGAAAAATAAGACTAGTAGAAAATGGTGACAAGGAGGGGTTGTCTTGTTATGCCATTTGTCCTTTGCTGGTTACACCTGGTTTCTGGTAAAGAGAGAAAGTGGTTAGGAATTGTGATAAAAACCACTTCACCCACTCACCGCATAAAACTGCTAGTAGAGATGTTGCCAAAAAAGCCAAAAAACCCCAAACAAAAAAAACCCCACACAAACAAAAAAAAACACAAACAGAGCAAAAAGGTGTGTGTGTGTGTGTGTGTGTGTGTGTGTCAATTCTCCACACCCTAATATTCTATACAATATTTTTCTGGTAAGCCTTTAGAGATTCTAGTCTACACTTAAATCTTCAGCAAGAAGCTAGTAACCTTGACTACTAGGACCTCCAGTAAAATGTGGAAATATTAGTTATGGTAATACTGTCTGCTCATTGTAAGGTTGAGACAATTGAGCAGGGGGAAGATTTGTTTAACTTGTAGGATCTAAGTGTAGCCTTTTATGCAGAGTTCTGCTAAGTGCATTTGTTGCATTAGAAATGGTTATCCACCCAAAGTCTGGAAGAGCTGGCTAATTTCTAAGTAATCCTGCCTATTGTAGTTTAAGTGCAGAGTTTTTCCTAAAGTGGAGTCCATTTTCAACTTTGTGCACCTTGCAGAAGGGACTAAGTCAACTTTCTGGTTGTCAAATCTTATTTGCTGTAATGAAAAAACATTCCTTTTCCAATGCATGAAGTTGCATTTTAACCTTTACTACAGGAAACAGTGAAATCAAATAAGTTAGAGAACAAAAACCAGTTTTAGTTACTTCAACAGCATTTATACTGTGCTATTAGGATTTCTCAGTCTGCTGTGACACCTAGAGAATTAATATATTTCATATGATGAGTCAGTTACTTTTCCACTGTGGTTCAGGCTGCCCTTATCTGCATTAAATCCTGCTTCCATATTTGACCCAGATGTATACATGCCAACTACCATTCTGCTACAAAGAAAAAGCTGGAAACAAAGGGATTATACTAGAGAGCATAGCTAAACTGATCTCAGGAGAGGGGTATTCTCATCTTAAAAAGTAGTAGCTGGTTTTATGTCACCTGACATCTGATCCTGGAAACAAAATTAAAGGCAGACCACATGTAGTGAATCCCTGTTCTATAATTTGGTACTGAAAGCTACCCTGCAGCAATTATGGGCATGGACATTAACCAATGTGGGTGGGTAATCTTGGACTCTTGAGATTCTATAAGCTTGTAGGAGAAGAGGTAGCTCTTCCACTGCATGCAGTTAGTGAATTCAGACTGAGGCCACCTATTTCTTCCAGTTTAGAAATTAGGGTCAGTGATTTGCATTGCTCCAAGTTTAAACATACTTGCTTTTAAAGAGACGTTAAGTGTCTTGGTCTCCTCCCTTCCCCAGCCACTGGGCAAGCTAATAATTTTGCTAGTCAATTGTATTAGCCACAATGCCAGACTCTTCAGCACAGACCACCTTCCCATGTCAGTCACATGGGGAAAAGTGGTCAGTAGACTAGCTTTCCAATTCTTTGGTGGTTTCTCCATAAAGACATACTGAGAAACATGTCAATTACACAGAGCCACTTACCAAAGTTATGCAAATGGATTTCCAAAAGGATCACCAAATAGATCAGAAGATGGTGATGGCTGAGATGCAGTCTAAAATAGAAGATTGTTTATAAACAATGGGCTACTAAACTGGTGAACTCTGCACACTATGAAAGGTGGGAGGGAGAGATGTTGGGCAAGTGGTTTTAAACAACCCACATTTCAGGCATTCTGGAAATATTTACAGTGGAAGTATTAGTTAAACAGTTGGCTAAATGAACAATAAATGTATATTTAGGGCTGGGTTAGAATTAAAGTCTATTTAACTTGACTCATACTTATCTGTACAAAGACATGTGTATTTAATATTCATATGGGATTCAGCCAATAAATTTAGTTTAGACTAAAATGAAAAAAAAAAAAAAAATCAGTATTTTGGAGAAGTTCCAGAGTTTCCATAAAGGGCTTCAAGTCTCATGTTCCAAATGCAGAATGTGGTTAGGCTACTTCCTTCCCTGTAGGATACCCAGGATGGAGGCCTCCATTCTTTGGCCAAAACAGAGAAGCTACACATTTCATGCTCCTTACCCCCTACCCTGCAAAGAGGGGAAGGCCTAAGCTAGTTGGAAAGAATTGTGGCTTCGTCAATATGGCTGACAAAGCATAACTGCCTCATACCACAAAACTAAAGGCACCTTCACCCTGGGAGTTAGTAATGCTATTCAGAATTTGGCTTAGGTTCACAAGTAGTATTTTCTCCCTTCCCCCTGAAGGTGAATTTGAAGTCAAACATGGGAATACATGGAATTTGCTGACCCTGCTAGGGAATTGTTTTGTCACCAAATGGGAAGTGCCCCACCAGTGGGCAAACCCCCACAGATTTGTGCAGTGTTGACAGGAGACTTCAGAGAACTACTGGGTAGGTAAACAGCGCTTAGTACTTACAGAGGGTTGTGAGGACGTGCTGAAAGGATCTGTCTGAAAGGGGTTTTCAAACAGGGCATCAGGCTTGGAAGCTGGCAAAGTGCTTTGTCTGGGAGCAGGCTTTGGTGGTTCTATGCGAAAGAGAGTTTAGACAAGTTACTTTCCTTGTGGAAAGAGCTCAGATCTAGGCAGGCCTTGATTTCTGAATGAATATACAGTAGGATTTCCTCCAGAACCTGGAGGATTAGTTGAGTGTAATTTTCTAGAAGATAGATTTCAAGCTAGAATCAAACTTTGTGCAGAGCTTCTACTTATGAGGAGTCACCTTAGTTATTTCTAAAAAAAGATGCCAATTAGCTTAAATAATTCAAACTAGAAAGTTTACAGTTTTGAAAGTGAGTGGTTTAGAGAATATATATGAATGCTAGAGGGCAGTATTGGGCAGCAATAAATTAAGGATGACCCTCAGACTATAACTTTAATATAGACTAGCAACAGAAAGTATCTTGACAAGAGAAGATGCTAGCCTAGCTATCTAAAGGCACTTAATATTTAAAATTAGCTTCCTTGCAAGGGAAGGTCTTGGTTTATTCTTCCCCCTATGGCTTGATGAAGCATTAAGAAAAGGGAATTTACCACTGATTTTAGTAGACAATTGATTAGCTGCCAAGTCATTGTGATCAGCGTGGTCTTGAAGAATGCCCACTTTGCTATTAAAGTAACTAGTGAAAGCTCCAGAAGCCCCAAGACGACTTTGCTGCTGTTCTCCCCTCCTTGCTGGTACTGCAGGTGGCTTTGTCAGCTGGAAGTCTTTAAACATTTCTTTTACATCCTTTTTCTCTTTATCCCCAAGTGGGTCTAATGCAGTGAAGGCATCACTTTCCTTCTTAGATGGCTCCTTCAGAGGTGCAGTTCTGGGTGGTGGCTGAGGAGGGCTAGTTGCTGAGACAGAAGACAACATAGCAGGGGGCTGTGTAGTAGATGGAAACATGCTGGTCTGGAAAGGATTTCCAATGGCGGCTGGTTGTGCCCAAGGAGTAGGAGAGACATGTGCTGGCTGACTCCAGAAACCAGGAGATTGAGATGGTGATGGGGCTCCAAAGGACGCAGGCTGACCCCACCCTGAGACTGCTTGAGGGGCACTGAAGGCAAGTGGTTGAGTAAAGCCTGTAGGTTGAGCACCCATAATGGATCCAGGAAATACTGATGTGGTAGGATTGAAAACTGAGGACTGTTGACTCCATGGTGTTGGAGATGTTCCTGGCAAGCCACCTACGAAAGATTATATGCAAGACTTGTAAATAGGGTATAGTGAGGCATCTCTGTAGGTGTACTGTATGAATACTTGTGCTCCTTACTTGAGTTTTTCACAGTACAAATCTATGCATCAGCAAGACGTTAGACTTCAATGCCTGTGAAGCTTCCTTCACAAGAGCGCTGTAGCACAAAGGCTTGTCTTTCACCACTAAAGCTGGTCCAATAAAAGCTATTACGTCACCCTATTAAGTGGAAAGGGTACTTAGACAAGCCATTTTAATTTGGGGGCTCTAAAAACCTTGTTCTTAGATATTTGATTTTATTCTGTCAGAAAGTGTTGAGGGTCTGCTCCAGACCACCACTGATATACTGCATGTTAAACCAAGAAATACAAAATGCCCTTTGATGTCAGTTAACCCTGACTAGCTCCATGTCAAGAATAAGTCTTGCTAGCAAGTAGGAATCTGTATCATACAGATGTATTCAGTGTAATATGCCTATACAGCACGTCACCAGGAGAGTTTCAAACAGACAAAAACTAAACAAGTTTCCTTCATTGGGTCATGCTGACCTGAACCTGGCTGAGTGCAGGTGGTTTGTATAGGCTACAGTGTGATTGGGTCTGATGCCTCCCTTGAGGTAGGCAAGCTCTTCCTAAGGTGACTAGTGTGCTGCTAGTCCCATTTTCAAAATGAAAAAAGTTATTCTAAACTCAGTTTTAATGATAGCTTAAGGAGACAGGTTTGTTAGTGACTCAAGGTCTTACTCTAGCTTTAAGAACATTGTTAGAAGGCAGATTTCAGTGCAAGATTGAGGCCATTGCCTCTTGCAGGGAAAGAGCCTAGAACTCTATATTCTCAGTGTGAGAGAGCGCGTGAGTTACCTATGCATTCCATTACTACTCACTCTGAAAATGAAGGTTTATTAATGCTGAATGTAAATATCTTCAGCCATTTCAGTCCTTCCTCTGCATCCTATTATGTACAGAAGCAGCTTGCCTCACCACCACCACATTTAACTCCCCCAGCTCCCTCTGCCCCAAGTCACATAGTTTAAGCCTCATTGGTTAGTAAGCCAAATGGATCTCTTCCAGAGATCCAAGGCTCTACGCATCAGAATCTTCTGCTCCTGCTCTTACCTTAAGTGGCACGTTTCCCTATAGTTGCCTGACCCCAACCCAGTCTGAATTTTATTGCCTTCCTCCCTTAAGTCATTTGGAGAGCAGCCCTCAAAGTTGAGGACATTGATCTGCTGACTAAGATGCAACTAGGTTACGTGCTGCTTTTGTATGCAATACTTTAAGATACTGCATGTTAGAGAGTTAGTGGCACTGCATGGACTGTTCAGCTAGCTACATACATTCATATATAGCCCCAGGGCTGTCTCTGGGGTACTGTTGCCTAGCTAATATTTTCAAGCAAAATTTGACATAAGAAAGTCTCCAGATTTTTAAAACTGGGTTCCCTCTCAGCCCAAGCCTTACATCCCTGTGACTTGTGATCCATTTGAGCTGGTCTGTGATTATATGAATATTCCACTTAATCTTTGAAATAATAATATATTAGTAGTAATGGATTCTAAGGTGCCAGAGTGACACTAATTGAATTTAGCTAGTTGTATATTAGCCTTGTGAGTGAAAAGAAACTAACATTTCTGTTCAGCTCTACCTTTTATGGACATGGGGGAGCCACACACATTTACTGCTTATTTTCTCAGATTTTAGAGAGGTTAGATTTGCTTCTCCAATGCAAGTAGGATTGCAAGGATCATTAATGTTTTGCTCTCCTGAATCTGGTTTAGAGTCCAGTATTCAGAATCAAAGAACTCTGCTTTCCACTCCTACATACTCTCTGCAGGAGACAATAACTTGGTTGGGTGCCTAACTCAGATCCATAGTCTAGTTTGGTTGTGCATCATTTGTCATGGACAGAAGCCAAAACTAAAGTTCAGTTCATATCCACACCCCTCTCCCCTGTGAAGATTCTGTATTCAATTGTTCACATAAAGGCCTTCACAGGGCATTGAGCCAAGATACTGGACATAGGATAACAGTGAATTTGAGGGTCCAACTGTATTCAGTCTACTTAAATATGGACTTAATATATTTAAGGTATGGAGTTATAGCCGTCCCAATTATCTATACAGCAAGGACAACTAGGAAAGTTTGGACTAGTTCTCAGCGCTGCTGGATTTTGGTAGAGTTATTAAACTTATAGTGCTGAAAGCCCAACTCTGAGTTAGTGTTTCTTTAGATTTCTAATACACATGTAACAGTAATGGAATAAAGATGCCAGCTGTGGACAAAGTCAGCCAGAGCAACTGCTGGCAGTCAGATAAGTATGGACTTAGAGCTCCACAATCCAATACATGTACAGTTTAACACAAGAAACACTCCATGTTTTAGAAGTGGTAGTCAACTGGGTAGGGCACCAGACTGGGCAGGAGACCTGGGTCTATCCTTGATTTGACAATGACCTGTTGTGACCTTGGGCAACTCTGCAGGCATTTAACTTTGAATGCCTTGCACAAAGTCCCCCAGTCTGCTAGTCATCACAATTTGTATTGCAGTAGCATGTCTTTTCTTAGGGTATGTCCACACTGCAGGCAGGAATGTGCTTCCCAGTGAAGGTAGACAGACACATGCTTGAGCTAATGTGCTAAAAATATTGTATCCACAGAGGCATGCTCCCAGCTGCTGTGTAGACTTGTCAGTGGTAATTTTTCTAGCTGCGATTAGAAAAGCAACTTTTGCCAATACACTGGACTGGAGATTCAATATGTCAATCTCCAGACTGCTCTCTTCCTGTACTATTTTAACATTTGGTACCATGTTTACATTTACTGGTATCTTGTGGTGTATGTGAAGAGTCTCTTTAGTAGGCAACCAGATTCTGTTTTTATCATGCAACATAGTCTGTTCACACCACAAGCTAAAAGAGCAAGCACTCAGTTAAGTACACAGAGGATGGAGTATATAAGTGTCAATGAAATATGTTCTAATGAGATGCTGTCAGGCTGAGGAAGAAAGTAGAGAAAATGCAACATGAGAGGCCAGAAGGGAAAAGGGAACTCCAGCACACTCTTGTCAAGAGAAGATTTAAATTTAAGTCCGACTTACTAAAAGTAAGACCATAAGTTGAAGTAGCCAATAAGGTTGATTTGTCACCTTAAAGTAATGAACTAACCTAGACCAGCCAGAGGTCCTATGGTAGGACTGGTTTGGAAGAGGTCCAGCGGGTTGGTTTGCACCAGTGCAGGTTGTGCTGCAGGAGAAGTCAGGCCTGGGGCCTCTGCAGCAGTAGATGCAAAGAGGTCCGAGCCAAACAAATCATTTGCTGCAGTCTGGAAACAAGGTAGGGAGGGGAGAAGAGAAAAGACAGTTTCACTGGGATACACAGTTACCAAAAGGATACCAATTCCAGTTTCTGGGCCTTGTTTTCAGTAAAGTTTTGATACTACCAAGACAGGCAAAGTCCTGTATCTGCTACTAAGCAAGCTAGAGCTCTCAGATAACTATTTTGGTTCTGGAACCAGGAGACATAGGATCCAGGTTTTACACTAAAGGACTGGTAGGCTGCAAAGTTTGAGTTCTAATCTTAGACTAGATACCTCCACAGCTGACTTTAGACAGAGGAAGCATTTAAATGGGTGTGTTTTGGAATACCATGCATATAATTAAGTCATTTACTTATGCTCAGAATAGAAGACTATCCTGGCTTGAACACTATTTAAATATTGTCCATTGGTTGTGCGCTTCAGGTACATTGTTCTTGGAGGTAAGCACTGGCAAGATAAGTTAAGTCATACTGGACTTAACTGCAGTATGTTAACAGTGAGTAAAATTGTAGCTTAGATACAACACCCCCCCCTAATTCTGTTGCAGCATATTTGATAGATGGAATTGCACTGTTTCTAAAGGCTTTCACATCATATAGCCAAAAAAAGTTTAGAAGTACCCTTATGGCAGTTTTAGTCATCTACAAATAGGTAGGATAAGAACTTCTTATATAGACCAATCAGAAGGCACTATGAAAGATTGCCTTGAGCTTGCTGCAGAGTGCAGTGTTCTCTAAAGTCTTCTAGAATAAATATGTACTGTATGGACTTAAGAAAACTTAAAGGTATTCTTTTGACTATTGTCTGCTGGAGGGTGAATGAATTTACTGCTGAGTTTCAGAATTGTACGTTGTTCTGACAGGCACCTTTTTGACAGTTGCTTTATTTAAATACTATATACATTTACAAGTACTACATACATTTCAGATCAAAATACTTACCAGAGTTAGTGAAGTATGGCAGCATTGAAAAGATAAAAAAGTGCATATTTAGTGATAACCATTATGAATGTACACATGAAATCAGAAAACATGGATTGCAGAGGGAACATGGTGGGTGGAATAGAATTGAAGAAAAAAAGTTGTGTTGTAGAGTAGCAGGAATAGTTTAGCCAGTATCACCATATTTTGGTAAGAAAAAGGAAAGCTTCCTTCACCCAGCCCATCTAACAGCATGCATGTCACCATTAAATATTTGAAGATGTTCACCTGAACAGTCCTCCTTCCTCTTCCTGGCTTGGTACTTTGCGGAGGTGGGCTAATTGTTATGGAGTCATGTGACATGAGCTGGACATTGCTGTCAGAGTCCAGCTTTACTCCATTTTGCAGAGATAATCCTTTGGAAGGGCTTTCCGCAAATAGATTTGATGAGGATTTGGTCAGAAAACCATTCTGTTCTCTTTCTGGTACCCCATTTTGGGTCCTTGCTGCTAGCTGCTTTGGCTTACTCTCAAGAAGCCACTGGCTTGTCTGTATTTCCTGTTTGCCAGTTCTATTAGAAATCTGATCAAACTCTTTACCAAAGTAGTCAATATCACCATTTACTGCACCGTTACCCAAAAAGCTCAGACTTTCCTTCTTCTGAAGTGAAGATTTTAAAGAATCAAATGAAGGTTGTGCAGATTGGTCTGGTTGTGTGAAAGGATCATCACTGAAAGGATCTGGATTGGGAATGGGAAAGAAGCTGAGACTGGTAGAGAGAGAACTTTCAGGCAAGAAAGGGGTCTGTGACTTTGGTCGTGGAAGAGAGGAAGTGATGCCATTCAAGAAGGGACTCTCTTTTACAGAAGTCTGATTGTTCTCGATTTCAGAGTTTAGATCCACTAACAGGATATCTTTACTCTCCTATTAGTTTGGAAAGAAAAAAAGTAAAGTTAGTTGAAGACTGAAAAAGATGCAAGCCATGTAATGTGTTCAATCTTTACTGTGCAGAAAATAAAAAACCCAAACACTTCATGTTCATTACCAGGAAGTCTGGTGATCAATTTTGTTTTACAATTAGCAAAAAGCTTGACAGGCTTAGGAGCCAGATATATATATACACACACACACACCCACCCTCTCACTTTCACTACAACAGCCCTCTGATGCTATTGGAATAAGAGGGCTCCCATCCAGATAGCTGCTTTCATAGCACTTACAGGGCAGTGCTTAGTCTGTCCTGAAGACATAAGTGTTTGAGCCATGTATAGCTTAAGTTCAAACCCTGCAGATCTCCTCTCCACAAGTCAGTAAGTTATAGCCATTTACAGTTTGCTTTATAGGGACTCTCATAACAAACTTAAAATATGAAGGCACTGCTAAGGCAGTGTATTGACTCCAGAAGATATGAAACTCAAGTGTAGTATTTATGCAGCTCAGTAGCAGTCTGCCTACACAGTGCCATTTTTGTTGTTAGACTATGCTTGCAGGAGTGATTAGGAGGGCACCTTAAGGGAGGCACCAGCCACTCTGAATCAGTAGGGTATTTGCAATGTAACTTACATCGCAGTATGCCATTAACACTGTAGGTTGTGCTTGAGTAAGCTTAGCAGAGTTTATTTTGGCAGTGTTCTTTAATTTCACAAGTCAATAATAAGTGAGGCCTGTGGATTATGAAGTCATTGTGGGTGAGGGGGCAGTACAGCAAGTTTGAAGAGCCCCACCTCTCCTGTAGAGGAGCAGCATTGGACAGATTCAAGAGGCCATAGAGCCTATTCTGGGTAAGGGACCTGAGATTTGTTCAATTCTTTTGCCAGCATTTTAAGTGTAGCACTTGAAAGTCATTGCATAGATAAAAAGTTATAAAATGCCAAGTTTAGTATGAATACCATAAAAAAGGTGTTGAAAATTGTGTGGTACTGCAAGTCTGCCTGCCATTTATAGCTACGGAACTTCAGTAGCTGATATCACTAGAGGCAAACAGACATGGATGAAGATGGTTATGAAATGATAGAGGGAACAAACTACTGCCACAATGGAGATTTTATAATAGGAACAGGCTTCCTATGAGATCTAACATAAGAGAATGAAATTTGAATTTTTACTCCTTCCAGTTAGTGGCAAAGCTACTTTTGCAGCAGTTGTCTTTATTTCTAGTTGTGAGGTTAACTGCAACATCAGGTCAATCTGAAGTCTCACCTTGAGTAATGTGTGTCACAAAATAGACTAGCAAGCAACTATTTACTGCAAGAAAGGTCTTTACTTACTGTAGGACTGTTCAGGTCAGGAGGAGTGGACATATCGCCAAACAAATCCATCTGGTCAACACCCTTAAAAAGTTAATTTGGAAGAGGTTCATATTCTGTGTAAGGCAATGATTTCACCACACTGATGTAAGCTTTTAAGATCAGCAGAGTACAAACATATTAAGTCAAAGTCTAAGATACTCCACTTTTAACTCAAGGAGGTAGTTTACTCTAGTGAGACAAATTGTTTCATACATGTGCACCCTTAGAAACTGCTAAGATCTGCTATGTAGTTTAAGGAAGCTACATACAGTACTCAAGTGAGCATTGTGTCAACATACCAGTTTTAGTTTGTCACCTTGATCAGTCAATGCATCACTACCATTCTGGAAGTGAAAAATAAAGACAATGTTAGTGCTAAGACAAGTTTGAAATAAGCATCTATTCTAGTGATTATTCAGGTTGACTGATTTATGAATTGCCATAGAGGGAGAGGATGGACTAGGTCTAGGCTGTTAGTGCTGCGAAGAGGTAAGACCCTTTGTATTGCTCTATAGTACTAGTTGCATGTTCTGAGGTTGTTGCTTCCAACTGTACTTGCTAGGTAGACAGTATATGAAGGAGAAGGCAACAGTTAGAATCTCACTTGTTCAGAGTGCATGTATTACTCAGAATTGAAAGAGTAAAGTTTTACCTCAACTGTCTTATTGGCTTCTTCATTCCAAGATTGAAAAAAATATATAGTATACATTAGCATCTGGCCATTACTTGATTGGCAGAAGGTCAGATTCCTTTCTGTAAAGAACTCTACAGCTTTTGAAACTGTTAGAGGAGGAATTTGAACATGCTCAGCTAGACTGCTCTGGTAGTAAAGCAAATGCTGCCAAAAGCTAAGGACAAATTATAAATGTTGACATGAAACATCTAACATAAAACTAACACTCAAGTGCTAGCCTCTCCAACCTAGTTTGCACATTTACTGATCTAGTCAAATAGAAGAGTTATTTATAACCTGAGAATCTTGGATCACTATGCATCCTAACTACTTGTATGTGTATTTAAATTTAATCTTTTGACAGGTATGTGCTAGTAGTGCTTCAGTGCTACCACAAGTTATATAGCGGTCAGTTTAGCTACTGGGCAATACTGGAGTTGAGATATGGTAATGCTGAACACAAGAGGTAGTTAGTTGCTTATCAAAATATTTGCCAACAGAGTCTGCCTACCGAAAGGATCTCCTACTAACACAGAAGTTACTTGCCTTTTTCTTATCCTCTTCTTCCTTTTTCTTGATGTTATAAATTACTTGGAAGAGGTCCTTAAGATCAACTACTAGAGGTTCAGCCTGAAAGGGAAAGTTTTACACTTTAGGTTTCTGCAGAGAAGGTTTTCCAGTTGGTGGCTTGCCCTTATTTATGAACTGTATTAGCTGAGTTAGTAGTTGCCTATAGGAATGATATCAATTTCCAGGCTAACTGCTTTATCATGAAGCTTACTGAAAGGTGTTTGAATACACTGAAACCAAGTCTCACTTGCCATCACCTCCCCTTTGGTCAAACCCTTTTGCTTACTATTGCATTTAATAAAAAGGAAAGGAGGACTTGTGGCACCTTAGAGACAAATTTGAGCATAAGCTTTCGTGAGCATGAAAGCTTATGCTCAAATAAATTTGTTTGTCTCTAAGAGGACTTGTGGCACCCTTTCCTTTTTGCTTACACAGACTAACACGGCTTCCCTTACTATTGCAGGTTTCAGAGGAGCAGCCAAGAGACTGAGAACAGTAAGACAACATGTAATGAAGAGAACTTCACCTTTAGTGTGCAAACAGGAAGCAGCACTTCTGTGCTTAGTCCAAGGGCAATGGTGCCTGACCTGTATCTCTTGCAAACTGTCCAGGGTAAGAACTGTGCCTTCCTTTGTACAGTGCTAGGGATGTTCTGGGAATATGTACACCTTGTTTTCAGCAAGAGGACAATGTGCTAATGTAGGCTTTTTATTAAGAGAGGCTGATAATTGTGGGAAGGTATCCCTTTCCCAGGCACTTACTGCTGCACCCAGCTTTTGCCAGCTGATCCATTTTTGCTGTCCTCCCTGTTTTCTACCAGAGGCTAGAGTAGAACTGCCTGGTCTATGCTCAGTTTTAGGATTTGAGCTGTTTTCCCCTCTACATGCTCCTCCCTTCTTGAGGACTTTCCAATTTTATTCATTTAGAATTTGCTGGCTGCATAAGTCTACCTGGAACAGATACCCATGAACTGAGGGCAAAAGGGCAAGAGACTAAAGGAGCAGGCTTGCTAGGTTTTGCTTTGTTCATTTTAGCTAGAAAATCTCCTCAAAGGGGTTGCAGGAAAGGCGATTCTAAAGCCATTTGTTCCTCCAAGCCCCCCCCCCCCATTGCTCTCCACATCAAGACTTCAGACGGTGTTCAGGAGATAAAGTGTTGCATTTAAAGCTAAACTATATTGTTCAGAGAATCACAAAATCCCTGTAGAAAGAACATTAAGGCCTGATCTTCACCTATAAGTTAAGTTGACCTAGCTAAATCTCAGGGTCATGAAAAATTTGCTCTATAAAAACCATGTAGTTTGGTCAGCCTAACCCCTGCGGCAGATGTAGCTAGCTGGAAGCAAGTTTGTCAGCCAATGACTTGCCTCCCATGTAGATAATCTACCTCTGCGAAAGGTTTTTCCCATTGGTTTAGGACAGGTCTATACTACAGCAGCAGAGCCACAGTTGTACCACTATAGTGTGGCCATAGCTTCACATGCCAAGTCCAACCCTCAAAGTTAAGAAGTGCCAGAATCAGGGCTGCCTCTGAAACCTTAAGGTATATGCAGAAGGGTGCTAAGTGATAGAGAGTCTTGATTACATTGTATGGTATCTGTGCTGCTGCCACACGTGACCCTGGGAAGGTCTGACTCTTGTTCCTTCTACACGTAGGTTAGGAAGCTTCCTGCACACTGCCTGGGGCATAAGGGTGGGTAGGGGATGAAGAGCAGAGGTACAGGCACCTGAATGGAGAGCCTGGACTCAGCCTATAGCAGCTCAGAACTACAGTTGCAGAACAGTCTGAGAATGGCCAGTGTGCACAGAATCTTTGGGGAGTACTTGCACAAGCTCAGATAAGCTCTTAAAAAAAGAAAAAAAACACACACCAACCACCCTGTTGAATGTGGCCAATTTTGTTCAGATTTTCAGAGATGGCAAAAAGGCTACTCCCTGCCAAATTTCGAGTCCTTGCTCCAAAGGTCAGACTTTAAGGACTGAATAGATTTCTTCCCATCCATTCCTCTCCTCCTCTGCCTTGTTCTTGGCAACTGAGGAACAGCATGAGCTGAAGTTTTCCCAAAACTCAGCCTTAGACACCCAGGATGTACAGTTTCAAGTTATAAGGAACTGAAAGTGGCCTTATAATGGGTAGCGCTGGGAAACCTTAGCCAGTGTTACCAGCTGCACCTATAAAAGAGTCAGTGATTAAGCCAACATTTAAGCAGGCATTAGCAAACGAGCTTGCCCCAAGGATCCTGAGACAGTAGGTGGAGAGCCCAGACAAGCTATCGCTCTTGACAATTGCATAAGCCTTCCAAAAGGATACTCTGTTTCTGGGAAAGTTCACACCAGGTCCTATCACCTGTTTGTTCCAGCTTTTTTTGGGTGGGGGAAGAGGAGAAAAAGCAGTTCTAATCAGTGCCCCATGAGCCAGACATGAAACTTTGAGAAGCTGGAGATATGGCTTGTCATTAGTAGCAGTTGTGTTAGACAGGAACAGCAAAGTCAGAACTAGTCAAACTTGTAGGATTAACATATCCACAAGTCTGCACTTGAGCTCAGACACTGCCATTTGTGCTGGCCTTTTAACAATTCTTTATTCCCACTTTTAAGAGTGCAGACCAGAGCTCCTGGCCATGAATACAAAATTTATTGGTGTGCACATGTTTAAGTTGCTCTCCATTGAGAGGAGAGGGGCTCCTTTGGCGAGCCACAGAACTTTGCATGCTAAAATGCAAGAAATAACCCAGTGTTCCTAGCGCTGAAAGCAAGCTCCAGCCACTTCAGTAACTTACATCTCCGTGGTGGGTTAACCACCATGTCATGCTGCAGTGAGAAATTCTTAAATCAGCAAGACATGGAATGTTATTCCTCAACTGATACTCTCCATTGTAAGGAGTTACTCCATTTCTATTTTGAGAGACAGCCTGTTGAATAGGCTTCTTGTTTCTTCAAACTGGTCTTTAAAAGCTGAGTCAGCTCTGTTTGTTTTATGAAGCCCATAGACCACTCCAGTTTGGGATAGGATTGATTTATTGAGATGTAGAAAAGCATAAGTAACATGCCCAAAAGTTGGCCTGCAGGTCACACAGGATGACCTTAATGCCCAACAGATCCCTTCATTCATACCTGTTGTGCTGTTTTTATGGCAAAAAACTGATGCTGTCCTTCTCCTCCGCAAACATATCCAAATGCACGGTTGTCAGTGACATCCCGAGCAATAAAAGAGATTTTGTTCACTGGATGCTCATGTTCTATGACCTAGAATTGAAAGCAATTAGTTCCAGTCTTTTGAAAGAGTGACAAAACCACGGTTTGGTGCAGAACAGAACTAGAGTACACAGAGAAAACTATGGGATGGCAGTGACTTTCTTCAAGTGCTTATGTACAATAAAGACCTAAGTGAGCTCAGATTATCAAATCTGTAAAAAGTGGACAGGGCAATATCCAAGGGGTTTGCAAGCATTAAGGTTTGGCATGCTCTGTATCCCTAGAAACATGACAGAATGGTGCCAGGCTATTAGTGCCTAAAGAGGTCAGACAGGATCCAACTCCCTCCCTCTCCCTCCAAAGGAGGGAAAAAAAAGAAAAAAAAAAATCAAGTAGAAGAGAGTCCTCACAGAGGTGTTCTACATGGTAGAAAACTTTCCTGGTCTTTAAATTTTAGGTGAAGCAGTTGCTAAGTTAGTTTCTTCTCTTCTCCAGTGACCACAGCTGCAGTCTTAATGGTCATGCACAAAGCCAGTTTTGAATTCTTACCCCAGTTTTCTCATCAATTATCTTGATACCAGAAAGGGAGATGTTCACCCAGATCTTCTGTTTGTGCTGTCCCTGGGAGCGGGCAGCTACTGCCATTCCCTAAATGAACAGGAGTGTTATTAGTATGAGATTTATGCAATTCAAACTTGCTGAGTACCAATGTTGTCAGCTTGAGTCAAATTTGTTCCCAGATATTCAAAGCATAAAAGTTGTGTTTCAGTTTAGATCTGTGTAACCTATAGGCCTCAGTGAAGCGGCAGATCAGCTGAATTTGGCCACCTGTCTACACCAGAGATTAAGTTTTATTATGCACCCATGTTAGTAGACAAAATGCTGGAGTTTTAGGTTCTCAAGATTGTTCCCCCACCTGCACTAGTTTAAGCTTGGAAGAGGTTTAAAGCAGACTTAATTTATGTAGCTCCTTTTGACAGAGGTGCTATCGGGGCAATCTCTTTACTAGGCCAAGTCCCTTCCTGGTTTAGAGGAAACAGGTGACTGAGATCAGTTGCCTATCCATACTGCCCAACAAGAGTGACCAAGTTATTAGTACTGAAGAGGCTGATATGAGCCCAGAGGCATGTAAATCTGAACATGCTTAATGTTGCTGACTTGTAGTTCACTCTGCTTTGCCTGCATTATTCTCCAGACTTTGTTGCTATAGGTCATAAGACTGAGGTTTTATTGAGCATTTTTGAATTGCTAGAAGAACATGCATCCACTACTACTGTAACTAAAATAAATGCATGTTTTTACTAATCCAATTTGGAATTTTCACAACTGCTATGGAAATTCTCCCTGCCACCTTCACTCCCTTCCAGGGGAGTTTAAATTCTCCAAGTTTGGGATTTGATTTTGGCTCACCAACCTGCATCTGAACTGGAAGATGCTAAGAGCTATATGGATTACAAAATATTTGCAGAGCAATTTTCAGATTAAACAGTTGCTCGTTGTAGTTTTGGGCTGCTTCCTTCCCTTCATTAGCTCTGCTAATCTTTTGATTGGAGTGGCACCTTTCCTCCAGCTAGGATTTGTGCACCTGTATCACACTGAAGTGTGGTCATTGCTTGATGTTACTTTTGATATGCAGTGGGAGTTGTGGCATGGTGTGCATTTGACCACCATATCCTGCCTACTGAATAGCATGCATGTCTGCTTAAAAAGGTCAAGTTCAGGCCTTTACCTTCAGCTTCATCATTGAATCCTGGCTCATTTTGTCTCCTCTTGCTTCTGGAACATCATCAATGCCAATCAGCTTGGCTTTGTATCTTACACCATCCCCTTTGAATCTGGCCAAAAGAAATTCATCCGTTTTCTCTGATCCTGAAAGATAGATAAGAAGCTTTTAAATTATGGTGTTCAGAGCTTAAGTGTCTAGTCTCTGAGGAGAGTGCTTTGTCATTCATTTTCTAATCCATTCTAGTCTGCTGCTAACATACATTTATATGAGCCATATGTTTTAATATTGCTTTAAAGATATAGGCTAACTGGGAGTCTCCAATACTCTCGTACCGTTGGGTCCCATTTTTTATTAGATGGTGATTTAGAATTGTGGGGAAGCAATAGGAGACCTCAGTTTAAGGCTAGTTATATTGATTCTCTAACCTAAGTTGCTTCTGCCCATCAAGTGCAGTTTTAGTCTTCTGAAGGTAAACAAGGTTATACTACAGACTTTCTAAATCAGGGTCGACAGCCTTTCAGAAGTGGTATGCAGTCTTAGTTTATTCACTCGAATTTAAGGTTGTGTGCCAGTAATAAGAATCCATACGATCCATGCTGAGCTGCGCCCCCTCTTGGCCCTGTCTGCAACCCTCACTGCCCCAGGCCACAGTAGAGCCCCCCAGACTGGTGGCCAGGACCTGGGCCTGGCAGCAGGTTGAGGGGGCTGGCAGCTGAAATGCTGGCTGGCATTGGGCTGGCAGCTGGTACCCCAGGCCAGCAGTGGAGCCCTGGGTCCTGGCAGAGGGCTGGTGGATGGAATCCCAGGCCAGCAGCAGAGCCCCTGGGACTGGTGGCCAGGACCCAGGCAGTGAGTGCCACTGGAAAAGCTTGTGTGCTGCCTTTTGCATGCATGCCATAGGTTGCCCAGTCCTGTTCTAGATCTTGAAATAGGCATATTACCTTAGGTCAGGGGTGAAAGTGAGCTGGTACAGGTGGGTATGGGCCTGTATGCAGCCCATGCTTTAACATCCCTGCCCCTTTTGCCTCCCTTGGTGACAGCCCTGCTGGTAGGGTCTGTACTGGCAGGGCTGCTGATGGGGAGGTGTGGGGCAAGCAAAGTTAAAGTGCTGCTGTGGCAAAGGACCCTCTGTAAGTGCTGCTGTGGCAGCGCTTCCATGTCTTGGTGGCCCTGCTGGTATGGGTCCTACTGGCAGGGCTGCCCATGGGGGAGGCAAAAGGGGCACTGAGGCAGCACTAATGTTATTGCCTCCCCAGGCTGCCAATGAGAGGGGCCAAAGGGCAGCTGCCCTGGGGCTGGCAATTTAAGAGGGCCTGGGGCTCCTGCTGCTGCTACTGCAGCAGTGGCTGGAGCCCCAGGCCCTTTTAAATTGCTGCTGGAGCCCTGGATGGTGGGGGCCAGGCAGTGCAGATGGGCTGGCTGGGGGAGGCTGACCTCCAGCCCTGCCCCTTCTGCAGGAGGCCCTGCCCCTTCCAGAGCTGGCCCCTGTACTGGTAAGAATTTCTTATTACTTTCACCCCTGTCTTAGGTCTTGGCATCTATTAAGTCAAAGTGACAAGGCAAGAGTTCCCCCCCTCCCCCTCCACTAAACAGGTACAGTATCACTGGTTCTGGAGCAGAAATCCTGCTTGATACCAAGCACTGACACTGCATAAAAATCTCTTGGTCTATAATCAATTCGATTACTCTTCCATTCTACAGTGAGAATGTTCATACATTAACTTTTAGTGACAAGAAATGTGTACAAGATTTATGGATCATATTTCAAGTGATTAACAGTATCCAGAAACAGACTTCAGTCCTGCTAGAGTTCATAGACAGCACAACTTTGTTGTGCTTCAGACTATGAAAATCAAGTATTTGGACACTACTATAAACAAAGGCTAATGTTTGATTCTGGCTGCTCAAAGGTAATCTACCAGCAGGTATTAGCACCTCTGAAATGCAGAGGTAAGTGTTATGCACCAAGAAAAAAACAAAAACCAAAACGCAAACACCACACCAAAAACAGGTTTGGCCACTCTGTACGTGGAATGGTGTGTGTAGAATGATGTGCAGACATGAATTTGACTCCACTCTCCAGATGACCAGAATCTGAACTGGAGAAGGTTTCTAGTTCTAAATTAGAAGTTTGATTTTTAGACACTGTTCTGGAACAGTGAGCTATTCCTTTGAAGACAGCTGCAGGTTTAGGAATAACTGATATTCATTTAAGATCTTGCAGTTACTCAAGTTGCTTCCTCCCTGCCACCTTAGAATTATTTTAGGTTTTATGGACTCTAAAAAGTTAGGGGAGAGTATCAGTGCAGTATTTAAGGTTTGCTAGAATCTCTTGCACTGCCATGAAAGTTGAGTAGAGTGTGAACAAGTTCAACTCCGACAGGTCCTTTTATAGGATCCAGTAGTGATCATTTGGTCAAGCTATTGCGTGTATATAACCCAATCTCCTAGTCTACCCTACCCGTGCATGCTGGAATATAGATCGGGCATTTGTCAAGCATAATGCAACTATACTGCTCTATCAGCAGCATTTGATGTTTGAGTCCTATCTTCAGCTATGTTCTGGACTTGTTATTTCTGCAAGTCAGCCATCTCCAGTAATGCAGTTTTATTCCATTGTACTACTTTGTGTTGGCTCCTTCACCTAGAGGAAGGTCACATGACTCATCCTCTAACCAACTCTTTGCATAAGGGACAAGACCAAACAGCTTTTCCAGTTTTCTAACTTTCATACTTACCTGATTAAGATACTTATCCATGAGAAAGTGGAAGCTGTTTAAACCAATATTTTGGAGAAACATTAAAAGGGTGTAATTAAAAGTGGTACAAGCAGTCAAGAGGTTCACTGGCACCTGGATGACACAGAATAGTGAAGGAGGACCTTAGATCTATGCTAGGCTGATGTAAGGGAGTGGTAATAAGCCAAAACTCTATGTTATAATCTGAGGAAGTGTAAACTTGCATCTACAGGGTGCCAGACCATGGACTGTCGTAGCAGGTTGAGTCAGTCAGTGCTGTAGACCAAATTACTGACAGACCCCTAAAGGAACTGCCATTGGAGTTAAGTAAGGCAAAATTGGTGCTGTGGCTTGGGTGTATGCTTGCTTAATGCAAGACCTTTCCTTGCCCCCATAACACAGATGCTCTCCACTGTTACCCAGAGGTGGTGGTGCATGTGACCAGTATGTATGTGAACAGAGATTCTATTCCAAACTAGCAAGAGTTAGCAATAAACTTCTGAGCCAGTCAATTCTAGGGATCAGTTTTCAGATATATGTTGGTCTCAACTCCTATAAAAACCCCCACACGCCACTTTGGTCATTCAGAGCGTTCTGTAGTTGGGAGCACACTTTTTAAAAACCCTTACAGGTGAAAGTGCAGAGGATTTAAATCTGTTGCTGAGTCAGCTTTCTAGAACTGAGGCTATCTAGCTGATCATGACTTAAGCTTTTGGGATTTGGCAGAAGTTTTGTAGGCAATGGGGTTTAAGTCTGGTATTAAATGCAGCAGTCTTTTCAGAAGGAAAGGGTTATGGGCAAGTGCCAATAGCTTCTGGGAGATTAAGCCATCAGTGGCAATGGTTAGATGCTCAGCACTATGAAAGTGAACCACTTAGCAGCATTAAGGATTCAGACATCTTTTCTGAACATCTTGGCTAGTATTTGTTACCTACTCTGCTCTCCCCCCCCCCCCCAACAAAAAAACCAAACAAACACAAAAACAGACCAGCCAGTCCCTGAGGGGTTATGCTAAAGTTCTGGACATGCATTCAGAGCAGTTGCTATTTGAAAGCATGCCCTCAAGTGATATTTTGAAGAGCTATTAGAGGGACAATAAGAAAGTCACAGGCTGCATGAGGTAACTTAGTATTGGAGAGATGAATTGCTTACCTTTCTTTTTTTCCTTCTTTGATGCAGGAGCTTTTGGTGCTGCCTGCTGCTCAGGCTGGTTGTTGATATTAGTGGTTTCTACTTCGTTAGACATTGTGAGATGGAGGCCAGCCTCAGCTCCAGAAGGGGATACTTGCTGTGTTGCTGATGTCCAAACAGTGATCAACAGGTCGGCATAATACTTTGCCTTCAGGAAGGAGATGAACTACTTTAGTTAAACTGCCAATATTCCATTCAGTTATTTAAAATGTCACCATATTAAGACTATTAATAGTGTACATGCCATAGCCCCACTATATAGAAGCCAGTAAAGAAGTTAGATTTCACATGAGGAGTTGTTCTAGCTGCAGACCTTCCAGGAAAGACATTTTAATGTATCCCATTAAGGGACACAGATATTCACATTATAGGTTAGTAGCCTAAGTGCTTAGTTACAGGACATGGATCAAGATCTAGCCACTATTTGCTTGGTGTGCCAAGGAGGTCAAGATGTCAATTTCATACAATTGCCTTCCTGAGCTGTTTTTGCTTTATCTGCTATACAGATGTTGGTTTCTAGTCTGGCTAGACTGCCATTTTGATCAATTTCACTTGGACTAACTATTGCTAAATAAGTGAGCATTTTGCAATTGCACAATATAGTGAGGGGAAGAGGAAAGCTACTGGTAAGTGCTTCAGATTCCACACAGGTGAATAAGTGCAGCACTTGCAGTTTTGGGAACAAGTTATTTGTGGCCTGAAGTTGATGGTATTCTCTCCTTGCTGAGATTTAAGCTTACCCACTTTCTCTCCTCCTCCCTAAGATTAATGCTCTAAATACCTGTTTTTCCTGCATGGTTTTGTCCTTCTGGAGGATTCAAACTCTTATCTGGACAAACCAATAATGCAATAGACTAGATAGAGGATCTGTCAAGACTTTAGGTATGACATGTAGGGACTGATTCAGTGCAGAAATGCTCCATATTCTCTCCATTTCAGAGCCTCTCATGCCATCTGATGCCTGTTCACTAATGCAGAAATGCCAGACAAGTATTGTTTTCTCAAGGGGATTATACAAGCAGGCCCATAATTTGTGGTCCTGTGCTAGTTGGGCCAACAAGAATGTGATGTCGTGGGCAGAGGCATCATGTGCCCTTCCTGTAGATCACCTCAGAGTATCCCTGGTCCTGGAATGGCTTTTTGTCCACCCAGCAAAAGTTCAGTAGGGGAGTCCTGTGCAGCAGGCAGTTCTACAAGTTTCATTTTGCTTAGTTTAATTATTCTCAAGGGTAGTTCTGCTTCACAGATATGAGCAAGCTGAAAGACTATTGTAGTATTTCCTATTAAACACCGTGTGTTTACAGACAAAGTAATCAAAGTTACCTAGGCAATCATTTGTGCACCATTAGAAGGTGATGATTATTCAGAAATTATTATGTTCCTTACATCTAGTAGTCTTACAGCCTAAAGATCCCTGGTTCTCAAAACTCAATCCAAGCAAAGCCAAGATGTTTTACAGTAGCATCCCCGTCAAACAGTCTCCAAGGGTGTTGGAACAATTTGTATAGTGGGGGTGCTGAGAGAGTCATTGAACCAAACTGTAAACCCTGTATATGATGGAAACCACTTCAAGCCAGGGGATGAGGCAGCACCCCCAGTTCTCCCTGTCTCATTTGATTAAGAAGCCATGAAGTAATTACAGAGGATCTTCAAACTCTGCAGTCCTGATCAGGCTCTAAATGTTTTCCTAATTTAGTTTGAAAGACCTAGAAAGTAACTGTTTAGTAACAATGTATTTTAGCATCTAAGTTCAGGGGTAGTCAATAGGTGTCCTGCAGGCCAAATCTGGACCACCAGAGGCTTTTGAACAGACCCAGAAAAAAATCTTAAGTTTCCTCTGGAGTCTGGACCTTGACTATACCTTGCCCAAGAAATTTGGACCTTGACAAAAAAAATTTTACTGCCTGTGCTAGATCTGGAAATACTAGATCAGGGTAAAGCATCAGATAAACGCAACTAGTACTTTAACTGGCAAAACTGGATTTCAAAATATGCAAGACATCCACAATGAGACAGTATTTAAAGAATTTATTAAAGAAAAAGAAGTCAGCCATCTGAAGGAAGCTGAAACAGTCAGGAAATAGAAATCGGCTTCCAGGGGAAAATAAAGCAGAGACTTAAAAGTAAGTGTCTAGAGCCAATTTAGAAAGCTACATTGTCACACTGATTACATTAGATGACAAATATTACAAGCCAATATGCCTTAGCATCAGGTTTCCTTATGAAAAAAGTTTAAAAGGTTCTGTGAGAGTCATTAATTTTTAGTTCGGTTTTCCCTATAGCACTGAAGAGGAGCTACACCAACTCCAATGCCTTCCCTATCACAGAAGGCAAATCAAGACTAGCTTAATAAAAATTAAAGTCCTATGAGTAATCTGATAGCTGTTGACATTGGACTTTCAGTGCAGATGGGGTGGGATGAATATGTAGCTCTTTGGTTTCTATTTCTTGAATGTCAAATGGTAGAAAATTCGAGTCTTAATTGTGAAATTCCTAAAGTGAAGTCATTCAAGTGGCTCTTTGGTGTAGGTTGCCTGTAGCCAATAAGGGTCTCTCCTCTACATACTGGCAGTCTTGGGAAATATACATGTTCAGGATTTCCTATTACTGCCCTCAGATACAGCTGTTCTGCTGGGTAATATTGCAACATCTTCTGGGAAAGTAGTAGATTTTCTCTAGTTATCTAGAGAAGTGGAAGCTGCAGTGTTGGTTGTAGCATTGCACTAAAACCAAGGCTATTGAAAGACTGGAGCAAAATTATCCATAGACCAGATTGAAAGAGAATTTCCATGAAAAGCTGCTGTTGCCTTCCTTGCTCTAGTCAAAAGGCTAGTCAGTGTTTGGGCTATCCTCCTCCACCTGATTAAGTCAGTCCCTGAAGAGGGGCAGCCAATAAAGCATCTCTTGCATAGGAGCACTCAAACCAGTTACTGGAGATCAGGAAGTGAGGCTGGAAACTAAAAATCTCATCTGCCTTCACTGAAGGGAGGCAGAGTCAGTGATAGCTGCTAATGGTGTCTGACTCTGCACTCTCAGAAAGCTGACCAAGGCAGAAGTCTTATGTAGTCTGCTCCCCCTGCTTCCGAGATGACTTCTTGAGGGAAAATGGCAGCTGTCAGCAAAAAATTCCAGAAGTATCCAGTTTGGAGTCTAGAAAATTTAGTTCGTTACAGTACAAAAAGAAATTCTGGTTCAGAGCTTTGACACCCCCAAAAGCAACATGAAGTTCTGCTGCGTATTAGTCTTGCACTTAGAGTCATCAGCTGTTGAAGTTCCTACACAAATTTGTGTAGAAAGTTCAACTGCAATTAAGGGAGGACCCAGAATGTTGTTCCAGGCTGCTTATTGGAAGCAAAGTGAACATGTTCCAAAGTGATCAAGCCAGAGAAGAGACCAGGAGTCCTAAATCTAGTATTAATACCCATGTGTTCAATCATGACTAGGCAAGACATTTATATCTGTAGTGAGCAAGATTTTGGACTGCTCAGGAGTTTTGAACATTTATGCTGGATGTTACCCGGGGGGGGGGGGCGGGTGAGAGAGGAGAGAATATCTTGGAACCAACACTGCTGGGCTTTTGGTTTGCAAGAGATTTTCCTTAGCTAGAATATTAATTGGATGGTCCTGTTGCCTTTTCAATTTAGTTTCCCACCACTATATAAAAACTTTATACTTGTGGCCATATAAGTGAGATCATTGCAACAGACAGACTATGACTAGGGCCAAAAGGGACCCATCATGATCATCTAGCCTGATCTCCTCCACATCACAGGCCACAGAACCTCACCCACCCACTCCTATAATAGACCACCTCTGGTTGTGTTACTGAAGTCCTCAAATCAGGATTTAAAGATTTCAAGTTATAGAAAAAAAAAATCATTCTCTAGTTTAAACCCACAAGTCAACTGTGCCCCATGCTGCAGAGGAAAGTGAAAAACTGAAGGTCTTTGCCAATCTGATCCAGGGGGAACCCCAAGTAGAGTCTATACCAAAAAGTTGACTGGAGATGAAGTCTAGGGTCAAACACAACACTTAAATCTTGGTGACCAATATGTATTAATCTCATCCCACTTAGAGAGATTTACACTAGAGGCATCTGCTTTAAATCAAAGCAAGAGTAATTTTGTATGCGTATGTAATAAGCATATTATGCTTGGAGAAACCTATGCATAAGTATTCTAGTTTTAACTACACAATCTCTTCTATCACTAATTTTGACTAACCCAGATTCACCAGTTGCATCAAATTGATCTATAGTTTACAGACTAGACCAAAAAGCTGGGTTATAAGCTCCCTAACTTTGAGCACTAGTAGCTGTATCTTAGTCCTAGTCAGTAGATCAACTAGGCTTATGATAAAGTACTTGTCCATCAGAAAGATTTCTGGAAGTCTTGATTCAGATGTACAGGTATGTGAAACTTCAAGTTTAGTTTCTTTTCTAATGTTAAGGTTTCAGCTCTTTGTAGATACCTTCAAGTGAATTCTTTAGGACTACTGGTGTCACCATTACAAGCAGTGGAGTTTAAATGGTCTTTCAGCCCAGAGCATCTTTGCAGGCCCAGGGAGAAGTACAATATCACCATTCCTCCATTAGCACAGCATGATAATTTTCCTGACTATGGTGTCCCACCATCTAGTCACAGGTCTGCCTCTAGGTCAACCTGATTTTGGTTGTGCTTGCATTATTTTCTTTGTAGAAGACAAATGGATAAGATGCTAAAGTCCCACCATTGGCTACAACTGGAAAAAAATACAATCCTATACCCTGATTTCACTCCTTACTCTAAATTCATTGGTCTTTAATTCTATTTTATACCTGCCATCTTTCAAAGAACTCCACTTTGTTTCATTCAGCCTTCTAATGTTTTTCATTTACTGTAACTACTTCCAGACCTCTGTATAATACTGTTGGTATGTTGGGTTGATAAGTTTTGTAAATGTCTATCAGTCCATTATTTTGTCAAATAAATCTCCCTTTAACCTCATTCTTGGAGCCATCAGCACAGATGAAGTGTCTAGAAACAAAATTCTACTTGTTCTAGTACTTCACTGCTGCATTTGAACACTGTTGTCCCTCCCTCCCCCTCAAGATAAATGCCAAGATGACAGTGGTTACAAGTTCCAGTTTGACTGCACTGGTTTTTCCTAAACTAGCAAGGAGTATCATCATTAATTCAAGTGTGCATGCCCATTGTACTAGGTCATCTGCATAAGCCCCTTATCTTAACTCTACAGTTGATGTCAGACTCTCCAACAAGGGCTCAGTCATTTGGAACTCTTTTGTACCTTTTTGCTAGTCCTTAGGAAAAACTAAAATAAGGTATTGCAGTACTGAATCACCTCCCTAGTCCTAGTTAAGGCTCACCTGTTCATACATTCAAGGTCCTGGTACCCTCCCCTCAACATGAGCTCCCAGTGTAGCGATGAGTTACTAATTCTTTATTACTCTCTTCCCCAGTCTTATCATGAAAGTCCCTGTCCAGTAGGTATGGGGACCATTCCTTGATGTAGGACTTTGCATTTTAATACAACCAAATGCATTGCTTGCATGGTAAAGCCATGTACCCATCTAGATCACCTGGTAAAAGAATGTCAGGGCATTCTGCCCACCTTTGTTTTTGCCAACTTTTATATTTACTGCTAGATCTAAAGATTGATCATTAAGCCCAGTAGTGATCCCTGTGGATGCCCACTAGATACACACCCATCGATTATTAGGATTCCCTACTGACAATGGCTTCAAGAGGTCAGTTAACTTAAATTGGGCTTATATCAACTGTTCTTAAATAGTTAGGTTGGAGTCAGGGAGGCAGCAACCAAAGGGGATGAAGTACTATTTTGATGAGCACAGACAACTGCACTCCTTGGGAAGCCAAGGTATGCCAGAGTGGTCCACTAAAGGCAAGTGATTACTTTCTGGAGCTCTGTTTCTACCCAGCTTTTCTACCCAAGGATTGAAGCTGCCTTCTCACTCAGAGCTTTTCTTGTCCTTGCAGGTATGTGCTCCCTAGTGATAGAAGTGTGCATTTCCCCATCCCTTTTGGAAGCTTATGCACCAGTTTAGGTTCCAAGGAGTTTCTTTAAACTATTCCTAAAGGTTTAGATGGAAAAGATTGGACCCATTTTCACTGTGGAAATCTGAGGTGTTCTCTCCTGCAGAGGGATTGTCCAGTTTCTAACCAGACTGTTTGCCCAAAGCCAACAGGAAACGTGTACTGTACAACGATTCCTCTGAAGGACTATATTATGACTCTGGGAATGAGCCAGGTTTGCAGGTTGCACTTTGAGCCAGGTTTGAAATAGCCCTTCATGTGTTTAAGTCTGTTGGCTTGTTGTATCCCAGTCCTGGAACAGATGTTTGAAAACTATGGTGTGCCAGCATTTTACTCCAGAACGTGGTCCTTCATATTTTTTTTTTTGGTGTGCGCGTGCAATAAAAGCAAGTCATTTACCATGCCATGGGAAGCACTCTCACTCAGCTAGCTGGGAGACTCAGTCATTTTTCCTGCTGAGCCAGATGTTCAGGAATGTGCAAAGGTTATACTATTGCAAAGTTAATGTTTCAGTGAGTTGGGCTTCTTTACTCCTTAGATGAGCCTCAAGACTAGCTCAAAAGAGCACCATATTTAGTTTAAAGAATGTCACTAGACAATTCTAGTTAATGGTCTGAGAAGAACTTGTGCTGAATGAGTACTCCCAGATTACTTCACCTAACCACTTTAGAGATAATGCAATGAACAAGTGGATGCTTCCAGCAGTAAGGGGTATTTTAAGTAGAGTGACAACCTTTTCAGAAGTGGGATACATGCTGGATTCCCTTCCTCCAAGGCTCTGCCCAGGCCAGAGCTGCTCAGGGAGCCCAGGCTGCTGTGGGGAGCCCTGGACCCTCCACCTGCCCAGGGCAGGGTGCCAGAGAGCAGCCCCACCATGTATTACCCCCTCCCTCAAGGCATACCACCCAGGGCAGGTGGAGGGTTTGGGGCTCCCTGAGCAGCCATTACCATGGCCCAGCTCTGGCTTCTGGCCTGGCCAGGTGGGTAGGGGTGGCTAAGGCTGACCTCAGTCCCTCCCTCCCCCAGAAGAGGCTGGCCCCACCTGAGCCTCAGACAGCTGCAAAGCAGAGCTGTAGAGAATCCAGGACAAATGCTGCCCTGAGTTATTCAGCCCAGGACTCTAACTCTGCATTTTGGGACTCTCCTGCACAATTTGGGACAGGTGGTCACCCTAATTTTAACAGCAAGGGTGCTTGCCATTTTCAGAAGCAGCTAGTTCAGAAGCTATACATGCCTAGCCAGAAACAGGAAGGAGTTCCTCTATCTGCAGCTTTGTGCAGCACACTACCCTTCCCCTCTTCATACTCCTCTTGGGGGGTGGGGGGAGAAGAAGAGGGCAGCAGTGTCTGCTGTTCAAGTCCCTGCACTCTTAACAGCAGCTGAGGTCTTATTGGGTAATCCAGTCAGGTGTGATCAGTTGGGCCAGTGAGTGCTTCTAGTGTTCCCAGGGTATTCTCTAGCCCAGGGAGAACAAGGTTGTTCATTAAGATCAGCAGGTGAGCTGCACTGTTTTACTACAGTTTTGCAGGACACTTATTCTCAACCTAGTTCTCTCTTGAAAGTCCTACTCCAGTTTGAAGCCAGGTCAGACCAGTGAGAACCTAGACAGACCAAGTCAACATATTGCCAAGTTAGAAAAATCAAATAGCAACAGCTATTTTAGTTTATGTTGGCAACCAGTTTATATATAACTGAGTAAGTCTTTGGTTGCTGCACTGTTACACTGCATCAGAAGCAGTATTCACAGGTGAGTACTATCCAAAACCTCTTTGCAGTGGGATGGATGAGATGCCATTAGTTCAATGATGAAGTAAAGGCATCCACTAGTGATGGGTCTGGATCAGTCAGCAGCTAGGGCACTGCAAGCCATTCAAGCCAAGAAGGAGAAAGTATTCCCACAAGAGCCGTAAGCAATTGGCAGTTCGGTTATATGAGGGGCAAATAACTTTTCAGATGGGTCTGAAGCTTTCAGATAAAGATGACCAGGCTTTGGAAGAAGCAAGTGCTTAAGACTCAGGGGGATGAAGTGATGCACAATTAATCCCATTTAATTGGCTGTTGATCACCTGTCTGTCACAACCACCTTGTGGCCATTCTGGGCCTATTGCTTATAAAGCCACCTGATTTTTGTGCAGCTTTCAGTGTTAGGTGCATTCTACTGTTGCATTGTGGAAGACTCTAGCATCAAGTGGAACACCTGCAAACAGTTTCCACCACTATCAGTAAAAACAAGGCCACACTCTGTATTTTGGCCTTAGACCACACAGCAGCTAACATTTTGAAAGCCAAGATCAGATCACCACTCAAATGAAACAGGGCAGGCACACAGACATGGCAACTTCACATACTGTATTGTGTATGCCATCTAATCCAGGAGTATGATTGGATCTGGGAAGAAACTCAAAATTTGCACCTTCAGCATATGTATACAGAACACATTGCACTGACTGTATATTCATTGCCAGCACTTTATGAAGCCTGTCAACAGTAGCACTGGAAAGAGGGACACATTGTGTATATACACACACCCCTCTTCTGCCCCCATTCCTTTAGCTATTGGAATCTGAAGCACTTAAAATGTGACTTCTAGTCCTTTAATTTTACTCTTTTTGAATTTAAGGAAGGATTATTTCAGGGAAAGGGTATTTGTATTAGTCATTGTGCCAGTTTGTCATGCTTTTCAATTAAAAGCATGACAATACTAATTGAAAGAGGAAGCAAGTAATTCAGCTGAGTTATTGGAGAGTTAGGAAAAAGTTCCAATACACTCGCCCTCAGACACTTGAAAAATTTGGCCTTCATACTCCTGAGTTATAGTGTAAGTGAGGGTAGAGTTTGGCCCTCAGCAGCTATGGTCAGAAGTTGTTCCACTAGGTATGCTTGACAGAAGACAGGCTATTGTGTTAAAAACCAAACCACCCATTATTCGTCTGTTTAGGATTCTCTAGAAAGCTTAAAGTGTATTACTTTGAGGTTCTTATCTCGATGCCTCTACTTCAGGTAGAATATTGAGATCAGTCTCACTTACTACTACTACTGATTCTATATCAGAACTTGCCTAGCACTCTGTCAGGATCCAGTGGAGTAAAATGTATTTAGTGCTTGACCATGCATAAAGAGTGAGAGCATTCAGCATGCACATATAGCACTGGTGGGGCGGGGGGGGGGGGGGGGGAGTGTGGCACAGCACCTCACATAGCAGGCATGTTTGTTGATAAGAAACCTCATAGTAAGACATGGCCCATGCAGCCATCTACCTCAAGGCAGGAAATCCTGCTGAGATTTCAGAGTGGTTCCAGGAAGTCTAGGTATTTCAGACTATTAAATACAACCCTGCACCCAAACTAGTATGAGTCTTATATGCCTATGGGAGGCTGTCTTAACTCAAGCATTTTAGTGCAGCTCATGCACCTGATAGTTACAATTAGTTTTACCATGCACTTCATAGAAGTCAGACCTGTAGCAAGGCAGGCTGACTTCTCAAAAGGCTAAGCTATTCCAAGAATAATTGATTAATACACAGATGGTTAAGAACCATTTAAAAGGGTTTCCTCATAAGTTTCTAGGCTCTTTGGACAGCAGCTTTAACAGTTTATTTTAGGATTGTTGCCAATAAGCTACAGTACTGCTATTACTCTAGGATGGCATTCCCCCTCCAAATAGTTGGGCAGTTAGAGATATTTTGAAAACCTCAATTATGGTCATAACAGCATCCCTCTTGATAGCTTGTGCTGCTATTTGGAAACTGAGGTAATGAGACCACCATGTTAAGCAGAGAACTCACCTGCCATTTATAGAAACGGAAATAATTGTATTTCTGGCCCTGCAGCAAGGATCATGTGAGTTAAATTGTGTGGAGAAAGGAAAAAAAATCAGGGGGAACATGGAGAGGCCAGAGGGAAAAAAACTGACAGTAAAGTAAAAATCTCTGCTAGACTGCCTAGTACTTTGTCCTCCTCACAGCATGTGCTTCTTCATTGTCCCTTGGTACTGCAAGGGCTTGATATAGATGAAAGAGTTATTGCATGTAAATATTAACCTTGAATTAGAACCCAGGAGGCCAAGAGAGGACAGGAAAGCAAGGCTTTATTGCCGACTCCAACATATCCTGTTGGGAATAAGGGAAGTTGCCAGAACTGCTGCAATAATTTAAGTACTACGAACATAGTTTTGTAAGGCTATGTTTTCTCCTAAATAGTCATTTGAATTCCTAATAGTTTAGAAAGCTTGTATGTTGTACTTCTGCTTCAGCTCTTACTAAATTAGTCTGGAGAAGACAGGCACAACAACCCAATAGTCAGGAACTCTATTAACAGCAGCTGCATAAAGATACCATTAAATCCATTTGCCAAAAGGACATCTTTAGCCTATTACACAGCTATTGGATGATATTGTCAGTTTCCAGTGGCACATGTGATGCACTCTTTTTTAAAAGGAAAAAACAAACCCCTGAGCATTCTACCAACAAGTGGGTTAATTTACTAAAAAAAGTTAGTGGAACAAGCTGAAACAGGGTAGACAGAAACATGCTGCTCTCATGAGAGAATCTGAAATAATCTGATACTAACACCACATTAATACTTGGGGCAGCTTCTGCTATACAATAGCACATTCATGTATGTCCCTGTGTGGCTTGACCAACAATGACAATTATGCACATAAATCTCTGGACTGGATGCTAATGTTGCACGTTTTACTGTTTAAACACTGTTGCATTGGCAATGAACTGAGTAACCTTGGAAGGCATTGTGCAAGCATTAGTGAATTAGAAAAATGCATGCACTATTTCAGACACATCTGCCTTTTGAACAGGGTCTTTTGGGCACATCTGGAAAGTTGAAGTGCTAGACTGGAAGTGTTTTGCCTCATTATTAAAGCACCCAAAATGCTAGAGCACTGTGTGCTTTGAGTTTACACTTAAATTGAATGAACCTACTGTAGTGCAACAGCTTAGATTGGGACATGACCTGCTGAATAAGAACTGAACTTACCCCTTATGATTGGAAAGTGGTACCGTAGTCAGCCAGCAAGCAGTCCAACAGACATGGGCGTAGAGCCTAATCAGAGACCCTAGTGGGGTTAGCCTCCTCATGGGCCTCACTACAGATCATAGTTCTCATTTCCCTGAAGTGAAGTTTGGGGGAGGAGGGAGAATTACCAATTTACCTTTTGGCTCTCATTTCAGAGAAATGTAAATGAATTCACATTTCTGAATTTAGTGTCCCAATGACATCATGGGGGTATCAGAGTGCAAATACCGCAGGCTTCAGAAGCCTGCTTATGCAGCATTTCCCTTTTATTAAGGGGAATACTTTACACCACACTGCATTTTTAGCAATATCCTTGTCTCTTGCTGCCTACATCTAGGAATGAAGAGGCAGTTTGCATGAAACTGACCCAGAGTTTTAAGAGCAGGAGTAATTTGGTTAAATGTTTTTCCCATCCAGTTCTAGTGGGATATATAGAAAGACTCAAGCAACCAAAATCCAGATGCAAATGGAGTCTTGATGGCTGCCAGTGGGCACCTTGCCTTTTAAAGCAAATTAATTTTTTTTTATTAAAGCTAATGTTTAAGTTAAATACAGCTTGAGAAAAATGTCTTTCCATCTGGGTATAGTGTTTAGATCATCCACAAATACAAAGTCTGTTTAAAACTCATAAGATACATACTACAGTTTATTCAGTTCACTGGCATTATCAAACTGTCAAATCACTTACTAGAATAATTTTTGGTATGCAATTTATTACCAGTCATTCTTTCCACACCAGGTATAAATGCTTGGCTTCCCTCCCCACCAGCCACTAAGAGTCCTTCCTCTTTCCAAGAGACTGGAGGTTTTTTTTTTTTTTTTAAAAAAAGGAGCCATACTCCAAGTTAATGTTGATGGCAAGCTCATCCCAGCATTGCTACAATCAGTTTTAGTCTAGCTACCGTCAGACATTTGGTGACCTTTCACTAATATCAGCTTTTGCCTTGAGGTCTAAGCAGCAATCACAACACGGCTGGTCAAAGCTATTGCTTAGCTAGTTTACAAGAGTCAAGTTCACAACACTAAAGATAAGTACTATTGGCTCAAATGACTTTCTAGAAACAGTTTTGTCTGTTATTTAAATGAGCTACTTTAGTCAGCTGGGGTCAGGGTTTATGCCTTTCACCAAGGTGTAGCCTTATGACAAGGGTCACAGGCCTGCTTCTGTAGACTATTCTTTGTCAACAGCTATAGTTCCCATGGTTTATTTATGGGGTAATGTGTTTTAGAAGGTACTGGGTAGTCCCCTCCCCTGCCACTGCGCTGGACTCCCAACACTGGAAGCAATGTTTAATTGCTATGAGAGGTAGTGATGGGGAGCCTGTTCCTTGGCTACCTGCCTTTAAGTCTTATATTACTGAAGTTTTTGGTTGCTAAACTTCAAAAAAATGACTGAAGCCAGTGACCAAATCATGGTGGCCACAGGGATTGATTTGTGACAGCTCCATGTACTCCAAGGTCTTAGTACAGCCAACAAGGAGTCATTCCAGTGATCCACCATCCAAATGCCTTTCCCATATCAGCTTAGTTTACTAACTGTTGCTCCATCAACTGATCAGGACAGTCTGTTCTTATGATATCATCCCACCAGTTTTTGGTCTTTACTTAGCATTTGATTTTGTTAAGAATCCAGGAAGTACAAGAACATGGCTTAGTCAGCATTTACATAATTTTTCAGGTTGTTTTTAACTAAAGCCAGGCATCTGTTGCCTACTCATCTAACAGTTCTCAAAATGAACTGGCTGTTCAGCAGTTTAAAGGATTTTAACATATTACAAATCTGTTCTCAAACCTGTGACACTAAGGAATTTGTACATATTTAGGAGAGCTGGTTGGAAGAGATTCAATAGCCAGCTTTCTATGGGAACGGTTTTGGCCAGATTCTAATATCGGTTTATAACTCCATGAATATAAGTACACCCAAATCTTTGGGCTAGTTCCCAACAGAGCTGGTCACCAAGCTCTAGGAAATACAGCATCTATAAATTGGAACATCATTCTGCTTAGTTCTTAGCAGCACCCAGGATTTTACTGTAAGAGTCTATACCAATGCATTATTCATATTTGAATTGGTTGCAATCTGCACAACCCCCTTATCCCATCTGAAGCTAGTTGGGTAAAGGGCAAAATGGCCTTGTGGCTATTGCAGTTCTGGTTCATTTAAATATAGGTGACAAAAGTAGATATTTTCAGTTTGTATTAAGACGCTTTAGACAAGTTTGTTGATCACTGCAAGGCAAGAGTTTGTCAAGATTCAGAAGTTGGAAGCTAGAGTTTCTCCTCAGTATGGATCTCTGTCCTATAAGCAACTTTTAAGATGTAGCTTCAATTGTCCTAAAAAGTCTCATAAGACTATAGTTTCTGAAGTGTAGAGATACATTTGTTGCTTTAAGCCTTGACTTTCAGTTCTATTTCACCATTTGTTGTGGATCCTCACTACTTTAGTTTTGCTTAATTAAGTCAATTTGACTCAGACTAAGTGCATTATAACTCATGTAAACAAAGAATTTTAGCAAGGGAATAGCTCAGTGCCATTTCACCTCCACCTGGAATTGTAGCTCAAGAGGCATACTCTATAGCTAAAACATCTTCTCACCACTGGGAGTAAAGTCTCTTTAAGAACTCTGCCATCCCAAGATTCTCCCAATAAAGTTGGGACTTTTCCCCTACATTGAAGCAGTTAGTGTTATTTCAGTTGCATGTTGTAAGATCTGCCACTATTGGGATATCCCTCTTTGCAGTTTGAATATGTGACTATTTCATTAGACCAGAGGTAGGACTATTGCCTATCTTCTGTACAGCCTGCCATGGTATACCATGCAGATGATCCAACTATCTACCACAAAGTTGGAAGAAAATAGGATTTACTCCATCACCCTTGTGGTGTTTAAGAGTAGTGTGATTTAAGTTAATAGTTAAGATCTATTGGGCTAGGATTTGATTGAGAATTTGCATTATGCTCAGGATCTGAGCATGGAATGGATGATTCAGCAAGTGCTTAGAATTATCCTACAGAAGTACTTCATGAAAGCAAAGAATGGTCAATCTCGAAAAGCAAATTTAAAATCTAATCCACTTCAATACAGATATGTTAACTATCCACTATGGGTATGTCTACACAGGACTAAAATACCCACAGCTGGCCCAGGTCAACTGACTCAGGCTTCAACTCTGGGATGGGGGCAAGGAGGGAAAGGGAGAAGCCATGTACATTCAGGCTCAGGCTGCAGCCCAAGCTCTGGGACCCTCCACGCTTTCACGGTCCCAGAGCTTGGGCTGCTGCCCAAGTGTCTACATAGCAATTTCCCCTCCTCTACTTCCAGCTCCAGAGTCCAAGTCAGCTGACCTAGGCCAGCCACACCATGGGCTTTTATCCTTCTGTAGATGTACCCTTGGCCAGTACAGATAAGAGTGAAGCAAACATCTCACTGCTTCATGTGTCTCACATGCTTGTTAATCCACTGGAAGATGCTCAGATATTAGCAATGAGCACAGTAGGAGAGTCTAGTCTCTCTAGACTAGTGTCCGAGGGAGATTTGGTAACTGCTAGTTTGAAAATATGAAATGCTGTCAGATACAAGGAGGAGTCTCTAGGGGCCTGGGGAGTTGCATATCACTGATAGTCTAAGTGGGAATTTGTGGTGCCACCGCTGCCATTGCCAAAGCCGAGTAACTGGAATCATTTGCTTATACCTCCTTCTGTAACTATAGTTAAGACTAGTGTCTTATCTCTGCCTAAAAGATCTACAGGGGAGGTTCTCATCTGAACTATTCTCTGCCTCAACATTTTTGGTCTCTTTCAGTGGGCTTCCCTATGTGGTCATTCAACATTTTACAACTGCATATGGATTCTCCCATTAGACATTACTGGCAGACTGCAATATCTTCCTGGATGCAAGATAGAGGGAATACATGTTCTAGAAAATCACGATAAGGAAGACTTACAGTATGACAAAGCCTGGGTGTAGCAGTCAAGAACTAAGTTCTAATCCTGACTGACATAGGCTTCCTTTGTACCTTTTTGCAAGTCAGTCATCTCTAGGACCATCTTGTCCCACATCACCCTTTGGAAAAAAAAGAATTTTAGCTACCTCACAAGCAGCATTCCTTCTAATTTTTGACAGGCCATGTGCGCAAAAAATTTCTTCTGTGCAAATTGTTGTGCGTGCAGTATTTCACCATGTGCATGGGGTTTAGGATCTGTGTGCACATGCACAGCTTAGAGGGAACAATGCTCAGAAGTGCCTGGAGATGGGCTCACCTCCTACCTGGGAGGAAGAGGTTAGGCACCAACTTTGAACCCTGCTCTGAAGCTCCATCTTGCAAGTCAACCTCAGTCTAACAAGTGTTTGCAGTTTGAAGCCCTTATCTTCTGCTGCTGAAAACAAAGACTGCCTCCTCCAGTTTTTGCCTTTCAAGATAGGAGGTTCTTTGGCCTTTTGTACTATTCCTTTCTCTACTGGAGTTGTAAGGGTTGATCACAAGGAATGATTACTGCACTATCAGATCTGATATTTATAGTGAATTACTTGTCTCATATTGTAATCCCTTCAGTGCTCTTATTTATCTTGTCCTATATAGGTAGACAAGTCTTATTCTTGATCTCATGTTAGGATTCTATGAAGCAGAATGTTTGCAGTTACTTTAGTCCTCTTGTATCAAGGTAAAAATTGCCAGCTAGTATCTTGTACAGGTCTCTTGCAGGACAGGGAACAAGTGTCCAGTCAGTGTCTTTTTAAAGCCTCCTGAATTGCGTACAGTCACTGAACCTTGTTATTTTAATAAGAGAATCCCCATCCTATGAATCACTGTCTCATCCTATAAGGATCTAATGGGATCTAGTAGAGAGGGAGGAAATTCAATCAAGGCCAAAGTGCTGTCCTTAACTGGTCCTGTTGAACTGAAAGTGTTATGATTAAGAGGATGTGTATTATTGGTGTTTGTTACTTTGGAGACAATTAGAGGGAGTGAAGGCCTGTTGGGAGTTTTATCAAGTCTTTAACCCAAGAGCATTTTGCAGTGTTCAGGGATGCTGGTGGTTCTTCACTTATATTGGGTCACACACATTGTGTCAGCAATGTGTCATTCTGAGGCGTTCTCTACACCCAGGGGCAAACCTAGGTCAGTGGGATTAGTGTGTAGAAAGTTAAGTATTGGAAGGAAGAGGCTAAGTTAAGTGTTGAACAAAGCTAAGGACTTGCCTACACAAGAAAGTAGAGCCAGTTTAGTTACACCGATGCAGTATAATAGACCTTGCCTATACACAAGCTGTATTAGCAATATTAGACATCTACATTTCAAGATGTCTGCATCCAGTTTGTTTTGAGTCCCAAGACCATGATGTTCTGGCAGTCAGCTCATTTATTACCAGGCATTCCCTAGCCACCACCCTCCGCTTCACCTCCAGCTAGTGTTCCCTCTTCTCTGTAGAGGCACCTTCCTCCCCCTAAGTCCGCTAAGGGCATTTTAGTGGTTTACATCAGCATTTGTACTCAAAAAGCAGAGGTGTGACAAGATGGCTTCTGGAGTAACCTGGCTAGCCTCAGCATTCACTCCTGCAAGAGACTTTAGTTCAAGGATGTCAAGTTGATTGGTATGTCAGTTAGCCATGATTCCTTTTATTACACCTGTTCCAAAAGGAGTCTAGGATTGCTAGCTCTGTTCATGTGTTATTCCCAGTGGGAGTAAGCTAAACAATGTTCAACCTCTGATCTTAAAATTCTTCCTACTAGAAAGCCACAGTTTCTTCCACTGAAGTTTTCAGGATCCCTTATCTGAAGGATACTTAGGACATTAATCTAACTATGCACTGAAGGCTGTAGTTAGTTAAATTGGGCAGAAGATCTGAATCTTACTGAGAGGCACTAGTAAGGACAAAATATTGCCCTTATCCCTCCCCTAGCCTGAGGGAGCTTACTTCCACTGACTGAGAACAGATCCCTAAAGTATTCTGGTGGCCAATAAGCGAGTCTGTTGCTTTGAGTGCTCTCATAAAGGACAGTAATGTCATCCAAACTGCTGGCCCTGCTGAATGCAGTCCACATGCATCCCAGAGTGCTGGGTCAGCCCAAAAGACCACCCAAGTGTCTTAGAAGCACGTAGCTCATCAAAAAAGGATAGGAAGCCTGTGGGCCTGGCAACAGTACTCAAAGATTACAGCATGGTTTCAGACTACCCCATTTCATCTCTGGACATCCACATCTTCTTGTTCCATCTCTCAGCAGCCTGCCCAGCTGGGAGACCACAATCCCCCTCCTTGAAACCAAGTATTATTGACTTAGGTTCCCACAGAGCCCAGGGACAGCTGTCTTTTCTGCCTGCTTCATTTAATGTGTCCCACATCTGGTTGTCTTATTCCTGTATTCAGAATATTTCCATCTGTAAAATGGATTAGTACTCTTCCTTCACAGAGGTAAGCATTCATAAGGCGGTGCTCAGCGATCATCAACTAGAGGCATACGGACAGCTCTCTCCTCGAAGTAGATCTTGACTGACAAAGCTCTGGCTCCTCCCTCCCCCCACCTTAGAGTTCTAAACACTGAAGACAGCTGCAAGGGACATAGATAAGAAATACTTGCCATGTTCCTGCTGCGTCTCCAGGCCATCCAATGGATATTGGACCTGCCTTTCTTCCCTCAAGGAAGCTTCCTATGAAGCGTTAGGGAGACATTACCACTGTAAAAGTGAGGATTTTATAGCAGTCACAACTGATTAAGTTCTCTGGGGTTAGGACCACATCTTCTGGTTCATAGCATGCCAAACGGACAACTGGTGCTTAGTTTGTTTCAATTGACATTAAAAAAAGCAATGAGGAGACTGATAGCAAGTCATGCTGTAGCAAAGTCTAATACCAGTTACCAGAAAGGATGAGTGAAGATGGTAAAAGGTATTAAGAGTCACCTGAAATGTTGGAGTTGAGTGGATCTGAATGCCAAGAAGTCTTAAATTTGGTCTATTCTTCAGGAGTAAGGGTCAAGGAATAAATGGGGCCTAGAGTAAAGGTCCTAGTGACTTGGGAATGCTCTCCTATTTACACCAACCTTTTCCTCAGTCTTACTCATCTTTTGCCAAATTAATGCTTTATTCCTGTGGCTCACCTATCTTAATTTGCATCTTTTATACCTTTTGGGGGTTCTCTGTTCACAGCAAAGGTTGGTTCCATTTCAAAGTTAGGAATGGAATTCATGCTTTAAACCCAAACCCAAGACATTTGGCAATTTCAGAAGTTTTCCCAAAGGACAAGATCCATTTTGGTTTGGCAGAGCAGGAAGGGCCTATATACACGATGATTCCCAAGATAGAGTACTCTTGGAACTGATTTTGCACATGGGAAGGATAGGGAAGAATGATCTTCTATTGCCCTAGGGACCCTATTTTGAAGGGTATTTTTGAGGAATCTTTTAGTATATTCCTTTTCCAGATGGTTATGGATTTGCTCCAGAACTGAGTCTGGAATCAAATCTTTAGCTTCTGTGAATGAATTAACCATTTTCCCCATCCCAATTTCTATTACTAATTCTAACATTTGAGTTAGATATTGAAGGGGGTGAACATCTCAGAACATGCATTTGTTAGGGTTAGTAAGCACAAGTGCCACTTGCCATCAGAAGGATAATTTAAAAGCACCCTAATCTAAGAGTTTTCATAACCAATGAAGGGAAATGTTCCCTTCTATGGTGTCCCTGCCCATCCCCTGAAGGGGATTTGAGCCATGTGCATATCTCTGCTGTAGAGATGAAGATACCTTGCTAGATTCAGCTTAGACCTTTGGTATTTGTACAGTTTTCTTGTTCTAGTTACTCAGGCTTCTACAGTGTCCCAATTTCAGGTATTTTATCCTGTATTAAAACCACTTTTCCTTACCTAGTTAACTGTGGAAGCCACAGCAACACTGAAGGGGAAATATTTGTGGCTTTTTAAAGGGGAGGAGGCCAGTCTCTGCAAGGGACATGCTGCTGTTAGAGGAGGATTTGCTCTTGCTAGGCCACCCAGGTATACAGTCATCCTGTCTCACTGGAGGAGACTATCATCATTTCCTAGCTTGTTTAGCTAATTAAATGTGCTGCTCTTTGTTTTTAAAGCAGTGGAGAGAATGGTTACACCAAGCTGCTAAATAAATTCTACTGTAGGCAAACAATAGATTTAGGACACCAACCAACTACTGCTCAGAACAAGGACATTGCCTTGAACAGTCTGATAGGCCCCCCAATGAGTGTCATCATGATATCCTGAGCAGTGAGGACATACGTTCGTCCTGTAACCCATTTCTGTTTATTTCATCCTTAAGAGGAGCTCCCTTTCACTAGGCAGGGGCTTTTTTTTTTGCTACAAGATCTGTCAAATTTGCCTGTAGAGTTCATCCATCACTACTGAGATGTCACCTACTTGCCCCAAGTGCAGACATTAGAAAGCCAAACAAGATGCTCAGGCCAAAATGCTTAGTTATGTTCTCACCCTTCTCTCCCCCACCCCCACTGGCAGTGAGTGACTGGATTCTTTCATCCACACTATTTCTAGAACAGCAGGTTTTTACTAGATATATAAAAATAAAGCTTGTCTTAATCCCCTCCTAGCTGCAGAAAATGCTTGTTTATTTTGCTTGGTGTTCTTGGGCTTCTTTAGGAGATGGGCCCTTTTAGACGCCTGAAAGCAGGATGCAGACATTTCCACCCAATTTTAGCTAGAGCCTTATTTTGGGAGTAAGGCCTTGCTACTGCCTAGCATTAATATCCCCCCATATCGATTTAAAAACCGCACTAGTCCTAGGCTATGAAAGCCATCACAGTCACAGCTGGCTCCAGAGATTTAACCCAGTCTCTCGCGTCCCCTCCCCCAGCACGGCTTCTATTGTACGTTTCAGCGCTTTAAAGGCGTTAGTTAGCCCCAGTGGGGTCTCGGTCTTTGGCAGAGACCTTACTTAAGGGCGTTGCCACAATAAAGCCCAAGTTCGTGATCCGTTAGCCCCCAGGAAGAGTTTTTTCTAGTGATAGAAATCAGAGACTTCGTGAGGGAGAAGCCAAGACCAGCTGGTAGGCGATTAATCGGCTCCCGTTCCGAGGGGTCGCCGTCTCTTGGCTGCCTGGAGCCCGTTTTACGGGCTCGCCCCAGGGACGCTGCGGGTTGGGCTCGGAGTCCCCCGGCAGGCAGTAAGAGCCCAGCAGGGGGAGGCTCAGACCCCTGGCAGCAGGCGCCCCGGGCACTCCGAGGGCGGTTCGCTCGAGCCAAGCCTGCAGCGTCCGGCTCAGAGGCAGCAACCCCAGCCAGCGAGTCAATTTCACACTCGGAACAGGCTGGGGGCTGCCGCCTTAAGACCGGGTTCTTAGCGCCCCCTCCACCCCTGTACTAGGGGCAGTCTGGCCTGGAGCCCCCAGGAGCCTTTACAATGAGCCCCCGATCGATCCCCCCCCCCCAAAAAAAAAAAAAAGGCAGGAGGAGGAGGAGGAGGAAGAAGAAGAAGAAGAAGAAGAAGAAGAAGAAGAACCACCCTCCTGAAGAGCTACTTACAGACTAGCTCCGTGCTATTCGGTGCATACTCCTCGGACTACAGCCGGTAGAGTAGCTGACACTATGGGCCCGGTTAAATATTCAGTTGTATTCCAGCCTTTAGCGTAGTTAGCCACTCACAGCCAGAGATATGGTTTTAATCAGATGCTGGCAGCTGAGGACTACCCAGGAATGTGCTGTGATGATTTTGCTGCTTGGGCTTGGCTACTCCCCCTCAACGTGTCGGTGCTTCCAAACTTAACCCTTTGCAAACCAGGACTGAAGGGAACCAGGGCTGTTGGGCTGTTATGCAATGAGTACTACAGCAGAGAGGAGAAAATGACATTAAAGGGGTTGATTTAAACCCACAGCAGGAAATTCGGAGGTTTTTAAAGTAGTTGTGTGCGTTTTTAAGGCTCAGAGGGAATTCACAAGTAACGGGTGGAAGGTCTGTAGCTCACAAATTCTGCAGGTATTATCATTCATAAAGAGAAACCCGAAATGCATTTTAGAAAGCACTTCCAAACTCCCTCTGTGTAGAGGGGATCCAAAGCCTGGTCTCAATGTGTATATATTTATATTTATTTGTGGAGATAGTGTTTAAAAATCCATACCTAGATGCAGATATGAATTTGGGTACTTTATAACTGGCTGAACCAAAATCCTGGATCAAGGCATCTTCAGACTTCGGGTCATAGGCAGGTTGTATCCAGATCTGACTTTGGCAGCTTACACCAATCTTTACTCAAAGCACTTATATTGTTTTTGTTCCTCAGTATTGGATCCTGTCATCTCTCCCTTCCCCCCACCCAGTTACAATATATATTAGGAAATGTGGAGTGGGGAAAGGTGTGTTTTATGCGAAAGTCATGCAATGCCCTTTATTTCATCGCTGGACACTTGGGGGGTGGTGGTTAAATATATCATGTGTTGCATATTTTATGGTCTCCATCTAACCCTGCATACAAAACCACCAGCGTAAGTGACAGACTGCTGAGAAGAGGCCCAAGCCTGGAATAACAAGGGTGCTGGATATCTGGTGATGACACAGGTGCATTAACACAACTGTGCCTGCACTATGCTTGATTCTCAGTGGTGCTCTCAGTCCCTCACTTCAGAAGCAGAAAATTCTCTCATAAGGGAGAAAAAAAACACTTTATATCCCAGCCTTGCAGACACTTAAGGAAGTGCATGCTACTTATGTGTGTAAAGTTACTTGCTACAAATAACAAGCTTCTTGTTACACATGTCTGTATAAATGTTTGCAGGATTGGGACCTCGGTTATGTTTTACACTGTTACATCTGAGATTAATAATATTTTATTTGTTCAGCACCTACCACTAATCATAATCAGGATCAGGGTTTCTGGGTGCTACTGCAATATGTATTTTAAATAATAACTGTCTCAAAGTACTCTAGAAGACTTAGGTAACTGGTCCTCTTAATATAGGCATTTGTGAGGTAGGTTTTGTCTCTAGTAAATAGGGAGATGCTAAGAAGTGACTTGCATAAAATAGCCCACCACACACAGGATTAGAACTCTTAGAATCATAGAATATCAGGGTTGAAAGAGACCTCAGGAGGTCATCTAGTCCAACCCCCTGCTCAAAGCAGGACCGGTCCCCAACTAAATCATCCCAGCCAGGGCTTTGTCAAGCCAGGACTTAAAAACCTCTAAGGATGGAGATTCCACCACCTTCCTAGGTGACCCATTCCAGTGCTTCACCATCCTCCTAGTGAAATAGTTTTTCCTAATAGCCAACCTAGACCTCCCCCACTGCAACTTGAGACCATTACTCCTTGTTCTGTCATCTGCTACCACTGAGAACATCCTCTTTGGAACACCCGTTCAGGTAATTGAAGTCTGCTATCAAATCCCTCCCCCCCCCTGCTCTTCTCTTCTGCAGACAAAATAACCCCAGTTCCCTCAGCCTCTCCTCATAAGTCATGTGCCCCAGCCCCCAGCAACTCATGCCCTTGCCCACCCACAACACAGTCCTCTCTCCAACACAGTTTATTTGTAAATTTCATATGCACTATTTATTGTAGTACTGAAAGAGACCCCAGTACATATATGATGTTTTACCAAAGGCACTGCACACTAGGGTTTAGTGTAGAAATGCCACAAGGCATTTAGTTTTACACCAGCACTCAAAGTGTCACTAATAATCTGCAGCTAAATGCTTTATGGCTAACTGGAAAAAACTGCAGCTGACTTCAGAGAATAAAATGTCTTTAAAAGTCTTAACCTAGTGTACTATCATTTTTTTTCATTCAGCTCAAAAACAAAGCCTTAATGTTTCATACTTCTGAGTTAAAAGCTAGAATTCAGAAATGTTACATTAAACATACCTAATGGGATTGTTTTTAAGTATAGGAGGACTCGGGCAGCAACCCCAACTGGAATACAATTATTTTATCTGTATGCAATCTAGGATTTTGATAGCAGGCTTCATATTTTACAAAAAGAAGAAACAGTCTTATTTCAAGGTGGATTTGTACAAACATATGAATTAGACGAAGCCTGTTGCAGCTTTAAACCTGCCTATTAAAGTGTTCACAGGTGAGCGAGTGCTGGGTTTTGCAGGATGGTGATTTTTAAAATATTTGTTGTGTCTGATATTACCACTGTTGGCATAGGTTCAGTGCCCTACCCAAGATGCTGGGTTTTTAAGTTAACCCTTTGTTGTGCAGAACAACATCAGTCTAGGTGCCTCACAGATGCAAGTCATTTTTCAGCAGGTCTAAAATTATCTTGCAGTTACAGCTGGAAAGCCTCACCACTGCTAGTTTTTCCATTGCTTTTCTGGATGTTAACACTGTCTAAGCCACCGCCTGCTCTTCTTGTTGGGATTTCAGTTTAGATGGGAGAGAGGGAAACAAGATTAAATAAAAACATTGAAAAGTAGATTCCTTTGCAAGACACCAATGTTAGCTTTGGACACATGAATGCCTTGAACATGGTGTCAGTAACAGTTTGCAAAAAATCTGCTTGCAGCGAGGCAAAGTGGTAGCTAATCCCGCAATGGCTTGCTCAAGAATGCATAGTTTATTATAAAAGTAATCTTTTAAGATTTTAGTGGAATGTGCTTCCACAGCGGTGTTGCTGCCTTTGTGGGCTTTACTATTTGTGTCATCTCGTCCATAATTAAACTTTTCACTCACAGATCTGGGACTTTTTTTTAGAAAACCTCCCACTTTGAGTGCTGGAATTTCATTTGAACTTTAAATAGTGCCTTGGAATTTGCCATAAGGTAAACTGTCTGCTCCTGGATTCCTCACTTCTCCACTACAGATGTTATGGCCATGTAGTAAAAGGCTGAGCTCTACAGAATCAGCAAATTCCTTATATCTCCCCTAATGTCATGACCATTGAAGGGAATTAAATTATTAATCAGATGCTGTGGTTATCACCATAGAATTTTCACTTTGGTGAACAATGGAATAGGAATCAGCAGAAATCTGGCTTAAGAGATGCCTTTCAGTGGAAACTTCACCAATGCGAATTGAGAGAAGGCAGAGTATGTCAAAGGAAATAGAAAGGAAGAATTTGTACTTCAACCTTTGGACTGCTCGGTGTTGTTCCTCATGTGGCTTCGGCCTGCTATTTTAAACAAAATATATAAATTCAGTTAGTTAAAGATAAAATATCAATCCGTTTTCTGAAACAATCAGCATCCTTCTTAAATTAAAATCACTTTGTATTTCTCTCAGGCCAGTTCAGTGCTGGTGGAAAGTTCTGTCTAGAAACCCCTGGGGAATGAAGTCTTCTGTCTTCAGAACAGATAGAGCAGCATCTTAACTTATACCAACACTAGCCCATCAGTGAATCTCACACCGGACCTGAAAATATTACATCTAGAACCATTCAATTCTGGGCCTGTTAGCCACTTAATGATAAAGGTGGTGGTAGTTTACGCCAGTTCATTTAAAACTGGACTGGACCCACTTCCACCTTAAACCACCCATTAGTGGCCTGGGCTGGATTTGTGGTTCCCAAATTCAGGGCAAATTCTGCTCTCACTAACATGGATGGGTTTAAACCCAATTGATGCAAATTGGAGTGCGCTCATATGAGTGAGAGTAGAATTTGGCTCTCAGAGATGAAAGGCTTGTGGTGAAACCCATTATCTGAGCCTTCCCTTCCCACCTGCAGTTTGTCCCAAATTTTAATGTGCTTGTTTTATATATAATTTGCTTCCAGAACTCTCATCATAAGGGTGTAACTAGCTTTTAGGGTATGTCTACACTATGAAATTAGGTCAAATTTATAGAAGTTGTTTTTTTAGAAATCGTTTTTATATAGTCGATTGTGTGTGTCCCCACACAAAATGCTCCAAGTGCATTAAGTGCATTAACTCAGCGGAGTGCTTCCACAGTACCGAGGCTAGCGTCGACTTCCAGAGCATTGCACTGTGGGTAGCTATCCCACAGTTCCTGCAGTCTCCGCTGCCCATTGGAATTCTGGGTTGAGATCCCAATGCCTAATGGGGCAAAACCATTGTCACCGGTGGTTCTCGGTACATGTCGTCAGGCGCTCCCTCCCTCCATGAAAGCAATGGCAGACAATCGTTTTGTGCCTTTCTTCCTGGGTTACCTATGCAGACGCCATACCACGGCAAGCATGGAGCCCGCTCAGCTCACTGTCACCGTACGTCTCCTGGGTGCTGGCAGATGCGGTACTGCATTGCTACACAGCAGCAGCTCATTGCCTTGTGGCAGCAGACGGTGCAATAGGCCTGATAACCATCGTCATCATGTCCTAGGTGCTCTTGGGTGCGTTGGTGAGGTCGGTCAGGAGCGCCTGGGCAGACATGGGCGCAGGGACATAAATAGGAGTGACTCGACCAGGTCATTCTCTTTAGTCCTGCCGGCAGTTGTATTGCACCGTCTTCTGGTGAGCAGCCAGGAGATGAGGATGGCTAGCAGTCCTACTGCACCGTCTGCTGCCAGCCTAAGATGTAAAAGACAGATGGAGTGGATCAAAACAAGAAATAGACCAGGTTTGTTTTGTATTCATTTGCTCCCCTCTCCCTCCCTCCCTTCCTCCCTCTGTGAAATCAACAGCTGACAATCGTTTCAGTGAGGTCTGTCAGGGGCACCTTGAAAAGTTTAATGGAGATTCAGTCCTGCCTGGAACACCAGGGGGGAGGGATAGCTCACTGGGTTGAGCATTGGCCTGCTAAACCCAGGGTTTTGAGTTCAATCCTTGAGGGGGCCATTCTGTGTGACAGTTGTTTTTGTTTCTCCTTGATGTAAAGCCACCCTTTTTGTTGATTTTAATTCCCTGTAAGCCAACCCTGTAAGCCATGTCATCAGTCGCCCCTCCCTCCGTCAGAGCAACGGCAGACAATCATTCCACGCCTTTTTTCCATGCAGACGCCATACCATGGCAAGCATGGAGCCCGCTCAGATCACTTTGGCAATTATGAGCACGTTAAACACCACACACATTATCCAGCAGTATATGCAGCACCAGAACCTGGCAAAGTGAAACCGGGTGAGTAGGCGACGTCAGCACGGTGATGAGAGTGATGAGAACATGGACACAGACTTCTCTCAAAGCATGGGCCCTGGCAATATGGGCATCATGGTGCTAATGGAGCAGGTTCATGCCGTGGAACGCCGATTCTGGGCCCGGGAAACAAGCACAGACTGGTGGGACTGCAGAGTGTTGCAGGTCTGGGACGATTCCCAGTGGCTGCGAAACTTTCGCATGCCTAAGGGCACTTTCATGGAACTTTGTGACTTGCTTTCCCCTGCCCTGAAGCGCATGAATACCAAGATGAGAGCAGCCCTCACAGTTGAGAAGCGAGTGGCAATAGCCCTTTGGAAGCCTGCAACGCCAGACAGCAACCGGTCAGTCGGGAATCACTTTGGAGTGGGCAAATCTACTGTGGGGGCTGCTGTGATGCAAGTAGCCACCGCAATCAAAGATCTGCTGATATCAAGGGTAGTGACTCTAGGAAATGTGCAGGTCATAGTGGATGACTTTGCTGCAATGGGATTCCCTAACTGTGGTGGGGCGATAGAGGGAACCCATATCCCTATCTTGGCACCGGAGCACCAAGCCAGCGAGTACATAAACCGCAAGGGGTACTTTTCAATGGTGCTGCAAGCACTGGTGGATCACAAGGCACGTTTCACCAACATCAACGTGGGATGGCCGGAAAAGGTACATGATGCTCGCATCTTCAGGAACTCTGGTCTGTTTCAAAAGCTGCAGGAAGGGACTTTCTTCCCAGACCAGAAAATAACCATTGGGGCTGTTGAAATGCCTATAGTTATCCTTGGGGACCCAGTCTACCCCTTAATGCCATGGCTCATGAAGCCAGACACAGGCAGCCTGGACAGTAGTCAGGAGCTGTTCAACTACAGGCTGAGCAAGTGCAGAATGGTGGTAGAATGTGCATTTGGATGTTTAAAAGTGCTGGCACAGTTTACTGACTCGGTTAGACCTCAGCGAAACCAATATTCCCACTGTTATTACTGCTTGCTGTGCGCTCCACAATAGCTGTGAGAGTAAGGGGGAGACGTTTATGGCGGGGTGGGAGGTTGAGGCAAATTGTCTGGCCGCTGGTTACGCACAGCCAGACACCAGGGCAGTTAGAAGAGCACAGGAAGGCGCGGTGTGCATCAGAGAAGCTTTGAAAACCAGTTTCATGACTGGCCAGGCTATGGTGTGAAAGTTCTGTTTGTTTCTCCTTGATGATGAACCCCACCCCTTGGTTCACTCTACTTCCCTGTAAGCTAACCACTCTCCCCTCCCCACTTCAATCACCACTTGCAGAGGCAATAAAGTCATTGTTGCTTCACATTCATGCATTCTTTATTAATTCATCACACAAATAGGGGGATAACTGCCAAGGTAGCCCGGGAGGGGTGGGGGAGGAAGGAAGGACAAGGCCACACTGCACTTTAAAACTTAAAAACTTAAAAAATTTAAAACTTATTGAATGCCAGCCTTCTGTTGCTTGGGCAATCCTCTGGGGTGGAGTGGCTGGGTGGCCGGAGGCCCCCCCTCCACGTTCTTGGGTGTCTGGGTGAGGAGGCTATGGAACTTGGGGAGAAGGGCGGTTGGTTACACAGGGGCTGTAGCGGCCGTCTGTGCTCCTGCTGCCTTTCCTGCAGCTCAACCATATGCTGGAGCATATTAGTTTGATCTTCCAGCAGCCTCAGCATTGAATCCTGCCTCCTATCATCATGCTGCCACCACCTATCATCTTCAGTCCTCTCTTCAGCCCACCACTTACTCTCTTCAGCCTGCCACCTCTCCTTGTGTTCGTGTTGTGCTTTCCTGCACTCTGACATTGTCTGCCTCCATGCATTTGTCTGTGCTCTGTCAGTGTGGGAGGACAGCATGAGATCAGAGAACATTTCATCGCGACTGCGTTTTTTTTGCCTTCTAATCTTCGCTAGCCTCTGGGAAGAAGAAGATGCTGTGATCCTTGAAACACATGCAGCTGGTGGAAAAAATAAAAGGGACAGTGGTATTTAAAAAGACACATTTTATAGAACAATGGGTACACTCTTTCACGGTAAACTTTGCTGTTAACTTTACATACATATTTTACTGGCCGTGAATGTCAGGGCAAATTAATCATTAAACACACTTGCTTTTAAACCATGTATACTATTTAAAAAGGTACACTCACCAGAGGTCCCTTCTCTGCCTGGCAGGTCCGGGAGCCTTGGGTGGGTTCGGGAGGTACTGGCTCCAGGTCCAGGGTGAGAAACAGTTCCTGGCTGTCGGGAAAACCAGTTTCTCTGCTTGCTTGCTGTGAGTTCAGCCTCCTCTTCATCATCTTCCTTGTCCCCAAAACCTGCTTCCATGTTGTCTCCCACTCCACTGATGGAGTCAAAGCACAGTGTTGGGGTAGTGGTGGCTGAACCCCCTAAAATGGCATGCAGCTCATCATAGAAGCGGCATGTTTGGGGCTCTGACCCGGAGCAGCCGTTCGCCTCTCTGGTTTTCTGGTCGGCTTGCCTCAGCTCCTTAAGTTTCACGCGGCACTGCTTCGGGTCCCTGTTATGGCCTCTGTCCTTCATGCCCTGGGAGATTTTGACAAATGTTTCGGCATTTTGAAAACTGGAACGGGCCTTTTCCTGTCTACCTGGCCAGTGCATCTGAGTTGAGAGTGCTGTCCAGAGCGGTCACAATGGAGCACTCTGGGATAGCTCCCGGAGGCCAATACTGTCGAATTGCGTCCACACTACTCCCAAATTTGACCCAGCAAGGCTGATTTCAGCGCTAATCCCCTTGTTGGGGGTGGAGTAAAGAATCGATTTTAAGAGCGCTTTAAATTGAAAAAAAGGGCTTCGTCGTGTGGACGGGTGCAGGGTTAAATCGATTTAATGCTGCTAAATTCTACCTCAACTCCTAGTGTAGACCAGGCCATTGACTCCATTAGAGTCCCTTAGACCTACTTTACTACTGCTGAAATCAAAGCGAATATAAGGCATGGTAGCGTATGTTGCTCTAACTTACACACTGATGAGCTGGAAGGAGTGTAAATTCTAGGAAGGGTGACTATTTTAACTAATACTTTCTTACATCCTTTTGTAGTTGCTTTGCTTACCATGGGCTAGATTTGCAAAGATATTTAGGTGCCTAAATATGAAGATAAGCATTTCTGTAAATCCCATTAGATGTCTAAGTGAGTTAGGAACCTAAGTCCCATTGTTTTTCAATGGAAGTTAGCCACCTAATTTGCTTAGGTGCTCTTGAAGATCCCACTAGGCACCTATCTGTTCCTTTAGGCACCTAAATATCTTTCTAAAGCTAACCCTGCACCTTTTCTTGTAGTACCTGGGACTGTGAGTTTCATTGACAGAACTTGCTTAGGACAAGTCTACACTGCCCCAAAGTTTGTATTATGGGAGTGTGAATACAGGGTGCACCAAAATGCTGCGCTGTAACTTCCCATGTGGATGCTGCGGGCATGAACTAAAAGGTTCCTAGTTCACTTTAACGCAGACCTCTTTAAACAGGCGTGCATTAATGTGAAATAGGAACCTTCTTGTTTGTTGCCTCAGTGTCCATACGGCACTCTGGTTCACACTGTTATTCACACCGCCATAGTGTGAACTGCGTGGCAGTGTAGACATGCCCTTAGATTCAGTTAGCTGACTTCAGAGATGATGTGTAAAGGGGAGTATGCATAAACTGGTAGAGAGGACTTGATTCTAAGCAATTCTAGAGGGACTCAAGAATCTAGAGGGAATCTTATGTAGTGTGATATGCTCAGAATCACACACAGCTTGACTCAGTGGGGCAAATTCAGAGGCTTTGTTTAAGATGGTGTAAGTTGGGCATCCTTACACTAAATTGGACTCTATTACACATTGAAAGAGTGTTCTAAGATAGTTCACATAGCTAGTTCTAAGGGATTCTAACTGAATGTTTCCCATGTTGCCTCTCATGCCTAGGTGGCACTTCCCAGAAGCATCCACAAAGGTGCCTCATTTTCCACCTTCATATTCCTCATTAAAACTCTACTTTGCTGTGATGCCAACACAGAACGTTACAACAGTTAGGTTGCTGGTGTACTGAGACCACTGCCTATTGCAATATCTCCTTGTACTCCCCGGTAGGTAGGGACTGTCTTTTTGTTCCTTGTTTGCACAGCACTTAGCAAAATGGAGTCCTGGTTCATGATTAGGACTCCTAGGTGCTAGGGTCTTCTTCTGGCATAAGGCTTCTGATGGCACAAACAATGAATTAGATGTTGGGTAAGTGAAGTAGCCACTGTATCATGGCAACATCATCTGGAGACATGAAGCACCTCCATCCACCATCAGAATGATCAAGAGGGCAATCCATAACCCGAGGGCATGCTGTTTTGTCTTAAGCTCCACAGGGTCAGGATGGGGATCTCAAGAAGCCCCAATGGTAAATATGTGAGTTAAAGTGCCCGTGACCACAATATATCCTGTTGTAATGAAGAAGGATCTTTCATTTGTGTCGTTGTTCTGAGGGGCATGTATGAGCTGATCTGGAGACAATAGGGGGTGCAGATCTGAGTTGTCTATTTGCTAAGAAATGAGTCATTGATCCAAAATATAGTCCCACACTACCTGTTGCTGCTGTTCCTTAGAAAGGTCATGTCTGATGTACAGTTTGAGACCCTCTCAGACAGGGGGTAGGGAAAGAAAAAATAATAAATAGCAATGAATGACAGTACATTAAAAATCCCCTCTGAGTTTGTCCTGGTAAAGGGAATCGAAATGAGTCTAAATTAGTGTGTAGCCCAGAAGAAGATGTAAATTACACCTGGTTGGAATTCTTACATCAGCTCTATAATTAGCTCAAAGTCTTCAAAGGCAGAAAACAATACCCTTGCGGTCAATCATCCTGAAGAAGAAATATGCATGGGTCTGTGCTACACCTTCCTATATTCTATAAACAAGCATGCTTTGGTTACATCCATTCTGTATGCATGCACTTTGATGCATGTGTACAGACACTTCCTGAGATGGCAGCTTGTGTGCGGCATGCAACTTACGTAAACTCATCCTTACCCAGCAAGGATTCACCCATCCTGTTAAGGGGCAATCCCAAAATTTCAGGTGTGTGAAAATTGTTCAGAGTGAAGCATGCATAAAGCCGCAAAAGCCATTTCGGTTTGAAAACTTGCACTTTTTACTTTCATGGGAATTTTGATTAAACTGTTGGAGGTCCTGTTCCTCCACTTCTAACCAAGCCCAAAGCATTATGGTTTAGTGCAACACACACACGGCTGATCTCTTTGTGGGTCTAGTACCCTTCTGTCTTAATAGTACTTTACACAGCACTTCGACCGTATGTGGAGTTGTCCCACAAAACCTCTCAGAGGTATGTGGCTTTTATTGCTGTTTTAGAGAAGGAGAAACTAAGATTCAGAGATGTGCTCGCTGTCACAGAGCAAATACACACAAGATCTAGCGCTCTTGACTACAAATCCTATGCCCAATCCACCAGACCAGGGGCTTTCATGCTTTTGTTTCATATGGACCATATACTACTAGAGAGATGAACTTGTGAGCAACCTTCCTACCCACTCACAATCCCATTAATACCCCGGTGGTAGCTAAGGCAATGGCTTACATGGAAAATTAATATTAGGAAATATTCAATGTATTGTAACTGTCTCTTGTTGCTCTTTATTTAATCTCTCCCTACCACCTGTGCTTATCTCTGCTGCTCCCCGGAACACGTTTCCCTGCTTCTTACCCTCTTTTCCCTTAAACCGACACATGCTGCCCACTTGCCTGATTCTTTTCCACCCTACTTCTCCGGAATTTCCTGTCCTGCTAAAGGCTCTTCATCGAGCTGGCAGCAATAACCCCGCTGGTAGATCTGACCCCTGAGGGCAGTTCCTGTTTCTACCCTTCTTCCTTCTCTTTAGCAGCAGACCCTACTGGAGGCAGCTAAATTGGCTCCTTCTTCTTTTGGCTTCTACAGTCTCTGGCCTATCCTGGCCAGCTGTACAGGCTGCTGAGAACAAGTGGAAGAAGAACCAGCTCCCTGTGTCCTGACAGCTCCTCACAGGCCAGCAATGGTGAGCATACAGTTGGAGAACTGCTGCAGTGGACCACTATATCCCCCTAGATGTGTGATTTCACTTTCCTTACTCTAAATTCTGAAATTTGTAACATCAAGTTGATAATATGGCATTTACCAAATTACCTGTCTTTACTGACAACTTGTATATTTTCATATTTCATCCATAGCAAATGTCTTTGCCCCCATTTTATAGAAGAGGACACCAATAGGCATCATTAGAACCATGACTATAGAACCTTTACTTCCTGAACTATATCCACAAGCCCACTGGGCCCTCAAGCAAGACACCGGACCTCTTCATGTTTAAATTTCCTCACCTGTAAAGTGTAGGGTAATGAGGAGGATGATTATTCTTATGTTAATTTAATATTTATATTACAGTAGCACCCAGAGGCCCCAGTCAAGATCGAGATCCTATTGTGCTGAGCATCATACATTATATAGTGAGAGACAGTCCCAGTTTATGCTGTATGGATGAGATCCACAGAATATGCAGGAATAAAATCTCCACAGCCGCATGTTAGTATATCACATCATTTAGTCTCATTTTATAGTTGACTAACCTGAGACATAGAGATGGTGATTTCATGGGGCATTGTGCTTTAGTGGAATAGACACGAACCTCAGATTTAATTTAGAAGCTCTGTGTTCTTATTAGGTTCTGACACTGACTTGCTCTGTGGCTTTGGACATATCATTTAACTTTCACCAGCAGGAAAAATGGAACAGAGGCACGTGGTGAGATATAACTAAATAAAGTTTGTAAAGTGTTATTAAGATCAGTCAGTGGCAGGATGTGATTCCTGCTTCTCAGTCTGTGCTTATTCCTCTAGGATTACTGTTTTCTAACATTTTTCCCCTTTAAAAATCTTCCTCCTGCAGCTTTTCTTTTTTTTAAAGCAGAAGTGGCTTTTATACTTTTTTCAAACCTCTAGACACTGAAAAACATTTGATATAAAAAATTATCCCAAAAAATTGCAGCATCATAAAATGACTACAATTTCACAAATCTGAGAATAGGCAGATTTTTGTCAATTCTCTCCAGATAGCAGTCTGAAAGATAAGACGGCATTGTATAAGAAAGAATACATTGATGTTGCTTTTACAGGCTGGACTGTTTATGAAATGAGGGCTTGGTTTTCCTAGTAAACCAAAGTTACAAGTTTTTCCCTTTGTAAAATATATCCTGATCTTATAATGGAAGCTGAAAGCATTAGGCAAACATGGATCAAATTCAGTTTTACACATCTGAATATAAAAGTTGTATTAGGCTTACCTGACTGTTTATGCATGGGGCAAAGGGAATGCCTTATACACCTTAGCTCATATCTGGGATTCCTAGCCTGTAGAATTTTCCAGCAATTAACACACTTTACAGTGTACTCCAGTAAATAATCTAAGGATAGTTTTCTTTTCGCTAACTTGACTTAAAGGTAAATACAAAGTTTTGGGTAGACTTATTTATGGCGTTAATAGCCAGTGAATTCCTCACAAAATGCTGGCAGGAAACCTCCCTTTCCCCCCTTTCCCATATTCTCAATCTGAGTTGACAGAGTTTATATTTCTAAAAAGTTTGCTTCTTTCTGAGTTCCGTTACCTTCCATCATCCAACACTATATAAAACTGATTTGCTAGAATTGGAGATCATTTTTTTCCTTTAGGGCACCTTTAAAAAAAAAAAGAAAAAAAATGGTAACCAAGGGATAATCACCATGTGAAGATTTTTCTGTAAAAATACCACTATTTGTTTTCCTTACAATCTGGTTTGTGAAAGAATGTTCCTTTAAGAGTTACTATAGCAATGCAAGCTGCTATTGAGACTGTAAACATTGATGATGTCTAAGAAGCTGACACCCTGCAAAAACATTTCAGTCATTCTGCATATGGCTTCCAACAACACTGCTATAATATGCAACTCATACTGAGAACAGCAGGATTCAGAGGATTTTTTAGAAAATAGCATACTACATAGCAAAACTAAAGTGGAAGGAAAATCATATAGTCTAATTTTGCAACAAACCAAAGTTCCTATTTCAGCATATTCTGCTGCCACTTTCTTATATTTTGCAAGGTCTGTCAGGGCACTTTTAAAGGAGTATGTGCCTGCCAAGTCCAAAATAACTCTACATCTCCCTGGAACCAAACTTTCTTTTTCTTTTTACCTTTTTTTTCGTTTTTCTTTTGCAAATGCAGTAACAATACACTCTAGGTTGTGTCTGACCATGGTGTAGGAAGCACACAAACAAACCAACTGCCAACCCAACCACCTGTTCACATGATACTTTGGAAGGGCAAAACCATCTTCCTTCCAAACCTGTGAGTTTTAAAATAGAAAAGGAAAATCACAGGCTACTGTCTCAGCCAGACATTTTTTTTTATCATTTATTTCTACAAATAAAGCATGTAGTATTCATTTCAGTGCTCTGCCTTCAGTGGCAATTTTATGAGGAAGGCTTCGTAAATGTGACGGATGATTTAATGGGTTAACTCTTTTGCAATAACATTGATCGCCTTCATCAGTCACAAAATATGCAACTCTTACTGAGAGCAGCAGGCGTCAGAGGTTGTATTTTTTTTTTAAATAGTCTATATACTAGATAGCAAAGCTGAAGTGAAAGGAAAATAGTCCCAGAGCCATAGGACTATTTATTTTTTCCTCTTTCTGATGGTATGTAAGAGGGGGGATAATTTTTGCACTTGAAGTTTATCGATTGCAAGCCAAGGTGGATTTAAAAGGCAATGTAATCCAGTGGGTAGGGCAGCCCAGCCCGGAGCACCCTCCTGCACCCCAAACCCCTCATCCCCAGCCTCACCCCAGAGCCCGCATCCCCAGCCGGAGCCTGCACCCCTTCCCTCACCTCAACCCCCTGCCCCAGCTCTGATCCCCCTCCCGCCCTCCGAACCCCTTGATCCCAGCCTGGAACACCCTCCTGCACCCCAAACCCCTCATCCCCAGCCTCACCCCAGACCCTGCACCCCCAGCTGGAGCCCTCACCTGCCGCGCCCTGCCCCCCCTCACTCCACTCCCCTGCCTGAGCACGGAGCCTCCTTCCGCACCCTGAGTGCCACATTTCTGGCCCCACCTCGGAGCCCACATGCCCAACCAGAGCCCTCCCCACTCCTGCATCCCACCCCCAATTTTGTGAGCATTCATGGCCCACCACACAATTTCTATTCCCAGATGTGGCCCTCGGGCCAAAAATTTTGCCCACCCCTGGACTAGATGTATAAACATGAGTATGGATGGAACGCTATCTCTCTGTCTATCTCTTTTTTGTATTTTGTATTTTCTAAACAAGATCAGGGCGCCATTGTGCTAGGTGCTGTACAAACACTTATAGAGTCATAAGTCAATAGAATTTAAGGTCAGAAGGGACCGCGACATTATCTAATTTGACCTCCTGAATCTGACCTTCTAATTAGACTTGGCACAGTCCCTGCCCCAACAAATTTTGCCGTCTATTTTAGGGTTTTCATCATTCATCAACATATTACATCAACAACACAATATAACAGAATGCAACTTATTTTGCATAGTAGCCCCCAGATATCTCAAAACACAGAACTAAATAATACCAGACCGTGGAGAGTATGTGGTATAAATTATGGAAAGCAATGAGGTACAAATATTGTATAGGAACAAAAGAAAACATCCAGTCGTCATAAGGGCAATAGCAGGGGGAGAGAGAAATTAAAAGGCCCAGGCAAGAGCGAAAAGCTAAATGTTAAGGTGAGATTTGAAAAGAGGTGGAAAGTTGATGAGATAGAGTGATACAGGAAGTCCATTGTAGGAACTGTAGTGAAGAAGATTCTCATTCTGCCAGTGCAAAAGTATATAGGAACAGGCTGAGTTCATATTATTGGATGGGAGAATGATCTTAACACTGTCTTAACACAGGCTGTACGGTTTGATGTATCTGATAATTCCTAAGCATGAAGAGCTAGTGCCTTCACCTCCTGAATCTGCTGAGAATGCTACTGCCAATGTACTCTGGAGTAAGCAGCATACTGGATCTTCAGAAGTCACTTTGAGACAAATCAATCTTAAAAGCTGTAATTACTGATGCCTGTTAGGAGTTCACAAAACATTCTGGCCAGTAATTTCAAACATGATTTTGGGTGCCCAACTAGAGACATCTTAAAGGGGAATGCTTTTCAGAGAGTGCTAAATCCCCCCTGTAAGTAACTGGTGCTCTGAAAGGGTCAGGGCTCCACAAGGGGGAATAGGGAGTAGTTAACTCACTGAGTAACTGGGAAACAGTTAATTAGACAGGAAAGCAGCTGGGTATGATGAAAGGTTAAGGACCTCAATTATAAAGAGAAACTCCTGAGGAGAAAGATGGTGTACTAGGCAAGGACAAAATAAACTTTGAAATGCATGAACAGCTAAGTGAAGGAAGTTTGAAGGTGATACTAAAATTATATAATAGTATATAGAGAAAAGGTAAAATACTTAAGGACTGGAAACATGCAATTATTGTCCCAGTGGGGAAAGCAGGTAAATTGTGCTCAAGACCTGAAGCATACTGATCAATTGGCTTCACAGCTTGTTTAAGTAAAGTCCTGGAAAGAATGGCAGTGGAGAGACTAGTAGCACACCTAGAAAGAAATAGGTTCATAGATGGAACAGAGAGTGGGTTCAGAAGAGGTAGGAGTGTCATTGACCACTTTGTAAAGATAGAGACAGAAGCACAAAAAAGCATGAGAACCGAAGAATTCATGGTAGTAACCTTCTTGGATATAAGACAAAGGCTATGATGTGTTATGGAGAGAGGGACTACTTCATAAAGTGGCCTTCATGGGTATTATAGGAAGATGTACAGATGGACAAGGGACTTCTTAAGCAAAGAACTATACAAATCTGAATAGGGAAAGCTCTTTCCAATGTATATTCAATTGCAAATGGAACTCTGCAGGGGTGTGTAATTAGCCAAATTCTCCTTAACATCATGATAAATGACCTCCGTGAGGAGATGAGTACGGGAATAGGGATCACATTATTTGCTGACGACTGTGCCATATCGACCAAAAGCAGAAAACTTAGAGCTCCTGTTAGGGTTTCCTTCCCACTCTGAACTCTAGGGTACAGACGTGGGGACCCTTATGAAAGACCCCCTAAGCTTATTTTTACCAGCTTAGGTTAAAAACTCCCAGGCACAAATTCTCCCTTGTACCTTGGGTTTAAGTAATGCTGCTACCACCAAGTGATTTACCAAAGAACCAGGGAAAAGGACCACTTAGAGTTTCTCTTCCCCCAGCAATCCCCCCCAAGTCCTTACACCCCCTTTCCTGGGGAGGCTTGAGAATAATATTCTAACCAATTGGTTACAAAATGATTAAAGACCCAAACCCCTGGGTTTTGGAACAATGGAAAAATCAGTCAGGTTCTTAAAAGAAGGATTTTATTAAAAAAAAAAGAAAGGTAAAAATCATCTCTTTAAAATCAGGATGGAAAATGCTTTACAGGGTATTCAGATTCAAAACACAGAGGATTTCCCTCTGGGCAAAACCTTAAAGTTACAGAAAACAGGAATAAACCTCCCTCTTAACACAGGGAAAATTCACAAGAAAACAAAAGATAAGCCAGGCAAGGCGGATTAGTTTACCTATACTGGTTGCAATATTGGAGATTTGGACTGGGATGGGTTGGAGAAGATGGATTTCTGTCTGGCCCCTCTCAATCCCAATCCCAATCAAAACAAAGAGCACAAACAAAACCTTCCCCCCTCCCAAGATTTGAAAGTATTTTCTTTTCCCATTGTTCCTGTTGGTCAGGTGCCAATCAGGCTATTTGAGCTTCTTAACCCCTTACAGGTAAGGAGGAATTTTAGGCTACCCTTAGCTGTATCAGCGTAGCAGCCGTGTTAGTCTGTATTTGCAAAAAGAAAAGGAGTACTTGTGGCACCTTAGAGACTAACAAATTTATTTGAGGTTTCGTGAGCTACAGCTCACTTCATCGGATGCATTCAGTGGAAAATACAATGGGGAGATTTATATACACAGAGAACATGAAACAGTGGGTGTTACCATACACACTGTAAGGAGAGTGATCACTTAAGATGAGCTAATACCAGAAGGAGAGCCAAGTGGCAGACGGGGTTGCAAGCGCTGGACTCAGTGATGGCAATGGTTCTGGTGCTGGTTGCTTCGCCATTTCTGGTTCTGGGACTGGCTTTGGTTGGGTTTCTGCGACTGGATGCACTACGGCTGTTTCAGTCGTTGGCAGGGAATCCGGTTTCACCACCTCCATCTGAGTCTTTGGTGACACAGACGGGGCCCTGGTGGAAGGCTCAGGAACAGGGATAGGTGTGAAAGGTTGCTTAATCTGGCTGCGGGTGACCATTTCCACCCTCTTGGCCAGCTTTACATGGTTGGCCAAGTCTTCCCCCAGCAGCATGGGAATGGGATAATCATCATAGACTGCAAAAGTCTACATTCCTGACCAGTCCTTGTACTGGACAGGCAACTCGGCTGTAGGCAAATCAAAAGAGTTGGACTTGAAGGGTTGAATTGTCACTTGGGCCTCTGGGTTGATTAAGTTGGGGTCCACTAAGGATTGGTGGATAGCTGACACCTGCACTCCAGTGTCCCTCCATGCTGTAACCTTCTTCCCGCCCACACTTACAGTTTCCCTTCACTTTGAGGGTATCTGGGAGGCATCTGGGCTGGAGGACTTTTGGTGTGACCCCGGTGCAATGAACTATAATTTGTTGGGGTTCTTGGGGCAGTTGGCCTTTACATGCCCCAGCTCATTACATTTAAAACATCGCCCAGCTGACTGGTCACTGGGGCGAGGTGGGTTGCTGGAGAATGGTGTGGTGGGACGATAAGGGTTCTGAGGTTTTCCTTGGGGTGTAGTTGGGGCCTTGGGCTGCCCCCAGTGGTCGGTTGTGGTCTGAGGGTGTCAGTTCTGGTATCCCCCCAAACTGCGACCAGTGTTGTTCCTCTCTGCTACCTCCACCCATTTGGTTCCAATTTTTCTCGCCCCTCTGGCGGTCTGGGACTGCTCATATTGATCAGCATAAGAAGCAAGACTTTCTGCTGAGTCCATTTTCTTATCCCATAAACACTGTTTTACATCATCATTGGTCATAGTCAGGAACTGCTCCTGTATCATCAAATCACCCATTGCTTCATAGCTAGTTATACCCCTTCCTTTGACCCATCTATTGAACAGATCCTTCATCTGGTTTACATAAGCCACATTACTTAGTCCAGCCCCTCTCTTAAGGGCTTTACATTTTACTCTGTAGGTTTCAGGTGTAACCTGAAACTGTTTCAAAACCAAGTCCTTAAATTTATCATAGTGTGAAGCGTCATCAATGGGCATCTTATTGAATATGTCCAGAGCTCTGCCAGTCAATTTTGCTACCAATGTGGTCATCTTGTGATCATCAGGAATTGCATGGAGTGTGCACAATCTCTCAAAGGTGAGGAAATATCCAGCAATATCACTGGATTCATCATACTGTGGACATAGTCACTCCCATTTGTGGATTTTTGGGGAAGTGGAGCCAGCAGCTGAAGGATTTTGTCTTTTCAACTCCATAACAGCCAGTTTATGCTTCTGGTCCTCCATAGTTCTCTTGAGGGCAGCCTCTTCTCTGGCTCTTTCTGCCTCCATAGCTCTCTTGTGGGCAGCCTCCTGTGCCTTTATTTCTAGTTGTTTTAATTCCATTAGTCTCTTATGTTCATTTTCTTTCTCTTGTGCTTCCAGTCTAGCCAGCTCTAGTTTATTAGCTTCTTTACTGTTAGTCATTTTTCTGCTTTCTTGTGCTTAACTTTAGCTATACCCAAGAGTTAGGAAAAAAAAAAAACTTGTGAATTTCCCTGCAGGAGGTTAACTACCCTGCCTTTAGGCAGAGAAGAACTCCAGCTGCTCTCAGCTCAAAACCTTTCCCTGCTTCCAAGCAGCCAAAAGGAGAGAGAGAGAGAAAAAAAGTTTTGTTTAAAACCTCTGTGCTTTTGGTTCAAAATTATCCCACCGCTCTGCCACCATGTCAAGGTTCCCTCCCCACTCTGAACTCTAGGGCAGTGGTTCTCAAAGCCGGTCTGCCGCTTGTTCAGGGAAAGCCCCTGGCAGGCCAGACCGATTTGTTTACCTGGTGCGTCTGCACATTCGGCCGGTCGCAACTCCCACTAGCTGCGGTTCGCCGCTCCAGGCCAATGGGGGCTGCAGGAAGTGGGGCCAGCATGTCTCTTGGCCCGCACTGCTTTCCGTGGCCCCCATTGGCCTGGAGCGGCGAACCGCGGCCAGTGCGAGCCGCAATCGACCAAACCTGTGGACGTGGCAGGTAAACAAACCAGTCTGGCCCGCCAAGGGCTTTCCCTGAACAAGCGGCGGACCAGCTTTGAGAACCACTGCTCTAGGGTACAGACGTGGGGACCCGCATGAAAGACCCCCTAAGCTTATTTCTACCAGCTTAGGTTAAAAACTCCCCAGGCACAAATTCTCCCTTGTACCTTGGGTTTAAGTAATGCTGCCACCACCAAGTGATTTAACAAAGAACCAGGGGAAAGGACCACTTGGAGTTTCTCTTCCACCAGCAATCCCCCCAAACCCTTACACCCCCTTTCTTGGGGAGCCTTGAGAATAATATCCTAACCAGTTGGTTACAAAATGATCAAAGACCCAAACCCCTGGGTCTTGGAACAATGGAAAAATCAGTCAGGTTCTTAAAAGAAGGATTTTATTAAAAAAAAAAAAGAAAGGTAAAAATCATCTCTGTAAAATCAGGATGGAAAATACTTTACAGGGTATTCAGATTCAAAACACAGAGGATTTCCCTCTGGGAAAAACCTTAAAGTTACAGAAAACATGACTAAACCTCCCTCTTAGAACAGGGAAAATTCACAAGAAAACAAAAGATAAACTAATCCACCTTGCCTGGCTTACCTATACTGGTTGCAATATTGGAGATTTGGATTGGGATGGGTTGGAGAAGATGGATTTCTGTCTGGCCCCAAGAGAGAATCCCCACACAAAACAAAGAGCACAAATAAAACCTTCCCCCCTCCCAAGATTTGAAAGTATCTTCTTTCCCCATTGTTCCGGGGAAATATCTCAAATGCCTCAAATCAGGCTATTTGAGCTTCTTAACCCCTTACAGGTAAGGAGGAATTCTAGGCTACCCTTAGCTGTATGTTTATGATAGCTCCATGAAAAGAATCAAAGATGCACTTAAAGGATGTGCAGAATGGGGAAACAGCTGGGGCTTCAAATTCTTCATCAACAAAACTAAGTGAATGGTCTGCAAAACAAGGACAATTTAAAAAGATGTAAACTTCTATCTGTAAACCCAACAGATAATTATAGTGAAAAATGTGGTGTGACGTGATAACAAGGTCACTTGGAGGGACTATATGGAAGATATTAAAGATAGATGCAAAGGTAGAATTAACTTACTTAAAAGTATCTCTGGAGCATGCTGGGGAGTGGATAAGAAAATGGTGGTAATGCTATACAGAGTGCTAATTAGACCAATTACTGAATATGGATGCCAGGCTTTTGGTCAGCAGCGAACACAAATCTGAGAAAACTAGACTATATCTGAGCACAGTACTTCATATCATATGTGATGCCTTCATTACTACTCCTCTGTGTGACTGCATATAGCAGCTGGTGAAATGCCTACCACTTGGAATGAAGCTCCTAGATGTAACCATTTGGGGCAAATAACTAGGTAATAGCGAAGGTGGATAAAGTATCTTAATGAAAAGAAAGGATTAGATGAGACCCAAATCTATAGCTATCAGAAAATACTCTGTCACTGGAAAACCATTCATCCTAGGATAGACATGGAATTAAATAATGAAATAAATAAAAGGAGAAGAATGCTAAATATACAAGATATAACAAGTCAGTAAATTGGTGATAAGTGGGGACACGATTGCCAAATCTATATAAATGGCTCAAAAGAGGAAGGAATAAGAAGAGTGTCAACAGTTTTCTGCATGCCCTCACTCAGACTCAAGAAAGCCATAAGCTGAACTAACTTTGTATCCGTCTTTACAGCTGAGCTAACAGGGATTATGCTAGCACTAAACTGGGCTTTATATGTGCGGCCAGCTGCCGTGGCCATCCTGTTTAATTCTTTATCAGGGCTGCAGGAAATTTTCAGTGGTAAGTCTGACAACAGAAATGATATTCTTAATGAAATATCACTGCTAACAACCAAAGTGGTGCAATTGGATATAACAATAGTAATGGCATGGGTCCCAGCACATGTAGGGATAGCAGCCAATGAACTGGCGGACAAACAGGGGAAAAAGTGCTATTAATCATGAACAAGTTGACCCAGGGATCCCCTTAAGCAAACTTTGGAATTTAAACACCTAATCAAAAATGAGCTAAGGAAAGAATGGCAAGAACTGTGGCAAATGAAATGAAGGGAAAAAAAATCCTAGAAGTATGCCCAACATCTGAAAATGCTGATATAATCCAAGGCCCTGAGAGAGAGAGCGAAGTGGCTCTATTTAAAATTCTAACAGCATTGTGGATTAAATAGTAATTTGTATCTAATTAGCAAGCATAAAGATGGACTATGCATGGCCTGTAAGGAAATGACAGATAATATCCTTTAGGATTGTAAAAACTGTACCTGTGAAAGAAGGTGTTTATATAGAAAACTCAGAAGCCTTAAAGTAACAACATTTTCCTAGCAACACCTATCAAGAATACGAGGAACATGGGGCCCAATAAAAAAAACCCTTCTGCAATTCTTTAAGAATACTGGGAAAGGTGCAAGATTTTACATCATGAAGAAGATACGAAGTACAGTGCATGGCAAGCATAGATTGCTATGGCACAATCCCAAGAAGAAGAAGAAAGGAGGCTGCCAGAGAGCCAGCACATTTGCAGGAAGAAGGTCCCTCCAGCAGGCTGATGCGAAGGTGCCAGACACAACCAACACTTCAAAAAGGGAGAAACAGGGCCCGAGGCTGGGGAAGGCTACAGGAAGGTAGGAAATGGCCCAGAGAACAGCAAGGGACTGGTTCTGGCTGTCCCAAACAAGGGCCCTGAGCTGGAAACCAGTGGAGTTGGTGGGCCTGGGTCCCCCTACCTACCCAGCCACAGGCTTTTAGAAAAGAAGCTCCTAAACCCAGGAGACCTAGGTCTGAGTAGGCCCTACGAAAGGCACACCCAGCTGCGAGGGGGCGCTCAGGAACGATGGTGCCCCATCTACATCCACCCTCTGAGAAATAAATTATTTTCAAGTGTTTCAAGTTGGGCACCCAAAAATAAAAAACACAACAAATCTGTTTTCCCTCTTGAAAATCTTGACCTTTCTGTTGTTGTTGGACATTACGCCAGGACTCTGGGGAACTACCAGAAAGGACCGAAGGCAATTTAAGCACATACCTGATTTTAAGGTGTAAGTTCCATTTTAAGTCCCCTTGGTTTCAGTGGAGCTGCTCATGTGCTTGAATTTTGGTGCACACCTTAGTGCCTTGCTGAGTCAGGCCTACTTGTCGAACACGAACGTGTATCCCTAATGTCTTGGATGGTAACAGGTGATCCACAGCAGGAAGCATTTAGTGCCGCCTGTTCAGATCTGGGCCTGGCACACCGGTGGCTCAGGAGTGAGTTACGTGCAAGTAAAAATAAATGGATTACACTCGGTACCATCTTTTATTAACAAGGTTCTGCTTGTATCCCTGGAGTTTTATGAGGTAGAGCTTGCAACTATTGTTTTCACTTGAAGTAGCCTGTCTTGTAAAATAAGAATGGGAATTTTCTTGCACTGGCCAGAATATGTTTATTTTTAAAAATTATTAATATATATAAAATAATATATGTATTCCTCTTTAATTTTTCCTGAAGGGATATAGTTATATATGGGGGGAAATTAATTAACAAATTATCTGAAAAACAAATTTCGCGAACTGAGCTAAGATACTTGATGGTATACTTGATAGAAGAGTCTTATTCTGACACTTTTAACATCTAATTTAAACAATAGGCAATTTGGGATAATAATGTTGCACCTGATTGCACCGTTGCACAGAAGTAGCCACAGAAGGGGTTAAAGGGAGAGCAATCTCTATTTCTTCACTGGTCTCCTTGTAGAGTTTTGTTCCTTATTTTTCCATTTGCCTTCTTTCCCATGGATCCTCTGGACTCTTCATGGCTGTTGGGGATCAGTGGGAGGCCAGATATATCTGCCAGGAGGCTCTGGAGCTATCCACTACCTGCAGAGGTAACACATGGGGGGCAGGGCATGAAGGGCCATGTCCCCCCCCCCCGATTTTTTGGTTGCACCCCCGCAACCCAGAGAGGATAGGTGGCTTGCTGAGGTGAGTCAGAGGGTGGAAGTGACACTCTGTCCCCAAGCCCCGCCACGTGGGGCTGGCCTGACTGAGCCTTGCCACGCAGGGCTGGCCCGAGCTGCCTGGCATCACTGCTCGCCCCTCCGAATGTTCCTCTGTGCCCCAATAGATGGACATGCCCCACAGTTTGAAAACCTCTGTAGGTCAGTCATGTACCCACCTTGAACCTTTAAATTGTGCCCCCTCCCCCCATCAACAGTTACATGTCACCTCAAACTACCTGGCAGTGCGGCTTCAACCCTCCAGGATTGTCCTGGAGTCTCCAGAGATTAAAGATTAATCTTTAATTAAGGATTATGCCATGTGATGAAACCTCCATGAATATGTCCAACCAAAACTGGCAACCCTAGCTTCAGTGGAGATTAGTGGGTGAACAATGTGTGTGTCCCTTTGGACCCACCTCGCAGCCTGCCCATTCCTCATATAGTAGCAGCACTGAAGAGGGATTGCAGAGGGCAAAGGAAGCTTTCTGCTCTCTCTGTCCCTCCCTAATTTTTGCTTCTCCAGGAGCTGGTGGTGCCCCAAGCATAAGTTAGAACAGTCTCAGGGATGCTCTAACTTCCAGCTGTCTATGTACCACAGTCTCAGGAGCTGCTCTGTAGTCCAGAATTTCTAGAGTGTAGAAAGCTCTCCCATGGAGTCTCCCATATCTGGCTCCAGTCCCAACACATCCCTCTGCCAGAGACTACACAGGGAGTAGGGACTACACATGCGAAAGGCTGCATATGCCTCTGAGTCACCATGTGGTCCCTGATCTGCTCCTGGAACAAGGCAGCTTTACCCTAAAGCATGTCAACAGTGTTCAGGGATTTCACACAATGAAACACTTGGGGTTGAAATCCTGGCCCTACTGAAATTAATGGGAATTTTGACTTTGATGGGGCCAGGACTTCAACCTTATGTTCTTTGTGAAAAACTTGTTTCTGTTCCAGATTTACACTCTTCCTGATAGCCTGGCCTAGAAGAACTAGTAGAGCCAGTCACTACTGGGTTCTAATACTGGTTCCCTCTTTGGGCTTAAACAAGTTGCATTATTTGTTTGCCCCTGTGTAAAATGGGGATAATAATACTCATAGGGATGGTGTGATGATTAATTGGTTGAACTGAAACGTATTATTTTTATTCATGGAATAAACAAAACAGTAGCAAAAACCAACCAACCAAAACCTCTTTGACTCATGTGTATTGTCATTGTGGTGGGTACAGGTGTCTGTACTTTCCTTTTTGGGTGGACCTCAAAGGAGGACCCCAAAGTGGCTCTCAAAGGGATAATGCAGAGGAGATGCACGGGGAGGTTAATTATTTGCAAAGCTAATGCCCAGCACAAATGCCAGTGCATAGCAAAGGCTGCAGGCAGAATACTCAGAAAAAGGACCAGATCCTGCTTCCATTGGAGACAGTGGAAGATTTTGTCAGCTGGGCAACGATTGGGCCCCAAATCTTGACTCCTTTTATATACTATACTTGAGAGTGACATTTCTGCCATTCATTGAGTTCTAGTAGTGACTAATTTCAGAGTAACAGCCGTGTTAGTTTGTATTCGCAAAAAGAAAAGGAGTACTTGTGGCACCTTAGAGACTAACCAATTTATTTGAGCATGAGCTTTCGTGAGCTACAGCTCACTTCATCGGATGCAACTATGAGTGACTAAAAGTCATTCATATCTGATAGCTGATCAGTCTCGTGAAATAAGATGGGTGGATTAGTCAAGTTCCTAGGATCCACACCACAAAAATCACCATGCCAATTAGCAATAACAGGGCCGTCTAACTGTTCATCTCAGAAGAGACCCCCCGGGTTGAATGGCCACACAGACAGAACTCTTCTGTACAGGCAGTCCCTCCAGCCTGGGGTGAAGCCCGTTAGCAGAGTGTGGTGAGGAAACATGAAACATCTGCTCTAAGGATAAAGAAAACTTGGTCTGCTGCTATCAATTTGGCACCTCCTGACAGCACTAAATCCAAACTTTAAAGAAAAGTTTCTTAAAACATGTTGGAAAACTCCAGTTTTATTTGTTGCCTTCTCACATAACTCAGGGAACTGCACAATTCCATTCAAACTTTCCGAAAGAAATGTCCAAGTTCAGCGCGGCAAATTTCTTGGAGTCAAGTCACCAGCCTCTGAAAACAGGAGATTTTAACTGAAATGGCAACAGAAATTGAAAGTAACTATAACAATGGGTCCTGCATGTCTATATTGTATTCTTGATAAGTGTTGCAAGGAAAAATTTGTTACTTTAAGGCTTCTGAGTTTTCTATATAAAAAACCATATATATTTATACACCACAACCCCTAGACATACACATATACAGTGAGAGCGTGTTAGTTGCTGAGGGATAGTTTCAAGGGCTAAAGTTACAATCTGCCTTGAATGAGGGGTGGTGCATAGCTGCACCGCCGCAGGGACAGGCCAAAGAATGAATTGTGACTCCCAGCTTCCCTTTTGCCTCAGTGATAGGGTGGGGGTAGCAAATTACTTCACCTCATGAAGCAGCTTATGCTCTCCAGCTACTCTAGCCAATGCGGGATAGGGAAAGAGTAGGAACAGAGTCAGTGATCCTCCCATTTCCCACTCTCTTCCTGTCTACTTGCTTGTAGGAGGAGCCTGAGGGAAGCAGCCTGGCTCTTCCTCCATGGTTGCAGTCGTCATAGGTACTCCACCTCTCTGAGAGGCAGTAGAAGCCCTCCTAATTGACATAGTGCTCTCTAAACCAGGGATTAGGTTGGCATAACTATGTCGCTCAGGGGTGTGGATTTTCCAGCCCCCTGGGCGACGTCGTTATACTGACATAAGTCTGTAGTTTAGACCAAGCTTTAGAGTCAGAATTTCATACTTTTACTCATATTGAGTAGCACTTTACTCGGCAAGTTGATGTCAAAATTACCACTCGTGCAATAAACTTCTACTCAAAGTACACGCGTGACTATGCATAGTTTCTCTGTATTGCACATGATGGATTGCTAGCAGGATGAAGGGCCAAATGGATACAATTTATGATGGGGTAGTAGTGGAGGTTAATGTATATAGCTCAGAGTGAGATGATAAGTGTGTGCATGCAGGGGGGGATAATACAAATAATCAAGAAGAATTAATACAGGAATAGAGAGATTCCCATCCTGCCCCCAAATAACTAAGGGCATTAACATGAAGAATAATAATTTAAAAATGGAAAACATAATAGGAAAACAATTATTTGTAAGTGGAATTATTGATTGAAACAAAATGCCTAGTGAAATGAAGTAGATGAATCACTTTCATGGGAAACTAAGACCTGTTTTAATTAGTCTGTCTCATTTTAAACTCATTGGTAGTTGTACTTATGATTTTGAATTTGGTATTTTATACTAATCTGTAAACTAAGAACTGCATTGTTTATCCCACATAAGGCCTTCTAGAGTGACCTTTTAATGTGTATGGCAGTAAAGGTGTAATCTGAGTTTATTTAGCAATGCTGAAGAAGAAATAATTGAAAATTCTGCAAGGAGATCCTGTTTAAATCTGACATGGGTTAATAAACAATAGTTGTATAAATTAAATGATGGTGATCAATTGTTCTCCATGCCCGCTGAAGGTAGGGCAAGAAATAATCAACTTAATCTTTAGCAACAGGGATTTAGGTTAAACATTAGGAAAAACATTCTAACTGTAAGAGTTGTTAAGCTCTGGAATAGGCTTCCAAGGGAGCTGTGAAATCTCCATTGTTGGAAGTTTTTAAGAACAGGTTAGACACATGCCTGTCAGGGATGGTCTAGGTTTACTTGTTCCTGCCTGAGCACAGGGGGCTGGACTAGATGACTTCTTAAGGTCCCTTCCAGCCCCACATCTCTATCATTTTGTAAAGAGGCTGCATGTGGATATGAATTAAGCACTTCAAGAAAAAGTAAACGATGGACCAACTAAAAATGAACGGGGTTATCAAAGGGAGGAGAATTTGGCCCCATCAAGGAGGATTGGCCTACACTTGGGGGAGAATTTGAACTAACCAACAGGATAAGCCTGACTTAGCCAGTGCTTGCCTACACTAGCCCTGTCCCCCGCAGTAAGGGCTATCCCATTAAGGGCTTTCAATACCATCAGCACCAATTTAAAGTTAATCCATCCTTTGATAGTAATCAGCCAATGTAAAGAACCCAGGGTGGTCAGAATGAGACCACAGCGGCTCAAACAGGCTGCTGCCTGCTGAACAAACTGCTCCTGATGGAAAAGCCCCGCTAGGAGGGAAATACAAAAATCAACCCTTGGGGTCACAAGGGCATGCTTGGCTGTTGTGATGTCATCACAAGTAACATAAGGGTACAGCCTTGACAAATTGCACCTTGACAAAGACACTTTTACTCCATGAACATCTCATGGGCAGATAACACACCAAACAGCAAAGAGATTGACTCCAGGAGAACTGTTTACCTTTCATGCTAAGGAGCAGGGAAATTGCCAACAGAAGGCTTAGAGAATACAGTGGAGAAGAAAAGGGAGAGGCACATACATTCCATAAAGTAGAGAGACATTAGAAAGCATTGTAAGCATTTTTTTTAAATGCCTTTTTCATTACTGGGAAAAACTCTGGGTCTACAGAGTACAGAACAGATAAATATGGACTTGTCTTTTCATTTTATTTTTCTCCATTTGTCACCATTTTCCATCAGTCTTCTCTCATTTTTCCACTCTTATTTTTAACAGTAGTATTTCAATGACAAGCACAAAGCTGCACAGCAGAAGCAGAGACCACTTCTCTGTCACTTTGCTTTGTCTAGACAGCAGTGTGGAGGGACATTTAATCATGTATGCACTGTAGGAAGCCAGTGATATGTTTCCATCTTAATTTAAAATGAGGAGAAAATTACAGCTTTGCAAAATATTTGTAAGACATGTAAAACAACTTGAAATTGAAGCTCTTTTTATCAGTTCAGATATGGAATCATTTTGACAAACCATTCTGCTTGCATGGAACAGATTTTGCTTTCCAGTAAAATGAGCCTATTTTATAGCTAAGACCTGCAAAAATGTATGGCTTCCATGGTTTTTATGTGAAACATCCTTTTTGTGATAATTCTACAAAACAGGTGAAATTTGGGGTTGTATAAAATTGGACAAATAGAAACAGAAATATTTTCCATGTCAGGTTTTGCGAAACATACACTGAATTTCGCACAGCTCTACATCAAATCCATCAGTCTCACTACTGGGAAAAATTGGGCCAAAATTGTTTTTAGAGTGTGTAAATCTAGTGTAACGCTGAATGCCCCAAACCCGCAAACACTCCCTCCTGATTTCAGTGGGACTAGTCACAGGAACAAAGTACAGGAACTGTGAGGGACAGGGGCCTCTGATTAAAATGGTATTACTATACTCCAGATTCACAACTGTAACACTGTGCTGTAACCACAGCTTATCATGCTGACCAGCAGTGGTGCTGGAACAATTTCTATAGTGGGGGTGCTGAAGGCAGAAACCATGGTTTGGGGTTATTACTACGACTTCAAGCCAGGAAGTGCAGCAGTACTCCCAGACCCCGAGTTCCATGGTGACCAGTATCCTCACGCTGTCTGCTTTTGCTTCCCCTGTCTGTCGCTGTGATTGTCTCTGATGCAGTCAGAGGTGTGACAGCAGCCCATGTAGGAATACCTGAGTTAGCTTGTGAACCCAGGGCAGCACACGTAGCCGCTCAGGCTAGCTGCTTGAGAACAAACCCAGGCTCCCGGGTGGAGTTGTGCAGCCTGTGCTACCATAGCTTCGCTCTTGTTATTACTTGAGCGAGCTGGATTAAAGCTAGTTTGGGTGTGTCTACCTGTACTGTCGCCACATCTCCGCCTGCACTGGAGACACAACTTGCGTTATATCCACCTGTCTCCAAGTGGGGGGTCAGGGTAAGGCAACTCCCATCTTTTCATGTACTGTGTATAGATACCTGCCTACTGTTTTCTTCCACTCCACGTATCTGATGAAGTGGGTTTTAACCCACGAAAGCTTATGCCCAAATAAATTTGTTAGTCTCTAAGGTGCCACAAGGACTCCTTGTTGTTTTTGCTGGTACAGACTAACACGGCTGCCATGCTGAAACTTAGATTGTAGACACTTCATGGCAGGGATTGGCTCTTTGTTAAATGTTTCTTCAGTACCAAGCACAACGAGTGTAAATAACAAGTGTAAGCGAGAACAGGCTCTGGCCTGCAATTGCTCATCATTTAAATATTGTGAGAAAATACATTTTGCTTAAAATAAAGAGGATTATCATAGGCTCGGATTCTGCAAATACCTAAGCACATGTGTAACTTTATACACATGATTAAGCCCATTGACTTCAATTAAACATGTGTGCCAGGGTTTGTGGGTTTGGACCATCATTCATAGCTTGGGGTACGCTTTTGAGGCTTTTTAAAAAACCCATGGCCCCCACAAATGGACCACTTCCATTTCAAGAGAAAGGACTTTTTTTTGCTAGCAAAACATACTGTACAAATATTCTGGGTTCCATTGTTGGAAGATTCTCGTAAAGATTGTAAACTCTTTAGTGCAGATAATGCATGTCAGCTAATCTCTCTCTCTCTCTTAGGTTTTGTGTAGTACCCACCACTATAGTATCACAGCACATCCCAAGCATATCAGATCTGCATGGCAAAGTGGGCTTCAGATGGCTTTTGCTCTTTCCCTTCCCCTGATAGAGGATGCTCTGCTTGAGAAATACATGTTTGTTTGTTTTCTTTCCTTCTCCACTTTATATAATCTGGCTCTGATGGGGAAGCTTAGTCATAGACAAGGGTTTTGCAAGATGCACTGAAGTTAGCTAGACTATGAGTTTGTCTGACTTCTAGAAGATCATTCCACCAATGATTCTCTTAGACTGAAAATGGTTTGTCTCACATTCTCATCATCTGTGATGTTATAGCTCTCCAAACAGGGCTGGCCTTAAGGGTGGGCGACCTGGGCGACTGCCCAGGATGCAGTAGTTGTGTGTGTGTGTGTGTGTGTGTGTGTGTATGGTGGTGACGAGGCAAGGGGCTCAGCTTCCCCTCACTGCCTGTGAGATGCAGCCCAGTATGGCAGGAATGCCCACCTCCCTGCTCCTGAGCAGAAGCCCCCTGTTCTCTGCTCTACTTGGTTTCCCAGCCCAGCTCCTAATCCCACCTCTGCAGTCTGTGAGCCAGTGGGCTCTTCTCCCCAACCCCTGGGATTGTCCCAGCTCAGACCATTCCTCCTTTCATGGGCGGCCTGAATGAAAGCAGTACCACCCAATGGAAGGTGAGCGTGGCATCTCGGCTGGCCAATGGAAGTTGCCAGACTCCAGGGGTGGCTCTAGCAATTTTGCCGCCCCAAGCAATCGCCACCGAATTGCCGCCATGCCCGGAAGAGCAGCAGAGCTGCCACCCAAAAGCCACCATGGCGGGAAGAGTGGTGGAGCTGCCATCGAATTGTCACCATGGGACACGGACTGCCCCCCCATTCTGAATGCCGCCCCAGGTACCTGCTTGGAAAGCTGGTGCCTGGAGCCGGCCCTGCCAACCTCTTCTGGGTTTGGAGGGGAAGGGAGCTGAAACTGCAGAGAAAGAGATGAGTAAGTCTGGGGGAGTCTTGACCCCACATGCCAGCTCCCAGGAGTCCCTCCATGGACCACCAAGTCCCAGTCCCCCCTCCATGCCCACCCAGCTCCCAGGAGACCCTTTCCCCTTGCCCCCCGGTCCCCGCCTCCCAGTTTTCAGGGCTCTTTCCCATTCTCCCCAATTCTCAGGGAGTCCCCCAGGTCTTTGAGGTCCCCGTCATGCATGCCACACTCTGACCCACTAGTTCCCCATACTCCCCAGCTCTCAGCATCTCCCCCTTTTTCTTTCTCATCCCAAAGGGAGGTGTCAGTGCAGGGTGCTGGGGATATTTTGGTAGTGAAACTTCCACCATCAGCACCTACCCTAGCTACCTCCAGTGTACTGGAGCATTTGCATTTTAATCTCCCCCAGTAACCCACCTTCCCTGGGATTAGGGAGGAGCACTTGAATATTGGGGATGCTCTGTACTGGGGTATGGGGAGAGGTCTGTCCTTCTGGAGCACCCACGTCTCTGCACTCCTCCCCTGCATCCCCACTCCAATGAGACTCGATCTGTACTCCTCTGGTTCCCTTCCCCCTCTCTGGGGCTCTCAGGTCACCATGCCCTTTGCCACCACAGCCTTCTGGTGCCCTCCTATAGCTGCACAACTCCTTGGGCTGCTGACCCTTCGTGAGGAGTCCAGAGAGGCAGTGGGGGCCGGGGCGATGAGGGGGTGGTTGGGGATCTCAGGGAGACAGCAAGGGCCAGGGGCATCAAAATACAAGTTCACCCAGGGTACTATTTTTTGAGCCCTGCAAATATGCGGATAGCCACAGAACATGTTTGCAGATCATATGCGGACATAAATTTTGTATCCGCGCAGGGCTCTAGCTATTTTCCCTAGGGCTAGCCCTACCTCCAATCATACATTTATTTTATACAATAAATAAAAATCAATACTCGCATTCTGCCACTTGTTGCCTCCTCTTTAAAACAGCATTCCCCAAATAGGAAATGGATACAAAGTGCCAAGTCATTATCTTAACACACATTTATTGCACACATGCAGCGATGGAAAGGGAAGAATACATTGAAGTCATCCAAGAATAGCTTGCCCAATATCAGAGGAAGATGATAACGTAAGACAGATTTCTCACATTTCCTTATTTACCATTGTGCAAAAATAACCAAGTGTGATAGCCCATTTTGTACTGACCCCAAACGAAAACCCTTAAAAAAAAAAAAAAGAGACTTCCATTCACTCTTTGTTCCACGTAGTGTGTGGACGGCAGACAGATTTGTTTGGAGCAGACATCTTTGTGTTGCGTTCAAGTAGCCGTAGCCTGTTATTTAATACAATGTTATTTTCTGAGACAGTATGCCATGTGGGCAATTATACCATGAAGTAATTATGTGAAATATAGAAGCATTCTATTGAAAGTCAAGTTTAGCTTCATGAGGTAAACATTAAAAAGCAAATGAGTCTTAATTCAGGGTCACATTAGGTAAATATACCCAATGGGCAAAGTTCTCTGCTGAATTACATACTCCATGCCACAGTTAAACCATTTATACAAGCTAGGATAAAAACTACAATGGATACCAATCCTCAGGCAGAGATTTGACTCATTGTAGAGTCTTGCATGATAAGGAGTTTTATGGGGGCTTGTTCTTTCCTATGAAGAAGTAGCCATAGCCAGACAGAAGGTACTAGACTTAATGGACCATTGGTTTGTTCCAGAATGTTAGTCCTTATGTTCCCCTTTTGCAACTATTTCACTAAATTCTTATGCTTTTTTATAATTTAGTTTTGTTTTTAAACATAAAACAACTTTATACATTTTTTTGTATTTGGAATAAAACAAATAAAACAAAATATTGGTTTGGAGACCACAGTAGAGAGGTTTATAGCCAACACTATGATCCATAAAAATTGGCATAAAGACTCTTTCTTTCTGCCTTCTATGCCATGGAATTGAAAGGAAATAGTTTAATAGCAGCTGCAAACAATTACCATATATTTTAACGGAACTCTGAAATGTTATGAATTCGATCCGTTGCTTCGAAAGAGCAGATTTTTATTCTTTGTTAAACGGTCCCTCGACTCTTCTTATATGTAAATCCTGTGTCCTTGGCAAAGCTCAAGGGCCAGACTCACGCTGAAGGCAATAACTGTTTTGTTCATGTAATGCTGCAAAGTTTTCAGAATCCAATTTTGCATTTAGATTTTTGTCTTAGAAGCAAGAAAATGATCTTCTCATATGTTTTAGCTTCTACTTTCCAGAACGCATTTCCTAATTTGTCTTTCTGCTTCAGTGTTCATCATTTCATAGCAGTGGAAACTGGCTGCTAAAGAGAGGCACAGTTTAGTTGTGTATTTTCACTAGGAAAAATTCTTTTTAGACCCAGCAACGTGGTCCCTTCCAAATGATTGGGAAACACTGTCTCTATGAGCTGTCCTTATTACTGACCTGGGGAATCCATGATTGGGACTTAGTTAGCTGAAACCACTTAACTCCTTACAACAAGATGTGAATCCTAAAGTTTGGGAAATAGACCAGGTGACAACAAACCAAAATAAAATAGGAGTCAGCATATACTAGCTGCAAAGGAGATAAAACTGCTGGTGGATGAGCCGGAGCAGTTGCAGTCTGACTCCTAACGGGGCCATTAATGACTTTGAGTAAGAGAGGACAGTAACTCACTGCATTCCAGACGTGTCTGTAAATATTACACCAGTCTATTTATTACTCAGTGGCCTAAAGTCACATTATATAGACTATTGAAGGTCAGCAATTAGAGAGACTCCTAGGCACTTGTTAACCATTTGCTTTCATGGCTAGGGTGAAAGAATAACTTAAGACTATTGATTAAACACACTATTACAAGGGTCAGATAGACCAGAAATGAGAACATCAACAGGGATAGTGGATTGCAAAATGCAGGAGGTTTAAAGAATGGGGGAAGGGAGAATATGGAAGTAGTTTAACAACTGCTTTCTCTTCCCCTCCTCCCAAGCTCAAACAGCCAAACTGAAAATATACCCATCTTCAGGAATCCTAAAAAATCCTCTTTATCAGAAGGAAGGCAGGGTGCAAACCTGGTGACCGGCATGCAAAAAGGATAATAGAATGAAGCTGAAGTTATGAAATTTTGTCTGACTGGCAATATCAATAGGATTTTTTCCCCCGCATAGGTCATAAACAACATGAGGTGGGACAGAAACCAAGAATCTGGTCATTTGGCAGGACTTCACCCTATGCTATGTCTTGTTGAAGCTGATCTCACTTGCACACTGCTCCTAACTGAGAAACCAAGATGATAAATTAGGGGTAAATGAAAACATAAATTTCAGGACTTTTCAAACATTTATGTTGATGCAGTGGTTGTGTAAAGAGCCCCCTTGACAGCCTTGGAGACTGGCGTCTTCTTGATCAGGTAAGGATTGTAGCAGCTCAAGCTTTCCCCACTGTATATCTCAACAGTGAACAGGAGAGAGGATAGATCATAAGGTTTCAGTCCTTTGTCTCTCTGTTGAGATGGTCAAGAAAGGCTCCAATTAGTTTTAATTGTGCTGCTAGCTTTTAGTAAAGTTGAGAGCAGTAATACATATACTTGGTGCTTTCATAGGGCCAATTTCACAAAGTTGAAAACTATTATGACCCAAATTTGCTGGGAGGAAGAATTTAATCAGAAAAATTTGAATGATAATTAGTAGTCATTTGAGAACACCTTACTAGATGCTCTAAAAGCCACAGTTAAGGAAGAAGGCTGTGCTGGTTAAAAAAAATCAATCTTGTTTTGAGGGGAAGTGAAGGAAGCTATAAAAAATAATATATAACAATTGGAAGAAAGGAGAAGTTGATAGTAATGAGTATAAATCAGAATTTAGGAATTGTGGAACACTGAAAAGGAAAGCCAAAGGACACAATGAGAACTCTATGACCAGCAAAGTGAAGGACAATACAAAGGAGTTTTTCATAGAATCATAGAACAGTTGGGTTAAAAGGGACTGCAAGGGTCATCTAGTCTAATCACCTGCCAAGATGCAGGATTTGTTGTGTCTAATCCAGGCAAGAAAGATGGCTACCCAGCCTCATTTTGAAAACCTCCAATGAAGGAGCTTCCACAACCTGCCTAGGCAGTCTGTTCCATTGTCCTTCTGTTTTTACAGTTAGGAATTTTTTCTTTAGATTTAATCTAAATCTGTTATGCTGTAGTTTGAACCCATTGCCTCTTGTCCTTCCCTCTGTGTCAAGAGAGAACAACTTTTCTCCATCTTTTTCATGGCAGCCTTTCAAATGTTTGAAGACCACTATCATATCTCCCCCTTAATCTTCTACCTTCCAGACTAAACATACTCAGTTCCTTCAGCCTTTGCTCATATGGATTGCATTCCCTCCCTTTAATCATCTTTGTCACTCACCTCTGGATCCTATCTATACATTGGTAACCAAAATTTGACACAGTATTCTAGCAGAGGCCAAAACAGTGCTGAGTAGAGTGGTACTATCACTTCCCATGATTTGCATGCTTGGCCTCTGTTAATGCAACCTAAAATTGCATTTGCTTTTTTTTTTGCAACAGCATTGCATTGTTGACTCATACTGAGGTTGTGATCCACCACTACTCCCAGATCCTTCTCAACTGTGCTGCCGCCAAGCCAGTTATTCCACATTCTGTATTTGTTCATTTGGTTTTTCTTCCCTTACGTTTGTCTTTGTTGAGTTTCAATTTGTTGTTTATCAGGAAGGTTTCTCAGGTTCTGGGTTGAATTTCTGATCAAAATGGGAAAATGAGCTCTCACCCCAGAATGGCCTGGTGGTGAGGGTACTTGGGGGATGTAGAAGACCCGTGTTCAAGTCCCTGCAGTGCCTGATTCCCACATCCGAAATGAGTACTCTACCTCCTGGGCTATAGTGAGTCAGTCTTTTGGTCACAGCATATTTAATCATTTATCAAAGTGGAACAGCTCCAACAGAAGAGATTGAGACTAGCTGTATAGCCCAGTAGTTAGGGCACTTGCACAGGATGTGAGAAACTAAGGTTCAAGCTCCTACTCTGAATCAAACAGTAGAGGCTTAATCTTGGATTTCCAACATTCCACATGGGTGCCCCAACCACTGGGCAATTAACTATTCTGCAGTCTCTCACACTGGGTTTTCCATGAAAAAGTTCAAATGCTCTAGTTTTCAATCCAATGCAAAACAAAAAGAAATGATGAAACCTCAAATAGTCTTATGAAATGGAAGTCTTGGTTTCCAGCCAGCCCTGCAGCACAAACCATTAATAGCCAGCATGTTGCCTGAACACCTAGGAAAGAGAATGAGACCACCAAACTCATTATCACATAGGCCACCAAGCAGTCATCAGATGGTAATAATTTTCAGTCACTACTGATTCGGGCTAGATATTAAACAGGAACCTACAAGTGAACGACTCTGTATCCCCTTAGCAATCACCTACACCTAATTACGTTTCCTCAATGTATCAAGGGTCTGAAAAAAGAGGAGTGCTGGTAAGAAACTGAAACTTTGATCTGTGCAGATTACATTTTGAAAGCTCAACTAGAAACAGAGTTGACTGGGATTTGGGAAGAAGTAACCTACACCATAATTTTTGAGGTGATAAATTCTATGTTGAAGAAAACACTTGTACAGGTCATTGCCTTTTCTTTGCTAACAGGAATTCAGATACACTCTTTCTAAAAGCATCCCTTTATTAAGGAAAAATAAAAGGGGCCCTCCCAATCACATAGTAAGCTTTAGAGAACCGTGGTCAGTTCCTGAACTACAAAATGCAAACCCCAAAACTGATTAGAAGTATTTAATAAGATACTGCATAACTTTTAAATTTATTTAGAAATGTTCCTTCACTTAGTAATTCCCATAGTTTTGGAACGAATTCTTAGAAACAAAAGCATTTTTAATTTTGCACATCAGACTCAACCTTTACACTTGCCCTTTTACTTTCTTCAGGTGTTTTGTCCAATATGCTCTGTTGTATTACATCGCCAATCTCAGGCCCAGTGCTCTTTGTTCCAACACCCAGTCAGAATGCAAGAAGCTGCTCACAGCAGAAAAAACTACTTAACTGTAAACATAAAAAACGCATTTAGGAAAATTGTTCTTTTATGGAGATCATCTTCTCTGATTAGTTGAAACATGTTAAGTCAGAATATACTGCATATGATCTATCTTTCTGGATACATATGTGGCCTCTTGGTTCACAATTCCTTCCAGAACTCTTCAAGGCACAACCTGCCCCTAGAGCCTGATCTGTTAAACCCTTATTCCTGTGAGTAAACCTGACTCACAACCTATTGCTGTTAATTGGACTACTGACATGAACCAACTGGCTCAAAGTACTTGCACAATGTGGCCAATAGTAAGTAGTTCTCATTCTGTAGTGGCAACATTCCATATGATCAAATATTTAAAATCAGCATCCCTTGTGGTATAACAGAAACAAGGTGCCTATAGCAGAATGTTGTTGCAGGAACACTGTCTCCTGCTTTAAAAATAAACTTGTCATCTTTGCTTCAACATATATTTTCCATAAACATCTCAGCTTTGCCTGATCAGCATATGCACAGCAGCAGCAGTCTATTATCCTGTAATAAATAATATTGTATCCCATTGGCATTCTCTTAATTTTCCTTTACAATATTCACAGAATGTGTGTTATTTGTAACTATTTATGTGACAAAAACTTAAAAGCAAAGAAGAAAAGAAATCCAAAAGTGCTTTTAATTTCCTCCAGTATAAGAACTAGTTTGCATTATGAACAGTTTTTCACTTTTGTATTCACTTTTCTTGAATATACAGCAAGAAAAAACAGATTTTTGGGTCTGAGTCTCATTTACACCAGGGCCCCCTTATGCTACTCTGATTACATTTACACTCACTAGTACAGCCATAGCGATGTACAGAGGTCTTGCCCCCAGTCTACACATAGGAATCCCCCATGTGTGAATGCTTAAAAAGATTTCAGACTCACTAAGGTAAACTGATATTAGCCACTCTAAAAGCAATTTATCCATATGGGTCCATTTAAGGAGATGGCATCAACTTAACAAAAGTTGATTTAGATACGGATCTAGTTCAATAGGTGCAATTTCTGTGTATACACAAAGACTCACTGTAGCTGAGAATTAGGCCCCGAGAGTACAAAACCAAACTAAATGGATGTAATATTTAGTGGCGTGGTCCAGTGGCTAAAGTACGAAACTGGGAATTAGGACCTCTGGCTTGTAGTGACCTACAGTATGTCTACATTGCAGCTAGGAGTGGGCCTCCCAGTCCAGGTAGACAGACTCATGCCAGTGGGGCTCAAGCTAGTGTGCTAAAACTAGCAGTGTGGACACTGTGGCTTGGGCTGGACCTGGGGTCTCAATCTGAGAGCCCAGGCTCCAGCCTGAGCTGCAATGTTCACAAAGTTATTTTTAACATGCTAGCTTGAGCCCTGCTACTGTGAATCTGTCTATCCAGGCTTGGAGGCTCACTCTCAGCTGCAGTGTAGACATACCCTTTCAGAGGGGGTGTAGACATACCCTTTCAGAGGGGGTGGTGCCTTCAGCTGTCTTTGATTTTTTAGTGCTCAGCACCGCTGAATAATCAGGCCCATGAGCTCTTTGCGCTGCAGTTTACCAGTCTGCAAAAGGACTATTTTATTAGTGACTTCACAGCTTGCAAGGAGTACTTGTGGCACCTTAGAGACTAACCAATTTACCTGAGCATAAGCTTTCGTGAACTACAGTTCACTTCATCGGATGCATCCGATGAAGTGAGCTGTAGCTCACGAAAGCTTATGCTCAGATAAATTGGTTAGTCTCTAAGGTGCCACAAGTACTCCTTTTCTTTTTGCGAATACAGACTAACACGGCTGTTACTCTGAAGCTTGCAAGGGTTAATTTAGATAAAGCTCATTATGGATGAAAAGTGGTCTATCGGTACAAATGTTTCTATTTGTATTTTGAGGATTACTTAAGGGGATGCCAGCTATCTTTCTCTTCGGGTAATCAAAAAAACCCTGTTCAGCTGGTATGGGAATTGGACTACTTCATGAACTGACAATTTTTCATTGGTAAAACAGTTGTGAGTTCAGTGCTAAATTCCATGCCATTTCCCCTTCTAATTATTCCATAGACAGACCTACTACAGAGATATTAGGAATAGGTTACTAGAGTTCTTATACTACTCGCAGGGCCAGAGTTAGAATGTGCTATGATGTAGTTCATTCTTTTTAGGTAGGATTGTCTTTACTAGAACACGGTTCATTTACTTTGGGACAAATATTGTGGTCCTTCATGGAGGCAAATTCCCACTGAAAATAAAAAGGCAGCTCGTAATATTTCAGTTCCATTGTTCTCTTAGGAAGACTAAGTATTAATTTAAGGTTACATGAAGGGACATGCCAAACTGCATGACCCTTTTTTAGTAATACAAGCTGTTCCAACTTTCAAGACTTAAAACCACTTTATTGCAGTATCACTATTCTCAATGTGTGCTTGTCTGAAGCAATTGCTCCTGATTCAGCAAAAATAAATGCTGTCAAATGGTCAGATCAGTAAACAACTCACTTACATTGGACAGCTTATATTTGCAGAAAATGCCTAATGAGAACTGTTCCAAGAGGCCTAGAAAATGTATTTGGCAAAAAGGAAACAGCAGAAGCATCCTGTATTTCTCTGCAATTCAGCAGTACTCATGGCCAACACTAACATCATATACTTGCTTATTTTTATACTGTGGATTTCGAGGTTACATCAGGCAAGGCAGTTTCGTATCAAAGTCCTATATACACGTTGATGTTGTGAATTTGGACAGTTGTTCTTCCTCATTAGTGCTTGGAAAAGCAATTGCAAAATCTTTATCTATCTAGCTATCTGCCTGACATATAAGGAAGGGGACATGATAACCTCTCCCCCTCCTTTTTTTGTCTTTTCAGTAGTTAGGGATAACCCCATGACACTCCAAGTGGTGGTGTGATCAGAGTTAGAAATAATTTAGACATGGTGGTTGCTGATATCTGACAATAAATTGCTTCTTCCAGATGTTTGCTGTGTTTAGAACATATTTTGAAATACTCTTAAAAAAGCCAAGGATGGATTTTTTTTCCATGTTGAAATAATCCTCGGTGGCTGCCCTTTGCACTTAATCCTGATGTATTATTGATTACTAGAAAGCCTTAATTCTGAGAAAGTCTCATGGGGACATCCAATGCTTTTGGTTTGTCAAATACAATAGTTTATTATTAGGCTGTGGAAACAAAGACATTTGGCATAAAAGTGAGATTCATAGAAATGGAGGGCCTTATTGACCACGGTGTTACTTCAGATTTATGCTAGTGTCACCACTGAAGTCACCAGTGTAAAATTAGAATAATGCAGTAATGAATCAGACCAGCCATTCATAAAAAATCAGAGTTTTCCTGTATTATATGCTAGAAAAAACATCTGTCCATTGATTGATGAGATAGTAAAGGGCAGATTGTGAACTCCTTATTCCCATTTGGTGAGCAGTTATTTTCACAAGTATTCTTATTGACTGCTCACCAATGACAGTAAGGGTTTCAAATTTGGCCCAGAGTTTCTACTCTATATCGCCATAGAGGCTGTTGATTTTGAATGTGTGGAAGTACTGTTATGTTGATCGTTCCAATAATATATGAACTTGTGAGATGACAGGAAGGGTGCAACAAATCAACAATAATTTCCCCAGAATTAATTCTTCAGGGCAGTCACAACACATACTCATAGCTCTGCTTCTTTATTAGTGCTCACCAGTAGTGCTAAGGACTTCTAAATTTTACATTTTTTTTAAAGCTACCCTTAAGTTCATGGTCATAATAGAGAGATTTCAATATATTTCTTCTGAGGACAAAGACAAAATATGTAAAATTACATAGATTGTGCCTAATTCCACTCTCACATGTACCTGTTTAAAACTTAGGTAGCTCTACTGATTTCAATGGCGTTGAAAATGTACACCAATGTAAGTGAAATGATAATCAGGGTCCCCTGATTGACTTCAGGTTGTGTTGACCATCAAAATTCATTGTCCCTTGAGGAAAATATTGACCTTGGCTTCACTGTCTGTCAATATTTACCTCTCAAGTCAATACACTTTGCTGTTTAATCACCTCAGTTGAAGACAAAGTCTGCGTAATATATCATATATGTCGTTATTGATAAGAGGAAATTTTATATCTCCTCTTTATTGTAACACTGTGGTCTGAGAGCTTTCAATGATGTTAAATATTTGAAGAGCTTATTCACTGTTGCAGTCCAAATACACACGCCAATGTCACTGTTGCTTTAGAGTTAGGCTGTGTGTGTGTGTGTGTGTGTGGGGGGGGGTTCTCTTTTACGGGAGTTGGTGGAAAATGATGTACTGATAGACACTATAGGATTTTTTGTTTTTGGTTGGAGGATGGTATATTTAGTAATTGTAGCTGATGCCAGAATGCTACAGTGTATTGTATTCTTAATTTCTGGCAAAACCCACACACAATGTGCTAGGCACCGTACAGTGGTACAGTTCATGTATCCAATTACTTAGCATGTAAGACCCCAGGCCTGAAAGCACTTACACACATAGGGAGGAGGTGAGCAGCCCTCTGTGGAGAAAGAAGTGGTTCGGGACTATTTAGAAAAATTGGACGAGCACCAGTCCATGGAGCCGGATGCGCTGCATCCGAGAGTGCTAAAGGAGTTGGCAGATGTGATTGCAGAGCCATTGGCCATTATCTTTGAAAACTCATGGCAATCGGGGGAAGTCCCGGACGACTGGAAAAAGGCTAATGTAGTGCCCATCTTTAAAAAAGGGAAGAAGGAGGATCCTGGGAACCACAGGCCAGTCAGCCTCACCTCAGTCCCTGGAAAAATCATGGAGCAGGTTCTCAAGGAATCAATTCTGAAGCACTTAGAGGAGAGGAAAGTGATCAGGAACAGTCAGCATGGATTCACCAAGGGCAAGTCATGTTTGACTAATCTAATTGCCTTCTATGACGAGATAACTGGCTCTGTGGATGAAGGGAAAGCAGTGGACGTATTGTTCCTTGACTTTAGCAAAGCTTTTGACATGGTCTCCCACAGTATTCTTGCCAGCAAGTTAAAGAAGTATGGGCTGGATGAATGGACTATAAAGTGGATAGAAAGTTGGCTAGATTGTCGGGCTCAACGGGTAGTGGTCAATGGCTCCATGTCTAATTGGCAGCCGGTATCAAGTGGAGTGCCCCAAGGGTTGGTCCTGGGGCCAGTTTTGTTCAATATCTTCATTACTGATCTGGAGGATGGTGTGGATTGCACCCTCAGCAAGTTTGCAGATGACACTAAACTGGGAGGAGAGGTAGATACGCTGGAGGGTAGGGATAGGATACAGAGGGCCCTAGACAAATTAGAGGATTGGGCCAAAAGAAATCTGATGAGGTTCAACAAGGACAAGTGCAGAGTCCTGCGCTTAGGACGGAAGAATCCCATGCATCACTACAGACTAGGGACCAAATGGCTAGGCAGAAGTTCTGCAGAAAAGGACCTAGGGGTTACAGTGGACGAGAAGCTGGATATGAGTCAACAGTGTGCCGTTGTTGCCAAGAAGGCCAATGGTATTTTGGGCTGTATAAGTAGGGGCATTGCCAGCAGATCGAGGGACGTAATCGTTCCCCTCTATTCGACATTGGTGAGGCCTCATCTGGAGTACTGTGTCCAGTTTTGGGCCCCACACTACAAGAAGGATGTGGAAAAATTGGAAAGAGTCCAGCAGAGGGCAACAAAAATGATTAGGAGATTGGAACACATGACTTATGAGGAGAGGCTGAGGGAACTGGGATTGTTTAGTCTGCGGAAGAGAAGAATGAGGGGGGATTTGATAGCTGCTTTCAACTACCTGAAAGGGGGTTTTAAAGAGGATGGATCTAGACTGTTCTCAGTAGTAGCAGATGACAGAACAAGGAGTAATGGTCTCAAGCTGCAGTGGGGGAGGTTTAGGTTGGATATTAGGAAAAACTTTTTCACTAGGAGGGTGGTGAAACACTGGAATGGGTTACCTAGGGAGGTGGTGGAATCTCCTTCCTTAGAAGTTTTTAAGGTCAAGCTTGACAAAGCTCTGGCTGGGATGATTTAGTTGGTGTTGGTCCTGCTTTGAGCAGGGGCTTGGACTAGATGACCTCCTGAGGTCCTTTCCAACCCTGATATTCTATGATTCTATAATTGCACGTATGTGATCAGTCCCATTCAACCATGTTTCAAGGCCCCCTGCTATACGCAGTACAAACAGGTAATAAGAAGAAAGTCCCTGTCCCAGAGCACTCACAGTCTACGTTTATGATAAGATACAATAGGTGGATGAAACAGACAAATTGGGGATGTCGATATAATGTAAATGTAACAGAAAATTGGGCTTGGAGTTGCATGGAAATATAAATATAAACTAACCCTTAAAGTTCATTCTACTTTAACTTATTCTCTTCCTTGGGACACATTTACCATTATATAAATGATGGGGAAAAGAAAACAGCTAGATTCCATCAATTTTGCATTTTATAAAAAAGGGCTTCTGATCAGTATTACACAGATAGAAAAGAAAAAGCAGTCCATTTATTTTAACACTTTCAGTAGGACAACATACCGTATACACAATGACTATTTGTTTAAGCACTTCCAGGACTGGAATTGGATTTACTTTATTTTTGACAGTACGAAGGAAAGTTCACGGGGCCAAATCAGCTTAGCTCCATTTATCAGTTTAGAATCTGGCCCACTGATTTTAATCAGATTGCTCGGTGGGCAGCACTTTTGAAAATCAGGCATCTTATTTAGGCAGGAGGGGTGAAATCCCATCCCCACTGAAGGGGCAAAACTCTCATTAACTTCAGTGGGGCCAGATTTTACCAAAGGAACCTAACTGCACCTAGTATTTAAAATCTTGACATCAAATACTAAAGAAATACCAGTAGAGTAAGTGTCATAAACTGACAGAGTAAGGAGTATGTAAACAAAGGGGGAAATGAGTTTCTTAATATTGACAAAGAGATCTAATATATATGATGGGAAGATTTGGAAAGCTACTTTGAAAGTATCTATTATGTACATACATACCTTTCCCGAGACCTGAAGAAGTTCTGTACCTTCACCAACACAAGTTAGTCCAATAAAAGATATGACCTTAAGTACCTTGTCTCTCTGTTATGGACAAATCATTTGAACGTTCAACACCACATATGCAATATGTTCTACAAAGCTATGCCAAAGTTGTTGAACTGGAAACAAATTCGCAAAAACAAAAGGCGTACTTGTGGCACCTTAGAGATTAAACAAATTTATTTGAGCATAGGCACCTGATGAAGTGAGCTGTAGCTCACCAAAGCTTATGCTCAAATAAATTTGTTAGTCTCCAAGGTGCCACAAGTACTCCTTTTCTTTTTGCGAATACAGACTAACACGGCTGCTACTCTGAAACCTGGAAACAAATTGGCACTGGTTCGTATTACATCCCCCAGATCATAGGTTTGGCAATGCACCCCCAACAAATGCAGAAAATATTGGACTTTACACCCAATGTCGAAGGGCTAGATTCAATCCTGGAGTTATACCAGAGATGAATTTGGCCCACTCTATCTGTCAGTTGTAAATAATCTTCTGAAGTAAAAGCAGACTATTTTCTGAGATTTCTTTTGAGCACAACCCATGTATCCATTGCTGGTGCCTGGCACAATCTATATGTTCCTAACATGGATGCAGGGTCTAATAAAATCTGGGATGACCTAGTGAGGGGAAAATGTAGACATCTGAAAATAAATGCATTACAATAAAACATGAGCTATTTTTAACAATTATGCAGAATCCAGTGAAAGTGCAAATAAGCTAACAACTTCAGGGCTGGTTTTTTTTAAACCTTCTAATAATTGTTTTAATTGGGGAATTGGTAATTTGTTTATTATAATTATTTGCTCTGGGTTACTGGGATGAGCAATCTGAGGATTAGATTATCACCTCTGTAATTTTATAAATATACCCTTGTATCAGTCATAGGTTTGCCAATTACATGGCCTATCATCACCAGGTCTCCTGCCCCCCGCCCCCCCCCAGCACCCCTTTTTAATGTTTGTGTAAAGACTATAAAGAACAATTGAAAGCAAAATGACCAAATATATGAAAATAGGAAAGGATCTCTTAATCTCTGGGCTTCCCAGTGGTGCATTGCAGAGGCACTACTTGAGTCAGGATCCCCAGAGCTATTTTAGCGTTGTCACCACTGAGCACCAGTGTTACTCTGAATCGTCACTTATACTTGCACCTGACAGTTCACCATCTGATGTGGAGAATCACTATGGTAAAAAGCATGAGAATATTCAACTGTAATGTTACAGAACACTACAGACTACAGCAGGGATTCTGATGTGGTTTGGGCTATTGAATTTTAAAGAGAATGTGGGCTGTAGATACCATTGTATGTTTTTTATATATAGTGGTGGAAAGACAGGGTACATTCTTGATTTCAAGTACTAGGGAAACTGACAGTGTGGTGCTAAGATTGAGAAAACATGGAAGAACAAGTCCCAGTTGAGGGGGTTGTTGGTTTCTGTTGGAAGAATTCACATAAAACTCCCCAAGCTAAACCTCCAGGAGCTTCCATACCCATATATGGGTTTTTTCTATATAGGAGAGAATGAGGCCCTCCTACCACTTCCAATTATTATTCCTTTATCTTGAAACGCAAAGATTTCTACTGAAAATGGCCTTTTATTTATTTATTTAAATGACAACAAACTTTTGAGCAATGGAGCTAAAAGAATTATTAGATGTTTATGAAGCACCACTTTCTTTTCATGGCCAAATCCTGTTTTCCCTCCTCACATGAGGAGCCGTATTGGTCTCAGTGGGACTATCTGAGTAAGTGAAGAAAACAGGGTTTAATTCTAATAGGGTAATTCAGTAATTGTCACTGGAACTATGTGACTGCTTCCAAGTGCAATGACCCCAGCAGCTTCCTAGCAACACACCAGCCACACTGGCTTCCAGCAGCTTTGGTTACTACTTGCAGGGTGACCCCAACACACTCCCACTTCTGAATTTTCCTCTAAAACATGTGTTCTGCACTGTCCAGCCCTCTCTTGGACAGTCCATATATAACAGGACCATTGCCCCTGTAAGGGGTTAATATCCAACAGTTTGCTACTTTAACTGGAGTTACCCAAACAGTTCCGTTGAACCACAACACTGGGGTAGTTTAGATTTATAAAATAAGTTTATTTAACTACAAAGAGAGAGATTTTAAGTGAATACAAGTATAAGGTATTAAAAGTCAGAAATGGTTATGAGAGAAATGAAGATAAAACACTTTCTAGTAGCTAAAACGTAACAAACTAGACTTGGTTCAATGTAAATCCTTACCACATGCTCCCAGCAACATTACTGACCAAATTCTCAAGTCAGGATGCACCCCCAACGTCAAAGGGCTGGATCCTTTGTCTTCTTATGTGAAAGAGAGGGAGACAGACCCTGGGGAGTTTTTGCCCCTCACTTTTATAGTCCAGGCACCCTTTGAAATGCATCTTCCTGAGGGTTCTCCCTAGATAAAGTTTCTTCCTGCTGTGAGGATGGAGACATAGAGCCTCATGGTGAAAGAGGTTCCAGGTTGTTGTTTGCTAAAATGCACATCAATCTATTCCTGCCCCTTCATTGCCAAAGAATTGCCATTTGACAGGAGATTGCCAATTAACTTTGATGACACTTGGCTAGAGGCATCAGCTTGTCCTTTGTCTTTGAGAAACTGGTTCCCTCCCTTTCCTCCCCCCAATTTGTCTGGTAAAAATATTTCAGTTATATTTTCAGCTTATGGTCATAATGTTACATATAATGTTGCTATGTACATTTCACCATGGTATTATTGATCAGTGACTAATTTTCAAATGATACCTCACAAGGCATATTTTGTACAAAGACTATTACAATAGTGTGTAGGGTGTGAATACAGGGGTGCATTTGGTCACAATAGTACTTTTCATCTATAGACCCCCAATATGCTTTATAAAAGTGGGTGAACCTTATAATCCTCATTTTACAGATGGGGAAACCGAAGTGCAGGGCAGCGAAGTGGCTTGCTCAAAGTTTCACAGCAAGTTGATGGCAGAGTCTTTCAACTACTAGGAACGGACTCCCCAGGCTACCAGTACCTATCCACGCCTCCTCACTGTAGTTCTCGTTAATTGAGGGTTCAGACTCATTTCTAAGCTCTTTGAGTAGCTTCTCTAATAATTTATAATTGTTAATATCCAGATCGGGGGGGGGGGGGAAGAGGGGGATTTGTATCACAATGGCTCCCAGACTGTCTATTTTACCATCAAATTGGTGAAAAATATTTTAAAATGAAAAGCAGACTTTCTGCCTTTGAAGAATCTGAGAAGCAGCCAGGATTTTCTTGCAGCAGGCCAATATAGGTGCAGCTGTTAAAAATAATACAGGATTTGTTTTTCTAAGTATTCAGAGAGGGATTTGTTCCAGTAGACAGGAGTGCCCATCCTGCCAGCCCTGCTAGGACATTGCTTATGATTTTCAGCAGCCTGCATGATAACGTGCTTGAATAATATTAAGTGAAATTAGATAAATATTGCAAACCTGGAGGGCTCTTGGCTGAGTCAGAGAATTCTTCCCAAGACCTGAAAAGCACTTTAAAATTGTTTTTAGTATTTCAAAACAATCTGGGAAGCAGGTGATTATTACTATTAATTGACTCTAATTGTGCCATCTTATCATTCTTTAAGTGCTCAGTTTGAGAAGCTGGAAAGAGAGCTAATTTCTGGTATCAAGTTGAAAAAAATGTTATGAAAACGACAATGCCTAAACTCCCATTTTCAACGAATGACTAAAGAAGCGTGCATGTAAAGGCATTTTAATTTTAGATGCTATGATAGCTTTCTTTCTTTGAAAAATCCATGGACCTGATTTTGATCTTGCATTGGTTTTATTCCAGTGTGACTCCACTAATTTCAGTGGATTACTCCAGTGTATGTGAGCAAAATCAAAACCTGTGATTTTTTTTTTAAAACACTTTTGAGTCCAGATTCCCTTTTCACCAACACATCAGTTTTATGCAGACCATACCTCCATTGATTTATATGCAGTTAATCCTAATTTAAGCACTGATTGAGCAAGTATCAGTGGTTTGAGCATTGGCCTGCTAAACCCAGGGTTGTGAGTTCAATCCTTGAGGGGGGCCATTTAAGGGGCAAAAATTGGGGGATTGGTCCTGCTTTTATAATGAACAGTGCTGAAAAATGAGGGAGCACATGGAAGAAGGGTCAACAAGACTATATCAAACAAAATACCCTCTGTGAATTAAATCGTTTGGGATTTTTCTCCTGAATCTCAGTAGTATGCAAGATGCAGAGTCCCTGAGCTCGCTGATTGCAATGACAGCAATTGTTCCTGGTTCTTGGGTAGAAGACTCATGTGCCCTCCTAACAAGGGCTATGGAAAACCTGATCCTCAATCTATTTTCTGTCTTCAAGAAGGTTGTCATTTCAAATATCATGTTCTATGTCCAGTCCTGCACCTTGCCAACATGCTTCCACAAGCTAATAGTGTGTAATGACCCTCACTCTCTGAAATTTCAGACATATAGTAATGAAAAGAGGAAAGCTGACCACAGACCCTTATAAGGATCCTACTCTTATGGGGCCTGACTGCAGCCAATGGAAGAATTCCCACTGATTTCAGAGGCAGGAGATTTGGGCCTATTTCTTGTTCTTCTGGTTCATTACCTGAACCTGTGTTCAGACAAGCACACTTCCACTACTTGTGCTGCTGCTGCTGATTCATATCCAATGCCACCACAGTATCATCATTAGAAACCCTTTTCAACATGGGATAGAGTCAGTACCTGCTGCCATCTTAAGGACCCAGTCATACCATTGACTAGCACCAATGCTGGAACTTGGAAGCCTGTTACTTTCTCTTCGTGCTCAACTTAGTGAGTTGTTACAGTCCCAAGACCCTGAGCTGCTGTATTGGCAGCAGAACTCAGGACCTTGCATCTGGGTTACTGCCTTGCTGATGGTTGAATTCATAGTATTGGAGGACTGGAAGGCACCTCAAGAGGTCATCTAGTCCAGTCCCCTGCACTCCTGGCAGGACTAAGTATTATCTAGACCATCCCCGACAGGTGTTCATCCAACTTGCTCTTAAAAATCTCCAATAATGGAGATTCCACAACCTCCCTAGGCAATTTATTCCAGTGCTTAACCACCCTGACAGTTAGGAAGTTTTTTCTAATGTCCAAACTAAACCACCTTTGCTGCAGTTTAAGCCCATTGTTTCTTGTCCTACCCTCAGCAGTTAAGGAGGCCAATTTTTCTCCCTCCTTGTAATGGGGCAACAACTCACCCAGCAGCACCTCCTGCTGGCTGTCTGGGAATTAGCTCTTTTTACCAACTCCAGAGCACCCTCTGCTGGTGTCTCACCATCACTGGCCCCCATGTCCCTCCTGGACCCCAGTGCCCTTTTTTCCTGGAGTGCTGCCCCTCCATGCAATACCCCACAGATCTGGGTCTCCCCTCCCCAGGGAACCCCCCACCCTCTATCCCACCTTGCCTCAGCCTATGGGCTACTGCCAGTCACCATCTAGCCCCCTTTCACTGGGGCTGACTGCAGTCTGTATAAGCCAGTCATCATAGGCAACAGGGGTTTGGACCTGCTACCTCCACCTACCCTTGGGCTGCCCTGTTGCAACCCCAGTACCCTGTCTTAGGCCATCTGCCAGATCTGCAGCCTGGGGCTTTTCCAGTCTGGAGCCTCCCAGCTCCTCTGGCCTTCCCCAGCCCTGCTTCACCTCAGGTATCCTTGTACACACCCCAGCAACCAGGGACATCTCCCACCCCAGCTAGAGGAGACTCTATATGCTCCTGGCCCACTGCCCTCTTATAAGGGCCAGCTGAGCCCTGATTAAGCCAGCCACAACCTGATTGGGGCATGGCCTCCAGCTGAGGCTGCTTCTCCCAATCAGCCACGCTTTTCCTTCCCTGCCACAGCCCTCTCCCCAGGCTGTTTTAAGCCTTTTAAGGCAGAAGCAGGTGACCACCCTGCTACACTCCTCCTTGTAACAACCTTTTATGTACTTGAAAATTGTTATCATGTCCCCTCTCAGTCTTCTCTTCTCCAGACTAAACAAACCCAGTTTTTTCAATCTTCCCTCACGGGTCATCTTTTCTAGATTTTTAATCAATTTTGTTGCTCTTCTCTGGACTTTCTCCAATTTGTCCACATCTTTCCTGAAATGTGGCACCCAGAACTGGACACAATAATCCAGTTGAGGCCTAATCAGCAGGAAGTAGAGCCGAAGAATTACTTCTTATGTCTTGTTTACAACACCCTTGCTAATACATCCCAGAATGGGTTTTTTTTTTTTTGCAACAGTGTTACACTGTTCACTCATATTTAGCTTGTGATCCACTATGACCCCCAGATCCCTTTCTACAGCACTCCTTCCCGGGCAGTAATTTCCCATTTTGTAGGTGTGCAACTGATTTTTCTTTCCTAAGTGGAGTATTTTGCATTTGTCCTTATTGAATTTCATCCTATTTACTTCAGACCATTTCTCCAGTATGTCCAGATCATTTTGAATTTTAATCCTATCCTCCAAAGCACTTGCAACCCCCTCCCACCTTGGTATCATCCTCAAACTTTATAAGTGTATTCTCTATGCCATTATCTAAATCATTGATGAAGATACTGAACAGAACTGGACCCAGAACTGACCCCTGGACCTCACTCAATATGGCCTCCTGCTTGAGTGTGAACCACTGATAATTACTCTCTCTTTCTCCTGCTCTATACTATTTGTCAGCCATTAGTGGAGAAGGCTGAAGGATATTAGAGATTCAGAATCAGGGGATGGGATGAATGGTGGTAATGGTAGAGAATGAGTGTAATGACTTTGGCTCAAGCACCAGGTCTATTATGGAGATGAATTTTATTGTGTTGTAATTGGTGCCAGTGGGTTGGAACTGGACAGCATTCCCCTCCTTTGCAATATTTATGAGTTATTTCCAGGGCTCTTAGAATCCTGCAGCATGTCACTACCAATTTCTGTGGTATGTTAGCACATGTTAATGAGTGTCTCCAAAACAAACAAAGGAAGAGTCAAGGCAGGAAGGAGTGGGAGAGTGAGTGGGAAGGAGAGAGGAGGAAAGGACAGGCAGGAGAATCAGCTGAGTATTGCTGCCATTTAATAATAAAGCTCTGTGGCTTTTGCTGAGGGACAGTAGTAAACTAGGGGGCTTAGCTATTATCACCCAAGAAATATGACTCCTGGATTGCTGCAGGGAAAATAGAAGCTCTGACACCTGTAAGATATACCAACAACTGTATTTGTGTCACTGATGGATCATCTGCCAAAACATATTACATGTTAGTTGCTGGAATTAGAATAGGTTGAGAGGCATTAATTAGAGAGAGACAGAGAGAGAAAAGCACCAACAAAGGGAGGAGCACACCCTACAAAGTTTGGGTCCATATTTGAGTTGAGGTGAAATGGAACCCCAGCTGCATGACAACACTGTACTGCAATCGTGTCATAATACTATCCCAGTGGGTCCCATGCACAGGCAAACAGCAGCCTGCCCCTTCTTCCTGTGCTCTGGAATTCTGTGCACACAGCTTTTCTTGGCTGGATACATCTTTGTGAGGTTAGACCTTTTTCAGGCCACTCCTGCTCTGGGAATGCTTTCCTGGTGGCTGGGCTTTTCTTGGCTTGTGTCACAACGTGGTTATATCTTGATGTTGGTGTCTTGACACACTTCTTGCAATGTGAGTTTATGTCTTGATAGATATGTATTTGTCAACCCAAACCTGATACATTCAGGTTAAGTTGGGTGGATATGAGCAGAGCTGTTTTGGGATAGGCTCAGAACTTTTCCCATGCCATCACCCAGCTCTGCTTTACTGCTAGAAAACCATTTTTCTCTTCTCGATTCTCTTCTAATTTTATTACCCTAGCATACTGTATCATTTCAAAAGACTTTACAGTATGCAGACAGCAGTGATGCTGAATGGTTACTTTGTGGTACTTAGCTACATCCCTGAGTATGGGAGGTATGGACTTATATTTCACTGGAGAGCTCCAGGAAGGCATGGCCTATTCCCTGCAGCATGACTCGCTATCTCTGTCAAACATCAGAGGAAAGCAACCCCTGCGCCTGCCGGAATCTGTGACTGACTGTCCCTTGTGCAGGGTGAGGCGGTAAGGTCCTTGCACCCAGCCCTCCTGCACACCCATGCTAAGGCTAGGGATAACAGAGTTGAATCCCACAAGCAAATTGAAAGATCATGTCACAGAGCATGTAGGCAATCAGGGTGAAGTTAGACCAGTCCTCACTTACAGACAGCCCCCCAACCTGAAGCAAATAGTCTCCAGCAACCACACATCAAAAACACTAACCCAGGAACCTATCCTTGCAACGAAGCCCAATGCCAACTCTGTCCACAAATTTATTCAAGTGACACCATCATAGGACCTAATCACATTAGCCACACCATCAGGGGCTCGTTCACCCGCACATCTACCAATGTGATATATGCCATCATGTGCCAGCAGTGCCCTTCCGCCATGTACATTGGCCAAACTGGACAGTCTCTACGCAAAAGAATAAATGGACACAAATCTGACATCAAGAATCATAACATTCAAAAACCAGTAGGAGAACACTTCAACCTCTCTGGCCACTCAGTAAAAGATTTAAGGGTGGCAATTTTGCAACAGAAAAGCTTCAAAAACAGACTCCAGCGAGAAACTGCTGAGCTTGAATTAATATGCAAACTAGATACCATTAACTTGGGTTTGAATAGAGACTGGGAGTGGCTGGGTCATTACACATATTGAATCTATTTCCCTATGTTAAGTATCCTCACACCTCGTTGTTAACTGTCTAAATGGGCCACCTTGATTATCACTACAAAAGGTTTTCTCCTGCTGATAATAGCTCATCTTAATTAGCCTCTTACAGTTTGTATGGCAACTTCCACCTTCTCTGTGTGTGTGTGTGTATATATAAGAACAGGAGTACTTGTGGCACCTTAGAGACAAACAAATTTGAGCATAAGCTTTCGTGAGCTACAGCTCACTTCATCGGATGCATAGAATAGTATATATATATATATATATATATATATATATATATAGAATAGAATATATTTTAATATATTCTATATATAGAATATATATTCTATAGAATATATATTCTATATATAGAATATATTATCTATATCTATCTATAGATATATATAGATATCTATATCTATATATTATATAGATATATATAGATATAATATATAGAGATAATATATAGATATCTATATCTATATATTCTATATATAGAATAGAATATATTTTAAAATATATTCTATTCTATATATATATATATATATATATATATATATATATATATATATATATATATATATATATATAATATAATATATATTCTATTCTATGCATCCGATGAAGTGGGCTGTAGTCCACGAAAGCGTATGCTCTAATAAATTTGTTTGTCTCTCTAAGGTGCCACAAGTACTCCTGTTCTTTTTTGCGGATACAGACTAACACAGCTGCTACTCTAAACCTGTGTTTGTGTGGGAATCTTAGCAGGGGCATAGTCACTCTTCTAATCAATGCTCTGACAGGGCCCCTCCACAGCTGCAATTCCAGCCAAAGTGGCTGCAAGAACTGCCACTAACTTTGCGTGCTGTACATATAAAGGTCTTGGGCCGCTGGATCAGCATAATTACTTCCATCCTGCCTCCAAAATCCTCTTCTGGACCAGCCTATTTCTATTCCCTGCATGAATGCTCCAGTCATGGCTCCCCCTGCTGAGCCCAACTTGTAAGGCTTAAGAGGTGCCATGTGCCTTGTACTGGCCTTCCACACTGGGGAAAACGGAGTCCTGCTTCTAACATCCACACACTGCAAATCAATATACTCACGGGTGTTATAGGTAACTGCCTGTGCATCTTCTATTGCTGAGATAATCTCTAGGTCCAAAATGCTCAAGAAACAATCAGTTCTATTATCTGCTTTGATGGACCGATGGTCCTGGGCAGTAACGTATGTATAATTTCTCTCAGTGACCTGATCACTTGGTCTCTCTTTCCCCTATTACTGCCGATTAAGCAGAAACACACTCAGAGCTGCCAGCAAGAGGAAGTGACCATTATTTACATTAAATTTTGACAAAGTGAACGCCCTGATAAAATAGGCCATGGAGGACACAGATCCTGTTTGGTTTCTCTTACATGCTCCATGCATTGTTGTAAAGGACATTGACAAATGTATTATTAAAGCTGGTCTTTCTGCAGAAAAGCCGACTGTACAAACCAAACAAGTACAAATAACATTTTTGTAATGAAAGGCTTTATTCTGCAAGGTGATGTTTGTCTGTTAGTACCCGGAGATGAGGGTCTTTATCTCTGCCCAGAACTAGGTGCTTTTATGAATGACTCATACACTTGCTACCAGTGATAACAAACTACTGGCAAAGCATCTGATAAAACTTAATTCCCAGAATGGCAAAGGCATTTGGTCGAGGAATAGCAGACAATATAGTGACAGAATTGCATCTTGCTGTACATTTTGCTACTGTAGTAAAGCAAACACTTTCCCCATCTCTTCCCCATCATTGGTCCATAAATATCCTGTGCTAACTTTAAAATGTTTCCTTCATTATATATTTTTTTCCAATCTTGTATGTACTCAGTTAAAAAATAAAATCAAACCATTTTCCTTTCCTCCTCTTCAAGCATTCCAAGAAAGGCCCAGGTTCTCAGCTTCTGCTGGGTATAACTCCATGGAGGACACTGAGGAGACCCACTTGCAGCTTTCTGATTCTGGAGGTGTTTCAAATCCAGAGTCATCTTAGATCAGAACAGCCTGGGAAGCTGCTCTAATCTCCACTGACTGGGCTGGTTATGGACCTGGAGAGGCCATCCACCAGCCAGGAATTACAGAAACAAGGTGAGTTTTAGCCATGGTGTTGTCTAGCCCCATAGATGGGGATTGAATGGGGTAGCGTAGAAGATGGCTATGCCCATTCTCTGCTTCCTAGGAACATTCCCCTGGTGAGGGAATTTCCAGCTAGGGAGATCTGCTCCTTTCTGGCTCTTTTGCACTGGCCAGATCACAGTAAAACATCCCGCCTGTCATTTTTGAAAAGTGGTGTACGGGGTTTTAACCACCCACCCAGCTTTAAATGAAAGCTCAGCTAAAACCGTGGGTTGTGGGTTGAAAAGTGAGGATTGTGTGTGCCCTGCCTGTGTTCATAAACCCAGGGAAAGGAAAGTTCCCCGAGTCTTCTCTGTACTTTAGATGCGTGTTACAGTAGTTTGGTCTTCTGCCCAAAGCAGTTGTCTGTATGTCAAAGGATGTTCTGAAAGGCTCTTATTGTTGCACATGTCTGAATACAAAGTGGGGCTAAAAGAATAGCTGGGTAAGGAGGTTACTTCTGTCTTTCAGTTACTGTAGCAGTAAAATTAATAGTGCCATTGTATTAGAATAACTGCATGGGTGAAAACCATACATTTACTTTACCTGCCACTCTTAGTGTGAATGTACTTCCCTTTGTTTTGAAAAACAATTTCTTACTGTGGTCCATGTGTACCTGGGATGCATTTTTAAGTAGCATATGGTATGAATAGGTTAGCTCAAGATGGTTCCCATTGCTAATAAACCAGTACAGTATAATACTCTTCTTTCTTTTCCTAGTTAAAAAGTGCTGTGGGCACCATTTGACTTAAATAGAGATGAACAGTATGAGGGCAGCATTTACCTCCACATTGTTTCACTGATCACACCTTTCTCAGTTCATTCAAGTCTCTTGGCTGGTTCAATCTCTGCTTGTCTTTGACTTGCAAAGGAAAAAGAATTATACCTGCTCTCCAGAATACCTGACCTGGGACTACAGCATGCATGTAACTGAACAAATCCATACAAAAGAAATTGGATGGAAAAGCAAGGCAGGTGATGATATCTTTAAAAAATATCTGACAATTTTTTTTAACCATAAATACATGGGGCATTTTCTTTTCAATCTCTGATGCACAGAACATATATAGTGACATTACAGGCACATTGTTTTTATTGCATACCTCTTAAATATTGCATTGTGCTCAGAATTAACTGCCTAATTCCACATGTTGCTGGTTGCCTCCTTGGTTAGTGCTGGGCACACTTAATGCCTTTTGAACTCAATTGGGTAAGGGGCTTAATTCTCAGGTGGTGTTTAGCATCCTGTCACACGGGGGCCTAAATTAAAGCTGTAGATGAAGTGTTTGAGCTGCTTTAAAAAGATGTTTCTGGTTTTTACACAAAGCTTTCTTTCCTTCAGTCCAGTTAGGTGCCAGTCCAATTCCCACAAACTTCAGACACCAATGTTCAAATTCCAAATATGCTTTAGTGCAGCACAATGGTTAAGAATTCTCTCTCTTTTTTTTTTTTTGTTAAAGCTAGTTAGTGCAGTATTAGGTAGGTCAGTCTGGCCACATTCCCAGAATTTAACAGTGGGGGCCTTGTGAAATGCTAAATGATGTGTATAACAGTATTCAGGCTCTCTCTGAGCCAATCCGTCAAAACATTTGCTGCTTTGAAAATGTGTTCTTTAAAAATATGGGCATATGGAACTTATTAGTCTATTTGGTGGAGTTCAGGCAGCAGAGCCCAAAATAAGCATAAAAACATTCAAGGACACAATCCTACCTTAAGGTAACAGAATCTCTAAAACTGTCCTTTTGCGATCAAACACATACAAAATACTTGCGAGAAACATCGCATGAGTGGATGCTTGTCTTTCAAAACACAGTCAGAAAAACTGACATATGGAACACACAGTAGGATTAAAAAAGGAGCATTTCAACCCTAAAAATGGCTGGAACATTTGGCCCTTCGCTGCAGCATTCCCCTGGTTAAGTACATTGATCCTGCACTTTAGTGGCATACGTTCAAGTTGTATCTAGGAGCTACAACTCAGTTTCAGTGCAGTGTGTTTCTGTATCTCTGGTGCATTGACAGTGAGGATCAATTAGTCTCCTTGGAGATGAAAAAGACAGTTGCAACAGAAGAGAGGCACAACTGAGCTGCAGTTATCCAGCACCTGCCTGTACCTTCTTCCAATTGAGTCCTACTTCATATAGCACTGAGGACACAGAACTATGGCACACCAGATGTATCCTCCTTTTTCACACTTAAACAAGGAAAGTGTGAAATTTGAATGGGAAATTACTTGGTTTTGGCTAAATTGTGGCTTTGTCAGAAGTCCTGAGGAAGGGACCGCAGAGTTATGCTGCTCCTGGAGAAGACAAGGAGCCAGAAGGTGACTTTGAGTCATTCTTTGGGGTAAGGGTTGCAGGGAAGTAACCTGTGCCAACCCTGTACCTGGCTCCACCTACCCTCAACCCCTGCTTTCCCACTGACCACACAGCAGTGAGCCCGTGGAGACTGTCCTCCATTTCATGCTGCTACCTGCGACATGGATAGCCAGCAATAGGGGATAAAATGGCTGCTTTTTGCCCCTTGTTTGGGCACATTCACCAGATAATTAAAGGGGTGCAGATAATGTTAATAACTACATCAGCAAGACAGAAGACCACAGTTGTTACTCTTTCCAGAAATAATGGTGTTTTAAAAAAAATTTACAGATATTTGACCAGTTTTATCAGTTACTTAAAAATATCTACAACTAAGATTACAGGTTTTATTCTGTTCTCACATCCACAGGTGTAAGTCACGAGGAACTCCATTGCAGTGTGATTGCAGAATATGTGGGACAGTAATTGGGCTTGAAGTCCTGAGGATGAAAAGCCTTAAAAATTTACTGTTAACTTTTTATGCATAAATAACGTACTCCATGAACTCACTGGAATAATTAGCAATGTAAGGTACAGGTACTATTACCTGTAATCTTACAACTTCTTTTTGCTAATGTGTGAGCAAGTTTTTAGTCTGAAGAAATGCTGTATTGTTGCTAGTTTTGTTAGGTGGTGGTCCTTTGACAGAAGCTGTAACAGATTGCAGAAAGTTTGTGGCCTATTCTTTGTATTTGGAGGCCATTCTCGGGACAGAATAACTTCCTGGGAACTGGGCATTGTGTGTGCTGGGGTTTCTGGAAGAGGAAATTCCTATGTTGTTTGTGACTGCCTCAGTTCCAGGATTAATATAGATGTGTAAATAAAGTAATACTTAGGTATACCCAGACTCCATATCATTGAGTCTGGTGTTCAACAAGGGGCACTAGTATTTACCTGTAACTCAATCAACTGAAAAAGTAGTCACAAAATTCTGAAGGCGGGACTTTCAAAAGGGTTCAATTGGCCTAACTCTGTTATTGAAGTCAATGATAAAAGCCTCATTGACTTCAAAGGGAACAGTAATAGGCCAAAGCTGAGTACTTTTGTAAGTCCCCCATGCAGTTTAATCCCATATTTGTGTTTATTAAGATGGAGGGCTTTGGCACTGCTAAGTGGTGTCATCCATGAACTCTAGGTCTGACCCCATTGATTCCACAAGTTGGACGTTTCTCTTCATGCTTCTCCTTGTGCCCCATTTCTCTTCGAGGGTTCCCTAGTAGAACATCACACTAAAGGGTTGTGATGCCATTGGCTCCCTACATGTGCCTGCTTCTTCTACTTTGAGAGTATGTTGGGTAACGTGGAAGATAAGCAGCATTAAGACCCAACAGCTTTGCCAGCTGTATTTTCACTGGGTTTGGAGGGCAGCATGTCATATAAGAGCATAAGAGTGGCCATACTCACTCAGACCAGAGGTCCATATAGCCCAGTATCCTGTCTTCCAAAAGTGGCCAATGCCAGGTGCCCCAGAGGGAATGAACAGAACAGGTAATCAAGTGATCAATCTCCTTTTGTCCATTCCCAGCTTCTGGCAAGGGACAACATCCCTCTGTGATCTACCATGCACCTCCAAACCTATATAGCCCCAGGCTCTGCAGTGGTGACATGAATGAGCCCATGGAAGGGTGAATCATGCACTGTTGTCTCTGCTCCCCCTTTCTGTGGCTAAAGGGCCAAGCTCCTCCTTGTGCTTATCTTTTACTCCTCCTCTCCATGCAAAGTGGACCATCAAGCTCAAGGTGACTGCCCTGTGAAATTTTATTTGCGGCACTAAATATAGGTTTTTAGGTGGGTGTGCCTCTCCCTCACTATCATCTCTTAGGGAGACCACACCCCTTTGCTACACACACTCCTGAAAAGGTAGGCTAAGTAAGTGAGGGAAATTAGCAGTCTCCAGCCCGAACCCATAGGCAGGGTAGGGCTGCCAATAGTTCAGGGGCCCCAGTCCTTAGCCAGGACAAGTGCCTCATCAAACAAAGGGCACCAGCAGGGGGTTGAGCACCCAGCAAGCAGTGTAGGGAGGGTGCCGGCAGGGGGTGTCCAGGGAGAAAAGGCCTCCTGGCTTAAGGAGGGAGAGTACTGCCACCCCAGAGGTGGAGTGGCAGGGGGGACGGACACAGGGCCACCCAACTGCACCACATCCCAGCCCAGGGCCCTAACAGCAGCAGAGTGGTCTGTCACTGGGAAATTCACCCAGAACACACTGACCATTTCTCTGGCAGCACCACAGCCAGACAGTGCTCTGGCTCCCCTGGGTTGCTTCCTCTCCTCCCTCCCTCCCCTCAGGTGTACCTGCATCCAAGGGTCATCCTCCATCTCCCTGGGGTACACTGCAAGCAGCAGTCCCAGCCAACTCCTCAGTGTCTGGCGTGTCAGGCAGTCCTGGTACCTGAGCAGTTGCCTCAGGACAGCCAAAGTCTTCTGCAGGTTCCAGCTCCAGCAGTGGGTTGGAAGCATCTACCTTCCTCAGCAGCTGCTCCTCAACTGAGTTGCAGGGCCCACCTCTTATACTTCCTGTTTCTGTCCCACCCTTCCGTTTCTGGGATGGTGGCCTAGACCTTCCAGGTTTTGCCCACCAGGGGGCGTCTGGCTCTCCCTCGCTGTCCGTCTCTGAGGGAGGCCATGCCCCTTTGCTACAAGGTTTGTGTTTGAGGGATTCAGCTAACACACTGCTATTTAAAGTCTCACTAAAGTTCCTTTTTTAGTTTCATGAAGCAATTTGAATCAGCTCTTCTTAAGCCTCACTGGTTCGGTATTTAAAATTCAGTCCTGGAGTAACAAAACAAATGAAACACTTGATACTGAAATCTTCCTGTTCAATTCTCTGTTGTGATTAATAGCCATTGAGTCACTAAGCTTTGTTATGCTCAAGTTCTCTTATTTACATAATTGTAATTGTTGTATTTTGGTATTCTAAAGGGATTCGTGCCTGGAAAAATTAGAAGAATGAGCCACGTAAGTCCATGAGAGATGTTATAAAATAAACCCTGTACCATGTGTGGAGTAACATTTTTTACTGCAAGTGGCTGCTCTCACTTTCTGGCATTTACACACATGGCCATCTGTTTGAAGGCTGTTTGAAATGGCTGTTTTCCAGCATTTATGTAACGGGGCCGTTGAAAGGAAATGACATCACTGAGTTTCCTGAAGAATATGAGCAATGCCAAACCTAAAGAAATAAAATGGACAATAAATAGAAACTTTATTTTTAAATGTAATTTTCCTTTTACAGTAGGTTACCTCTCCATGTTGATCTGAGTTTGCTTTCACACTGGTTTAAAACCAAGGAAACTCCATTCATTTCACTTGGACTTTACACATGCGGTAAGTGAGAAAGGAATCCGAACCATTATGCCTAAAAAATATTTGCTGACATGAAAACAAGTGAGACAATCTGTGCCTTACAGAAAGAACTGATCTAAGACAAAGCCACTGTATTCCTGACCGGGTGTCACTGCAAGTGCCTACTTAGGGAACTCAATACATGTTACAGAAGTACAGCTGTGTCATAAATTCACAGGGTAAAGAATTCGTATATTTTTATGGCAAGAAAAGAACAGCATGTCTGAAATAACATGGAATGTCTAACTCTCATATAATTCCATTAACATGAGTTAAACTAGAGCTGTATTTCACCTAATCACTTTAGATCACATCCATATTAGGATTTAAACAAAAAGAACATTTATGTTACTAGGCTTCACATAACAGCAGTAAACCACTTTCACATTGCCTAGGTATGTACTGAGTTACTTGCTTTTAGTGCTAGCCTCGCTATAAACGTTCCCAATTGGTGGAAATCAGCTTAGCTCCATTGGCTTCAATGATGATTTACATTGGCCTACATCTGGCCAGTAGGTTTTGGACTTTTATCTTATGTGCAGACCATGGTCATGCCTTTGTTTTGTCATTTTTGCTTGCTTCCTCACAGGAAATAATTAAATTACTTAGTGAATTAAGGACTTCTAGTGCATCCAAAAATGATAGCCATTACTGACCTGAACAAAATACAGAGCAGTGGCCTAGAAGTGAAAGCTTCTATGTCCATTTGCTGAACCTAACATGAAAAACACAATATTTACTGCTGTATTTGTGGTATTGAACATTCTAACTGTAGGAATACTGCAGTAAAATTTTCTTTACAAGTGCTAATTCTCATATTTTAAAATGGTGACCAACCCCTTGAATCACTCAGTCTCCAGAATAACTTCATGCTGAAGAGTCAACAATACCCGATAAAGAACATATTTTTAGACTTAGGGGAATGCTCTAAAGTTTGGATTCAGGTTTGGTCAAACTCCTAAAAATTAATGTTGAACTAAACACAAATCAGATTTTTTTTGCCTCCCAAGTGAAAAATGTTTGTGGTCTAGCTTAATAGACCTGTGCAACCTAGGGATGACATTATGAAAAAGAAATAAAAATCCTTTTAAAGGTCTTCATTCCAATAAATTCCAGTCAATGACCCCAGGCCTCCCTCCTTTCTACTTGGGGCATATCTGATTCTGTTCTTTAATTTGAGTTAGCTAGTCAGTTGATTTCATTGTCACAGTCCTGTGCAAGAGGTCCCAAGAGATCTTAGATCTATAGATATGGCTACACTTCAGCTGAGAGGTTTGATTACAAACCCAAGTTAATTATGGTCAAATTAGTTCCTGAAAAATAGCAGTGTAGCTGCAGTGGCCCAGGCTGTGCCATGGACTAGCTGCCTGAGTACAGACCCAGGGTCCTGCGTGGGATTGTACTCAGATATCCGCTGCCCATGCAATGCTGGCTTTTTAGTGAGCTAGCTTGATCAAGCCTACACATGATGCCTATACACGTTTGCAGTGTAGACATATCCAGATATAATACAAATTGGTTCTGTCCGGAGGAATTCAGGGTGAGAAAAGGGAACCTGAAACTTCCCTTCAGATTCCCCAAAAGACCAAAGTCGATTCAGGTTAAAGCCAGTCAAAAACCAGCAAAGTTACTGTAAAGTTTACCATATGTCAAGATTTTTTTTATTGACTACTTTCATATCTGGTCAAAAAATGATAATTTTTCAGGAAAATTTCTAATTATTTTTTGCCTATATTTAAAAAAAATCCAACCAGCCCTTGTTCAGATTTAGTACTATTAGAAACATATTACACTGCCCAAAAACGTTTCCTTTGACCTGCTCAGGCCATGTATTTTTATGTCATGTTGGCAATGACCTTGACTTGCATGGGAGACTTCAAAGTAACCCCCCCCCCTTTATTTTTTTCATGTGCTTTTTTTCCCCACCAAAGCATCAACAAAGAAATGCAGCTAGAAAAACAAAGACGCGCAGTCAGTATAATAGTAAAATTAATGAGCCAATATCAAGTCAATGTTGAGCCAACTACTATTCCTTAGTTAAGCCCAGTATGTACATTTGAGTCTATTACCCCACATGGGTGGCAACAAGAGCTTGGGCTTTGTCCACAAAGGTATTAAGGCCATGTCTACACTACGAAAGTACTCCGATTTTACAGAAGTCGATTTTTGGGAAGAGATTATATAAAGTCGAGTGCATGCGTCCACACTAAGCACATTAATTCAGCGGTGTGCGTCCACAGTACCGTGGCAAGCATTGACATTCCGAGCAGTGCACTGTGGGTAGCTATCCCACAGTTCCTGCAGTCCCCGCTGCCCATTGGAATTCTGGGCTGAGCTCTCAAAGCCTGATGGGGCCAAAAATTTGTCGCAGGTGGTTATAGGTAAATGTCGTCAGTCAACCCTCCCTCCCTCCGTGAAAGCAACAGCAGAAAATCATTTCACGCCCTTTTCCCTGGATTGCCTGAGCAGACGCCATAGCATGGCAAGCATGGAGCCCATTCAGCTCACCGCAGCAGTTATGACCATTGTAAACACCTTGCGCATTATAGTGCAGTTTATACAGAACCAGCACCTGAAAAACCAGGCGAGGAGGCGACGGCAGCACGGTGATGAGGACATGAACACAGATTTCTCTAAAACTGCTGTCCCCGGCAATTTGGAGATCATGATGTAACTGGGGCAGGCTCATGCCGTGGAATGCCGATTCTGGGCCCAGGAAACAAGCACAGAGTGGTGGGACCACTTAGTGTTGCAGGTTTGGGATGATTCCCAGTGGCTCCGAAACTTTCGCATGCATAAGGGCACTTTCATGCAACTGTGTGACTTGCTTTCCCCTGCCCTGAAGTGCAAGAATACCAAGATGAGAGCAGCCCTCACAGTTCACAAGCGAGTGGCAATAGCCCTTTGGAAGCTTGCAACACCAGACAGCTACCGGTCAGTTGGGAATCAATTTGGAGTGGGCAAATCTACTGTGAGGGTTGCTGTGATGCAAGTAGCCAACGCAATCATTGAGCTGCTGCTATCAAAGGTAGTGACTCTGGGAAATGTGCAGGTCATACTAGATGGCTTTGCTGCAATGGGATTCCCTAACTGTGGTGGGGCTATAGACGGAATGCATATCCCTATCTTGGGACTGGACCACCAGGGCAGCTAGTACATAAACCGCAAGGGGTACTTTTCAATGGTGCTGCAAACACTGGTGGATCACAAGGGATGTTTCACCAACACCAACGTGGGGTGGCCGGAAAAGGTTCATGATGCTTGTGTCTTCAGGAACTCTGGTCTGTTTAAATGGCTGCAGGAAGGGATTTACTTCCCAGACCATAAAATAACTGTTGGGGATGTTGAAATGCCTATAGTTATCCTTGGGGACCCAGCCTACCCCTTAATGCCCTGGCTCATGCAGCTGTACACAGGCACCCTGGACAGTTGTAAGGAGCTGTTCAACTATAGGCTGAGCAAGTTCAGAATGGTGGTAGAGTGTGCATTTGGATGTTTAAAGGGTCGCTGGTGCAGTTTACTGATTTGCTCAGACCTCAGCGAAACCAATATTCCCATTGTTATTGCTGCTTGCTGTGTGCTCCACAATCTCTGTGAGAATAAGGGGGAGACGTTTATGGTGGGTTGGGAGGTTGAGGCAAATCGCCTGGCCACTGAATACGTGCAGCCAGACACCAGGGCAGTTAGAAGAGCACAGGAGGGCACGCTGCGCATCAGAGAAGCTTTGAAAACCAGTTTCATGACTGGCCAGGGTACTGTGTGACACTTCTGTTTGTTTCTCCTTGATGAAAACCGCACCCTTGGTTGCCTCTAAATTCCCTGTAAGCCACCCACCCTCCCCACTTCGATCAGAGCTTGCTTGCAAAGGAAATAAAGTCACTATCGTTTAAAAAACATCTATTCTTTATTAATTGATTATAAAAATAGGGAGATAACTCACAAGGTAGCCTGGGTGGGGTGTGGGAGGAGGGTAGGAGGGAAGGAAAAGGTCACTTCAAAACTTGTTGAATTACAGCCTTCTGTTGCTTGGGCTGTCCACTGGGGTGGAGTGGTTGGGTGCCCAGAGCCTCCCCCACCCCTGTGTTCTTGGGCGTCTGGGTGAGGAGGCTATGGAACTTGGGGAGGACGGAGGGCAGTTAAGCAGGGGCTGCAGAGGCAGTCTGTGATCCTGCTGCCGTTCATGAACCTCCACCAGACGCCAGAGCATGTCTGTTTGATCCCGCAGTAGCCCCAGCATTACCTCATACCTCCTCTGATCTTCCTGCTGCCACCTCTCCTCACGTTCATTAGCTACTGTCCTGTACTCTGCTATTGTGTCCCTCCACACATTCTGCTGAGCTCTGTCAGTGCCAGACGACTGCATGAGCTCAGAGAACATTTCATCGTGCGTGCGTTTTTTTCGCCGCCTTATCTGAGATAGCCTTTGGGACGGAGGAGGGAGGCTTGAAACATTTGCAGCTGCTGGAGGAAAAAAGGGAGTGAAGTATTTAAAAAGATACATTTTACAGAACAATGGCTATACTCTTTCACAGTGAACAACACTATTCACATTGCATAGCACATGTGATTTTGGTACAAGGTCGCATTTTGCATCTTATATTGAGTGCCTGCGGCTTTGGTGTTAGAGATCACACACGCAGTGCCGGGCAACAGAATTCGGCTTGCAGGCGGCCATGGTAAGCCATAGTCTTTTGGCTTCTGCAACCTTCATAAACAGCAGAACCCTCCTCTCCCATACCCGGCAAAGCACATTGAGTTGGCCATTTAGTGCTGCAGTTTTCCTGTTAACGTGCAGCAGCAGACACCAAACTAACCCTCCCTCCCCCATCCAATTCTCTGGGATGATTGCTTTACCCCTCACCCCACCGTGTGGCTGGTATCAGGGAAGATCCCTGCTAGCCAAACACGAACAGCTCAGCGCCAGTGCCTCCCCCCCCCCCACACACCGCGTGGCTAACTACAGGGAGGATTTCTTTTCAGCCACAGGCAAACAGCCCAGTAGGAATGGCCACCTCTGAATGTCCCCTTAATTAAATTCCCCTATTTCAACCAGGTTACCATGAATGATATCACTCTCCTGAGGATAACACAGAGAGATAAAGAACGGATGTTGCTTGAATGCCAGCAAACACCGGGACCATATGCTGACAGGCTTTGTCATGTAATGATATCAGATTACTTGCTACTAGCATGGTGTGGTAAAGTGTCCTACCATGGAGGACAGAATAAGGCTGCTTTCCCCAGAAACCTTCTGCAAAGGCTTTTACAATACCTCCAGGAGAGCTCCATGGAGATGTCCCTGGAGGATTTCTGCTCCATCCCCAGATATGTTAACAGACTTTTCCAGTAGCTGTACTGGCCACGAATGCATTCCAAGTCCTCAGGGCAACTTAATAATTAAAAAACGCTTGCTTTTATAACATGTATTATATTTAAAAAGTTACACTCACCAGAGGTCCCTTCTCCATCTTGGTTGGGTTGGGAGGGTATTTCAGTCAGTGTGGTAAAAAGATCCTGGCTGTCGGGGAGAACTGTGTGCTCTCCTCAAGCTCATCCTCCTCCTCAACATCTTCCCCGTCCGCAAAATCCTCAGGCATGGCGGAGAGTACCTCATCATCGGAGTCCATGGACAGGGGTGGGGTAGTGGTGGCGGCACCCCCTAGAATTGCATGCAGTCAGCGTAGAAGTGGCATGTCTGGGGCTTTGTCCCAGAGCGTCCATTTGATTCTTTGGTTTTCTGGGACTCTTTTCTGAGCTCCTTAAGTTTCACGTGGCACTGTGTTGCGTCCCTGCTGTAGCGTCTGTCCCTCATGGCCTTGGAGATTTTTTGAAATGTTTTGGCATTTCGTCTTTTGGAACGGAGTTCTGATAGCATGGATTCCTCTCCCCACAGAGCGATCAGATCCAGTATCTCCCGTTCAGTCCATGCTGGAGCTCTTTTTTGATTGTGGGACTGCATGGTCACCTGTGCTGATGAGCTCACCTCGCCAAACAGGAAATGAGATTCAAAAGTTCCCGGGGCTTTTCCTGTACACCTGGCCAGTGCATCCGAGTTGAGAGTGCTGTCCAGAGTGGTCACAATGGTGCACTGTGGGATAGCTCCCAGAGACCAATACCTTCGAATTGTGTCCACACTAACCCTAATTCAAAACGGCGATGTCGATTTCAGCGCTAATCCCCTCGTCGGGGAGGAGTACAGAAGAGGACTGACAGAGAGTCTGGGTTGAAGGTACTACTGTATGGTATGTGGGGCACCAAGGGGTGAGATGTCTTGAGCTTTAATAACTGCTTGTACTGTGGTGAGAAATAGACTACATGTTTTGGGACTTTTGTTATGTACTACATTGTTGTAATGCTCCAGCCCCAAGGAGAAATATAGAGACAAGAAATTCTGAAGTGAAGTTATTGGGTTGCCTGAGAGGGGAAACTGAAGCAGGCATATCATGCTAAGGCATGCAGCAGAAGGGTGCTCTGGATGGGGCTGCTGTATGACATGGGAAACTGAGGCAGGAGGCTGTTAAGCCATCCCTGACCACAGGGAGGTGACCTGCCCAGTTACATGCTCACTTTTTAAAATTTTGGCCTAAGTTTCTCCTTTTAACTGTGTAGTCTGATTGCGTGCCAGGGTGCAGTGCAGTGTAAAGCATATAGGGATAAGGGTTCAGTCAAAATTTTTAGACCAAGATTTTCAAAAACAGAAGCCTCAAGTGTGACCTCTAGTTCCTGATTTATGTTCCTAAGTCACTGGTTTGGTTTTCAAAAGTGTTGACCATTCAGGAATTTCTACTGAAATAGCCCATGCTCTCCATACTATGGCTGTAGTCACAATATGAGCAGGGCCAAGTAGGGAAAGATGTGTCCTTGCTCCCCTGCATGGCTGAGTGTAAAATCTGCCCATTGAAAGTAGTTAGTGCTATTAATTTCAGTGGGGTTACTGGTGAAGTAAGTTAACATTCAATGCAAGTAAGCATAACAGACCCTGGCCACGTGCGAGCAGGTGAAAATGTAATTGAGAAGTGGAGTGGTGATTCTATATCCAAAATAGTCAGTCCACCATGTATTTCTGAATCCATTATATATTTAGGTTAGTTTAATAGTAGCTGTAGAGATAGTTTTGGCTAATGGGGGTGTATCTGTCTAGAGCTGGGCAGAGAAAGGAAATTCTGTTTTGCAGAGGACTTCAATATTAGGAACAAAACCAAAAATTTTGAAATCTTTCATAAAAGGGAATGGAGCCCCAGTTCTGGGGCAGTCTACTTAGGGGGATGCCCCAAAGCCACAGATGACATAAACCCTGGGGTCCCTGATTCTGAGGCAGTCAGCCTGGAGGGCTGTCATGGAGCTGCAGTCCCTGGAAACCCTGGCAGCCCAGGCTGTCAAGGAGCCATGGACCTGGGGGTCCCCAAAGCTTCCATGTTCTTGGGTCCTCATCAGCCCACCAGTTGGGCTGCTGAGGAACTGGGCAGCTGATGTGGCAGGAAGTCACACAGGTGATTGATTGATTGTAGATTAGGGTGACCAGATGTCCTGATTTTATAGGGACAGTCCTGATATTTGGGGCTTTTTCTTCTACAGGTGCCTATTACCCCCCACCCCCATCCCAATTTTTCACACTTTCTATCTGGTCACCCTATTGTAGATTTAGATTGTATCTAAATTGGGAGAGATTTTTCAATCCTGCATGGATTCAGTCAGAATTTAGTCAAAATTAAACTTTTTCCACAGAATGTTTTGATTTTGATGTACTGGAAAATTTTGATGAGAATGTTTTATGAGAATATTTTCCAATCAGCTCTGTGCATTTTTCTCCTTTTTAATGGCCATTTAGGTTAAGTTAACAAGGGACAGATTTGGGGATTATTTTTAAATGATCAAGATCAGCAGTCCTTCTTAGGAGCGATTGTGGTGACTGGTGAATGTTACATGGTTCCTGTGGATATGTAGTTCAGAAAATGTTTCTAAATTCCTCAAAGTTTAAGGCATTGACTTGAAATGCAGTTCTCTGAAAATAGACTAGGTAATAATTCTTACTCAGCAGAGCTGTTCTTTGCCTTTACTCATTTATATCTGCTCCTTTTAGGGATCAAAAGTCTTACTGGATTTTACCTGTTAGTCCTGCAGGGTCAACACAGGCTAACTACACTAGAGACCTTACAGAGCCATAGCTGTACCGATGCAGCTGCGCCACTGTAAGATCGCTTGTGCAGCCAGTCTATGCTGATGGGAGAGAGCATCTCTCGTCAACATAGCACTGGGCATACTACCATTTATGCCGGCAAAAATGTATGTCACTGAGGGGTGTGTGGTTTTTTACACCCCTCAGCGACATAAGTTTTGCCAACGTAAGTGGTAGTGTAGACATGGCCACAGCTAAAACAGAATGAGCTGAATTCTATTTATTCTTGTTTATCATCTAAAGGATTGTTTCCTAAGTAGGGCTTTGGAGCTGTGCTCCGGATCCATTCCAGCTCCAGGCAAAAACCTGCAGCTCCACTGCTCCAGAGCTGCTCTGCGCTCTAGCTCCGGGCTCCACTCCAAAGCCCTGTTCCTAAGTTCCACCTGAAGTGCCAAGCCATTACATCTTTGCAAAGTCATTGAAGGCAGTGGGGTTACACAGCTGCCTTTTAGTAAGACCATGACATTCATAGGTACTACTAAAAGTATGATTTCCCCATGAACGCTTTATTACTGACGATGATTTGTGAGACGTGAAGAACCCAGCTTGATTCTCAGATCCCAGGTTGAGGTTGTAGTTAGTTGACAAAGGAAGAATTTTTTTTCTAAGCACGTTTGATCTTGATACGTTTGGGAGACAATTAAGGTGGAATCACTGATTACACTGAGTTGAACAGCACTTGAGATATTACACAGAAAAGTTCTTTTGCACATTATTAAAACAGAATGGAAATTTAGTTTATAATGTCACAACAGTGGAAGCTCATTCTTTTGGTGCCATAACTTACTGTACATGACTAGTCAAAAACGTGGCCATTGCCAAAGTAATATAAAGGAGCCTTAGATTTAAATGAAAATGTGGCCCATACACTTCAGTCCCCAAATCTTTAATTTCAAATGAACTTTACAATGTAAACATGCAAAGTATGGTTTGCTTCTCTCCACTGGAAGCTTCAGAATGTTTGGCTGAGCAACAGGGGTTCTGCGTTCCTCTAGTGCTCTTGTGCACTGGGCCTCTTGGCTTTGTAATGCAGCACAGGAGAGTATTCCAGTGTATACTTTCAAAAACAGGAAGTGACATTTCAAGTAATTACAGATTTACTGTGGGTACATGGCTGATCCCTCTTCATTGTCCTGGCTTTCCTGTCTCAGCCTGAAGGAAGTGGCCAGGATGGTGGGGGGAGGGAAGCCACTCTACTGTTACTTTTCTGACTACAAACTCCATTGCTTAGTGGAAGAGTGATGAAAACATATTCAAGTCCTTGCCAAAAGCTCACTAGAAATATTTGACATCTCACCTACATCAACAAGCGGGAGTTAAAGGTTAAATCACACACAACCCATGTGTTTGGGAAAAGGATATGTTTATGTCATCAGCTTTCTTTGTTCTAAAGTAATAGTATATCAACAGTAGAACAGGTTCCTAGGCTGTGAAGAAAAATACACTTGGATCTTTTACAGTTATTCATGAATAGAGCAAAGATCTATTCAGTATGTTTATATTTTCAAATCCAATTGATGTCCTTGTTCTGCTCCTTAAGTCAAGCATATATTTCAACATTGGAGTGGTCAAAGAAGGATATACCCGTTAAGTCAGCTCTTTGAGGCAGGGATAGTGTTTTTTGTTCTGGTTGTACAGTGCCTAGCACTCCACAATTAAAGCTCCTAGATGCTACTGTAATATAAATAATAATGAGGGGTATTCCCCTTACCTATCAACAGGCGGACATTAGTGATGATGCATACATTTGTGGCTTTTCCTGTAATACTACTTCAAGAAAGCTGTACTTTTGTAAAATTATGTCCTTCACCAGTAAATGTTGTCTGTTGCTCTTATGTAACTCCTGAAGGCACCAGTTATCTCTAGGAATCCAAAATGGTAGTGCTTTCTGGTTGAGTACATAAGATGGCTGGACTTTTATAGCCTTCTGCTAAGCTGAATCAAGGAACATGGTATCAAGTTAAGCACAAGATAATTTATTTTATTTTTTTAGGAAAAATGACAAGCCTTAGCAGGACTTCACATAAAATGGCTGAGATGCTTCTTGGGGCACAGCTTTTGTCTTCTGTACTTGGTATGTGCCTAGCACACTGTGGATACTGTTGCAATCTAAAGAATACCTCAGTGATGATACTTAATGCAAAGTGGCTCTGCTGCCACTCCATGGGAAGGAAAGAGGATTCCTTCCCTTCCTTCTGCTGAACAACTAGAATGAATCCTGGGAGAGAACTTGCTCCTATTCTGAGGTCCTTACTCATTCAAACTCCAGTTCCAGTCGGTGGGAGTTTGCTTGAATAAGGATTGAGTAAAAAGTGAATCACAGCTTCAACCTACAGCCTACAGTGGGATCATTGTTTTCCAAGATCAATGAATGTGTGTTGCTACAATGTTCATCTGGTTGCTGAGCTGTTACCAAGAACCCAAATTCCTCCACGTTGTAGAACAAAGATAGGGATCTACAGTCAAATTAAGACAAAAAATAAAGAATAATTCTCTGTGCATCTGTCCTGTTTGACTCTCTTCCATTTAAGACACAATGCACCTGTTGACTTTCACAATACTTGATATCCAATGTCAGTTTCTAGGATGAATATAAACACTGTGCTTGCAGAGAGAATGACTTTTGGAGACTTCCCCCAAGAACAGTCCAAGCTGCCAAATGTATTCGTAGAAAACAAAATAAAGTAGAACAATACAGCAAGTAGTGATGTAGATCAGTCTTGTTTGATTCTACTGTCCTATTAACTAATGTTTCAGTGCTTTGTGAGACCGGACATTATCGAAGTGTATTCAGATGGTGTGTATTAAACATTCTGCACTGATGCATAGACATGGTGCCAGAAGTTGACATTTATAAAATGAATGATTCTGGAAATTTTTCTAGGATGCTAGGTTTTTTTTTTCTATGTGCACTCCTCCCTTCCTTGTTTGTGTCGAGCCTCTCAATTTTATTATTAAAAATCTTGCCCTAATAACTCTCTCCATCTTTCCTATTCTTAAGCAACTGTGGGACAGTCACAAAGCTGAGATGCGAAATCAGGTTCATATACAAACAAGACGAAGGGATTCAGATAGAATATTCAGCGATGCTGAGTTATGAAGTTTGGGCTGAGATCGAGATCCCACTCCTTCATCTCTGTGTTGATTCCTTACCTTTCTCACATCCAGTGGCTGGATCTTTAGTTGTATAAACTTGGCTAGTGCAATTGAAGGCAATAGAATATGAATTTTACATCCACTGAAGACCAGGCACAATATCTCCCTTCTCTTCAATCTTGCATTTCCATCTTCTCTAACATCCTCTATTTGTTGCCCTTCTGCTTTCTCAAACCAAACCTCTAAAAGGGAATGTCTTATCTTCATCTCTATCTCCTCCTCCACCTTCCTTTTTTGACAACTCATCTATGCTCCTTATCTCTCAGGCTTGCAACCTGTGCCATCTTTGACTTTTCTCTCTTCTTCTACCCAAATATTGAGTCCCTTGATAAGAACTGTTGCTTAGTATAGTTTTTGTTTTAAGCTGCAGTTTCTCCCCTATTCCCTCTACTAAAATCCTTGTGTAGCCTTTGGTCATTTCTTGCTTCAAAACTTCTCTCTTCCTTCTCTGCTTCTCTTCTCTGGTCCCTCCGGTCCCCGATTTCATTGCTGCAATCATGTCACTTTCCTCCTTCAATCACTTTATTGGTTCCCACTCTCTCTTCAAATGAAATTGAAGCAGTATTGGAAAATATATGGATGATGCTACCCTCCTTATGTTATAAATGTGACCTACAAAGTGAGAATCCAGAGGAAGAGACACTTAGCAATGAGACAGATAATCAAGAATGGAAGTGTGAAGAATGTCATGAGGTTACAGATACTTGAAGCACTGAGGATGTTCCTACAATGGCCTATGGACCACATTACTACACTGACTTTGTCCCACATGCCTCCCTCTCCTCTGAATATTGTTTTAGTCACTGAACAATGTTGCAAGAAGAGCAGGAATCAAAGGCATCAAGTTGGGCCTGTGGCTTAGGAACAGTATTAACACTTGCGTTGGCTTTGGGATGAAGTGGGGAGCACACTTTTAAAGATAGCAGTTTATTTTTTTTAATCAACATCATCAGCCCAGAACAAGGTCGAGAGTCCCATCTCTATTCTCCTATCTCATTCTTGCAGAGTCCTAAAATTGATCTAGATATAATGGGCCAGTGTACATCTAAACAGGTGACTTCAGGGAAGCTATGCTTATTTACACTAGCTGAGGATCTGGCTCAACATTTCATTTGTGTATTACCAATGAAAACATTTAGTCCTTATTTACCAAACAGTGCAGCATCCACCAAAACTCCATATATGGCGTAAAGTGCTAATTCTACTTTACGTTCTGGTGCTGTTACTAAAACTCTCAAGCCCTCTATGATGTCACCAGAGCACCCTCGATGGACTTAAGAACTATTATATGCAGAAGAATTATATTGTATAAGAATAATTATATGCAGCTGAATGAAGCTTTGCTTCTATCAAGGGAATATATATTAACTGTCTAAAATTCATACATGAGACATAGTGTAAAATATAAAGCAAAATGTTTCCAGGCAAGTTCCTCAAACAGTTTGCAGCTATTTTTAAACATAGCAATTCTTAAAGTATAACTATGACTTGTGAGATTAGAATTATTTCCCTAACGTTACCCATTGTGCCATTATGTGGAGAGATGTATGGCCCAACTGTCCCCTCAAGGTGAATTTCCTAACTTTTATAGTTCTTTCACAATCCAATTCCAATAATGTTACTCCTTGTGTGTGTGAATTCATTAATGAATACAATGGCTAATGTTAAACTTGAATCCCTACCTTATGACACCCAGCATTGCATAGCTAACAGTTCACTGCCCCAAGGAACAATCTGACTTGACATTTAAGTGTGGCTTTTCATATCCTTGTGACACACACATGCAGTTATACATAATTACGCTTACCTCAAGTGCTCAATGCAACTTTGGTGGTTTTGTTTGGTTATTTTGTTTTTTTTTTTTGTGGGCCACTAGCTGAAACTGTGTGTTTGAAACAGAGAATCTCAAAGTATAGACATCAGCTGCTCTATTTCTTGAATTGTGACCTTAAACAAACCGTTTTTTTCCTTCCTTTTGAGAATCATGTGAGTATACTCTCAGCAGATAATTTTTCCTGGATCCCTTTTAGCTATTTCCTACACAGGAAAACCTTCCTGTTATCTCCCTCTGAAGGTTTACTAATGAGCCTTTTCATATATTTTTTTTAAAGATAGATGTTCTCTTCCATAGTATTGTTAATCTGAAAATCCATTTGTTTTAAAAGATGTGTGAAAAGCATGCACTCATGTTCTTTTCTCACAGAGAAGAGATTTAGAAGTGGTAAGCAAGAGTATGTAGCAGGAAATCGTAATTCTGTGGTGTTAACGTAGTGTGGTTTTTTTTTTTTTTTTGCTTTTTTTAAAATGTAAGCAATGAAAATGCCAATGGCATTCCAAATCCCAGCATGAAGAACCCACAGTTTAAAGTTCTCATAGAAAATCACTGCAATACTGCACATAATAGCCTCAGATAGCAAGTTAAAGTACGGAACATTTCGAAGGGGCAACTCATGTTACTTTTTGTTCCAGCCTCACACTGGTAGAATTGATGCTTCCATATGTTCAAATCTTTGCCTCCCTCTGAGCCCAGAACATAGGTGGCAGATGCCATATACATAGGTATGGCAGGATTAGCGTTTTATCAGTAAATGTCTGTAAACGTCAATTTCACCACACATAAACAAACTGATGAAAAATATTTCCACCGATGATCATTACAATTTACACATAGGCCAAGAAGGAAGAATTCTGCTTGAGAACTTATTAGAGCTTGATTTAAGGATATTTACTTTGTATATTTTGGCATGTGATGTTGACAACTTGTAATTGAACAGTTACAAAGCTTTATAACTTTTTTGAATCTGTGTGTAGTGGAGCGGCTGCCTCACTCCAGTAAAACAGGGGTTTAAAGCAGTCCAGATAGCTGTGGCTGCTTCCCCAGTCAGCCTGTGGCCAGCTCAATTAAGGCCAGGCTGGCCCTGATAAGAGGGCTGTGGGCCAGGAGCTGTAGAAGTCTCTCTAGCTCTGGAGAAGAAGGACCTGGCTGCCTGAGATAGAAGGGTACCTAAGATAGATTAGTGCTGGGAAAAGGCAAGAGGAGCTGGGGAGCTCCAGCCAGGTAACTCCCCAGGCTGCAGGCCTTGTGCAAGGCCTAAAGAAGGTACTGGGGCTGCAGAGGTACAGTCCGGGGTTAGGCAGAGGCAGCAGCAGCTGGTCCAAACCCCCTTACCAGTGATGAGTGGTTTATAGACTGCAGTCTGCCCCAGTAAGCGGGGACAAGATGATGACTGGCAGTAGCCACTTAGGCAAGGTGGGGATAGAGGGTTGGGGGTTCTCCTGGGAGGGGAGACCCAGACTGTGGGTTACTGCTGAGGGCAGAACCCTAAGGTAAAGGGGCACTGGGGTCCAGGAAGGACACGGGGGGCCTGAGGCAGCTGAGCCACCAACCTGCAGAGGGCACTCCGGGCTGGAATTGAGCTAATTCCCAGGACAACCAGCAGGAGGCACTGCACTGGTGAGTCATCGCTTCGCTATACTGTGTCTACTGTCATTAAATTAGTGAAAATGTAAATTTATAAGAATTGAAAAAATGCTTAAATAGACATTGATAGTATCCATCAAAATTCTAAAAAAAATTTTTGGCCACACCTACAAATACAGTAGGAAACACCATAAAACCGATGGCACCAATTTATTGGTGTTAACATGTGTTAGTCAGTGATAAGGGTACATTTATAATAGTTTATAAAGGGTTAATAAATGATTAATACATGTTGGATGGAGGAGTTGTACTTGCAGCAATCTAATGCACATCAGTGTTACATAATAGATCTAAGCAACCTGTTGGGCACTTGGACTCACTACAGTTTAAGCCATTTATAAAAACACTTAATGTATTAATCATTTACATTTATAGTTTGCATCTTTAATATATATTGTGACCGTTTTTTTATCAGACTTTTAATTAAAACACGTTGCTAGGTATTTACTGTAATTGCATTTGTTCTGTTAGTGACTGTGACAGGTATGGCAATTTCCTGCAGTTCCCTGGAGGAAACTATACTGAAGTAAATGCAGTCTTACCATATTAAGTTTATGTATCACTGTGGGCCAGAGATTGTATGTAATTCCATGGAGAAGGTTACCATAGCTCCAGGAACTAAGAACAGTGAGCGGTAAGTAGGCAAATTCACTCAGGTTTAACACCTCCTACTGGCACTTAGAGAGACATGCATATGCTGGTTCAAGCTGGATACTCTAAAGACTAGCAGACAAAGGGTATGTCTACACTTACATTTTATAGTGTTCTAACTTGCTGGCTCAGGGGTGTGAAAAATCACCCCCATGAACGCAGCAAGTCTGAGCACTTTAAAGTGCTAGTGTAGACAGGCTCCGAGTGCTGGGAGCCACGCTCCCAGTGCTCAGAGCTAATACCTTCGTGGAGGTGGATTACCAGGAGCGCTGGGAGAGAGCTCTCCCAGTGCTTGCGCGCAACCACACTCACACTTCAAAGCGCTGTCGTGGGAGCATTCCCACAGCAGCGCTTTGAAGTTTCCGGTGTAGACATACCCAAAGAAAGGATTTTTGGATCCATTGCCTGAGATTAAGCTGATTATGGGCCTTCTTTTTGACCCAGCAAGTGGACAGGACCATCTGTCCAAGGGGGGGCCCACAAGTCCTTAGGGATGGGTTGGAAGGATGGCCATTGTGCACAGCCCTTATGGAGAAGGGAGGGGAAGGGGTGATTGCTGGTAAGGTTATTAGCATGCATGCAGATTCTTTCCATGTTCTTAGTATGTGTTCTCTGTAACATTCTTTCCTTAAGAGTAAATGTACTTGTGTAGAAAGAGTTTTGTGTGGTATCTTAACTCGGCAGTTATACTTTCTGTAGTCTCTGAGGAGAAGGTAAAACAGGCCTGACTGCACAGGAATTCACAGTGTAAACAGGGAACTGTGCAGCCTGGAAATAGCTCTGTCAGGATGGGGAGATATGTGTCTCCCCACCTGAGAGAGGTGACAGCTGGGAAGCCAGAAACCTGAGGGTGGGTGCCCTTGCTGGACCATGGATAGGGGATAGAGGTGCAGTTGCCCTGAACTGTGACAGTGACCACTGTAATAAGTATTTCTGTTAGGTCTCCATTAGTATTCTCTGATTTCACTCTCCTGCCCTGCATTTCTGCTGCACCTGCTACCCAAGAATTTGTTTGCTGTACTAATGTGCAAGGCCTCACAGCACCCCGTGGAGGTAAGGAAGCCTTACCTGTATTTTAGGTGCAGAGCAAGACACCTAAATATCTTTGAGGCTGTGGGTCTAAGTGACTTACTTAAGGTCCCACAAAAAGTCTGTGATACACCGGGATTCTCTTTCAACTCTTGTTAGCTGTATTAAATTGAGATGAAGGGGGTCTTACATTTTCCAAAGCTGCTAGCAGATGGTGCTACTGCTGCCAAGACCATTTCCCGCCCCCTCCCCGGGAGTACCTGTTCTTAATAAAACACTTTGAACCAAAATCTGCTCTGTTACCCTGGATGTAAATCAATGTAACTTTGGATTTACATCTGTATACCTGAGAGCAGACTTTAGCTCTACACCACCTCTTCGGTTTGGCATTTTGTCTGAGTACCACTGTAATCTGGACAATGATTCAGCAGAGCTTTATAGGAAAGAGTGTGGCTCGGGGGAATACAAAAGAGAGGCCCCTGAAGCCTGTTTTGCTCCAGGGCATAGCTTTGTTTTGTGCTGGAATTAATAAATTATGCCTTCTGGGAAGGGCCCAAAAGGGTCTCGGGGGGTGACCTGAATTCATCCTGCCTGGTAAGGGAGCTCACCTGAGTACAAACCTAGCATTATGTTTTTGTTTAAACTTTGGTGGACAGGTATCAATGACTTGACTTCAATAATCCTTCAAATCCTTTGATTAACATACTGGATAACTTTTTATATACAGCAACGTGGCCTATTTAACACTAATCATGTTACGTTTGCTTATTGTGAGGTGCATTTGCCCTGTGTGGGCTTAATCGTATAAATGAGCTAAATTGTTGTGATCTTGAATAGCAGAGGCCCTGAAGAAAACAAAATTCTATTTTAGTCTGTCTTGAAGCTCTGAAAAGTACCTACCACACCTTCATTCCCTGCAAAAAGGATTGCCACATGAGTATGAATATGTAATTTTAAATCCTTCACTTCTGAATTTTTCTCCCAGTAACCAAGAGTGGGAAAGATGCCTGAAAGAACGGAGGGGGCAGGACAGCACTGGAGAGGTGGAGACATAACAGAATAGAAACAAAAAGAAAAGGAGTACTTGTGGCACCTTAGAGACTAACCAATTTATTTGAGCATGAGCTTTCGTGAGCTACAGCTCACTTCATCGGATGCATACTGTGGAAACTGCAGAAGACATTATATACACACAGAGACCATGAAACAATACCTCCTTCCACCCCACTCTCCTGCTGGTAATAGCTTATCTAAAGTGATCATCAAGTTGGGCCATTTCCTGCACAAATCCAGGTTCTCTCACCCCCTCACCCCCCTCCAAAAACCACACACACAAACTCACTCTCCTGCTGGTAATAGCCCATCCAAAGTGACCACTCTCCTTACAACGTGCATGAAAATCAAGGTGGGCCATTTCCAGCACAAATACAGGTTTTCTCACTCCCCCCCTTTCTTTTCCCAAAACACACACACACACAAACTCACTCTCCTGCTGGTAATAGCTTATCCAAAGTGACCACTCTCCCTACAATGTGCATGATAATCAAGGTGGGCCATTTCCAGCACAAATCCAGGTTTTCTCACCCCCCCGCCCCCATACACACACAAACTCACTCTCCTGCTGGTAATAGCTCATCCAAAGTAACCACTCTCCCTATAATGTGCATGATAATCAAGGTGGGCCATTTCCAGCACAAATCCAGGTTTTCTCACCCCCCCCCCCCAAACCACACACAAACTCACTCTCCTGCTGGCAATAGCTCATCCAAACTGACCACTCTCCCCACAATGTGCATGACAATCAAGGTGGGCCATTTCCAGCATAAATGCAAGTTTAACCAGAACGTCTGGGGGGGGGGTAGGAAAAAACAAGGGGAAATAGGCTACCTTGCATAATGACTTAGCCACTCCCAGTCTCTATTTAAGCCTAAATTAATAGTATCCAATTTGCAAATGAATTCCAATTGAGCAGTTTCTCGCTGGAGTCTGGATTTGAAGTTTTTTTGTTGTAAGATAGCAACCTTCATGTCTGTGATTGCGTGACCAGAGAGATTGAAGTGTTCTCCGACTGGTTTATGAATGTTATAATTCTTGACATCTGATTTGTGTCCATTTATTCTTTTACGTAGAGACTGTCCAGTTTGACCAATGTACATGGCAGAGGGGCATTGCTGGCACATGATGGCATATATCACATTGGTGGATGTGCAGGTGAACGAGCCTCTGATAGTGTGGCTGATGTTATTAGGCCCTGTGATGGTGTCCCCTGAATAGATATGTGGGCACAGTTGGCAACGGGCTTTGTTGCAAGGATAGGTTCCCGGGTTACTGGTTCTGTTGTGTGGTATGTGGTTGTTGGTGAGTATTTGCTTCAGGTTGGGGGGCTGTCTGTAGGCAAGGACTGGCCTGTCTCCCAAGATTTGTGAGAGTGTTGGGTCATCCTTCAGGATAGGTTGTAGATCTTTAATAATGCGTTGGAGGGGTTTTAGTTGGGGGCTGAAGGTGACGGCTAGTGGCGTTCTGTTATTTTCTTTGTTAGGCCTGTCCTGTAGTAGGTGACTTCTGGGAACTCTTCTGGCTCTATCAATCTGTTTCTTCACTTCCGCAGGTGGGTATTGTAGTTGTAAGAATGATTGATAGAGATCTTGTAGGTGTTTGTCTCTGTCTGAGGGGTTGGAGCAAATGCGGTTGTATCGCAGAGCTTGGCTGTAGACGACATCCACCAATGTGATATATGCCATCATGTGCCAGCAATGCCCCTCTGCCATGTACATTGGTCAAACTGGACAGTCTCTACGTAAAAGAATAAATGGACACAAATCAGATGTCAAGAATTATAACATTCGTAAACCAGTCGGAGAACACTTCAATCTCTCTGGTCATGCAATCACAGACATGAAGGTCGCTATCTTACAACAAAAAAACTTCAAATCCAGACTCCAGCGAGAAACTGCTGAATTGGAATTCATTTGCAAATTGGATACCATTAATTTAGGCTTAAATAGAGACTGGGAGTGGCTAAGTCATTATGCAAGGTAGCCTATTTCCCCTTGTTTTTTCCTACCCTCCCCCCCCCCCCCCGGCCTTCTGGTTAAACTTGGATTTATGCTGGAACTGGCCCACCTTGATTGTCATGCACATTGTGGGGAGAGTGGTCAGTTTGGATGAGCTATTGCCAGCAGGAGAGTGAGTTTGTGTGTGTATGGGGGTGGGGGGGTGAGAAAACCTGTATTTGTGCTGGAAATGGCCCACCTTGATTTTCATGCACGTTGTAAGAAGAGTGGTCACTTTGGATAGGCTATTACCAGCAGGAGAGTGAGTTTGTGTGTGTGGTTTTTGGAGGGGGGTGAGGGGGTGAGAGAACCTGGATTTGTGCAGGAAATGGCCCACCTTGATTATCATACACATTGTGAAGAGAGTGGTCACTTTGGATGGGCTATTACCAGCAGGAGAGTGAGTTTGTGTGTGGGGGGGCGGAGGGTGAGAAAACCTGTATTTGTGCTGGAAATGGCCCAACTTGATGATCACTTTAGATAAGCTATTACCAGCAGGAGAGTGGGGTGGGAGGAGGTATTGTTTCATGGTCTCTGTGTGTATATAATGTCTTCTGCAGTTTCCACAATATGCATCCGATGAAGTGAGCTGTAGCTCACGAAAGCTCATGCTCAAATAAATTGGTTAGTCTCTAAGGTGCCACAAGTACTCCTTTTCTTTTTGCGAATACAGACTAACACGGCTGTTACTCTGAAACCTGTCAGAATAGAAACAGGGACTCTGCTTAGAAATTAGAGCAACTGATTGGCTGCTAGGCAGTTTAGACACTGTTTTCAGCTGGCTGAGGAAAGGTGCATGTTGGAGAGCACCGAGGAGGAGATACACACTGGGGGGGGGGGGGGCAGGGTAAGGAGCCAACCTGGGTGAGGAGCAGAGGAAGTAGCTGTCTATACAGAGGGATTCCTAGACCCCAAGCCCAGAAAGGATCATTGTGAATGTCTAATCTGACCTCCTGTATAATGCAAGGTATAGGACATTCCTGAAATAATTCATAGAGCATAGTCACCCTCTTTATCGCACCTCTTAGGCTATGTTTGACTTTCCAAGTCCTCTAAGTTTTCTTTAAAGGGATTTTCAAGGGTAAGTATGTCAAATCTATAGTAAAGACAAATTCTATGGGAGTGCATGAGGTATAAGTAGGGCAGCAGTTGCACTAATGTTCTGCAATTTCTCTTTGAGCTGTCCACAAAGTGAACTTGGTATTTGCTGTCATTTTTACAACTAGGCCACAAAAGGGAGAAATCCTTTATTTTTGGATTTTTGTTATGCCTTTTTCTGCAAGGTTAAAGAGCCATCTACTATCAGAAATCTTTTTCCCCCTGTAGGTATGTCTAGACTGCAATCAACTTACCTCTTTATTAGAGCTGGTCAAAAAATATATATATGTATTTTCTTTCACAGAAGCTTTGGATTTTTTTCAGTAGAAATTAAACAAACTTTGATTTGGAAATGCTGTTGTGGCTCCTCACAGGAGCTGTAGTTCAGGTGTCGTGAGTTCCCACTAAATATAGGCTGGGGTCCCTACTCAGACTACACCCATGACACCCCACAGTCACCCATGTGTGAGTCCCTGGCCAAAGTGAAAAACATTTTGATGGAAGTTTTGGACCAGACGTACTCTTAATTTTCTCGTGGATAACTAAATAGATTGAGCTTCATTAATCTCTTACTACAAGGTGTGTCTTCCAGACCTTGAATTTTTCTTGTCATCTCTTCTGAACACCTTCCGATTTCTCAATTTCCTTTTTGAAGAATTGAAACCAGAACTGAACGCAGTATGCCAGTAATGGTCTCATGAATGTTGTATACAGAGGTAAAACTTAAGCAGATGAAGATTGTTTGCCCTCTTAGCTACCACATTGTGCTGGGAGCTCACATTCAGTTGACCATCTATTATACCCTTTTTCAGTGTCACTACATTCCAGGGTAAAGTCCCCAGGTTAAGTGTGACCTGCATTCTTTGTTCTTATATGTGTAACCCTTCTGCCCGTCAGAGTTGGCAGCAACAAGGGCCGGGTTCAGTATCTTGGGGTTCCATTCCAATAACACAATGCAAAACCGGCTCAAGTCCCCACCCAGTGACCTGGGACATATACCATCCCCGCTGGGCGCCTCCAAGAGGCAATACTTCCCCTCTCGCAAGCACAGAGTCTGAGTGTAGCAAAAAGCCTTTTAATAACAGAGAGAAACAATGTGGCATTATGTTGGGGGAAACACCACCAACAGGATTCATAACACAACCCATGAGCAAAAAACCCACCCCAAGCAAATTGGGGCGTGTCCTTTTCCTTTGGTTCTTGAGTCCAGCAACCCAAAGTCCCAAAAGTCCAACAACCCAAAAGTCTCTGTCCCTGGTCAGGGCAGCCCCAGACTTCGAAAGTTTATCTGCAGAGTTTTACCTCCCAACCTGGGTGGAGATGGGGGGGGGAGTGGTTAAGGGGCACCTTACGTGGTCCAAAGCTGATTGCCCCACGTCTCCATGGGGCTCTGCTCTGCCAGCCCCCCCATGAGCTCCAGGCATCTGACAAACTGCTCTGCTCTGCTAGCCGTCCCGCAAGCGGCTCTGCTCCACCAGCTGCTCTGCCAGCCGTCCTGCAAACTGCTCCGCAATATATCTTCAGGCTCCCCCACTACTTAACACAACACTCAGTGATTTCAGCTCTTAGTAGGTTTAGCTCTTTTGTGATTTCAGCTTGTAGTAGGGGAGCCTCAGTACTGGTGCACCATTACCCCAAAGTGAATTCAGCTCAGCAGCCTGTAACTAGACTCCTAATGGAATCAAAATTAGCTCTGATATTCCACAGTGGAGAGAGAAGGAAGTGCAATTAGCAAGAAAGGCCCTCACCAGGGGGCCCATACCACCAAGTATTAATACCTGTCCCCAGCCTCTCTCCGTTCACTGGGTTTTGGAACCCATGACCCTTGCCTAGTGAGTGCTGCTTAGTGAGTCCCTCCATCATAACAAAAGGCCAAGTACAGTTCCACTGTCCTTGATTCACATAATCAGGATAATAACAGTTTATTCTTGCCCCAATAACAGAAAAACTGGGGCTCCTACAGCAGCCAAAGTGACCATCTAGGCAGGGTGGGTGTGCCTATGCAAATGAGATCAGCCCCTGAAGTTCTTTTCCACAACCCACCATGACTCGCCACCACATGTCAGGGTAGAGCTCATCCTGACTCTGCTTACATCCCCCCCCAGCCGAGAATCTGTCGTCCCGACAAATCACACTCCCTACCAATTCACTGGTTCCCTCCAAAGGGCCTCAGAAAGCCCACTTCAGCTTTCACAAGCCTGTGTGCTAAGTGTATTGGCTCCTCACTAGTCACCCCACTAGTAACTTACGGTGCTTCGTAAGTTAACCGTTTTACTGGTCTTATTACCCTGTCTCATCTATTGAGAATTTCTGTTGCAGGGGTAGGCAGGACATGTTCTTGAGAGATGGATGGAGAGGTTTCCTTTGAGGATCGCTCGGCTACTGGCATAGGCCCCTGCATCTCCAGTTCTGACCATGGAAGGTCCAATGTGACTAGGGCCACCTCCCCCCTGGATGTCTCCACTGTTCAATAACCTGTGTTCATCATCACAGGGGGGTCCCATTGGCGGCACAGGGGTGCCAGTAACGGGCCTAAATACCTCTGCCATGGGGTTTAGGGCAGAGGAGGGGGAGCTCTCTCTTGGTTCAGCTGATCAAGACTGAAATCTTGTCTCCATTCCAGGATACACCACGGTTGTGTCTTCCTCCTCAGACTCACTCTCGGATGTGCTGAATATGGGTACATTAGCTGCAGGGGGCCCGCTGTCCGTGTTGGGTGGCGGCTTTGGTCTAGCACTTCTGTTCTGTCCGGCTGCCCTGTCATGGCCCATCTCATAAGGGGTGCTTACCAATTCCCCCACAGGGAGCAAAAGGTTTCTATGCACCGTCTTTATTTGCCCTGGACCGTCTTCAGGTTTGATCTTGTAGACCGGCAGATCTCCCAGCTTTTCCATCACCATGTAAGGTATTGCCTTCCATCTGTCAGCTATCTTGTGTTTGCCAGCAATACCCAAATTTCGCAGCAGCACTCTGTCCCCCGGCTGGAGCTCCTGCGAACGCACTCTAGCATCATATCGATGTTTGTTGTGGTCTGCGTTCTTCCGAGCCACAGAGGTAGCTAAGTGATAAGCATCCTGCAGCTTTTCTCTTAGTCGGGATACATATTGCTGATGAGTTTCATAGCTATCTCCATCCTCTGATACACCAAAGCACAAGTCTATGGGTAATCTTGGTTCTCACCCAAACATCAAGAGATATGGGGTGACTCCCGTGGCATCGTTCTTTGTGGCATTGTAGGCATGCACCAGAAATGTGACATGCTGGCTCCAGGTTGCCTTCTGTTCTGGTCGCAAAGTTCCCAACATATCTAATAGGGTTCGGTTGAACCTCTCTGGCTGAGGATCACCTTGGGGGTGATAAGGCATTGTCCTAGACTTTTTAATTCCTGCTATCTTCAGCACCTCCTTCAGAAGGTGACTCTCAAAATCCCGCCCCCGATCAGAGTGTATCCGAGCCGGGAATCCATAGACTGAGAAATATTTGTCCCACAATACTCGAGCGACGGTGGTGGCCCTCTGATCACGTGTGGGATATGCCTGTGCATACTGTGTAAAATGGTCAGTCACTACTAGAATGTTCCCAACATTCCTCTTGTCTACCTCTAAAGACAAGAAATCAATGCATACCAGTTCCAAAGGTTTGTTGCTGGTGATGTTCTTGAGATATGCAGCCTTCGTGGGCAGAGTTTTTTTTCCTTTGAACACATCGAGCGCAAGTCTCACATTTCCTGTGAACATCTTCAGCCATCCGGGGCCAATAGAACCTACTACAAATAAGTTCCAGAGTCCTCTCCATCCCTAAATGTCCAAAATCATCATGCAGGGCCCTCATGGCCAGGGCTCTGTACTCTTTTGGCAGCACTAGTTGTGCTCGTTGCTTTTGTAAAGGGTTGGTGGTCATTTGGTATAGCACTCCCTGAATCAGTTTTAGTTTGGTCCATTCTCTCAATAGTAGTTTACCCTCCGAGTTAGGTGGGAAAACCGAAGCTGGGCTTTGCCCCTCCCTTTTGGCAAGCAGTGTATCACGAATGTCAATATCTTGCAGCTGGGCTTCTTGCCAGTCAGCCACATTGAGCATGGGCAAGGGAGATTGGTCCAATGCAATATAGTTCACTGAAGCAGAAGGCATGCATTCAGGGGGCAGGCCCAAAGCTTCTGCAACACCTCCCTGAAGGCTCTCACGGGCCTCTGGCTCTCAGCGACTCACACTGCAAATAGCTCTCACTCCATCCGTGGGTATCACAGCAACTTCTGGTGCCTGCGGATGCCTGGACAATGCATCCGCATCTACATTGCTTCTCCCTGATCGATATTGAATGCTGAACTCATAGCTAGCCAAGGTGGCCACCCATCTCTGCCCTGTAGCATCCAGCTTAGCACTTTTTAAGACATAAGTCAGTGGATTGTTGTCTGTCCACACCTGGAACTGAGCACCATACAAGTAGTCTCGAAATTTCTCAGGGGTGGCCCATTTCAAGGCCAAGAATTCCAGCTTGTGGGTGGGATAGTGAGTTTCACTATCAGACAATCCTCGGCTAGCAAAGGCTACAGGTTTACATTTGCCTTCCACTTCCTGGTACAGGACTGCTCCCAGACCCTCCAAACTGGCATCAGTATGCAGGATAAATGGTTTGCTTGGGTCTGCAAAGACTAGGACTGGAGCATGAGTTAGGCAAGTAATGATTTCTCAAAAAGCCCTTTCACATCTCTCATCCCACCGTGGCCCAAATGGTTCGAAGGGGCCATAGTGTCTCTGCACAGGAGGCTTTGGGGACCTCCCCTTATTCTTGGTCTTAGATTTGTTCTTGCTGGACTGGTGTCCCCTGGTAAGATCATTCAGAGGCTTTACAATCGTAGCATAGTTTTTCGCAAATCTGCGGTAGTAGCCACTAAATCTAAGAAAGGTCTTGAGTTCTCTGTAGTTACTTGGACATGGCCATGTAGTGAGTGCTTCTATTTTATCTGGATCAGTACTCACACCCTCTTGGGACACGACGTGAGCCACATACTTCACTGAGGTTCTGCAGAACTGGCACTTGTCAATTGAAAACTTCAGACCATAATCCTCCAACCTATCAAGCACTTTAAGAAGTCTTTCTTCATGCTCCTCTAAGGTTCTTCCAAACACAATCAGGTCATCCAAATAAACTAACACTTGCAGTAAATTCATGTCTCCCACAACTTTCTCCATGAGACGTTGAAAGGTGGCAGGTGCTCCAGAAATCCCTTGGGGCATGCCTTCGAACTGATAAAATCCTAATGGGCAGATGAAGGCTGTCTTCTCCTTATCTTCTTCTCCCAGAGGGATCTGGTAGTATCCACTTCAAAGATCCAACACAGAGAACCACTGGCTTCCCAGCAAACAGTCTAAGGCATCTTGGACTCGAGGCATAGTGTACTGGTCAACCACAGTACGGCTGTTTAGGGTGCAGTAGTCAATACACATCCGGATTTTCCCATTCTTTTTATGGACCACCACAATGGGTGAGGCGTATGGGCTGCAGAACTCTGTAATGATGCCATTCGCAGCCTGCTCCTGAAGATGATGTCACACATCTTCCATCTCAGAGAGAGCAATCTTCCCAGATCTCTCCCTGAAAGGTCGAGAGTCATGTAGTCTGATACTGTGCTCTACTCCTTTTGCACATCCCACATCCCACTCATGCAGTGAGAACACCTTGGATCTTTCACAAAGTTTCTTCCTCAGGCGATCTTTCCACTCCTCGGACACTGGTGAATCTCCAAAGTCAAACTTTGCTGGGTCTATTATCGAACTTGAGTTTCACACTGGGGTTTTACAATCGACTCAGGCTCAGAGAGGTCTGCTGTCTTTTGTCCTTGCTTCACAACAACATCACGACTCGTTTCATTAGCAATCAGTATAGTCACCCTTTCTTGGGCTTCAGCAGGAAGGGTTATGACTCCACTGGGGACCAGCACTCCTTCAGGGAGCTCTCCTCCCATCGGCTGCTCTAGCATCCCTTTACTGCCTTTCAGCCAGGTACTCATGACAAGCACTTCTTGCTCCATCCTTGCAGGCACTACTAAGGGGGTCATGCCCGTGTACTTCAGTGCCCCAATCAGTAGCTCAGATGTGTCCCTTTTAGCACTCTCAATTTTCCTATAGGCTTCAGCACAAAGCATATGGATCATTAGGGTATTCAGGTACTGGTCCCCACCCCGCCTTCTGCAGTAATCCATGAGTACCTTGAAGGGACTGGAGTTGGTCCCTATCAGCACAGATGCATCAGAGGTCCCTTTAGGGTCAGGGCATATTAAGGCAGCTGTGTCTACCTTTTCTCTTACCCCAGCAACCTCCTCTGGGAATTCCAGGTGCACTATGACATACCCTTGGTAGGGGTATTCATCCATGCTTAGGCCACACAGGCCAAGGCCAGTCAGTGGCTGTATAGGCAGGTGCCTAAGCATCTGTTGGTAGAATGACTAAAATATAATAGTAACTTGAGATCCAGTGTCAAGCACTGCTTTACACTCCACCCCTTCGATCCTCACCATGACCTCTGCTTACATATGTATGACCTTGCATTTGGTTCTGTTAAAGTGACTGCCCACCTTTCCAAGTGATCCAATTCTGTCTGTATAACTGACCCATCCCCATGGGTCCAAGTTTAACTATTGCAAGATTTACTGATAAAATTTGCAAACGATACTGACTTATGTTTTCTTCCAGATCATTGATAAAGATATTGAGTAGCATTGGGCCAAGAACAGGTTCCTGCTGGACCCCTGTAGAAACACACCCACTAGATGACTATTCCCCAGCTACAATTAATTTTTGCAATCTGAGTTAACCAGTTTTTAATACACTTAATGTATTGTGTGTATTGCTGCATTGATTTATTTTGTATAGTGCTCCTTTTTTTAAAATCAGAATGTCATGTGGGATCATGTCAAATGCCAGGTTTTTTTGGTTGGCATTAACTATGCCACCATCTCTTAATTACTTACTAACCGCATCCCATATCTGCCTTTCTGTGATTTTTTTTTTTAAACCAGGAATCTGTCAGGCTATTTAAATATTGACACATTAGCTTTTCTCCAGCTCTCTGAAACTTTCCAAGTTTGCCAAGATTTATTAAAAATCAACCTTAATGATTCAAAGAGCTCGTCAGTCTATTTTTGTAATACTCTTGGATGCAAGTTTCAAAATATTTAACTTTAATTGCTGTTTCAGATCTTCCCTCATTACTGATGGAACAGAACCAATTTCATTTTCACTGTAAGATATGAATGCAACATCCTGCTTCTTTTCAAGTACAATACAGAAATATTTATTAAACACTTCTGCTTTTTCTGCATCTTAGCTGTCAAATATCATTACTTGATAACTTTACTTTTGTCTAGTAGGAGACCTATACCATTTCTAGTATGTTATTTATTCTTGATATGTTTACAGAATTCCTCCTTATTGTCCTTAATTCATCTGGTCATACATTTTTCATTAATACCTTTAACTTTCCTTATTATATGTCTGTATTTCCTACCAATTTGTACTCATTGCTATCAGCTTCCCTATATTTCCGAGTGTGTTGATACAGCCTTTCCTTCCCCTCCTAATCAGGATGACTTTTAACCAAAGCTGCCTTCTGTAACTGTGGAATTGTGTTTAAGAATGCTTAAACAATTTCCAATTATTCACATTTTTGTTTAAATACTTCTTCCCACTCAATTATGCTTATAATAGTTTGCACATAGGCCCTTTATAAAGTGCTGTGTGTGTATAACATAATATTACTGGTCAGAACTATATTTTGTTTGTAATCTTGCATTTAGGCAACCATCAACTTGTAATTCAGTGATTGTCACCTTTTCCAACGGAGGTCTAATATAAAACTATTACAACACTTCTTGTTTTAGAAAGTTACCTATGATTTTTAGAAACTTCAAAGATGATGATCTAGTAGCAATATGGAACCTCCAGCATGTGTATCCAAGATTGAACCCCCCTGTTAATGCAGTTGTTTCTTTCTATATCTAAAGATGAGCAGCTTGCTAACCCTGTTCCAAGTCTCATTTGGGGGTCTATAGCAGATCCCCAGCAGTACACCTTCTTGTGATTTTATCACTTAGTACATTGATCCATAAACATTCCAGGTCGGGTCCTCCTGATCTGTCAGCAACTCTAAAGGTACCCTTACCCGCTTTAATGTAGAATGCCATCCCCACTGCTCTTCTATCTTATTTAAAATCACTGGATGCACCTTATTTAGCATTAGTCATGTGAATCATGCCACCAGGTTTTAGTAAAATGTGAATAATCTCAATTTTTTCCCCATAAATATTTATTTTTACACCATAAACTACTTAAATCTGGGACTCACTATGTGTCTGTACGGCACCTAGTGCAATGGAGCCCTAGTCTTGCTTGAGGAGTCTAGGTGCTTGTAACAGGGTGTACCAGGCCCTTTTAGGCTCTCTGCTGGAGGCCTCACAGGCTTACCACACCCTGCCCCAGGAATAGGAGCAGTAAAGGTGGGTCCTCCAGGCCTGCCTAGAAAGGCTGCAGGGAAGCAGCCAATTGGAGCACAGCAGACTGTGATAAAAGGAGCTGCAGAGGCTAAGCACATCAGTTGCTGGCTGGGACCATGAGGGGGAAGAAGGACTGAAAGGCTACCAAACTTCACAAGTAAAGAGGCCCTGCTCAAGCAGAGAACAGTCAGGTAATGGTGAAGAGGAAGGAGCTATGTGGAAAATGGCCCAGGGAATAGCAGCAGCAACTATTACAGGAAGCAGTGTGTTGTGGCTATTTATAGGGTCCCTGGGTTGGCACTCAGAGTAGTGGGAAGGCCTGGGTCATCCCACTGGCATAAGCCCCGAAAAAGGAATAAGGCTTGTTTAGAGGCCCAAGTTAAGGGCAGGATTTAGAGTCTCCAGGGAGAAAGCCCAGGAGGCACTGCTATACCAGGGCAGACACTGACTTAAAGCTAGCCCAGAAGGGGCTGAGAACTGAGCCCAGAGACAGGGCTAAAGATGGCAACAAGGGCACAGGGACAGGGGTTCCTTCATGTGTTTAGACTGTGTGAAACTCAGCCAGAGAGCTGAGCCACTGAAGACCTGCCTGATGAGGGCAACAGCCCACAGGAGGGAGGGAGGAAGGCAGAGTGAATGAATGAGAGTGCGTGAGGTCACACCCAATTGTCAGGAAGTGCTCACGAGAGGAGTCTCCCCATCACAGTACTACAGTAATCTGAAATTGTCCCTCAACTGAGTAAGAGGGAATGTCAGGCCTTGCAGGTCTGCTTCCTATTGGAGGAGAAATCAATGGTGCAGAGTCTGGGTATATTCTTAGTGCAACTTGTTTATTTTACACTATTCACATGAGTCCTGGAACAGTGGTGGTCTCAAACAGGATGCAGGCAGTCCCCCTTCAGGAATCTGATCACAGCAATTTCTCTGAAGACTAAAGATTTGGTCACTAAGAAAAAAGAACGTGTAGTACTAGTGCCCTAACATAACAATAGCCTTGTTCATTCTCTGGTACTTGCTCACTTTGAGTAAAGGAGAAAAGGCCCAAAATTATACCTCCCTGTGTCAAATCCTGCCATGTCTTGACTTCAGTAGGGCTACAAAGGGTGTATTTCAGGGCCAGATTTGGTCCACTATACTCTGCAAATTAAATCTTTAGGCTACATGTTGCTCTTGTATATATCCATGTAAACCTGGGTTAATGTCACTAGAATAAATGCAGTTTTTCCAGGTTTACATTCAAGTAATAGAGTAAAACTTGCCCTTTGGACATCAATCTACAGATGTTTGTAGCAGACAAAGGGTTACAGGACACTCTTTGGGAACTGGGAAAAACATATGAACAGATCCTTTGTCCTTATCCTCAATGAAGTTACAACTTGCCCTCTTTATTATAGTATTCATCTGGAACGAGGAACTGCAGCTTCTCTCCTGGATAAGATCAGGTACTAAACTGGGATTCACAAGTGTTTCAAATTATGGATGGAATATGTTAACACTGTGCCCCATGAAAAAGCAAAATATTATTGCAGTAACCAGGACACATGTACCTGGGAGCTGCCAGACTGATGAGCTGGGGTTTAACAATATTCTTTTCCTACCTGGTTTTCAGAAAAAAGCAACTAAAATGTAGCCAGCTGACCAGCCATCCTGGTGATCTGTGATAGTCTTTCTGACCACATAATGAACACTTTCAAAGCTCACTCTGAATCAGGCACACAGTTAACAGCTCAAACGTTTGAGCACAACAGAGCAGGGAATGAACTGGATTATTCATAGAGAGCTGGAGAAGGATATTGATTGCTGAAGCTCCCAGGAAACCTGACAGATTAGTGGTTCATCAGTACCTGTACATTTATCTCTGTTTTAGTGCAAGTCTCTAGCAATGTCTTAAACTTGATTTCTGCCCCCACAGAATAACTAAGCCCTATGGAAGCACTGTATTGTCCCCTCCTTGAGCAGAGGATACCAGGATCTGCAGTTGCTGCACTCCTACATGTATCTGCTGACACCGGTGGTAGAGGCTATAGGAACTTGACTAGAGCAGAAATATGTTGCCGTAGGGGGTGGATGTAAAAACACAGAGGTTCAATGGATAGCGGGAATCTGTGGGCTAGGATGGCTCAACACCTTGCCAATTCTAGGGCTGAGGGGAATCCATTTTTCACCTGGTGGGACCATTCAGTGAAAGCTATCACAAACTTTTGCATCCATTATGCAGGTTTTCTTCATGTAGGGGATGATTTGAAACATCTTGAATGTTGTTTAGAAGCATTGCAATCTTTGATACGATCTATGTATTAACAGCAGCACCTTCAATAGGAATGCAGAATCAGTTCTAGCACACTTATGAAGGTGACCTTTTTTTAAAGGCTATTCAGTGTGTAGGTAGAATATACCCTTATCTTACACTGAGAATATGAACCCTCTTCTTAAGTCGGCAGCAGAGGGATCCCTCCATGCATGGATCCCAGTCTCCATGTGTGAAAGGGGGTAGGGACCCATGTGTCCATCCATCCTCTGAGCCTTTCAATGGAAAGGCTCAGGAACGAAGCTAAAGATGTATGCATCATTCCCTATGGCGCATACAGAGGAAAGCATTAAATTTCCTGTGGAGGCTTCTCAAAGGAGAGTCCCACAGACAGGAACTCTCTGGGAGTAGAAACCATAGCTTTAGTGGACTGCACACCCAGGAAGTCTGAGCAGATCCACAGTGGGAGTGGGAGCTACTGTAGAGGATCAGGACCTCAGAGTGGATGGCCTTATGCTTCTGGTGTATCCCAAAGGATCTCAGGATCTGGGGGCTGGACTCCGATGGCTTTCCTATTTCCTTTCATGAGGGACAAAACTCATTTCCCTTGGGGAAGAATTTGTAGGAAATTGAGGGGAACATTATCACAGAGTCCTCATCATCATGCTGCTGTTTTTGGGGAGGGGGTACAGTTTAGCTCTCAGTTTGTACTGAGCTGGTTGGTTTGAGTCACCTCTCTCCTTTTTTCTCTGTGTATCTGCAATATCAATTTTTAAAGTACATTTGTTTGTTTTCCAAGTTAATATTTTCTCTGCTACTTAGAACCATTGTATGTGTCCCTAACATTCTTTAACAAGGCCTCTTTATTACAGTCTGAGCAAATTTCTAAGAAAAACTTGAATTTGGATCTACCCTTTAATTTAGTTGAATAATAGTTGTATTTGATCAGAATTAAACTAGGCTATGATAAGATGAAATTCTATGCACTCCAGTGGATTTAATTGAGCTATGCACTCCTCCATGTACGTATTATTGAAAGAGCTCATACATGGTTTTTCTTGCTCTTGGATCTTTATAAAACTGAGACCTCAAACTACAATAAATAGGTTATTTAAAAATCAACGGTCAGATTCCAATACCCTAACTCAGTGGTTCCCGAACTTGTTCTGCCACTTGTGCGGGGAAAGCCCCTGGCAGGCCAGGCCAGTTTGTTTACCTGCCGCGTCTGCAGGTTCGGCCGATTGCAGCTCCCAGTGGCTGCTGTTCGCTGCTCCAGGCCAATGGGAGCTGCGGGAAGCGGCACGGGCCAAGGGACATACTGGCCACCACTTCCAGCAGCTCCCATTGGCCTGGAGCAGCGAACAGCAGCCACTGGGAGCTGCAATCGGCCAAACCTGCAGACGCGGCAGGTAAACAAACTGGCCCGGCCTGCCAGGGGCTTTCCCCGCACAAGCGGCGGACCAAATTTGGGAACCACTGCCCTAATTCTTATTGAATGGTATTTTTTCTCTATGAATATCCTTATTGAAATCAACGGCACTGCTCAGAGTAAGATAGTACTCAGTTTTGAATAAGTAACAGAATTGGGCCCAATGAGCTTATTCAAGATGTGCTCACTGTAAGGGCTACAACATCTAGCCCAAATAAATTGTAGCATTTCTCTATTTCTGCAAAATCTGAAGGGGGCAATGAGAAGTGTGCCTCTGTATCTTATATTTGGGGTATAGCACAGGACTGGCAGTGAGGACCTGAGCTCTCTTCCTGGCTCTGTCCAATCATCTGTATGACCTTGGGCTAATCTTAATTCCCAAACTTTTAGACATGGCCTTTGATTTTGTGTGTCTCCATCTTTGGGTCTTCAATTTAAGATACAAAATGAAGACTTGCAGGATCAGTCTCTAATTCTTCTGGTGGTGGTTGTCTCCTTCAGACTGCAGTCCAAGAATCTGACAGCTAAAATACAAAGTCCAAATGGGTTTTACTGAACTTAATTGGTGGATTTTTGACACTGGAAAGATATGAGGACAAAGAGCCTGATCTTGGAAGGTGTTGAGCATCCCCAGAGACCTACTGAGAGTCCTTATTTCTGAGCCTGAGCCTGCATTTCAAACCTAGTGAAGAAATCCTTTATATGGTCAACGTTGAACTTCAAAAAGGAACAGCTATAGCTTTAAAGGATTCTGGGTTTTAAAAGGATTAAGAAAAGATTGAGTTTCTTTTGTTAATTTGTTAGCTGAACTTTGTCCTTATCACTCTGGTGCCAAAACAGTCAGTGAGTTCCTTTTATGCTTTGAACAATATACACTATTGTGTTTTAGATGTGACCAATCCAGTGGTCACTTAATTTTTCTACCATACATCAGTTATTAAATTTATTTGATAACATCAGTAAATATAAATATATATTAAACGCTTCTTACTATGAGTTGCTTATTCTTGTGTGTTTATATTAACTGTTTGTAATGGAATTTTTTTGATTAAACTGTACACTTTAGGCACAGGTAACTATTTGGTGCCTGTATGGTGCATTATACAGTTATGTTTGAAAACCCTGGTATGTACTATTTAGTTACTAGCCAGGGCCCCTCTTCTCCTAATACAGCCATGCAGGGAGATCTCTGCACCTGCATGGAGCCCTGTTGCCTTCAGTGTCGCTTCTATCCTATACAGACATTCACCAGCATAGAGCCAGTGGCACACCTGGCACGTAGGGCTTGTCTACATTACCTGCTGGATCAATTTATCATGCCTAGTCTATGGCTGCCCATAAGTCCATAAGAGATGGTCTAGTTCCCCCTACTTATTTTTGGGTTCTTGTCCCATCAGTGTATTTGGCTTGCTGTGGTTATAGATTCCTAGTTATCATGCACATACAGCTCTTCTTCCTGAAGATTTCACAATTTCCTAGTTATAGTCTACATCTTCAAACCATTTTAACTTCATGAACCAAACCTAGCCTGACATAATTATGTCAGGCTACTCTATGTCCATGATAACCTTCACGTTACATATTAGTGAGACACCTTGCAGGGAAAAGTTCTGCTCCAGAGGTGGTAGGAGGGTATGAAAGAGGAGCTACTCCATCAGCTGCTCAGAGTACAGGATCATCCCTTCCTATGGGAGGGAGTTGAGTGGGCTAGGGTTGACAACTTTGGTTGGGTGTATTCCTGGAGGCTTCATCATAATCTTTAATTCGTGGGTACTCCAGGAGCGTTGGCAACACTAACCAGAGCACACAAAGTACAGACTCTATTTCCCTAGCAGTGCCCTCCCTGCTCCCAAGGAGGGACTCGTGCTGTCCATATCTCTTTCTGCATCAGCAGAGCCTGCACAGAACAGTAATAATTCCAGGCTGTACAACTTTTCCTAGGGACTCTCCATGGGGTGGGTATCTTATTAGCTACCCCTGGCCCTTGAAAGTAGAGCCACTCATTCTCCACCCCCTGCCTGCTCCCTTCTAGCTGATTCTGATCCGGTAGCATCTCAGAATAATATGGTGCCATGGAGGCAGCTGACAACTCTCCTCCTGTAAGGAAAGTGTGAGATTCCACATGCAGATTTTGGGGTACAGTAAAATGCAAGGATGGTACTGGCCCCACAGGGAGCTAAGCAGGAATTCATTTGAAAATATCAGATCAACAATAAAATAGAATAGTTTTTTTTAAAGCTTTTAATTGTTAGTAAATTAATATACAGTGCCAGTTATGCAGTAAATGTGCATGGAGAAGCAGCAGTATATGAATACTATAGCAAACAATGTTACATTTGTCAGATGTGTCCGTATAAAATCCAAGTAGATGTACCTGTCAGAAAGCTAAAGAAGGTCAGACTTATTATGCCTTTTGCATGAAGACAACAATAGAATAGTCCTTCTCATAATATGCTGATATTAGCCACTGCTATTACTACTGATGGAGTGAGAGGCTACTCATTAACATGGTGGTAAAACGGGGGCAGGGGGAGCACCTTGTACAAAATGAATGTTACCCATCAGGTGTGATGTCACTGTGACACAAGTTCCACCTACAGAATTGAGGCCACTGGGAATGCATAAGGCATGTCAGCTTGGTGATGCAGGTGGGTGTGACAGGGACCCCAGGGTGCAACATGGACTGTGGGACCACTGAGCCTTCCAAACCCCATCAACCTGCATTGCCTATCTCAGGGTGATGCTGATGTCAAGTTACAAACCTCTGACAGGCACTGCACTTACACAGACGTCCACAGACAGTTGAGTTACATGAATGTTCTTCTAGCCACTCATGAACCATCAATAGACAGGCTCTAGCCCACACCCCAGGACTGTACTGTCTTATACTGCTCAAGGCTCCCTTGGGCAGTGCAAGTTCATTAAATAGTTCATCACTCCCTCAGTGTGGAGTGGACTCACGCTAGCCTTTGTAAACTGAGCTGGGATTTCCCCAGCACTTAAACCAAAACACACAGTTTTAGGTAAAATATAAAATTTTTTTTAAGTGATAAGTAGCAAGTGTAGAAATCAAAGTTGATGTACTTAAGAAAAATAAAAATTAAATTTGCAGGGTACAAACTAAACAGGATTTGAATCAAGCAGTGTCTCACCCTGGCAGAGGGTACAAGCAGGTTACAAAGCCTCAGTACACAGGCTGGGATTACCTTCTAGCCTGGAACCACCCTTCCCCAGTTCAAAGACTTGTCTACACTTACCAGGGGATTAATGAGCGGTGATCAATGCATTGGCAGTCGATTTAGTAGGTCTAGTGAAGACCTGCTAACTTGACCGCCGATCACTCTCCTGTCAACTCCTTGATCCGGTGGAGTACAGAAGAGTAGGGGGAGCTTCTCCAGTAAGTAGGTCTAAGCTATGTCAATTTGAGTTATGCTATTCATGTAACTCAAATTGTGTGGCTTAGGCCTTATCTACACTATAGGGGAAATTTAATCTATGTCTTCCAGACATTCCTCCAGGTGTTGAGCTGGGGTGGAGAGATGCCAAGTGATGTCACTTCTCCTCTTTTATATTTTCTTCCAACATGCTGGAAAGATCTTTTCTGTGACATGGGGGTTAGGCAGCACCCATTGGTCAAGCAGTCTCCATTGCCTATGTGCTTTCTATGATAAGCCATGGGGAGAGTGGATTCCCAGCCATCAGCATGTCTGGCTGGTCCTTTGTTGCAATTGAAAGGTTGGCTGCGGGCCTCTTCCAACCTCACAACATATGTCAGTAACACACACAACAATGTGTCATAACTTCATGTATAATGACCACACATACAGTCCAATGGGATATTAATGTTCAACAGATCAAATGATACCTCACAAGGCATACTTTGTACAAAACATATAATTATGTGACAGTGGTGAATATGGGGGTTCCAGGGTGCTTCTTTGAGGTACAGAGTGTCACAATGGGAAAGTGTATTTCTTTGTCTGTAACTGGCTACAAGCCTACAGAAAGCTTTGTAGCTTCAAGAAGTTCATCAGCCTTAACTCCCATTGGATTTAATGGGATTTAGAGCACTTTGCATCTCAGGGTCAGACCCTAACTGAGTTATTTAGTAAACAGCTCTGCATACCATCTAGCAAGGAAGCATAAACAAGTCACCAATCTATACTCCATTTGATATTTCAGGACCCCTTATGCCCAGTCTGGGAACATAGGAATTGCCATACTGGTAACTTTCTTAGTAAAACTAAAGTGTCAATGCAAATCTTTAAGAAACATTGTCGATTTCTGGTTTCAGAGTAGCAGCCATGTTAGTCTGTATCTGCAAAAAGAACAGGAGTACTTGTGGCACCTTAGAGACTAACAAATTTATTTGAGCATAAGCTGTCGTGGGCTACTGCCCACTTCATCAGATGCATGCAGTGGAAAATACAGTAGGACGATTTTATATATACAGAGAACATGAAACAATGGGTGTTACCATGCACACTATAACGAGAATGATCAGTTAAGGTGAGCTATTACCAGCAGGAGAGAAAAAAAACCTTTTGTAGTGATAATCAAGATGGGCCATTTCCAGCAGTTGACAAGAAAGTGTGAGGAACAGTAGGGGGGAAAAATAAACATGGGGAAATAGTTTTACTTTGTGTAATGACACATCCACTCCCAGTCTTTATTCAAGCTTAATGTAATGGTGTCTAGTTTGCAAATTAATTCCAATTCAGCAGTCTCTCATTGGAGTCTGGTTTTAAAGTTTTTTTTGTTGAAGAATTGCAACTTTTAGTCTGTAATCGAGTGACCACAGAGATTGAAGTGTTCTCCAACTGGTTTTTGAAAGTTATAATTCTTGACGTCTGATTTGTGTCCATTTATTCTTTTACGCAGAGACTGTCCGGTTTGGCCAATGTGTATGGCAGAGGGGCATTGCTGGCACATGATGGCATATATCACATTGGTAGATGTGCAGGTGAACGAGCCTCTGATAGTGTGGCTGATGTGGCTTTGTGGCAAGGATAGGTTCCTGGGTTAGTGTTTTTGTTGTGTGGTTGCTGGTGAGTATTTGCTTCAGGCGGGGGGCGGTCTGTAAGCAAGGACTGGCCTGTCTCCCAAGATCTGTGAGAGTGATAGGTCGTCCTTCAGGATAGGTTGTAGATTTCTGTTGATCTGGAATTATAAATGGTTTTCTGTACTTTCGGGTAGAGCACTTTCAGTAACTCCATGTTTTATATGACCTATTTTAAGCAAACAACACAGAATGAAGTAGAATTACAGTAAGTATATTCTACTCGCTATAAAAAGCGTGGATAAATTATAGCATCATGATGTTGTTTTAAACTGCCATCTGTATCATGCAAAAAGAACAGGAGTACTTGTGGCACCTTAGAGACTAACAAATTTATTAGAGCATAAGCTTTCGTGGGCTACAGCCCACTTCATCGGATGCACAGAATGGAACATATGGTAAGAAGATTATATATATATATACACACATACAGAGAAGTTGGAAGTTTCCATACAAACTGTAAGAGGCTAATTAGTTGTAATAGCTCATCTTAACTAATTAGCCTCTTACAGTTTGTATGGAAACTTCCAACTTCTCTGTATGTGTGTGTATATATGTGTATATACACACACACATATATACACACGCACAATCTTCTTACTATATGTTCCATTCTATGCATCTGATGAAGTGGGCTGTAGCCCACGAAAGCTTATGCTCGAATAAATTTGTTAGTCTCTAAGGTGCCACAAGTACTCCTGTTCTTTTTGCAGATACAGACTAACACGGCTGCTACTCTGAAATCCTGTATCATGGTTATCCAAAGGCACCACCTAGGGGTTTCATTTGGTACTGTAAAGTATTAACTTTTATACATTCCATACAAAGCTAATTGACAAATAGTGGCAGCATTTGGTGGCTGTAAGTTAACTAGTTATGCAAGAAAAGAATTCCAGCCAGTCATACTCCAGATGTTCAAACATTATCACCCCTGGCAAATGCCAGGGCCAGATTTTGATAGATTCTGCTCTCAGTCATACCCACAAATCCTCATTTCTTATGCAGTAGAAGTGCATGCTACAGGCAGAGTAAATCCTTATATGCAAAAGTCAACAGTTTTACCAATGCTTAGATAGAAGACAGCTGAGAGTAGATATTGGGCCCATTGTTTATATAGTGATAGGAAAGACTCAAGTTATTAAGAGTTCATTTTGGCTGCTTGTATGAACTACCTGACCCTCTTGAGTCTATAAAACTAAGTGGAAATTTTACAAGAACAGACTGTCTAATGATCTGGGCCTAGTCCTGGCTAGAAATAGAGTGACAACAGCTTATCTGATGCACTCTTTTAGTGCTGCCCAGGAACTAAACTTTACCGCCTTCTGCTCCAAGTGCAAGACACACTTCTTTGTCCTGCCTTCTAACAAACTTACAGCAGCATAGATATTTAAAAACCCCAACCAAAACAAAACAATGCGAACACAATTCTCCTCATGGGGGAGAGGGTTAGAGAGAAAACAAACCACACACAACAGATGTTAGTCATCACTTAATGCATGACTAGAAGGTATTCTCATACCATAGTGGATGGGGCAGTAGAAGAACCTAAATAAAATAGTCCTACCTAGAAATGCACAGATTTGCCAAGATGAAGAAGTTTCTAGAATATCTTAGAACCTCATAGCTTCATTTTGAATGCTTTAAAAATAAGGTAGGGGTGTGTGTGTGTGGTGGGGGAGTAACATCTTGCCTTATTTTTTTGTTTTTACAGATCAGTTCATCTCATGTGCAATCAATTTTCATACTCCCCCTGAGTTATTTGTTTTCAATATCAGCCTATGCACATTAATCAGCAGATGGGACTGAATCAAAACTAGAAATAATTTAAAAAATGAAAGGAACAACCTCCCCCCCCCCAAAAAAAACCCAACAAAACAAAACAAAACCCTTGCGTCCTCATGTTTAAGGCACTGGAGTGAGATGAGGAAATCTGGATTCAGTTCCCAGCTCTGCCACAGACCTCCGGTGTGCATAATCTCTGTGCCTTAGTTTCCCTTGAGGATTATGCTTATGTTCCCCTACCTTTTTTCTGTCTTGCCAATTAAATTACACACTCTTCAGAGCACAGACAGCCACTTAAGATGTGTTTATACAGCACCTAGCATAATGGGGCTCTGATTTTGGCTAGGCCTCTAGGCACCTTTATAGTACAAATAATAAACAATATAAGGGTATAGCTCACATCTGGATCTAGATTCTCATACTACTACCAGGCTGCCCAACAGGAGATGTCTATTTAGCTATTCAGTTCTGTTGTATTTTTATGAAAAACCAAGTCAAACCAGTCAGTTAATTTACATGTGATAAAACTAACCAGGTATCAATATCTTACAGTGCAAACTATTAAAGAACACATCCACAAATCAACCCTACTCGTAAACAAAAGTGCCTGTAACAAAATGGCCACCTGATTGCTGAGCTACATTTCTGAGAACACCACAAGCCTAAGGTCAAGGTTCACCAAACTTCCAAAGTGGAAAAAGTCCCAGCTTCAGCATACCTCTGTTATAATAAAGAGGATTTGTAAGTGCCAGGAGGGCATGTTCCAATGTTCAGGCTCTCACTGATTATGCTTTATACAAAATATGCTTTTTACTTGTAACAAAATAAGGTGCATTTTAACTCTCAAAATGTATATTTCACCTTCGTCTCTGGGCTGTATCACAGATCTCTCTACAATATTTACTTTTCTCCATATATAATCAAATATTTTTAAAGGGTCAGAGCTAATTAAACATTCTTCTTTTCTCAGGGCACTTTTTCTTTCATAGTAAAACTTGCATTTTTCAGGATTAACCCAGGTCATGCCTGAGCAAAAGAAAAATCTGCTGGCCAGACAAGAGAGAAAATCCCAGACACCTGCTGGCAGAAATCTGTGTTTTCAGTCCCATTTGCTTCTACCCTATCCAGACATAATATTTATAGCAATCCTTTAAATCCCAAATAAGAACTATCAAGCTAGTTCTTTAAAGGCCCACTCCTTGCCTAAATGATTAAAGTGCATCTCCCTGGAAGGATGGTGTTGATCCATCCAGCAAAAGAATAGTGTTAGTATGTGTGTCTGTCTCTGTCTCTCTCTCCCTCTATCTATTAGAGAGAAGTGAAGAACTGGAACACACTTGTGGTTGGGATGGTGGAGTCGAATATAGTAAAACAAATGGATGAATATATGGAAGTCAAAAAGTTAAAGGAGGGTTTTCATGCTTATTTTAGGGGCCAGGAAAAGAGTGTTTCAATAATGGGAGTTTCCCCTCCCCAAGTCTTGCTTAAACGCAAACTGCAAAACTAAAATTAAAATGCAGTCAAGCACTGATTTATATGCTGCATGCTCTTATTGATCCAGCCATGGGATGTTTTCAGCACAGCAATAAGTTTTAACAAACCTGATTTTTACTTCCTTTTTCCCCTCTGACGTATCATGGCACTTTTTTTTATACCATCACAAATGCTATCAGTTGCATGTTTTGCACAGTGATTACTGGCATCTGTGGTATCACAGGTAATACTGACACTTCATTTTTAATCTGTCTAGTTATCTTGGGAGTCTGAATTTTTTTTGCATACCAAAAGTGCAGTTTAGGAAACTTTTTGCAAACTTTGCTATCATAAGAACAATACTGTGTATTGTAAGATTGAGTGATCATCCCCTTTTGGGCAATTCTTGGGTAAGTGTGATTCTGTTTTTTGCTGTGCAGGTGTCTGCATAGTAGAACTGGAAGACAGTCTCTGAAACATACTTCTTTTGTTGTGTATCCTCCATTATTCAGCAAAGAGTAGCCAAAACCAGTAGGGAAAAAAATCTAAAACCACAGACTGAGTAGATAAAGAGGAAAGGATACAGCTTTTTCTTTTTTCTTATTTTCTTTTTCCAGGTGACCTGCAGATTCCTTTAATTTCCGCTAGTACTCAAATTGTATAGCTCTTATGAGTCCACTAGATGGTGCCATAGTCATTGTAGATATTTGGAAATCATGTTCTGTGCTATAATTTGTTTGACTGTAATTCACAAATTCACTCATTTTTATCCACATTTTGGTTTGGATTCTGCAAATTGAGGGTGTTGTTGGGAATAAGTAGCTACTTGGTATTAATTATATATGCCCTAATATTGCAAGGATGTGCTTGTTTTGTCACTGACTTCAAAGGGGTCAGGATTTTACCTTATGCACAGCTGCCTTGAAGTCAATGGAACTACACTCTTTTTGCAAAAAGTTAAGAACTTTATGGACTTATGGGACTTATGGGAGACGACTCATATGGAGTCTCATGCATAATATATTTGTTGGTGCTTAATAATTTTCTTAGAGATTATGCAAAGTGGAAAGGTCTTGTGCTTGTAGAATGAGAAAAGAAGAAGTTCAGTAATTCTCTTATGTCCTTAAATCAACTGTGATCCTGTTGTTGGATCTGCCTGGTGAAACCCTTGCAAACATGTGGCACCTCCTGGAAGTCAATGAGACTGTATGTACATAAGATAGTTCCAATTGCAGGATCGGGCTTTGAATTAGTCCACAACTCCAGGAGAGGTGGCTCAGTAAAGAATGTGAGAATTCTTGTATGTATACACCTGTGCTAGGAGCATTAGGAGATGCATGAACATATTTGATCTGCTATTGCAATTAGTCAAAGCTGGCATAATAAAAAAAGGTAATGATTTTAGACATCTCTAAGTTTCTTCTTTCAATTTCAAATCCTTTCCCTCACCTTATCAGTAACTAAAGTCCAGGGCAAGTTTATCTTAAAATCAAGACCTTTGAGTTACCCATGCATTTAAAAAATGGGAACACTTTCTATTTTAAAATGTAAATTTTTATCCTCACATGATTCAAACCAAGCTCACTTGATTTTTCTTAACGCTGTAAAAATACAAAATGAAACAACTCCATCACAAACCTTTGTGCTGAGATTAAACATGAGAAATTTGAGCCCTGAAGGAATTTTTTTTTTTTTTTACAAAACTGTGGGATAGCCTTAAATCAATAATCTCTTTCCTTATACTTTTTCCTCATTTCACACAATCTCCCATTGCTTTTGCAATGTGAACTTCACAAATGTGGTTGTTTTCATGGTAACATTTATTTTAAAAAGTAATGTAATGAAAGTTTCTTCACCAATAGTGTACACAGCACTTTGTGGTTTATACCAATGGCTGAGCTAAATACTAGTTCTTGGTTCCATCTGGAAAAAGAAGTGAATCTTAGATCATGTATAAATACTCCATGTGCCTACCCTGTAATCTGCCTTGGAAATTCAAACATTGAGAAAAGCCCTAGGGATTTGATCCTCTATCATTCAGATTTCTCCATTGCCATGAATGGGGGCAGGACCAAGTCCTAATTTATCTATCCGAGACTTGCATAGAGCCCTTTGCCATGTTAATATAGCCCAAAGACTTCTTTTCTTCTCAGGTCTATTCATAGTGCCTACAATTCGTAATAACCATAATGAGCTGCTCACAGAATACATGTTGCTATTGCTGCCCACTCCTTGTTCGTCACACCCACTTGTGTCTTGAATTAAATTTATGTTACAACCCCCTTCCACAGAGTTTAGATCTGTCTGTTTATACAGTGCATATCATAGTGGGGCCGCTGGGCAGTAGCATAATATAAATAATGAGTTAATAAAGATGGGTGTTTGGTACAAAGGGGCGGAGGATAGGTAGGGTAGAGGGAAAGGAGGACATAGAATCATAGAATATCAGGGTTGGAAGGGACCTCAGGAGGTCATCTAGTCCAACCCCCTGCTCAAAGCAGGACCAATCCCCAATTAAATCATCCCAGCCAGGGCTTTGTCAAGCCTGACCTTAAAAACTTCTAAGGAAGGAGATTCTACCACCTCCCTAGGTAACACATTCCAGTGTTTCACCACCCTCCTAGTGAAAAAGTTTTTCCTAATATCCAACCTAAACCTCCCCACTGCAACTTGAGACCATTACTCCTTGTCCTGTCATCTTCTACCACTGAGAATAGTCTAGAACCATCCTCTTTGGAACCACCTCTCAGGTAGTTGAAAGCAGCTATCAAATCCCCCCTCATTCTTCTCTTCTGCAGACTAAACAATCCCAGGTCCCTCAGCCTCTCCTCATAAGTCATGTGTTCCAGACCCCTAATCAATTTTGTTGCCCTTCGCTGGACTCTCTCCAATTTATCCACATCCTTCTTGTAGTGTGGGGCCCAAAACTGGACACAGTACTCCAGATGAGGCCTCACCAATGTCGAATAGAGGGGAACGATCACGTCCCTTGATCTGCTGGCTATGCCGCTACTTATACATCCCAAAATGCCATTGGCCTTCTTGGCAACAAGGGCACACTGCTGACTCATATCCAGCTTCTCGTCCACTGTAACCCCTAGGTCCTTTTCCGCAGAACTGCTGCCTAGCCATTCGGTCCCAAGTCTGTAGCTGTGCATTGGGTTCTTCCGTCCTAAGTGCAGGACCCTGCACTTATCCTTATTGAACCTCATCAGGTTTCTTTTGGCCCAATCCTCCAATTTGTCTAGGTCCCTCTGTATCCTATCTCTGCCCTCCAACGTATCTACCACTCCTCCCAGTTTAGTATCATCCGCAAATTTGCTAAGAGTGCAATCCACACCATCCTCCAGATCATTAATGAAGATATTGAACAAAACCGGCCCCAGGACCGACCCCTGGGGCACTCCACTTGACACCGGCTGCCAACTAGACATGGAGCCATTGATCACTACCCGTTGAGCCCGACAATCTAGCCAACTGTAGAGTGGAGGAATTTGTGTGTGTCGGGTATGAGAATGTTTGTTTGGGGGCTAAGGCATATGAGTCTAGGTTGCTTTGGATGTGAATGTTGTTTTAAGGGTGTCTTGCTGGGTTTTCCATGTAATAGAGAATGTACATACGCAACTTTCCCTGTGTTGACGTTTTTGGGGGTAGGTATGTAGTAATCACACTTCTCTACTTCACCATAAAGCCGCTCATACTCACATCTATGGCAGAAGATGGACATGCCATCTCTTTTTTGCCCAATTTGAGGGCATCGAGTAATAATTGCCTATGGCTAATCAGGCACTAACTTTAACCATACTTTTTGTCATTTGCTAAAAACAAAGAGTTCCCCAGGACACAAAATATTACTAAATACTTAAATCTGGATACTTGGTTGTGTGTGTAGGTTGGTTTTTTTTTTTTTTTTTTTTTAAATTACCTGACATTGTTACAGGGATATAAATGGTGGAGTTTCTCTTGTATGGCAAACACATGCCAGTAACTTATTTTTTTCAGAAAACCAAAATGATCTTGAATTTGTCACCTTTCTCTGGACTGAAATTTACAGGAGGGACTTGATCATTATCCATTAAATTTAACAGTAATTACCTATGTGTACGGAAACTCAAATAGACTTCTGTGATTACAGAATCCTTTTAAACTGTCTATGGAAGTTCAAAACACATCCTTTGTTATTTAAATGTAGAGCTATTCAATTTTTTTTTTGAAATTTAACAAAAAACGGACAAATGTTTTGCAAAACTTCTCCTGTTTTCATCCAGCCCTGTTTAAATGGCATTTTCATATAGTCCGTTCAGCATGAATCAGGCTAAAGATAAGGCTTTGCCTAATCAGCCTGCCAGTTACTGCAGGGCTCAATTTACCAGGCTTAATTGAAACTAAGACGCTGTTAAGTTCTAGGACAGTCCATCTGTTTAATTCATTTTGTGTTATGATTCTCATAGAATATCAGGGTTGGAAGGAACCTCAGAAGGTCATCTTTGAGCAGGGGGTTGGACTAGCAGGACCAATCCCCAACTAAGTCATCCCAGCCAGGGCTTTGTCAAGCCTGACCTTAAAAACCTTTAAGGAAGGAGATTCTACCACTTCCCTAGGTAACCCATTCCAGTGCTTCATCACCCTCCTAATTTTTCCTAATATCCAAGAAATAGTTTTTCCTAATATCCAACCTAGACCTCCCCCACTGCAACTTGAGAGCATTGCTCCTTGTTCTGTCATCTGCCACCACTGAGAACAGCTGAGCTCCATCCTCTTTGGAATCCCCCTTCAGATAGTTGAAGGCTGCTATCAAATCCCCCCTCACTCAAGAGGTCATCTAGTCCAACCCCCTTCCCCAATCAGGACCAATCCCCAACTAAATCATCTTAGGGCTTTGTCAAGCCTGACCTTAAAAACCTCTAAGGAAGGAGATTCCACCACCTCCCTAGGTAACCCATTCCAGTGCTTCACCACCCTCCTAGTGAAAAAGTTTTTCCTAATATCAAACCTAAACCTCCCCCACCGCAACTTGAGACCATTACTCCTTGTTCTGTCTTTCTGTACCCACCCACGCTATTGTAATCTCCAGCCCTGATGCATTCTCAGGTCTATGCCCATTTCTGCAACTCTGTAGACAAGCACTGAGACCAGTGTTGTAAAGTCCTCCAAGAAGGGACGAGTGGAATCCTACTACTTCCTCATCTCAACTGAGGTGCCTTCAGGAGCCAGCGTTGCCTCCAAAGTGGGCAGTGCTGGTCAGGAAGGGGGTGTGGTCAGGGCAAACAAGGGATGTTCTGATTCAGCCTATCTCCTGTAGACAATGTGTCATGCAGGATGCTGTGGAACCCACTTATCACTTACAGTTGCTACCCCTGTAAGGAGCCCGAAGGGTGGGGTGACACTGCCAGTTCTTGCCCTGTGGGTGAATTGACTGAGCTAGCTAGCACAGGAAGGTGTACATTATTCACACCTAGGTCACTGGTTCAGCCCAGGTTGGTAAAGGACTGAAGTCATTACCATCTGACAGACAACAAGACTCTTGCTCTTTGTTGGGCTATTTTGTTAGTCATTTCATCAGCCAACCTCTAGAAGACCACCTCTGCAGTGGAAAGTGACAATATTTAACAGTGCATGTTACTCATCAGTTTAGGGAAAGAGGTGAAGGGAAAAAACTGTCTCTATTTGAAATTGCACAGGAAATATAGTTGGGCAGAATGTAATTATCCTACTTGGCATCTGGTCAGAGAACCGGAAATAAATTTCCCATCCTTCCTTTCACACGACTTAGTTTCTTCTGTGGGTTTAGCATGTGTGTTTTATGGAGATACAGGGATTCACAGCTGCAATCAGAGAGAGATAAAGAAACTCAGAAATGGTTTGATCTAATCTCAAACTCAGCCTCCCTGTCCCTCTGAATCATTTTTAAAGATTGCATTGCAATGCATTCAGACCAAACACACAGCTGTACATAGAACCATTAGCCAGGGTTTCTTCCTCCCCCGCCCCGGCCCTCTTTTTATAGGGTTTTTTTGGTGTGGCAGAGACACGACATTTTTATGATTGCAGGTACAGAGAAGCTGAGCACGTGCTGATGTAACTATATAGAAGAGATGAAGTCTGCAAAGTTTGGACATGGATCAAGATCTGAACTTTCCCAAATTTCATCCAGACTGGGCATTAAGGAACCAGGGTTTTGGGTTGGGCCAACATTAGCTAGGCAGTTAAAGATCTTCTATTTCTATACCAATGAAAGTTCTGTGATTAGTCCCTCTATTGGTTTATTGATATTATTTAGATGATGGCTCCATAATTCAATCTGTTGGCGTGTGTCTACTCATTTTAAATCTGCCTGCATTTTGCTTACATTTATGGACTCTTCACTTTCAGCTGTCTCCTAAATTTCTTCTCTGGTCTTCCCAAAAGATAAAACTAGAGAGAAATTCCAACTGGTCCTAAAGATTTATTTCTGTTTAGTTAGGACTTCTGTTTTCTTGACCTTGAAATGAGCCATGACAATGATATATTTTCCCTGCTAGTTCTCATTCTTTCCATTTTGAACAGAGTGGGAAAAATCATTTAATATGTTAGTTATCCCCTCTTAACGTCAAGTTTCACTTGTGCCTCATCATTTCCCATCCAAAAGTCATGGATCATGACAAGGGTGAAAAAGAGAAGTTAGCCAATATATGTATGAGTATTAGATAAAATTTGCAGGTTGAATATTGTATATCTCCATATAATGCATAGTATTAATGGTAATTAATATTAGAGGAAACTGGTAGTAACCCCTAGTTTAAGGCTGCCTCACTTCCTGGTTCCAAGCTTTAACTGTTTGGAGGGCATTTTCCAAGGTTGGTCTCTACCTCACAGTGGATATTTTTAACCGGTCCAATGAAAATAGTGCCACTTTTTGTTTTTGTTTTGCAGAATGAGGTCAAAGGAAAAGAGGAGGTATTACCAATGTTAACTTTTTTTTTTTTTTACTTTTTCAAAGGAGCTCTAGCTCTTTAGGTGCACAGACAAAATGAATCCTACTCCTGATGATAACCTGTGGTTCAGGGTAGGAAGGCACACTTGTCTGGCAGCCAGGAGACCATGAGGCCTGAGATGTGACCATGAGGTCACATCTCAGCATATAACACATCCCCGTTAATGTCTGATAGGCAGAGATTAACATATTTCTGACACCAGCTGATGGAGGTGTACTTTAGCTCAAGTGACACAGGTCTGTGCTGCAGTGCTGAAGGTCTTGGGTTCACTCCCTGCTGATTCATAGATTCCAAGGCCAGCTGGAACCATTGTGATCATCTCATCTAATCTAACTTCTGAGGCCCTAGAACGTCCCAAAATAATTCCTAGATCACGTCTTTTAGAAAAGCATTCAATCTTGATTTAAAAATTGTCAGTGATGGAGTACCCACCATGACCCTTAGTAAATTGTTCCATTAGTTAATGAACACTTTATTTCCAGTCTGAATTTCTCTAGCTTCAACTTCCATCCATTGGATTGTGTTATACCTTTCTCCAGTAGATTGAAGAGCCCATTATCAAATATTTGTTCCCCATGTAGATACTAATAAACTGTAATCAAATCATCACTTCTCTTTGTTAAGATAAATAGATTGAGGTACTTGTGTCTATCACTATATTTGTTTTCTAATCCTTGAATCATTCTTTTAGTTTCCTCTGAACTCTCTCCAATTTTTCAACATCCTTCTTGAAATGTAATATGCAGAACTGGACACAGTATTCTGGCAGAGGTCACACAGTACCAAACCAAGTAAAATAACCTTTTTACTCCTACTTGAGATTCCCCTGATTCTCCCAAAATCACCTTAGCTCTTTTGGCCATAATGTCACAGTGGGAGTTCATGTTTAGCTAATTATCCACCACAACAGTAAAATCTTTTTCAAAGTCACTGCTTCCCAGGATAGGGTCCCCCATTCTGTAAGTATGGCCTACGTTCTGTGTTCCCAGTTGTATGCATTTAGTCATAAAAAAATGTGTATTGTTTGCTTTTGCCCACTTTACTAAGCAAGCCAGATTGCTCTGAACCAGTGATCTGTCCTCTTCATTATTTACCACTCCCCCAATTTCTGTGTATTCTTGCAATCTTTCAGTGATTATTTAGTTTTCTTCCAGGGCATTGATAAAAAATGTTAAATATAGGGTCAAGGGCTGATCTCTGTGGGACCCCACTGGAAAAACACCCACTTGATGATGTTTCCCTGTTTACAGTTACATTTTGAGACCTTTCAGTTAGCCAGTAATCCATGTAGTATGTGCCTTGTTAATTTTACAGCATTCTAGTATTTAAATCAAAATTTTGTGTGGTACCAAATCAAAAACCTTACAGAAATCTAAGTATATTATACCAATGCTATTACATCTATCAACCAAACTTGTAATCTTATCCCCCCAAAAATTAATTTGACAGGATCGGTTTTCCATAAACTCATGTTGATTTGCAAAAGTTAGGTTATCTTCCTTTAATTCTTGGTTAACTGAGTTCCATATCAGTTGCTGCATTATCTTGACCAGGATTGATGTTAGGCTATCTATCAGGTTTATAATTACCCAGATCATCTGGTTTACCCTAAACACTTTCTTTCAGTCTTCTGGAACTTCCCCAGTGCTCCTAGACTTATTGAAAATCAACATTAATGATCCAGCAAGTTCCTCAGTCAGCTTCTTTAAAACTCTTGGATGCAAGCTAACTGTACTTACTGATTTTAAAAATGTAGCTTTTTAGTAGCTTCGGTTTTAACATCCTCCAGGAGATACTAGTGTGATGGAAAGAATATTGTCCCCCTATAATGAGACTAGATCTATTTATTTCCACAAATACAGAACAAAAATATTTATTGAACACTTCTGCCTTTTCTACCTAGCAACGGACAAATACCATTGTCAGGATTCTTTTTGTTCCTAATATATTTTAAAAACTCCTCCTTATTGTCCTTCACTCTGCTGGCCATAGGTTTCTCCTTGTGTTCCTTTGCTTCCCTTGTCAATTTTCTACGATTCCTAACTTCTTTATATTTGATGAATATGATTTACCTTTACCATTCTTCCATTTGTTATATTTTAGAGCTGCCTTCACTCTTCCTTTAGCCCAAATGGATTTGTTTGAAACCAGTATGGCCTTCTTCCTCAATTGTGGGACAGTGACTTTTTGATCATCTAGTAAGTGTTCTTAAATGGTTCCCAAATATCATTCACATTTTTGACTGAATTCTTCCTCCCAGCTGATTTGGCTCATAATCAAAGTCTTAGAAGTCAGAAGATGAGTAGTAAATGAAGCAGGGGATTGTAGCAAGAGAAAGTTTGGCCTTGTGGTTAAATCAGTTGACTTTAGAGAACTGTATTTGATTCTATACAGTTTCTTAAACCACTGCTGTATCTGAGCACCTTCCAGTCATGCATTAAGTGATGTGACGAATGTCGGTCATGTGTGGTTATTCTTTCTGTCATGCTCTCCCCAGGGGAAGAATTGTGGATGCAGTAGAGCATTTTGTTTGGATAGGTTTTTTTTTTTTAAAGTATATTTTTCTATGTTTATGTTAGAGAAGACCGGTCAAAGAAGTGCTCCTTGCACTTGGAGTGGGAGGTGGGGAGCTTTGTGATGGTCCTTAATTAGCATAGAAATATACTACCAGTTATACTACCCAGATGGTAACAGTGATTGTGAAATGCTCAGGGAGATGAGAGGCTGCAAAGGGAGAAAACTCAATAATAGGGGATTTAAACTATCCTCATATTGACTGGTATATGTCACCTAAGGAAGGGATGTAGAGATAAAATGTCTAGACATGTTGAATGACTTCTTTTAAGAGAAGCTTGTCCTGTAGCCCGTGAGGGGAGATAAATTCTTGATTTAATACTAAGTGGAACAAAAGATCTGGTTCAGGACGTGAATATAACTGAACTGCTTGGTAATAGTGACCATAATCTAATTAAATTTAACATCCTTCTAGGAGGAAAAGTGCCAGAGAAACCCACCACAGTAGCATTTAACTTCAAAAGGGGGAAGCTAGTTAAATGGAACAGTTACAAGGGTGAAATGCCTGCAAACTGCATGGAGGCTATTTAAAAATGCCATGGAGGTTTCAGCTAAATGTATACTCCAAATAAAAACAGTAAGAGGACCAATAAAGTCATCAGGGCTAAACAACATAATAAAACAGTAGTTAGAGACAAAAAGGAATCATTTAAAAATTGGAAGTCAAATCCTTGTGAGGAAAATAGAATAGAGCATAAACTCTGGCAAGTCAAGTGTAAAAGTGTGATAAGACACCCCAAGAAAGAATTTGAAGAGCAACTAGCTAAGGACAATGTAACAGTTTTTTTTCTTTTTTTAAAGAATATCAGAAGCAGGAAGTCTGCCAAACGGTCAGTGGGACCACTAGGTGATTTGAGGAGCATTCAAAGAAGACAAGGCCCTTGCAAAGATGCTAAATGAATTGTTTGCACCAGTCTTCACTGTAGAGGCTATGGGGGAGACCCACAAACCATTCTTTCTAGGTGACAAATCTGAGGTAGTGCCCTAGATATCAATAGTGAAGGTTATGGACTGAATTGATAAAGTAAACGGTAGTAAGTCACCAGAACCAGAGGATATTCACCCAAGAGTTCTGAAGGAATTCAAATTTGAAATTGCAGAGCAACTCACTATGGTATATAACGTATCACTTAAATCAGCCCCTGTACCAGTGACTGACAGGTAGCTATTATATGGCTATTTAAAAAAATGGCTCCAGAGGTTATTCTGGCTATTACAGGTAATTTCAGTGTCAGGCAAATTGGTTGAAAGTATAGCAAAGAACAGAAATATCAGACAAACACAAACATGATATGTTGCGTAAGAATCAACACCGCTTTTGTAAAGCGAAATCAGGCCTCACCAATTTATTAGAATTCTTTGAGGGAGTCAACAAGCATGCAAAAAAGGGTGATCCAGTCAATACAGTGTACTTGGACTTTCAGAAAGCCTTTGACAAGGTCCCTTGCCAATGGCTCTTAAGCAAATGAAGTAGTCATAGGATAAGAGGGAAGGTTCGCTCATGGATCAGTATCTAGTTAAGATAGGAAACAAAGACCATAAATAAATGTCAGTTTTCACAATGGAGAGAGGTAAATAGTGGGGTGCCCCAAAGATTTCTACTGTGACCTATGCTGTTCAACATATTCATAAACGGTCTGGGAAAGGGGCGTGAAGAGTAAGGTCGCAAAAATTGCAGATGGTACAGAATTGCTTAAGTCTGAAGTTGGCTGTGAAGAGTTACAAAGAGATCTCACAAAACTGGGTGACTGGGCAATACAATGGCAGATGAAATTCAGTGTTAAGTGCAAAGTAATACGCATTGAAGAAAATAATCCCAACTATACATACAAAATGATGGGGTATAAATTAGTTGTTACCCCTCAAGGCATTGTTGGAAAGCACACGAGGAAATAAATAAATCTGTATTTAGTGCAGGGTTTGGATGGTGGGTAATAAATACAGTTTAGTGCCATATACTGAAGAACAAAGATAAAAAGAAATATTCAACAGCTGTTTCATTCACTGAACACATTCCAGCCTGTAGAAACATTAACATTAATAATCACTTCACACCATGAAAAGGCAGACATCTGAGTTGGAAGACATCACCTTTAATCGGCATACACCACTACTAAGCACAATTCTGGGCAGATAACCTATAGGGATTTAGGCAAGGCATCACAACTCCTGCCATGCAATATGCTATGGGATTTTTATTGACCACTAATAGTCAGGAACTTGTCTTTACATTCTCAATCTCTAGCAGCCTAGTGCACCCTGTTATCCATATTCCTACTTGTTGTAGTAGCCAGGCAAGGTACTAATAAACTTCAACAGGACTTTAAAAAATAAAGTGGAAACCTCTTTTCCAAGCTGCTGTTGCACCTTCAGTAGCTCTCTCTCAGCCTCTTCAACTCCTCCCCCTCATAGAATATCAGGGTTGGAAGGGACCTCAGGAGGTCATCTAGTCCAGTCCCCTGCTCAAAGCAGGACCAGTCCCCAACTAAATCATCCCAGCCCAGGGCTTTGTCAAGCCTGACCTTAAAAACTTCTAAGGAAGGAGATTCCACCACCTCCCTAGGTAACGCATTCCAGTGTTTCACCACCCTCCTAGTGAAAAAGGTTTTCCTAATATCCAACCTAAATCTCCCCCACTGCAACTTGAGACCATTACTCCTTGTTCTGTCATCTGCTACCACTGAGAACAGTCTAGATCCATCCTCTTTGGAATCCCCTTTCAGGTAGTTGAAAGCAGCTATCAAATCCCCCCTCATTCTTCTCTTCCGCAGACTAAACAATCCCAGTTTGCTCAGCCTCTCCTCATAAGTCATGTGTTCCAGTCCCCTAATCATTTTTGTTGCCCTCCGCTGGACGCTTTCCAATTTTTCCACATCCTTCTTGTAGTGTGGGGCCCAAAACTGGACACAGTACTCCAGATGAGGCCTCACCAATGTCGAATAGAGGGGAACGATTACGTCCCTCGATCTGCTGGCAATACCCCTACTTATACATCCCAAAATGCCATTGGCCTTCTTGGCAACAAGGGCACACTGTTGACTCATATCCAGCTTCTCGTCCACTGTAACCCCTAGGTCCTTTTCTGCAGAACTGCTGCCTAGCCATTCGGTCCCTAGTCTGTAGCGGTGCACTGGATTCTTCCGTCCTCAGTGCAGGACTCTGCACTTGTCCTTGTTGAATCTCATCAGATTTCTTTTGGCCCAATCCTCTAATTTGTCTAGGTCCCCCTGTATCCTATCCCTACCCTCCAGCGTATCTACCTCTCCTCCCAGTTTAGTGTCATCTGCAAACTTGCTGAGGATGCAATCCGCACCATCCTCCAGATCATTAATGAAGATATTGAACAAAACCGGCCCAAGGACCGACCCTTGGGGCACTCCACTTGATACCGGCTGCCAACTACACATGGAGCCATTGATCACTACCCGTTGAGCCCGATGATCTAGCCAGCTTTCTATCCACCTTATAGTCTATTCATCCAGCCCATACTTCTTTAACTTGCTGGAAAGAATACTGTGGGAGACCGTGTCAAAAGCTTTGCTAAAGTCAAGGAAAAACACATCCACTGCTTTCCCCTCATCCACAGAGCTAGTTATCTCATCATAGAAGGCAATTAGATTAGTCAGGCATGACTTGCCCGTGGTGAATCCATGCTGACTGTTCCTGATCACTTTCCTCTCCTCTAAGTGCTTCAGAATTGATTCCTTGAGGACCTGCTCCATGATTTTTCCAGGGACTGAGGTGAGGCTGACTGGCCTGTAGTTTCCAAGATCCTCCTTCTTCCCTTTTCTTAAAGATGGGCACTACATTAGCCTTTTTCCAGTCGTCCGGGACTTCCACCGATCGCCATGAGTTTTCAAAGATAATGGCCAATGGCTCTGCAGTCACATCCACCAACTCCTTTAGCACTCTCAGATGCAACGCATCCGGCCCCATGGACTTGTGCTCGTCCAGCTTTTCTAAATAGTCCCGAACCACTTCTTTCTTCAGAGGGCTGGTCACCTCCTCCCCATGCTGTGCTGCCCAGTGCAGCAGTCTGGGAGCCGACCTTGTTCATGAAGACAGAGGCAAAAAAGGCATTGAGTACATTAGCTTTTTCCACATCCTCTGTCACTAGGTTGCCTCCCTCATTCAGGAAGGGGCCCACACTTTCCTTTACTTTCTTCTTGTTGCTAACATACCTGAAGAAACCCTTCTTGTTACTCTTAACATCTCTTGCTAGCTGCAACTCCAGGTGTGATTTGGCCTTCCTGATTTCACTCTTGCATGCCCGAACAATATTTTTATACTCTTCCCTGGTCATTTGTCCAATCTTCCACATCTTGTAAGCTTCTTTTTTATGTTTAAGATCTGCAAGGATTTCACTGTTAAGCCAAGCTGGTTGCCTGCCATATTTACTATTCTTTCTACACATCGGGATGGTTTGTTCCTGTAACCTCAATAAGGATTCCTTAAGATACAGCCAGCTCTCCTGGACTCCTTTCCCCCTCATGTTATTCTCCCAGGGGATCCTGCCCATCAGTTCCCTGAGGGAGTCAAAGTCTGCTTTTCTGCAGTCCAGGGTCCGTATTCTGCTGCTCTCCTTTCTTCCCTGTGTCAGGATCCTGAACTCAACCATCTCATGGTCACTGCCTCCCAGGTTCCCATCCACTTTTGCTTCCCCTACTAATTCTTCCCGGTTTGTGAGCAGCAGGTCAAGAAGTCACATTGGCTCATACTGAGGGGGCTTCGTCACTATGCCTAACTTTGATATGCCACCACACAGGTTTACCCATTCACATTAGTGAAGCCTAGAGGTCCTAGACAAATGGATCATTATGACGCTATCCACTATGTGGGATCACCAATCTTTTGACTATTCTCAGATGGAAATAGATGGGCTTTCTTCTGCCATGGCTATTTGATCATCCACCTAAGTGCATGTGGGCAGATGCCCTCCAGAATAAGTTGCAGTAACATCCCTTGCTATATCTAGGAGTGAAGCCACATAGAAAAGTTCTATCTGATACAAAAAGCGGCAACCCTTTCTGCTTAAAAACACAGGTCACCATGTACATGCCCCAGTACCCTGCTTTCTACACAGGCAAAATTCCCCATCAGATGTATAATACATGAATATCAACTTGCTCTTGCAAATGATGGTAGTTGTTTTACTTTTGGTTTTAGAGATGTTTAGACAGGTGTGTGTATTTCTTACCTTAAAAAAAGCAAAAAAGGGGAAATAAGCAAGGTGCTATGAATTGTCCCGTAGTGAGGCTTGCACACCTCTGGGAGAGAAGAGAACTACCTCATGAGCAGACGGCCAGCTGGGTAGATCAGCCATTTTAGTGATAGCTCTCACCATATTTTTTTAAGACTTTCTTTTTATATTAGAGGAATTAGCTCATACCATCCCCCAAATAATGGGAGGGATCAGAGGCACCTCTCCCACTCAGCTGTCCAAGTCACGTCACACAGGCATAATCATTAGAAGTATCTGCACATAGGTATAATGTTGGCATATTTTTTATGGCTTAGGCCTGGAAAACTGGGCAAGAAAGGACCAGTGCCAGCACAGGTGTTAAGGATAGTTGTGTTGGTCAAGTGTTCTGATGTTGAAAGCCTGTTAAATGTTTTCTATCTGTAACTTCAGGCAAACTACAAGTTCAAGGGTGAAGAATTGCAAGTATGAGAAAATAAATGAGAAACAGCAACTCCTTTCTGGGAAAAGCATTGGAACCAGGTCTGGATTAAGGCGTAGATGTTAGTCTTGTGCGTAAGACCCCGGATCCAAGAGTCATGTCATGACATCAGAGTCTCAGCTTTCATTTTTTTAAATAAGGACATTTCTAGCCCTCCTGGTTGGGACAAAAAGCTTGAAAGTCAGAAGTTAGTGTGAGTGATGTGGGCTGCACATCTGCTGGAGTCTGTAGGCTGTCTCAGATAGCGCTGAGAGGAGTGAACTGCTTCTTGCATCTCAATGGAGTGTTAATTCTAAGACCCACTGCTCTGAGTTGCTCTGCTAACACCATTGCAACAGAGGACTCTGTGTGTGGCAGGAGAAAAGTGCAGTGGGCCTGGCTCAGCTGTCCAAGCAGATACAGCTGACTGATGGGGTAAATACTGGGGTGCCTCGCTATCCTCCCTTCCTCTCAGGGGGAAAATGGGAAAATCCTGGTGGGATTCAGGGGGTCCCTGGCTACTGACCCTGACTTTCAAGGAGTGCCACCGCTGCTTTAAATGGGAGTGGGCTTGGAGGCTGGTTCTCTGTGCACAGGTGCTGGAATTGTCTTAATTTGGCCTCAATCCATACCAGCTTCTAGCAAAATAGACATGAGATCAAGTGGGATATTGATCTGGCCCTTTCTATTACCTCTGTGTTTCTTAAACACAATTGAATTAGCTGATAGATTTTTATCAGTATAATATAATAATGTTTGATAAATACATAAATGTGATTACAGTTAAGGCTATGAATGGCTTGTACAGAGTTTAGACTCTTGCCAATTGTTTTTCTTGTTCAATAATTTTCTGTAAAATATTGAAGCCTGAGAGAGGTTTTTTTGTTTTTTTGTTTTACCAACATCCTGTAGCCAAAAAGCACTGAATTATTTTGAAGTTAGAGATCTGTCAAAAACGTATTGAAAAACTGGAAGAATTGTGGCAAACATCCTACAATATAATTTTAAACATAAAAAACAGATTCCAGAAAAGCTGAAAAAGCAGCATGGTTAATAGACAAAAGGGGATTTTCAGATGCATAATAAATTGTGAAAGAAGGAAATGCAGTGGGAAGTTAAAAGAAATGGAAACCAGATTTAATTACAGAAGATAAATATTTTGCCAAAACATTACAGGATTTTAGCATTTCTTGCTAACACAGAGCCGCTTTGTTTCTCTAAGATAATGTTAAATTTATTGGAAGGAAAACCTCTATTTGCTTTAAATGCCTTCATGCTCCAAATACTGACTTTGTACCATGTCTACTCTGAGGAAAAGCATATCTATAAAAGGGGGAATCTTACTCCAAAACCACACCTATATTTAGACCTTTCAGTTGAAATGAAAGATACTGAATGAAATTCACCTTGTTGGTTGTGGTGCTACCTTGAACCACTGTCTTAAACAAGAGACATTTGTTGAGGAAAACAATGGCAAACTACAGACACAAACAGGCTTCTGCACAGCTTCAGCTAGTACTTTGTCTCCTTTGTTTACCAGGGAATATACCTTATCTGGAGCTCTGTACCACACACAAACATCTAGTTGCAGGTCAGAGAAGGCCTAATGGTGGGAGCAGGAATAAGGCTCTGGTGGTTGGAGCAGGAATGATAGCTGGGAGTCATGCCAGGGATCAGAGTTGGAGTCAGAAACCAGGAGTTTGGCCTAAGATCTGAGCTGGAATCCGATCAGGAGTCAAGCCAAGGGTCAGAGCCAGAGTCTGAAGCAGGGAACAAGAGCAGGGTCTATTGTCCCTGGTCTGTTGCTACTGCCAGGTTGCACAGACAGCTTCCCAAACCTCCCTCCATGCTTGTGCACCTGGACCAATCGGAGATCATGAGGGGTGCTGCCAATTGGGCCTTCCATGGGCAGCCCTTCCTATTGTGCTTAGTCTCTAGGGTTTATAGTGCATGGATCACAGCTCTGCCCTGGCTGCTGGGTAGTAGTGTGGAAGTGTCAATCACCTGCAACCCTAGAGACCTGGTGCCTAGTCCTCCTGCTCCTTACAAGAAATCATATTGCTGCTCTCTGGAATCCTCTTCCTGGAAGCAAGATGCCTTTAGACAGATAGAGAGTGTGTGTGTATAAAGGGCTGTCAAGCAATTAAAAAATTAATTAATTGTGCAATTAATCGCACTGTTAAACAATAATAGAATACCATTTATTTAAATATGATTGGATGTTTCCTAGATTTTTCAAATATATTGATTTCAATTATAACACAGAATACAAAGTGTACAGTGCTCACATTACATTTATTACAAATATTTGCACTATAAAAAACAAAAGAAATAGTATTTTTCAATTCACCTCATACAAGTACTGTAGTGCAATCTCTTTATCATGAAAGTTGAACTTACAAATGTAGATTTTTTTTCTTACATAACTGCACTCAAAAATAAAACAATGCAAAACTTTAGACCCTACAAGTCTACTCAGTCCTATTTCTTGTTCAGTGAATCGCTCAGACAAGCAAGTTTGTTTACATTTGCAGGAGATAATGCTGCCCACTTCTGGTTCACATTGTCACCAGAAAGTGAGAACAGGTGTTTGCATGGCACTGTTGTAGCTGGCATCACAAGATATAAATCTTTAGTGCATCTGGCATGTAAATATGTCCCTTCATGCTTCAATTACCATTCCAGAGGACATGCATCCATGCTGATGATGCGTTCTGATCGATAACAATCCAAAGCAGTGCAGACCTATGCATGTTTATTTTCATCATCTGAGTCAGATGCCACCAGCAGAAGGCTGATTTTCTTTTTTGGTGGTTCAGATTCTATAGTTTCCACATTGAAGTGTTGCTCTTTTAAGACTTCTGAAAGCATGCTCCTCACCCCGTCCTGATCAGATTTTGGAAGGCACTTCACATTCTTAAACCTTGGGTTGAGTGCTGTAGTTATTTTTAGAAATCTCACACTAGTACCTTCTTTGTGTTTTTTGTCAAATCTGCAGTGAAAGTGTTCTTAAAATGAACGATATGAGGTGAATCATCATCTCAGACTACTATAACATTAAATATATGGCAGAATGTGGGTAAAATAGAGCTGGAGACATACAATTCTCCCCCAAATTTAATTAACACATTATTTTTTTAACGAGCGTTATCAGCATAGAAGCATGTCCTCTGAAATGGTGGCCAAAGCATGAAAGGGCATACGAATGTTTAGCGTATCTGGTGTGTAAATACCTTGCAATGCCATCTACAAAAGTCCCATGTGAACGTCTGTTCTCACTTTTTGGTGATGTATATAAGAAGTGGGCAGCATTATCTCTTGTTAATATAAACAAACTTGTTTGTCTTATCAATTGGCTGAACGAGAAATAGGATTGAGTGGACTTGTAGGCTCTAAAGTTTTGCATTGTTTTGTTTTTGAGTGCAGTTATGTACGAAAAAAATCTACTTTTGTAAGTTATACTTTCATGATAAAGAGATTGCATTACAATACTTGTATGAGGTGAATTGAAAAATACTGTTTCTTTTGTTTATCATTTTTACAGTGCAAATATTTGTAATCAAAAATAATATAAAGTGAGCAGTGTACATTTTGTATTGTGTAGTAATTGAAATCAATATATTTGAAAATGTAGAAAAACATCCAAAAATGTTTAATAAATTTCAATTGGTATTCTATTGTTTAACAATGTGATTAAAACTGTGATTAATCATGATGATTTTAATCGTGATTCATTTTTTAAGTTAATCACATGAGTTAATTGTGATTAATCAACAGCCCTAATATGTATATGTATGTTTCTGTGTGTGTGTGTGTGTATGTGTGTAATTAATTTAATGGGCTAATGGACACTTTTAGACTTGGCATGAAATAGCAGGCATTTTAGGAAGGAACCTGAGAATCTCAACAGCTATGAGGTGAAGCTGCAGAAAATTAGCTAAGTAAAACAGTAAACATATGTTCTTCAGTGTATTCTTAGATTCCAAGGCCAGAAGAGACCATTGTGATCATCTAGCCTGACTTCCTGTATATCACAGGCAATAGAATTTCACCAAAATAATTCCTAGAGCAGATCTTTTTGAAAAACATCCAATTGTGATTTAAAAATTGTCAGTGATGGAGAATCCACCACAATCTTTAGTAAATATAGAGTGTGACGTAACAGTGAAAGTATATCATTCTCATGGAGAATGTCGAGGTCAAGGAAATAAACATCAGACAAACAGAAATAAATCTGTAGGCTCAACTGAAATTTATCTTAGGGTTTATCTTTTGGACAACCAATGAAAAAAAATACATAGGATGGGTCAAATACAACCGAAGAGCTTGATAAATATGTGTGAAATGTTCTTGAAAATGTCAGTTGAGCTAGCAAGTGCTGATAAACTATCGACAGACTACAGGAAGAAGAAGAACAATTATGAAGCTATCATAAAAAAACAACATGCCAAATACTAATCTGTCATGAGAATAATCAGAGGACTCTTGCTGCAGTCTAGTAAGTATGGAAAGTGTCTACTTTCAGACATTCCTAATTTTTCCAGGGTAATAATTAGTCATATTCGGCCCTCAATTAGTAATCTATGTGACCCCTTTGAACTCAATGGAATTGCATGGGTATAACTTGGGTCTGAATTTGACAATAAATTTGCCACTATAAGTAATGCTAAATGGAACACTCAGGATTTATGTATCAGTTTGCAATATAGTTGATCAAGAAACATTTTTTTCAGCTGTGTATTCTGGCATTGATTGGATTATTTGGGCTCCAATGAAAAAGCCACTTCTCACATTTTATTTTCACCAGTGGTGGAGGGGTCAGTTTTCAAATGTGAGCAGGCATCTTAGCATGATGTCAAAACAAGGTATGTAGAGACTCAAATTGGGTGTGTAGTCAGCCACATTCCCATTTTAGCCTCCTCTGCTTTGATGTCAGCAGGAAAAGCAGGATTTAATTGACCTATTAAGGTACCCATGTTTGAAATGTTAGTCTTCCTCCCTACTGTCCACATTTGAAATTGTTTGAAATGTGCCCTGTCTCTGTCCAGACCCAGTTGTTAATGTCGTCTGTATAAGATTTTTATTTCTAGCTCTGTATTTACTGTTCCCCATGGCTGTCTTAATGGTGTTAATCTTAATGGTGGGCAGCACCATTTCTCTGTATCGGTAAAATGTTCCTGGCTAACTCTACTCATGTGTTTTGACTTGCTAAATAAATTAAATATGGATTTAATATGTAATAATTACAGTTTACATCACTTCAACCTACCCTGAGCCTTAGGGAGTTTAGCTTTGCAAATCAATATTCTAGCTAAAATCTAGGCTTAATGTATTACACCCTCATCTCAAATGCTGTTGACACGATCTGTAGAGATGAAACAAAGTTAGGGCTTATTTTCTCTTTGTTCTTTTAAAGCTGTGACGTGCCTGCCTAATACAATGTATACCAAACTCAATGGGAGTCTTTCTGGCATCAATGAATTGGTTCAGACCCAGTAAACCAAGCTGCAAAATCATTTACATAGATGTAATGTAATATATGTATTCCCACAAACAACAAAAAAGTTATTAAGCAGTTATGGTTGCAAAAGGGCAACATCTTCTCACACATACCACTAACATTGAAGAAATTTCCAGTTAAGATATCCTACTATAACCTTTCTTAACCCCCACACATTCACCACTTCCACTGACACACTCTACCCCTCTGCTAATAAGTCCCATATACCTCTAACATGTAGAGTAACAAATACACACCATGATAATACTTTAATGCAAACCCCTAATTGTGACCTCCAAAATATTAACATACATGTCTGTGTTTCATGCACTGGTGAGGTATATGATTTGTCACACTCAAAGTAGCAGATGAAGCAGTGAAGTGGTTAAACTTCATCTCCATATGTACTGGATAATTTTAATAGGCCTGACACTGCATAGCAGATCTAACAAGACCTGTTAGCAGGTATTAGAACTACATACAAATTTTGCATATTCAGTATAGAGACAGTGGAGACCAGCTCAGTTAGGGGAGAAATTTCAGGCTGTTTTATTTTCTGTGGTATGGATTACTGTAAAGCCAAAGCCCAGGACGTGGGTAAATCTGACATTATCCATCATGGGTGGGCTTTATTTGAAGCAGGATGGGAATTCTGGTGGAAGATACCCAATTCATCTAATTCTTTTCAGAGAAGTTTGTGTATTAATCAATTCATTATGAAAAGTTTCCCAATCTAGATGGAGGGAATGGAGGAAGATGTTAGTGCTTTAGTTTCCCTCTCTGTTTGATTATTAAGTCTTCATGTGAGACATCTGTAGTAGTGCTTAATTTGTAATGAAAGAGGTGCTGGGGCTCAAGCAATTAGGGGCCCAGGGCTCAAGCAATTTTTTTACATTCATAACTGATGCAGCAAGCCGGGAGATGCTGGGTCTATGAATTGTCAAGCCTAGAGGTGCCAGGGCTCAACCCTGGCAAGCTCTGGCATAAATTAAGCACTGATCTCTAGGAATGACTGACAAAACAAAGCCTTTTTTTCTTTGACTTTCTGGCTCGGTATATACTGTGGATTTCCCCCATTTTGCTATTAACTGATGTTATGAGGATGCACAATATAGCATCAGGGCAATAGCTACTGGGCACTTACGGGTAAAGTGATGCCTTTTGTATAGTTTGTATATAGGCGGCTTTTTGAATGTTTTGGGATCCTTTAGGATGAAATGCACTTTATCCATAAGGCAAGGGCCAGATCATACATCTGTGTGGAAATACTCTCACAGGGTCAAGTTCCCAAGAACAGTGTTCTCTAAATTCTTCTACTCTCTCCACCCTGCTCTGAAGAAACTGAGGTCAGGCCCGTGAGCCCTTCAGACCTCCTGAAATCCACATGAGTCATGGGGATTTTCCGTGGGCATTGGGTCATTCATGCAGATGCCCTGTGCCTCTGGGTGTCCTGCCTCTCTGCCCCAGCCCCCTGATAATGCATCACCATTAGAGCAGTGCTGGCATGGACTCCCCAACTGACACCTCCCCCTTCAAATGGGCTCCCCTGTGCCCAGGGGACTCCACAGAAAAGCTCATATAGTCTCTCTGATGTATTCATTTTCCTCCTCTGTAGTCTCTGAGTGTGGGAGGTGATGATGGTGTCCCCTGACCCCATTCTCTCCCTCCCGAGACTCACCGAAAACTCTGTGCTCCAAGGAAGGAGAAAAACTTCTGTGGAGATGACTGAGCTCCCTCCTCTGTGGAGCGGGGAGGTCCAGGCATGGAGGGTCCCCTCTGCAAATGTATCCCTGAGCTTGATCTAGTCCTGGGTGCTCATTTTGGCTGAGGTGTAGCTGGGGCCTGACACACCCCCTCCCTGTTGGAAGGCACTGATCCTGCTGGGAAGGGGTTCGGTGGAATCTGTGATTCAGTTAGACCAGCTGGTACACAGCTAGATATTAAGGAGGTGAGAGTGGCTTTTTACAGAGAGAGCCTAATGTGTGGTTGGAGCAGTGTTGAGGGAGAAACTCTAGGGAGCAGCAAAGCCTAGGGAGAAGGCATAAGCTGAACTTGGTTATATTACTAATAATTCCTTTGTTAATAAAGCCAAATCCCGGGAAGGGAATAGGTATTGGGACTCTGCACAGTGTGAGGGCTTTGGGAGCAAGTGGGGAAGGGCACCTGATCAGAGAGGGCATAAGTGGCTAAAACATACTTTGCAGCTGCCAGTCAAACAGGGAGAGAGGGAGTTGAGGAAAAGTTGGCGCAAACCACAGAGCTGCCAACTCTAACTGTTTGATCATGAGTCTTGAGATACTTTGTGTGCGTTTTTTCCTGAATGGCCCAACTCCTGAAATCATGTGACTACATGAAAATCTCAGGGTTTGTTTAGAAAACAAAACAAAAAGAAGCTTCTAGCCTTTAGGGTTGTGGAGAAAAGTTTGAAAACATGATTTCTGAAGGCTCAAAAATCCAGAAGGCAAGTAAGAATGACCCCCAAATGATGTATTATTAAAAACCAAAACATCTAATCATTTAAAAGCAAATCTCATTAATTTTTTGGTGGGGGTCCAACTCTTGATTTTTGAACACTTAGGATTGGCAGTACTAAAACCATCCTCTTCCTCGTCTACATTTGAGCACTAAAGATAAAAAAATAAAATGTGATGCTGTCCCACACAGAAAGAGGAGGAGAGATTAAGCAAGACTGATGCCTTGAGTAGTTCTTTTCCAGATTTCTAGAGCTGCATTCATTCAAGCAATTAATAGTCCGCTAGGCACAAAGACAGGGAACTGATTTTAATAACTGCAAAAATGCATTTTTTGCTGCTATGTCCTAAGGAACAAAACTAAAACTTTTTTTAACACGTGAGCCTCCATACTGCTCAAGATCCATGTGCCTATCTCCCACTGATGCTACAGGAGTTTTACAAGCTGTTTCTAGGGCAACATGGCCCATGGCTGTGATAAATGGTAAAGCTGTATGTAAGGAAAAAGATCCAGGTTGAAATCAGAGAGAACACTCTTCCTGTTTGGGAAACAATGTAGAGAAGGCTCACATCTTCTGTCAAATATAAATGTTTTTCAAGTAAACAGAGGGGTAGGACAGCTTTCAAACAGATGTGGGGCTTTCATCCCTAAATAAAAATCCATTATGTGGTTCCTAATCATTTGTATATTTATTCCCTTCTGTTCTTAAAAGCTAATATTAGAAAAAGAATGGTGTTTACAGATTGTTCAAGGACATAAAACAGGCTAAGATGGGGACAGTAAATCCCATATAACTGAGCATGGTTTAAAACATATGCTTCCGTTTTTAGGCTTTGGAGTAGAATGACTGATAAGTATCTAATACTCTCATTTGGGGGAAAGTCTCCTCAGTACCAGTACTGCCAACCCCAAGGGTTCAAAAATTGAGTCCGACCCTGTCCCCACAACTCATGATATTGCCTTAAAAATAACGAGAGTTTTAAAAACAATAGTTTTGGGGTCCTTTAAATTTGCCTGCTGACTTTTTTTTACCTTTTAGAGTGCACTCAGGTCACATTTACAAGCTTTTATCTGCAATCATGAGGACCAGAAACTGAGTTTTTAAAATGCACATAATCACATGAATCCAGGACCTGGGGCTTAAAGAAAAATAACAAATATAATAATGGTTGGCAACACTGCAGTACATAGGCAGCAAGCAAGGCCCTCTGTGACACTTAAACTCTAGCTTTGCCCTTTACTGAGCACCAATAAATGAGATACTAGAGTTTCCCTCTGTTTCATGTACTGCCAGTTGGGCAATAATTTGAGAGGACTCCATGTTTCTAAAACTAAAGTGCTCTTTGTTAAGATAACTATTTACAAAGGTGCTTCAATTGCAGCTAGCATTCCAGCCATGTCCACACAGACTGGCTTCCTGCTGCTTCCTCCAAACTCTTCGCTCCTGCAACCTGTGCTCCTCCCTCAAAGTTCCATCAGGTTGCTACATCTTCTTCTTTTTTTTTTTTTTTTACAATTATTAGTGTTGTGTTTTCTTGTGCAAGCATTCGCTTAACTGCTGGGACCAGAGATTACTAGTACATAGCCCACCATAAAGGTTATAGTCCGTATTGCCATCTCATTGTGGCCTATTAAGCCTCATAATACTTCAAGAATGCTGGTCTTTGAACCAGTCTCCAACTTCTTGTTTGTACTATTGCTATTGGTGAGGGACTTGCTTCCATCCTGTTGCTGTCTGTTGTTCAGTCCTGTTGGTCCTCTGTGTTGCTAATACCTCATTTGATCTGATTCTTCTACATCAGGCAAGCTGATGTCTGAGGCGCTTTCTAAGTGCTCCTACTCATGGCCTTGGTACCATCTGGCTGGGTGGTAGAGGGTAGCATCCTGTGATACTTGCTTCTTGTGATCTGGTCAGCCTGGAGTTGGAGTATCAACTCTTTTTGCTGCCTGTAGCACCCCAAATTGTTTGGTGCAGGGCATGGAGCCTCCCCTCAGAGATTCAAAGGTATTGTAGCATGTTGCTAGTGTGTCTCCTGTTCCACAGAGTCATCTGTGTTGTACTCTTTGTTGCGCCCTGCTCAGTGTATCTACCGCCAGCACCAACTTTCCTGGACAGAGCCTTATCCCGGCCTCATAGCACTGGAGTTTCACTAACATGTGTGGTAGTCACTTGGGTGCACTTAACAGTGGTTTCTTCTTCATGCTTTCTAATGGCTGGTGATCAGACTTCATATCCGCCTTGTGCCCAAAGGTGAGCTGATGCAGTCATTCCATTCAAAAGAGCACAGCCAGTATCTCCTTTTCTGTCTGAGCACACCCCCTTTCTGTGTCTATCGGGCCTCTACTAGCAAACACTATGGGCTGCTGCCTTTGCATCAGTGCTGATCTGTGGCCTCTTTCTGGGGATCATACTGTGGCTCTAGCTGCTCTGCCAGCTTGTAGTACTTTAGGACTGGTGCCTTACTTATGATTTTCTTTACTCTTTCAAATGCCTGTTCCTGGGTCTCTGACCATTGCCACACTGCATCATTGTGTGTTAACCGCCTTGGGGTTCCGACATCTATCAGATAGATGTGCACAGAATCTGGAAAGATAAATTGCTGGATTCCCTTCACATCTCTTGTTCTGGGGATTTCTTTTTATGGCTCTGTTTCTCAGCATCCAGCTAAAATCACTCAGAAGTCATCAGATGTCCAATACAGGGGATTTGTTCTCCCTGAGCTTCAGCTGGTCTGCATTCAGACTAATATTCCACTCCAGCACCTATTCAGGGGTTGTCACAGCTTGGTATCATGGTCCTGGATTGCTACTTCTTAACATCTTCTTCTGCAATAAGAATGTCATCATCTAGAATCTTGATGCCTGGGAATCCCTCTAGTACCTGGTTCAGTTTACACTAGAACACCTCTGTGCTGAGCTGATGCCCATAGGCGTTCATACCCAGTGGTTCCTACCAAAAGGTACAGCAAAGGTTGTCGAGTAGCTAGATGTCTCAGCTAGCTCAGTATGCCAGAACCCATTCTTGACATCTCAAAGTGTATGCTTTTGCCCTGGATAAATTTGGTAGTGTGCCAGCAATCACTGGTAGTAGGCAGTGACTTCTTTTCAATGCTCTGTTAAGTGGTTTTGGTTTGGATCAATACAGATCCTCAGTTTACCTAAACGTTTTCTCGCCACTGCTAGGCTGCTGATCCACTCTGTTAGTTTCAGTGGGTGTAATGGTGCCTTTTTGCAGGGTTGCCAGTTCCTTCTTCAGTGGCTCCTCCAGGGCTAATAGAACTCCGTGTTTCAGTAGTCTCATGGATTGTACATGGGGGGGGGGGTCGGGGGTCGGGTCTATTTCCAACTTCAGCTTGCCCTCCCGCTGCCCATCTCCTGCAACCTATTCTCCTCCTTCCAAGTTCCATGCAGGTTGCTGCACGCTCTCACAGCCATTTTTTTTTTCCAATGGAAATTCACGGTTCAGCCTCTGTGGTACCTAACCCTGACTGAAGAGCCAACGTATTTTTCTACGTTGCATGGTGAGCTGGGACTCAGGTCTTTGGCAACGTTCCCTCCTGCTAGCACAGAGCATGAGATCACAACACTCCCCATGCTCATATATTGGTCTGAAGGCAGCCCACACCGACACAGATACTTAGTACTCAACTATGAGTAATGCCGAGACAGAACATTGATGATGACAGCCAAGGGAAAGAGATCTCAGAAAAACTGGCAATACCCCCACAGTTTACTGTCTCCAAAGAGAAACAGAAGCTCCCCCCCCACCCCCCGTGCCTCCTCCAGCCTCCTAACAGACAGTGACTCACAATGGTTTCAACTTGCTGATGATTAGGGGCTTGGGCTTAGGCTGTGAAGAATTATTTGGCTGAAAGAAATCATTTTTTTTCAGTGCTCAGTTACAGGCCAGAGTTTCTGTCAAAATATGTTGGAAATATGCCCCATTCTGATCTCTCTGCCCTAAACTGCACAGCTCAAGCAGCTCAATTCTTTCTCCTCCTCCTCTTTCCACAGTGCTCAGCTCTCTCCACCTCTTACTGCCACTCCTGTGTTGTGCTCAGCCCTAGGGACTGTCTGAGTTGTCCATGCAAGGGAAAGATCTTCGGATGTAGAGGCAGAGATAGACCATCCAGAAACATGTAAATTAGGGCAAATAGGTCACTTATTTGCACAGGTGCCAACTATCCAATGTGTCGGGGGCAGGCTGCAGCAGCTTGAGCTCAAGAGTCAGCCTTGGTAGCTGAGGCTGTAACAGATTCTTATTCTCTGAGGAGGACATGTAACACACTCTCACCAGTTGGTTGCAGTTAGTCTTCCGGGCAGGAGCCAAGCTCCTCAGAATGCTTTGGCTTAAAACTGCCTTCTCTCATTGCATGGGAGCAAGGTCAGGCCCCTAACGACTTAAGACATCTCCAAATGGCCATTGTTCCATTAGAAACTTTTTCCCATGTACTGAGTGACTTTCTCCCTAACCGTAATAATAAATTGGTGCAGTTACATATCCCAGTCTACATTATTGCCTGGCATTATTAGTGCCCTTCATTTTGTATAAGACTATGAACATTTGCTAGAACTTTACAAGTGTTCAGTGAGGTGGCTAACCAATTTTATGGTGTGAATCTCAAACTGAGGTCTTTATTATACTAATTTGCAATACTGGTAGCGTAGGAATTATTTTATCCCAACCAGTAACAGTAAAATAAGAGGACATACAACCCTCCTGTATTGACAGTATGATGGATACATGGCTCTTTCAGTGCTTTCTCACACAATTCTGCATGGAGTACTAGCATTTAAGCATTTGTAAGTGAATTAAAAACAATTCAGCTGAGACATCATGCATAAATTAGAGACAGATGCCAAGATTTTCAGAAGTGACCAGTGAATTTGGGTGCCCAGCTTGATACATTCAAAGGTATTTGATTTTTCCAGAAAATGCTGAGAAACCCACCTTTTGAAAATCAGGTCACTACAGGGCATCTCAAGAAGGGCACCCAAAGTCACTAGCATCTTTTGATGTTGTCCAGGTAACACCATTTCTTTCTGGTTTTGCAGAAACTATACCCTAAGGCTCTGAATCAGGGTATCGGGTTACAAGCATTACATTTTCAAAACAAGCTCTCACTGGCTGAATCTGAGGCAGGTTGCTGTTGCTTGAGGAAACGAGTACAAAACGAGTACAAAAACGAATCCTTTCATGGAATGTCCCAGAAGATAATCGCAATATACTCCACTCAGCTGTGGATGGCATGTTGGGTTCCCTTTGTGATGAGGGGGAAAGCCTGTGTCGCGTTTAGAAGCTTCCTTTTAGCTTGTTCAAGCACTGCATATGCTGAAATGTTTTTGCCAGCCCTAAGAAAACTTTCCAGTTTCTAAAGATGATACAAGGACTGTTGACTTCTCACAATGGGAATCCAAGATGGCAGCTGTGGTAGAGCCCCCATAATCACTTTAGAAGCATTTGCTTGTTTGCAAAACCCTCTTATAAGATCTGACAGCTTTTTATGTACTTGTTGAGCTCTTCTGGTTATAAACCCCTAGAATTTCTGTGCACATATCTGCAACAGTTTCTCCCCATCCTCTCAAAAACTGCAAGATGTATGGCCATGATTTTCGGGGGCCAAAGGCTAGGAATGGGATCCAGAGGAAGTGTGAGTAATTTGTGCTATTTTAAAAAGTATCGAGAAGCTTTTAAACCCTAGCAATCGATTTACATCTCTTATTATCAATTTACACTTTCAAGCCACCTTTGCAATGAAAAGAGTTGAAAATTTTCTTTATATCCTCTCTCCAAAAGAACCCCAAACCTGATATTATTCTTTACATGACCAAATCATGGGTGGGCTATGACCTCGTGCTTTGCAGACCGAAAGTCTGTCTCTGCCCCTTGACATAGTTGCCTGCTTCAATAGACAAGCTCTCAAATTTTGTTTGTAGTTATGCTAGAACTTCTGCTTTGTGGTTGACTTTCCTCCTGGTTCTGTTGCCTGCTGTGAGATTGCTCAGATATGCATTGCCTGCAGGTTGTATTCCCTTGCATAATTATTTTCACACCTCAGTGATTTCCTTTATAGGATATGTTTTAAACAACTTTTGTTATTTTGGGCTGACACCACGAACTTATGTCTGCTTTAGGGTTTCCTTTCCCACGATGTTAAGCTGAAAACATTTTCGCATAACAGGTTAGGGTGTGATCCATTTTAAAGAGGTACTCCATGCCAGCGTAGCTTTGCAGCACTGTGAAAGGTTTCTTGCAGAGAACATGTCTTGCAGCATTATGCAGGAACTTCTTATCTAACCATTTTTCTGTCACCTTCCATATAACCTAGGGCAACAGGCCAAGCAATCTATGAGTCAGCAAGTACAATGCTACTCTAATATTTATTGGGATTAGTCAGATGGATAAGCATTTTCAAGATCTGTCCCTTTATTATTACATCTAATCACAGTAGCATCTTTTATTACACATTTAGTTCCAATGAGATACCATGGATAGGCTGAAGAGAGAAACAGATATCAGAGGCAACCTTTTTCCATGTACGAAACCCGTATACATCTGTTCTTAACAATATAAACTCTTAAATTATTGAGTGCAGATGAAATGGGGCTGGTATGGCTAAGTCATTTGCACAACTGTTTCTCATGTTGCATGTGCAAATATAGATTTGCACATGCAAATGCAGCCGCAAGTTGATCTCAGTTTCCATTCTTATGAAAATCTAACACCTCTAACAAATTTTTAAAGCAGATGAAAATAATTAAAAGAATCACATCAGAAGCTGCGACTATTTTCACAGCTGGTGCCCTGCCTTGAGACACAGGAAGTACAGCTTACATTTGAGTTCATGGGAGAAGTAGGAGGCTTTCAAGTAGGGTGAACATCTGTGGCCTGCGTTGTGCGGGAGGTCAGACTAGATGATCATAATGGTCCCTTCTGACCTAAATATCTATGAATCTATCTATGAATCTATGAACAGATGTCCCGATTTTATAGGGCCAGTCCCGATTTTTGGGTCTTTTTCTTATATAGGCTCCTATTACCCTCCACCCCAGTCCCGATTTTTTTACATTTGCTGTCTGGTCACCCTACTTTCAAGTGTGGCTGGAGGTTTAATTTAGCAGTGGTTTAACCCCTGCAGCATGCTCAGTATTTAGGAGTTAAATACCATTGTATTTTTATAAATTTGAATTGAATTTTTAAAAATAAGCTCCACCCGAATTTTGAGTTTTTGATTTACTTCTGAGGTTACTATATTAACTCCAGCTGAGTTTCTATAGCTCCAATCACGAGGAGTCCTTGTGGCACCTTAGAGACTAACAAATTTGTTTGGGCATAAGCTTTCGTGGATTAGAACCCACTTCATCAGATGGGGTTCTAACCCTTGAAAGCTTAGGCCAAAATAAATTTTAGTCTCTAAGGTGCCACAAGGACTCCTTGTTACTTTTGCTGATACAGACTAACACAGCTACCACTCTAAAATCTATTCCTCCAATATGACTATGCAAGAGGGTAAAGGGAAGTAAGCTATCTCCTCCTCCTCCCCCATCCCATTAACCTGTGAAAGGTTTGCCTAGATCAGGACTCTGAGTGCATTGGGAGGAGAAGGTTTTGCCAGGTCACTACTTCCCTTAGGGAATAATGGGGTGAGATGGAGACAAGAATTTTGCAGAACCATGGCTCCACCCTCTCACAAACCACCAAGCAGACTTGGTCTGGTGTAAGGGAGAGAGTATGCTACATCTGGCAATGGGCTGATGTGGCACCCCTCTCATGAGAGGACTTCTAAATCACAGTTCCATTCTAGAGAACTTCCTGACTATGTGCTGGTACATAGGGCTCCATATTCAGGGCAAAGAGTAATGTTGTGGTCTAACTCTGTATAGTAAACAGTTGCTGACTTAGAATCATAGAATATCAGGGTTGCAAGGGACCTCAGGAGGTCATCTAGTCCAACCCCCTGCTCAAAGCAGGACCAATTCCCAACTAAATCATCCCAGCCAGGGCTTTGCCAAGCCTGACCTTAAAAACCTCTAAGGAAGGAGATTCCACCACCTCCCTAGGTAACCCATTCCAGTGCTTCACCACCCTCCTAGTGAAAAAGGTTTTCCTAACATCCAACCTAAACTTCCCCCACTGCAACTTGAGACCAATACTCCTTGTTCTGTCATCAGCCACCACTGTGAACAGTCTAGATTCTTCCTCTTTAGAATCCCCTTTCAGGTAGTTAAAAGCAGCTATCAAATCCCCCCTCATTCTTCTCTTCTGCAGATGAAATAATCCCAGTCCCCTCAGCCTCTCCTCATAAATTATGTGCTCCAGCCCCCTAATCATTTTTGTTGCCCTACGCTGGACTCTTTCCAATTTTTCCACATCCTTCTTGTAGTGTGGGGCCCAAAACTGGACACAGTACTCCAGATGAGGCCTCACCAATGCCGAATAGAGGGGAATGATCACGTCTCTTGATCTGCTGGCAATGCTCATATTTATACAGCCCAAAATGCCGTTAGCCTTCTTGGCAACAAGGGCACACTGTTGACTCATATCCAGCTTCTCATCCACTGTAACCCCTAGGACCTTATCTGCAGAACTGCTGCCTAGCCATTCGGTCCCTAGTCTGTAGCAGTGCATGGGATTCTTCCTTCCTAAGTGCAGGACTCTGCACTTGTCCTTGTTGAATCTCATCAGATTTCTTTTGGCCCAATCCTCTAATTCGTCTAGGTCCCTCTGTATCCTATCCCTATCCTCCAGCGTATCTACGACTCCTCCCAGTTCAGTGTCCTCTGCAAACTTGCTGAGGGTGCAATCCACGCCATCCTCCAGATCATTAATGAAGATATTGAACAAAACCGGCCCCAGGACTGACCCTTGGGGCACTGTGCTTGATACTGGCTGCCAACTAGACATTGAGCCATTGTCGGGCTCAACGGGTAGCGATCAATCTAGCCAGCTTTCTATCCACCTTATAGTCCATTCATCCAGCTGGCAAGAATACTGTGAGAGACTGTATCAAAAGCTTTGCTAAAGTCAAGGAATAACAGGTCCACTGCTTTCTCCTCATCCACAGAGCCAGTTATCTCATCATAGAAGGCAATTAGATTAGTCAGGCATGACTTGCCCTTGGTGAATCCATGCTGACTGTTCCTGATCACTTTCCTCTCCTCTAAATGCTTCAGAATTGATTCCTTGAGGACCTGCTCCATGATTTTTCCAGGGACTGAGGTGAGGCTGACTGGCCTGTAGTTCCCAGGATCCTCCTTCTTCCCTTTTTTAAAGATGGGCACTAATTAGCCTTTTTCCAGTCATCTGGGACTTCCCCCGATCACCATGAGTTTTCAAAGATAGTGGCCAATGGCTCTGCAATCACATCCACCAACTCCTTTAGCACTCTAGGATGCAGCGCATCCGGCCCCATGGACTTGTGCTTGTCCAGCTTTTCTAAATAGTTCTGAACCATTTCTTTCTCCACAGAGGGCTAGTCACCTCCTCCCCATACTGTGCTGCCCAGTGCCGTAGTCTGGGAGCTGACCTTGTTAATGAAAACAGAGGCAAAAAAAAGCATTGAGTACATTAACTTTTTCCACATCCTCTGTCACTTTTTTGCCTCCCCCATTCAGGAAGGGGCACACACTTTCCTTGACCACCTTCCTGAAGAAACCCTTCTTGTTACTCTTAACATCCCTTTCTAGCTGCAACTCCAAGTGTGATTTGGCCTTCCTGATTTCACTCCCTGCATGCCTGAGCAATATTTTTATACTCCTCCCTGGTTATTTGTCCAATCTTCCACTTCTTGTAAGCTATCATCACAATATGTCTTACAATATATTGCAAATCAGTTCAAACTTAGCACCAATCTTGTGAGCTGGGGTTGAACTGAGGAAGCTTGGAGGAGTCATCAGACTGAGATGCTGTTTCTAGTAGGTTGGGCAGATGTTCAAAATAATATTCTGCATGCTCTCTGAGCTCCACTAGACTCCCCCTTAGTGGGACTTGAATATGCTCAGGGGCTATGCTAGGATCTTTGGATTTGGCTCCTCTTTAACTGGAGAAGAAAAATAAATGGTGGTTCCTCCTAAACACCACCCTTGTGTGGTACCAAAATGGGATGTCACTCACAGTAAATTGTGCAGATCTGTGATGCCCAGCATTCTCCTTTCTTACTTGAGGAACGATATAGTGAACGACGTTGATATTTAAATTATCATCCCAGGACATCTGCATTAATACTTCACTTCAGTGAATGGGGTAGTTCACACTTCATATTTGGATCACGTTCAGGTTTTCTTTGCATCTAAAATAGCTAAAGATTTATTTTAAAAGCTGAGTTTCTAGAGAAAAAAGCAGCAGCAGCAGCTTGAGAGGGGTGCTGGGATTCTGAACCCTGCTTGTGATGTACAGCACACTTCATGGGTATCTGTCAGTTGTTCTGACTTAAGTAGGTGTTGTGGACACTTGGGAGATGCTCAGCCACTCTCAGGATTTGGTGTTAGGGTAGATCTGTAGATATTTCTGTAAGAAACCTATCCCTTAAGTAAGGAAGGAATGAAACACGTGATCTTGTAGTGACTCAAAAGTCCAGTATTATATCTTCATTCACTTTTCTAAGCCGCAGGGAATTATTCTGTGGAAAAGTATTAGTAACAAAATGTAATAGACACAAAGGCAATAATAAAGCTCTCTTGTAAAGCCATGACTCACTTGGCCAAATATACCGGTACCATGAGTGGACAGAGCTGCATTGCAGTTAATGGAATTGCACTTGCTTATGATGGTGGCTCAGTTTCTATATTAATAATAAATAAAAATAGTACTTGGCTGCTGGACAGATAAAAGGTAATGCGTTTGAGGATATAAAAGCAATAGTTCATCTGCCTGATAGTTACTGTGCCATGTCTATAATAGAAAAGTTTTCCAAGATATGAAACTGAAGAAATTGTATCAATCTTCCTATGTTCCAGTTTAAAACTTCTAGAGGGTGGTGTACTTTGAAGCTTGGAGTGCAGCATGTAGCATAAGCTGTATATTTTGACATTTATACCCATTAAGAAAGTGATGGATACTATGCAATTATTGAAAGGATTGATTGTTCTTACTCATGCAAAACTTTCTACTGAAGTCAATGGCATTGCAGAATTGAGCCCTGTGACAAAGTAGAGCTGTAATTATCTGTATGAATTACATGTGTCTATCTGTGTTAGACAAAATGTGATTGTGACGTTGCACCCCATAATGCTTTATAGAAATATGCTTATAAGGTGAATATGACATAGCTGGAATATGTTTTGATGCTACATATGCCATGCAACATATCTTTGCAAAGGTCATGTTCTACTGAATGTATTCATCCTATTCGTATGCATGTATCATTTTTATATCTGAAGTTATGAGCATTGGCTCTATGCTTGTATTTAAAGTGTTTGCTGTAGAAAGCACCTAAGGCAGGTTTGGTCAACATACCGTGAAGGGGTTATTCAAGTAACTGGAAGTACTTGGTTAACAATGGACATTGATAGACACCAATCCACATCTGAGCTTTCGGCTTGGCCTGTAGACAACTGAGTCATGCATTGACATGTGACTTGCCCATGTGACTCCAAAACTCCATGTTGAGCTGTGATTCTACACAGGGGGTGGGGGGTGGTTTTCACCCACAAGAGAGAAACTATATAAACCCCTGGATGGCCCTCCATTTTGTCTTCAGTTGGCTCAAGAGATAGCCTCTCCACCCCCAGAGGATACCTGAAAGAAACTGGAACAAAGGATGGTAACTACAGGGGTGTGAGTGATTGCTGGATCCAGACTAGAAGGAGGCTAGTCTGTAAAAGAAGCTTATTGAAACATCTCTGAGGGTGAGATTTCATCTGTAATCACTTTCTTACTGTATTAGGCTTAGACTTGCGTGTTTTATTTTATTTTGCTTGGTAATTCACTTTGTTCTGTCTTATTACTTGAAACCACTTAAATCCTACTTTTTGTATTTAATAAAATCACTTTTTACTTATTAATTAACCCAGAGTATGTATTAATACCTGGGGGGGCGGGAAAACAGCTCTATATATCTCTCTATCAGTGTTATAGAGAGTGAACAATTTATGAGTTTATCCTGTATAAGCTTTATACAGGGTAAAATGGATTTATTTGGGGTTTGGACCCCATTGGGAGTTGGGTATCTGAGTGCTGGAGACAGGAGCACTTCTTAAGCTGTTTTCAGTTAAGCCTGCAGCTTGTGCGGGACGTAGTTCAGACTTGGATCTGTGTTTGCAGCAGGCAAGTGTGTCTGGCTCAAACCAGGCAAGGGGAAGGGAAGCTGGCAGGGAAAACAGGCTCAGAGGTAGTCTAGGCACATCAGGTGGCAGTCCCAAAGAGGTTTCTGTGATCCAACCCATCACAGTGATTTCTACAATGGTATATTAGACTAACAAAGGGGCTCAAACAGTTTCCGACCTTCACCTGCAGAGAAGACAAAACCACCAGGCCAGCAATTAGATAAACATGAGATTTTGATTAGATACGTGCTACCAGCCCCAATCAAGGGAACAGTCATCGTGGGGGCATTTTCCTGGATAGGCCCTGCTGGATGCTCTGGGGGCAAAGGGTGATATAGCTTCAGGTACCAGGAGACTTCACACGAGGTGCCTGAATCAAAGAGCTATTGAGCAATATGAAAACTGGGCTCAGATACCCACAAGTAAGGTGGGGGCTTTCTTAAACCCAGCTTTCCAGAGAGAGAGAGAGTAACGTGCGTGCGCGCACACATGCATGGACACCCACATGGAGGCGGATCTTGGTTTGCAAGGAGAACAGAAATTGGGTCTATTCTGTTTCATATGAGGAAAGCCTATGTAACTTAGCTTGTTAAATGAGACTAAATATACCTATAATCTGTTTTAAAATCCCTTTTCCCTCCAATATTTTGTTCCAACTAATGAATACCAATACTTGGTTTTAAGAAGGCTATTGGTCCCGGTATCACTGGTCCCAGGGTCCTGAAGGGGAAAAAACCAAAGGTGCTCAAAACTCAGTTGGGTCTGCAGGGGAATAAGTAGTGGTTACACAGGGCACTGTGTCGAGGTCCTGATCTGAAAGTGAAAGAATTGAGATACCACCCTGAGACACGTAACAGCAAGGACCTGAACGCTGGAGGTGGGTGCATTTAGAGAAATCAGAAACGGGACAGAGGATCAGCTGGCCCTGGATCCCTGAGAGAACTCTGAGAGGCCCATAGATGTGGCATGCCCCCTTGGTTACTTTAATATATGTTATAGCATGTTACCATGGTTCTTTAGTAAATTGGAATAAATAGGTCCACTAAAAATGGGGAGGCTGAGGAACTAACGTTTCTCAGCACATCATGAAGGAAAATAGAGCGACTGGATCAAATACCTCTTTTGTACTTATAAGAAAGTAAACAGGTCTGATAGTACACACATAACCACACATTTTTCATTACCTCTGTGGCTTTCAGAAGTAGAAACTATTTAAATCAAGAGATTTAAAACAATGTCAATTTTACTCAACCCCCCCAAAAAGTTATTCATAAAACGTCATTTTAAATCTTGTGTTTTTAATATCCTGTTTTGCAAGCCTCAGAGGTAATCAGCTTTTTCTTGGCTGTTTACTTACATGTTCATTCATAGTTTGGCACCAGCAAGTTTGTTAACTTTTTTCCAATGCAGATTTCAAAAATTCCTCTCCCTTAATCTGGCCTATAAATTTTAAAGTGCCTGAGTGAAACCTGACTATGGGAGGCCATTGCAGGCTTTGGGGCTGGGGGAAGCAGTCCCAAACACCTGGAATATATTACTACTTCTATTGAAACATGTGCTGAAGACCTTTTTCATCTCTCTTGTTGTCAGTGTAAGGAGAACTGAAATTGCATCTGCTCAGTATTGTTCTCTGATATTTTAGATTGAAGAATTCTGTTGGGGCAAATTCATCCCTGCTGTCACTCTATTGGTGTCAATGGGCAGCAGGGATAAAATTAGCTCTCTGTTACTTGTGTTTTACTAGAATATGCTGGAATAAGATTACATAGCTGCTCACCTTGTTCTTCTTTGGCTCATCAGAAAGATTGGGCCAAATTATCTATCTCTAAACAGCTGTTTGTATTCACTACCATGCCACCTCAGATTCAGCTCCATCTCTTGGGTCTCCATTGTGCAATGCATCAAGTTCAGTCTCTTTGTCTTTGCTTTCAAGGCCTTCAGTCACTGACCCCCAACCTATATCTCCTACCTTGGGTTAGGTTTTTGGGTGGTGTAAATTGTCATAGCACCATTGACTTTGATGGCGTTACACTAGTTTACATCACCTAAAGATCTGGCCCCTTGCCTACTTTTGTGTTCCCTTCCTCCACCCAATCTCTTCATACGGCCAGTGACACCTGCTTTGATGCCCTCTTTGTTTCACACTCCTGCTTCCATGCCTTCTGGGCTGCCCCCTATGCATGGAATGGCCAGGGGTGAAAGTGAGCTGGTACTGCGTACCGGTAAGACCCCACACCAGCCCATACCCAGCCCACATTAAAGCGCTGCAGTGGCAGCGCTTTAATGTCCCTGCCCCTTTTGCCCCCCTGTTGGCGGCCCTGCTGGTAGGGTCCATAGGGGAAGGGCCACCAATGGTGGGGAGAAAGGGGCAGCAACATTAAAGCACTGCTGCAGCAAAGAACCCTGCAGTGCTTTAACGTCCCTGTCCCTTTTGCCCCCTCCCCAGCCGCCGATGGGCAGGGGAGGGGGTAAAGGGAGCAGCTGCCCTGGGGCCGGCGATTTAGAAGGGCCTGGGGCTCCAGACGCTGCTGCCACTACGATAGCAGCAGCATCCGGAGACCCGGGCCCTTTTAAATCAACATGGGAGCCCCGGGTGGTATGGGCCAGGTGGCCTGGAAGGGCTGCCTGGGGGATGCTGACACCCCCAGCCCTGCCCCTTCCGCCCGAGGCCCCCGCCTCGTACCGGTAAGTGGCCTCAGGTACTTTCACCCCGGGAATGGCCTGCCCAAACCTATTCAACAGCCCAACTCCTGCATCTCCCATGATATGCTGCTGTGGCAAGCAAGAGGGGAGACCACGATGCATCATGTAAGATATATCATAGGTCTACACTTTGAGCTGGGGGTGTATGTGTCTGAGACAGTAGGTATGTACGTGGGGTGGTGAGCCCCCCCCCCCACTGCTCGTGCTGCCATGGCTACACTCTATTTTAAGCATGCTAGCTCCATCTGACCTAGTACCGGTATGTCTCTGTGATGTGGGAATCACACCACCTACTTGAAATGTAGACATATCCATAATCTGGCCAGGAGCCCTGCCCACAGAGGCACCGGAACTACATCTCTCGTGAGGTACCACAACAGCATTTCTGGATAGAACTTTTTCTGTTTACGGATGAAGAATTCTGATTTTTTTCTGACAAGTCAACAAAATTTGGGGGGCGGGGGGGGGCAGGCAGAGGGAGATTCCAACCAGCCGCAGCATTAATCACCTACTTCACAATTAGCCTGAGTAACCATGAGCAAACCTCCCCACCAACAGAAAGCCTGTCTTGAACCCATTTCCAGTTCTCTCTGTTTCCCACCATTCCCTCATTTTTGCCTTTCTAACTTTTCTCACCGTTGGTCATTTTAAGATATAACAGTAACAAGCTATAATATAATTTCATTGAGAGTATGGGGAGAGAAGCCATCCTCATTTCTCACAGTATTTTGGTCAGTAAGAGTATCTGCCAAAGACCAGACCTACGGCATCAAACGTCTGTGACTGGAGTCCTAAGACATCACAGAATTAGACTGAGCTGGGGCAGTGTTTCAATAGCATTAAGAACAATTTATCTATCCCTGTGACTGCAAATCTTTTTTCCCAAGGATGAGAGGGTAAACAATTTTTTCCTTTAATTTTTCTATTTCATTTGCCAAGTCTTCCAGGTTGTTTTTGTAGCACTTGGCATCCAGCCAAGAATCAAATAGTTTGAGACAGCAGTGTTTTATTGTTGGTGCCAATCCCTGCTATGAGGTCATTGCTGAAAAGGGGAAAGGATTTGGCACAAAAGTGGCCAGTGCTGAAGAGATGCCATCTCCTATTTAGTGCCTCTTGAAAGGATGAAGCATATTGAAGAACTGTCACACAGGAATAAATATCATGCATATGTAAGAAAAAGCAGCAAACGTCTCCAGAGCGTGGAGCTAGGATCTCAGCTAAAGTAGTGAACTCCTCTTTCAGCAGCCCTGTTGCTTTGAGGCTTGGGCAAATTCTTGTCTCACTAGTCAGCCTCACCTGGAGACACACCCCAGCGTGTGTCGGTGTTGCAGGCAGGGAGCAGGATTTTCTTATGTGGAAATAACTGTAAACACTCCATTTTCATGTGAATGTAAAAAGAGGCCAGAGAGGATGAAAACTGCCCTATTACGAAAGCTAAAATCAGACAATTAAAGTTGAAATGCAATGATCTGCTGACTGTCTAGGTAACAGTGTGAGTGTAGCTGGGAGTGGAGATATCCGCTGCTTCTGCTATTGCTGAACTAGCAGTAGAACAGGTATTTTGGCAACTATGACAGAAACAGGTGTACTAAGGCATTTTAGCATATCCTGAGATGGAAACATACACATCTGGCTTGGGGGGGGGGGGGCAAATTTCAAAGGTCTGAATAGTCCGCAATGAACAAAAAGGAAATGTATTTTTTTAAGTAAAAACTAATACTACTTTTGAAACAGGAGAAGTTTTATATGCCTTGTACTTTCAGGAGGTATACATGCCTTATTGCGTTATCCATTTATCTTCTTAATATTATGCTTTTCTTTCCTTTCCCCTTTTGATCCCTTTCTTGTCTGCCTCTGACTCTTGCTTGTTGTGTCATCAGATTTGTACTGTAGGTTCTTCAGGGCAGGACCAAGGCCCAGATCCTTAAAAGTATTTAGGTATCTAATTCCTAATGATTTCAATATCTAAATACCTTTTGGGGATCTCAGCCTTTATCCTTACTTGTACTTAAGAAATGCCTAGCATACTTGGCAGAGCTCAAAAATATTAAAAAATATTAGAAATCATGCTCTTTTAAACTGCAGTAAAAATTAGGTATATAATGTTGTCTCTCCTCAAGCTACAGCAGAAATACACATTCAAAATCCCAGTAGTGTTTATAAAACATAAAGGCTGAATTTTCAAGGGGCTGAGTATAGAATCATAGAATATCAGGGTTGGAAGGGAGCTCAAGAGGTCATCTTGTCCAACCCCCTGCTCAAAGCAGGACCAATCCTCAACTAAATCATCCCAGCCAGGGCTTTGTCAAGCCTGACCTTAAAAACCTCTAAGGAAGGAGATTCCACCACCTCCCTAGGTAACCCATTCCAGTGCTTCACCACCCTCCTAGTGAAAAAGTTTTTCCTAATATCCAACCTAAACCTCCCCCACTGCAACTTCAGACCATTACTCCTTGTTCTGTCAACCTTGAGCTTCCACTCTCTTCAATTGGCACTTCTGAAAACCAGCCCTGCTCAGTGTTTAACATAGGGAAAGGATTTTTTACTTTCATCTCAGAACTTTGCAGTGGTTAGTCACAGTCGCAGATGGCTTCTATTTTTCGTGTCTTGTAAAGTTTACTGGCTGCAACTGCACCCTTCCCCCCCCATTAGAGGTACTTTGTACCGGTGGCACACTGACAATTTATTTTATCACGAGCTTTCTCTTTTCCCAACTGCCAAGGACATGAGCCAGCTTCCACTGAAATCGATGAGAAAAACTCCCATTGATTTTAATGGGAGTTGGACTGAGCCAAGTAAAATACTTTGTTCATACTTCACAGCTCTGAAACAGCTGATTTTTCACATTTGCAGGAGGAGTTTAGCTGCGTCATAAAACTGAGATGAACTAGCATGCTGGAAAATCAGGCCTGCAAATAGCACAAAGCACTTTTTATTAAGTGCAATGCTTCAGAAATATTTTCCTTTCTCCATCAAACCATTCTGACCTATTCCCCAGCCAGCTCAACCTGACTATATTGTATTGCAATGTCCAGACCTAATGCGATTAGTGATATGAGTCATATCACTAATTATTTTAGGTCTGAAGTCGTGTGTGTAATGACTGTGACTCAACACAATTTGTGCATGTAGAGCACTAGAGAGGATAAACGTTTTCCCTAACAAAAAGTTTTCTTTAGTTCAGTCTTACTTCTTAGTTTAGTTCCTGTTGCATGATATAAGTGGACAGGGAATTTCACTGAATTTCAGGGGCAGTACAAGTATAACTCTAGATTTGTATCTCTGTATGTGGAAATCTAAATATAGATATAAACACCAAACAGATACCATTAACGCCTATTCTGAGTTCTAGGAACCCCTTACAAAGTTAAAAATTCATACTAGAATATAATATTAAAACACACATTAGACTGTCAGTGTCCCTAGAATCTTAATCTGATTTGCAGCACACATTATTATCCATGTGAATAAATAACCCCATCCAACCTAATCCCATCCCTTCACAATGAGCCACAGACCCTCATTGACAATGCCCTCCTGGCCCCTCTCTCTCTCTCTCTCAGGAATGGGGAGAAGGAAAATAATGTTAATTTACAAAAAGGTTGTTTTTTTTTCTAGTTTGCATATGAATTTACTTTGGAACTCTTTCAGAGGTAGATTAATGTATAATAATTTTTAAAAAGAATATTTAAGTATTTCATTAAGGTCTCAATCCAGTAGTAGAGTGTAGTACTTAAGCATCTGTTTTCATTCCTTTGGCTGCAATGGGACTTTGGAGTGTGTTTAATGTTAAGCACATGCTTAAATTGCTTTGCTGAACAGAGATGGTCATAAGCACATATGTGCAGTTAAGCACGTGCAAATGCAGTTTGCTGTATCAAGGCCAAAATCATTTTACAGTATGAGTACAGCATGGTGTGGGAACATTAGCTGATAAGCACACACCAATTGTCATGTGTGTATTATTGGGTTATAGCTTGCCAAATCCATTCAGCCTCATCGCCTGCCAATAGCTGACAGTATGGATTCTGCAGGAGGAGCTCTGGAACTTCATTATACAATTTTTCTTAAGGCCATTTGGCCTTCTGTCTGCCTTTAGCACTTAGTAAATGTTTTTGTTCTCCCGGCTGATCAATAATAATTCTTTCCTGCTCATGCAGAACAGAACCACTCCCAAATCTCTAAATAGTAATAATAAAAAGATCCAAACTACCTGGCCAGATGAATGAAATATGTAAAACTGAGCATATCCACAGGCTTATGATGGTTTCTCTGAGACTCCACCTCAAGCGGAAGTGAGCAGAGCTCTTACTGGAACTGTTCTTCAGTAAAATAATAAGTCTGTCAGAATAACAGAACTTGTGGGTGCTATTTATTTTTATTACAATATTCCCTACATCTTAAAATCAGTTTTCCCATAAACTTCAACTTTCCTCTTTTATCATCCATAAGCATGAACAGTAAGTAACTCCTTCACTTTAAGTCCACTTTACTGCTCACTGCTCTTTTCACCCTGGTTACTGTCAAATATTTCTCACATTCACTAACAGTTCCCTTCCCTTCCTGAGTAAACTTTTTCTCCGCCCAGCCCAGCCCAGCCCAGCCCAATTGAACTACCTGTAGCTGTCACACCCGCAGAGCCAAATCTGCCTCTGGCATAAGTAGGCACAACTCCACTTAGTTCATTTCTGACCCAGTACCACCATCCTTTGGGCAGATTGTCTTCCCAGTTATTCTTCCGACTTGTAAAGTGCCAGAAGCAGTTTTTTTTCCCAGCAGAGAAGAGAAATGTGGTGGGTCCCTTGATCACTGCACTAAGTATAACCCAAACTAAGAAGTAAGCACACCCACAGTGGTAGAATGTGACCATGAGATGGTTGAGTTCAGGATCCTGACAAAAGGAAGAAAGGAGAGTAGCAAAATACAGACCCTGGACTTCAGAAAAGCAGACTTAGACTCCCTTAGGGAATTGATGGGCAGGATACCCTGGGAGGCTAATATGAGGGGGAAAGGAGTCCAGGAGAGCTGGCTGTATTTTAAAGAAGCCTCACTGAGGGCGCAGGAACAAACCATCCCGACGTACAGAAAGAATAGCAAATATGACAGGCGACCGGCTTGGCTTAACAGTGAAATCTTCGGTGAGCTTAAACTCAAAAAGGAAGGTTACAAAAAGTGGAAATTTGGACAGATGACTAGGGAAGAGTATAAAAATATTGTTAAATCATGCAGGGATGTAATCAGGAAGGCCAAGGCACAATTGGAGTTGCAGCTACCAAGGGATGTGAAGGGTAACAAGAAGGGTTGCTACATGTATGTTAGCAACAAGAAGAAGGTCATGGAAAGTGTGGGATCCTTACTGAATGGGGGAGGCAACATAGTGACAGATGATGTGGAAAGAGCTGAAGAACTCAATGCTTTTTTTTTGCCTCGGTCTTCACAGACAAGGTCAGCTCCCAGACTGCTGCACTGGGCAACACAGTATGGGGAGGAGGTGAGCAGCCCTCAGTGGTGGAAGAACAGGTTAAGGACTATTTAGAAAAGCTGGACATGCACAGGTCCATGGGTCCAGATCTAATGCATCCAAGGGTGCTGAGGGAGTTGGCTGATGTGATTGCAGAGCCATTGGTCATTATCTTTGAAAATTTATGGCGATTGGGGGAGCTCCCCAGATGACTGGAAAAAGGCAAATATAGTGCCTATATTTAAAAAAAGGAAGAAAGAGAACCGGGGAACTACAGACCGGTCAGCCTCACTTCTGTCCCTGGCAAAATCATGGAGCAGGTCCTCAAGGAATCCATTTTGAAGCACTTGGAGGAGAGGAAGGTGATCAGGAACAGTCAACATGATTCACCAAGGGCAAGTCATGCCTGACCAACTTGTGGATATGGGGAAAGTGGTGGATATGACATATCTTGACTTTAGCAAAGCTTTTGATACGGTCTCCCACAGTATTCCTGCCAGCAAGTTAAAGAAGTATGGATTGGATGAATGGACTATAAGGTGGATAGAAAACTGGCTAGATTGTTGGGCTCAATGGGTAGTGATCAATGGCTCAATGTCTAGTTGGCAGCAGGTATCAAGTGGAGTGCCCCAGGGGTCGGTCCTGGGGCCGGTTTTGTTCAACATCTTTATTAATGATCTGGATCATGGGATGAATTGTACCCTCAGCAAGTTCGCAGATGACACTAAGCTGGGCAGAGAGGTAGATACACTGGAGGGTAAGGATAGGGTCCAGAGTGACGTAGACAAACTGGAGGATTGAGCCAAAAGAAATCTAATGAAGTTCAACAAAGACAAGTGCAGAGTCCTGTACTTAGGACGGAAGAATCCCATGCACCGCTACAGGCTGGGGACTGACTGGCTAAGCAGAAGTTCTGAAGAAAAGGACCTGGGGATTACAGTGGACGAGAAGCTGGATATGAGTCAGCAGTGTGCCCTTGCCAAGAAGGCCAATGGCATATTGAGCTGTATTAGGAGCATTGCCAGCAGATCGAGGGAAGTGATTATTCCCCTCTATTCGGCACTGGTGAGGCCACACCTAGAGTATTGTGTCCAGTTTTGGTCCCCTCACTACAGAAGGGATGTGGACAAATTGGAGAGAGTCCAGGGGAGGGCAACGAAAATGATTAGGGGGCTGGGGCACAAGACTTACCAGGAGGGCTGACGGAACTGGGGTTATTTAGTCTGCAGAAGAGAAGAGTGAGAGGGGATTTGATAGCAGACTTCAATGACCTGAAGAGGGGTTCCACAGAGGATGGAGCTAGGCTGTTCTGAGTGGCAGATGACAGAACAAGAAGCAATGGTCTCAAGTTGCAGTGGGGTAGGTCTAGGCTGGATATTAGGAAACACTATTTCATTAGACGAGTGGTGAAACACTGGAATGGGTTACCTAGGGAGGTGGTGGAATCTCCATCCTCAGAGGTTTTTAAGGCCCAGCTTGATAAAGCCCTGACTGGGATGATTTAGTTGGTGGTGGTCCTGCTTTGAGCAGTGGGTTGGACCAGATGACCTCCTGAGGTCTCTTCCAACCCTAATATTCTATGGTTCTAATGTTGTACCTGGCTTCCATTGCTATAAGTAGATTTCAGTCATGATTAATCAAAAATGGGACTATGATGTTATAACTGTTGAAATTTACTTTGATGCCTCCACACTGAGTATGCAAAATACTAACTGGCCTGTGTTAGGTGAAGTAAAATATGGATTATATAGGAAAATGAAATACAATCTCACTTCAACCTGTCTCCCTGAAAAGGTGTGAATATTTCATACAGTCCTCTGATCTAGGTATTTTGGTGTGAAATCAAAGTGTCAGGATATCTAGAGCATCTTTTTTATTATGTGACTGCTGTACACCCTTGTAAAAAAAGTTATTTATTAATATAAAGTAATTTCCAACTCCTTGTCTACTTCTTCTTGTCCTTCATCTGGGCAAATCCCACGCTCAAAGGTAGCAGGACCTACTGCACTTATCTCCCAGACAGATGGGGACACAAGCATTTCTCCTGTCGCAAGCACAAAGTATATAGTTTCACATGAACAACAATCATCAATATGAGAATTTTACTGATCCTTTTCTGCTGTGCTTATTTTTTCCAATACTGTGAAAACCCTGTGCTGTGTCCTCAGCTCCTGCCTTAGTTATTTTATTTATTTAGAAGGTATAGCATGCATCTCACATTCTTGGCATTTCACAAAATTTAAAGCAACAATATTTGGTCCAAAAATTCTAACCAATATTTGTATTAAATTAACTTCCCTATAAAATCCACAATACACGTTGACCATCCACTACTGTAGTAGCAGCCAATTCCTCTGTCTTGTGTCAAACTCAAGTAAATAACCTCAGTGCAGGAGAATTGCATGGGGTTTAAGGGAATGGAGTCATGGAACAATTCCATGGCTGCTAATGAAGACTCAGAACTGCAGCAACATCCACCATTTTTCTACGGGGTTCTTAATGCAATGGATATATGTAATTCCAAATGCACTGCCTCTTCTCCTCCATCTAACCTGCACCTCTTCGGTTGCATGTACAGAGTCATGGGCACCATCGTTTCCGGGTGATGCTGATCACTATGCAGACTGGTTGTATCCTTTCCTGCTGGCCCTTGTGCAGTGGAATCACTTTGCTTGTGCTGTACTTAGACCATTGAGAATCCATGGAGAGGGGAAGACAAAACGTGCCTTTAAATGACCTGTTGGGATTCCTCTACTTTTTTTCTTCCTGCCTCGAGTTAAACCCCACAGAGTGACTGGAGTGAGTCTCTGAACATTTTTCCAGTCATGACATACTGATGCCATTCTCTTTATAGAATGTTTTCAATACAGATGACAGGTTCTGGTTCCCAAGAACTTAGTCTAATTCACACCAATGTGATATGAATGATAAAAGGATCCAGCACAAACTTGGAGCTGAAAACAAGAGGCTTGCAGAGCCAGTGCAACATTGCTTCACCAGGAAGCCTCATCCTGACCAGCAGGTGTCACCTCTATGATATTTCAGTCAATAGGCCCATTCACTGCAGTTTTTAATACCTACGCTAAGGAGATAAGATAATGAACACTTGGAGCAATCACACAGTAACTATTTGTTGTTGGTTTTGCTGTGGATTTAGATTATCTTGGGGTTTTTTCTCCCAAAGAGTCAAAAAGGACCATCATAAGATACCATTAAAAATATAGACACAAGTAAAATTCTCTGACACAAGTGAAAAGTGTTTTAAACGATAGCTATTCTCTCTGCTCATCTGTATTATGCGAGTGTGGGTTTTGTTTATATCTTGTGACATTTATAACTCCATTTTCCATAGCTGTTATATTCTCCTGTGCATACTCTAAATATTAATGTATTTAAAAGAAGATTGATCATTGTGCTACTATGAAAAGATCAGGCATTATTATAACCACTTATCCGCTCTAGCCTCCACATACCGATTATGTAATATTGGCTGGACTGTTTGGTTTGGATATACAGTACACCTCAATAAAATTTTAGTTATAAAAAATGTGTCCCTACTTAGGTATCTGTGTAGAGTAAGAGGACAAAAAATTAACCACTTTGCCCTTAGATAAAGTCATGGTATGGGTTGAAATAAATTACAACCTCTGCAATCCAGAGAGTGAAAATAGTCATTGGTAAACACATAACAGTCATTAACAGAATATCCAAAAGTTTCAATTTGCTTTTTATTTTATGCATTTTTAAAAATTGTTTTGATTTCACACTTCTGTGGTTAATTTAATGTCCATGAGTGAGCAGGAGCCAGGTACTGCTCAGGTGATGAGTTTCAGACACAGCTCTGCCAAATGCTCCTCAGTCTTGGTCTGCAGATCCACATAATGGTTTTTATTTATTTTTTTATCAAGAGGAAAAAATAAATACAGGCAATTGACAGACCCCAGTATCTCACTGTTGAGATTTTTCAAAGCAGTCCAAAGGACTGTGAAATGACCCACACCTGACACAAATATATGTAAATTCCATGGTAGCACACGACTGAGACCAAAGCATGTACAAGGAGACAGCATCTCTCAGCAGAGTGAGAACCAGTAACTCTGTGGTTGTAATCCTAGCACTGTTATTGATTGGTGTATGGCCTTAAGCAAACAATGTTACTTCTTGTGGCCAACTCCATGGACTAGAGAGGGGTGGGTGCTGTGCACAACAGGGCAGTGAGCATATGGGCAACATGAAGAGGGCACAACGAAAAGCAGCACTAAAGAAAGAGTCTTGGACAGAGCCAAAAGGAATGCAGGGGGAGTAGGAAATAATGAAAGCACTGCTAAGTTTTCCCCACCCCCTCCCGCCATTCAGCAAAGCACTTAAACGTGGTTAATGCTGAAGTCTAAAGCCTGCGCTTTGCTAAATTGGGGCTAAAAGCAGTAACTTAAGCAGGGTTGGAATTGTACACAGGCTTGAATCATAAGCTCCACTTCTTCAGTTCCTGATTGATATACCTTGTGTGAAATTCTGCTCTCCCCCCCCCCCCGCCACCAAAAAAAAAAGGCAAAGCTCCCATTTACTTCAGGCCCAACCAGGATTTCACCCCTGCATTATTTTATTTTCTAATGATAGTGATTTTTTTAGGCAGCATACTGCATGCTGCTTCTAAGGGTGCCCTGAGCTATTCTTCCAAATTTCTGTAGCTCTTAATTGTATGAGCATCCCTTTCTTGCTTCAGTGTTCTCCCATCGACCCAGCTACACTACTTGTGGAGACATCTTTCCCAGGCTGGTCTTCATGTAGCATTCAGTTAACTTTTTAAATTCCAATTCTTATTGAGATTGTGTCCAAGGGTTACTTTGGCCACCACTTGTGGAACGGAGCTCCCTGTACACTGAACCAAGGCAGTGTTCAGGTGTGTATGGACCTGGAAGCTTAAATAATTCATTTGGAATTTCTTTTGTTTTTTAGTAAACTATTGCTACCCCTTTTAGTGGGAATCTGGTGGATTTTAACATCCTTTATTACTGGTTACAGCTTCTTGGAAGTAACCAGCCTTTTCAATATTCTTCAATGTGCCTGAAGAATTACTTCAGACTCTTTGCTTACCAATGACAAATATTCCATACGGCTCAGGCATGGAAGGATATGTTGTTGTAACAGTGTGAATGAGTCCAGGCCATTCCTAAACTGCTCTTTCCTACTGTGGGGACTGTAGGGTCATGAGTCTCTCCTGTGCTGGGCTCCAACCAATCTGCAAGCCAAGAACTTGTATTCCCACAGTATTCTTGCCAGCAAGTTAAAGAAGTATGGGCTGGATGAATGGACTATAAGCTGGATAGAAAGTTGGCTAGATTGTCGGGCTCAACGGGTAGTGATCAATGGCTCCATGTCTAGCTGGCAGCCGGTATCAAGTGGAGTGCCCCAAGGGTCAGTCCTCGGGTCGGTTTTGTTTAATATCTTCATAAATGATCTGGAGGATGGTGTGGATTGCACCCTCAGCAAGTTTGCAGATGACACTAAACTGGGAGGAGAGGTAGATACACTGGAGGGTAGGGATAGGATACAGAGGGACCTAGACAAATTAGAGGATTGGGCCAAAAGAAATCCGATGAGATTCAACAAGGACAAGTGCAGAGTCCTGCACTGAGGACGGAAGAATCCAGTGCACCGCTACAGACTAGGGACCGAATGGCTAGGCAGCAGTTCTGCAGAAAAGGACCTAGGGGTTACAGTGGACGAGAAGCTGGATATGAGTCAACAGTGTGCTGTTGTTGCCAAGAAGGCTAATGGCATTTTGGGATGTATAAGTAGGGACATTGCCAGCAGATTGAGGGACAGGATCGTTCCCCTCTATTTGACATTGGTGAGGCCTCATCTGGAGTACTGTGTCCAGTTTTGGGCCCCACACTACAAGAAGGATGTGGAAAAATTGGAAAACGTCGAGCAGAGGGCAACAAAAATGATTAGGGGACTGGAACACATGACTTATGAGGAGAGGCTGAGGGAACTGGGATTGTTTAGTCTGAGGAAGAGAAGAATGAGGGGGGATTTGATAACTGCTTTCAACTACCTGAAAGGGGTTTCCAAAGAGGATGGATCTAGACTGTTCTCAGTGGTAGCAGATGACAGAACCAGGAGTAATGGTCTCAAGTTGCAGTGGGGGAGATTTAGGTTGGATATTAGGAAAACCTTTTTCACTAGGAGGGTGGTGAAACACTGGAATGCGTTACCTAGGGAGGTGGTGGAATCTCCTTCCTTAGAAGTTTTTAAGGTCAGGCTTGACAAAGCCCGGGCTGGGATGATTTAGTTGGGGATTGGTCCTGCTTTGAGCAGGGGGTTGGACTAGATGACCTCCTGAGGTCCTTTCCAACCCTGATATTCTATGATTCTAACTGGTCTGGTGACTCCCAGGGCAGGTATATAAGCCCAACAGGAGGAACAGCAGCTCAGTCTGCTCAACATCACTCCAGGCCTTGGAACTCAATCCTGCCTGACAGTGGTAACAGACTCCCCAAGCCCTAGCCTACTCCAGCCCTGCTCTCGGTCCAGCCCTGTTCCTAGCCCTGCTCCAGCTTTGCTGTCACTCCAGCCCTGTTCTGGACTCCTGATTCCGGCCTGACCCTTGGCTCTGACCACTCAGCCTGACTGCCACAATTTTGACAACTAGGCCTGACTACCCCATCATGAACTTTGAAAGTTTGAGCAGACTGACCCTCAGTCAGGCTCAGTGGCTGAGATGCCTGCAGGTGCCCTCTACTGTTGAAATTTAATCTCCAGGCACCCCCGCCACTGAGATGGCTGACTAGTTCAAGGTCTCCAAAACCAAGTGGCCCAGCTATAATGGGAAAATGCTGTCTCACACGGGCAGATCCCAGCAGTGTTGGGTCCCCTCGCACATCAGCTATGATAGCCCAAGTTCTAGGCCCCATCAGTGAGAATTGATGGGAACTGTAAGAAGTTTGGGGGTTTCTCGATCAGCATCATTTACTATTCCTGTTGCACCCAGTGATGTACCTGAATGACCAAAGTAGGGGTCCTCATCACCTTATTGACAGGCGAAGCACTAGATTGGGCATCACCGCCCCTGGAGCAGGGAGATCCTATTCTCAATGACTTTGCTGAATTCATTCACGTCTTTTCATTCATGTTTGATGACCCACCTCATGCCCACTCCGCCGAAGTCGCCTGCAGTCACTCAAACAAGGCCTGCAGCCTGTAGCAACCTGTGCCACTTACGTCTGTCACCTGGTTGCAAACACAGCCTGGAATGAAGCTGCACAGATTTACTATTTCTATCTAGTCCTGAATGACGCAATCAAAGATGAATTGGCCCAGGTGGTTTCCTCCACAACATTACTCCCCTACATCAAGTTGTGTATCCAAATTCACAATTGACTGTTTGATCCATGCTAGGAAAGAAGGAAGGAACATGCTCGGCCCCTGTCTAGCTCTGACCTATTCCTGTCTTCCCCATCCCCCAAGGCAAATGCTGGACCTGAACCCAGGCAAGTAGGCATGGCACAATGGTGCCTCTCAGACTGAGATAAGGAATACCATGGTCTGAATGGCCTCTGCCTGTACTATGGGGAACGAAGCCACTTTGCCACCAGGTGTCCCTTCAAGTCCTGTTCAATGGCTGGTCTGGGAAAACAGGCAAGTTCAGCCCCTAGAGGAAATGCGACCATATGGAACAACTGGATCGGGTTCCTCAAGCAAACACCCTCTACTATCTAAGTAGGGACTGGCAAGAAGAAGTGCTAGAGAGAAGCCGGTGTTCCCCCCACAGTGTGCCCTAGCAGAGGTGAGGCTATGGTAAAGGAGCCACAGGAAGCTGGAAAGAGGAGTTGGTATAGCTCAATTCATACTGATCAAAGTCCTGCAAATATAAATGTCATCGTTTTTATTTAGTTGTATTTCTGCACACTGTTGCATTTCCAAAGAAGGAAAGGGGAGCTGAAAGAAGTATTGTATTTGTGAGAGTCAGAGCCCTAGAATAATTCTAGTGGTAGAAATGCTTTGACAGTGCAAAGCATTGAATTTAAAGTGAATTAGGACTTCTGAAAATGTTTCTTTGTGTTTTTATTTTGGTTAAGGGACCCTGTTCCTTTAAGAAGAGGGAGGGGGCACATGATTGTAAGTTTTGCTGCTGTAGAATCAGTGCAGTGAGCTCCAAAAGGTCAGAATTCAATTTAATAAATATTTATATAAAGAAAACAAGCCTTATTCTGAAAGGTGTAACACAGTGAATATGCATCCTCTATAGGGCTCAGGCTACAGGAAAGTAGCCAGTATGGTCTGATTATTACGGCCCTGCTTGGATATCCACCTTCTGTGAAAAGCATACACATTAAAAAAGGTCAGCTGTCTAGGTTTAGTGAGAAGGGCTATACTAGCTTTAGAAGTGCTTCGTTTTGAGTAGTTCTCTTTTTGACTTTGTCGAGGTGCTGAGTTTGATTCAAGCTTGTTGTCAGAAGCCTTTTTTGGTCTGGTATTTAAATATTTTTGATGATTGCCAGTCTCAAGTGTTCAGGGTCACTTATTAAACAAACAAACCCAAATTTTAAAGTACTGATCAAAGACACTGCATTACTGCTATAGTAAGATATCGTGTTTCAGGCCCTTACCAATGATTACTGTCGTATTTCTTTTTACACAGCACATCATATCTTCTGGTGTGGCAATATGAAAATTCTTCAAGTAGTTTCTTTTGAATAAAATGTTGCAGCACCCAACCTTTAACAGAAGTCCATATGACTTGAGAAATGTAACTTTAAAAAAATCTAAACAGCATCAGCAACAGGAATGGTTTATGGATATTAATATGAGTCATTAGGGAGGCCAACCCATTACAAAGAAAAGACTGATCTATGGGCAGAATGAAAGGACAGGGAATAGCATGGCAATAGTAATTCAGATGGTACAATACGTTCCTGCAACATTGTCATGCAATCTGGAGACCTTTAATAAAAGGCCACAAGAGCACAAGGCTTCCTGTTGACATAACCATTCAATTCAACTGAGAACAGCCATTACTTAAAGTACAGAAATACAATAGGAACCACTTGTGCTATATACACTGTTGACAAATAGGACAGTCACACAAAGCTGGCTTCACACTGTTTATTATGCTTCTCTAGGGGTTAAGCCAAGCAGCACTACTAGGACACAGATCCATAGCAGACGTGTCTAAGAGACTAATTCCATACTTTACAGCATGAAATACAAAGATAAGCACAGAAGTCTTTCCTTTCCAGTCCTTCAGGCTGAATCCCTGCAAGAGCTCCTTACAATAAACTTTGCAGTTAAACCAGAGCTATTGTGTGGATCAGCCCTGTGTGACTAGGGTCACGAGATAGCAAGTGTAAAAAATCAGGACACTTGTTTTTTTCAGGTGGAGGTGGGGGTACAGTTGTGTATTTAAGACAAAGCCCCTAAAATTGGGTCACCCTATGTGTGACACAGAGGCCCGTTGGTGGTTCACTACTCTGTGTCAGCAACTCTTGTCGGCCTGACAAATTCACTATACCTAACATATAGTATTTATCTATAAAGAATGTCATGTATGGTATCAAATAAAAATGTATGTCATACTGGTCATCATAGGCATGGTGAGATGTACGTGCAGGTGTCATGTAAGAAGTTGTAGGCATGTACTAAAATATGTTTAAACTATGTAACCAGGCAGGGTGGATTAAACAAGTTTTTCCTAGACAAAAGGGTGTTGACTTACCTGTCTGCCTAGATCACCGATGTAAAGTAAGCAAGATAAGCTAAATAGAGTGGGAGTTCATTTGCATGTGAAGCTACCAGAAAAGCAAATTAACAAGAGGATGAGAAAAGCAACATGGCACCAGCACTCTGGGGGACAAACAGTGAGAATACATTTCAAAGATTTACTGGGCTGTGAGGAGGAGGAAAAAGACATGTTGTTGTCAGTCAATGAGGGAGCAAAAAAGACAGTGCTCTTTGTATCCATGAAAGCTGGATCCTAGCCCTGGAGGCTGGTGATGCTGAGAGGTTGCTGGAGGTGAGATGCTTATCTGAAACAAAGATTTTAGCCTGCTAAAATTATGTTTAGTCTGTTAGAGGTCTGCTATAGTTTTGTTTTATTTGTAATGATTTTTGTTTCTGTTATCTTTGCTTAACATCACTTAAATCTCCATCTTTGTTAATAAATTTCTTTGTTTTATTGTAAATAGATCTCCATGTTGTAATTTTAAGCAAAGCGTGAATTCTTAGTTGAATCAAACAAGCTGGAGTCTACACTGTCTCTTTGGAGACAGTGAACTTTCATAATTTCTGTGGGGGTCCAGTGACAGGGGCTAGATTATCCAGTGGAAGACCCTTCCAGGGGGCTCAGGAATTGGGTCACACCAAGTGTTACCTGAAAGACAAAGTAAAGGCTGGCAGAGCTTTGGAAAAATTGGTTGGTTAGCTAATTGACTGAGAGTGTCATGGAACTGATACACAGCCTAAACAGCAAGTCTCTCATTTGCTAAGGCACAGGATAACAAGGTGCCTCATAGTTCTGAGAGCGTCACACCTGACATGGTGACACAATCATTAAAGTAGCCATGACATTCCATCAACACACACACACTCACAGGCATCCCCTAGCTGGCACACTCATCTGTACGCTATAAGGGTGCTTGATTGCTGTAAGGCCTTCATCTGGAAATCTCTAGGACTTTTAATTCTCTGTTAAACCCTGGCTTCAGTTACTATAAATTGTCCCAGTAGGTTTTAGCTTAGAATTGGGATGGAGAAAAGAAAATGTCAAAAGTGAGCAAATATAGTTAATAAATGAAGCAATTTGGTGGGTAAGAAGCAATAAAAGATTGGGCCTGAAGCAGCACTGATCTGCCTTTTCAAAACTCAACTAGTAATAAAAGTGTCTAAAATATAAAGTGAAGATGGAAGCCCTTTGGAATAAAAGCCCAGGAATAATAACCTTTCACTCTAACTCATTCTTTTAATGGTAAGATCACTTTCATGAACATTCCAGAGAATTCTTTTGCAGAATCAGGTTTCCAAAGAATTGGATTAGGGGTGAGTCAACTATTTACTGTATATAGTTGTACAAAACTGGGAACTTTTCTTTAGAATCACGGGCAATACAGATAGGGAAGCCTCTTAAGTCATCCAGTCCATGCCCTTATCAGCACAATGCCGTTTTACGGTATACTGTTGAATGATCTGTCCAGTCTAGATTTAAATATCTGTTAAAGGCCAGAGAGACTATTCCCCCCATAGAATTTTTCCTGTGTGACCTCTTCTAAGAAAAGTCCATTAACTGAATTGTGCTAACTAACAAATGAAAAGGCCCTTTTAAAATCGGCACAATAGAGAAGTGAAACTTCAAAAGTAATTCCATTTAAGACTGCAAAGAATGTTAATCAAGGTGCCCAAGGAACAAGTCCAGTTCTTTTATGCACTATATCAGCCAGAAACCACTCTGCCTGAAATAACCTAAATAAGTATCCTTCTGGTATGTATCTGATATCAGGCTTTATTGCAGGGCTTCACAAATTGTGATTTGTGGACCAGGCGTTCTGATAGCATAGTTAGAAGAAGCTGTTAATACTGACCAGAGTATCCGAGTTGTCTTCTAATCCTTTCAAAATGTGCAATGACATCTCAATCCTTTATAAGGAGAATTGTCTCCAAAAGAAAGTGCTCCCTTATTACCGCACTCATGTGTTGGCAATGAATATGAGCCAGAGTATGTGTGTGTGCCTCTTGAACGTTCACGTGGGCGCTTACAAATGAGACCTCATACAAAAAAATATATTGAACCATCATACGAAGCGAGAAGGTGATGGCCACAAATAAGTGAAGGAGACCTGCTCTTCAGAGACCTGGAAAATAAGGAGAAAAAATAATCTAAAATGTCAAATTTCTTTTTCTGCACGTAATACCAAAGTTGTAAATGGTTTTTTAAATTTTATTTTTAAAATTCAGATGCTCACTCAGTAGTTGCACAGCTTTGCATACTGCAGAGATGGAGTCTGGAATATCCCCCTTCCACTTTGCATTCTCAAAGTGCAGTTAAGATCAGAAAAGTTACTTGAAGTAATTGTTTTTATACCTATAAGAATATGTACTGGCACATACATGTTGGCATGTGTATCTGTGACAGGACATGGGAGATTTCAGCCATGTATATATGAAAGAGCATATCTTCACTTGTGAAAGCATAAGCATGTGTATGCGTTGGAGAGCAGGTGCATATATGTGAATGAGTACATGTATCTATCTGCCAGTTATGAGAAGTTTTAAGTGTGAGTGAAGCTTCTAGTTTATTTACGGGCCAAATCCTACAGATAGAAGCAGTCACATCAGCAATTACAGGATTGTTTTAGAATAAAAAAGCCAAACACATTTCTCAGTGTTTCATAGTCCAGTCTTTTACCACTCCTATTCAATTAGATTTAGTGGCAGTATGCTACCAGCTTGGGGTAAGCAGATAGGGAGAGCCACAAGAACAAATGGTTGGAATACTGGATATTTTAGCTCTGTCCTTTATTTGCCTCCCTTACTTGCTCATCCGATGTCTAAGGAAACGCAGAAGATCTCAGACAGGAGAGGATCTTTAATAAAAAGTATGACCTTTATGAACTATTTAGAAATGGAACCTTAACATAAAGTGCGACCATATTCATTTCCTTTCCCCTAACTCATTTTATCTCATCTCATCATACTTATCACTGTGGTATTTGAGTATCTAACAAATATTATTTCAGATTAACATATACTCAAACATATTTGATTTTCTTCTTTCCATTTGCATGTAGATGGACCCCCCCCCCCCGCCAATACTTTTCTTCTTCCTCTCTCTAACTCAGTGACTATCACAAAGGGATAGGATGGCTTTAGTGCCAAGTAATTGTGATGGGAGAAGGGGAAAGAGAGAGACTCCACATCATAGAGGCCGTGGATGATGTTCTGTTTCATGGTATTGCCTAACCTTTTTGCTCTCCAGTTTCTACTGCCAAGACTTGCTGTCCTGCCAGTAACAGTGTGGTCCTCTGAGACAAACCTGTGTAATTCACAAAAGTATTGGCAATGCCTTACCACGAGGGGGCGGGGGAGGGGAGGAGAGGAGGGAGGTCAGTCATGCACTGTGGGAATTGTGTAGGGGGAGGGGCAGGTTTGGATATAAAACATCAGCCCAAATGTAACACCATTTTCTCTAACTAGTAGACCACATACTGTCACAACCACAAGACCACACAGATCCTTATGCAATAAGTAACTTGACTCTGAGTTCCAGGGCCCATTGGTAAAGCAGCTCCAGTTTCTTTTGGTAACTTATTCAGAGGCATCTCACATTTGGAGCAAAAACCAGGCAACAGTAGATACTGACTGCATTTTAAATATTTGCCACACTAATCTAAATCATGTCATTCTGTGTGTATATATGTGCATTGCTCATGAGGATCTCAGTTGGTTTATAGAATATTCCCCAACTCTTACACCACTTATTGGTTTTATTTGTTCTCAAGCCACTTTATGGTCCCTTTGCAATTACTGTAAGATAGTATGACCACAATAAAACAGGATTTGATGTAGTGGGTCACACCATAGTTCCAACAAGTCTGGGACCCAGCCATCAGAAGTGGCTTTTGTAATGCTTAAGAGCAAGGCAAGATGATCCTCACTACAGATCTGGTCCATTGTACAGTGCTGTACATAGTTAAGGTGTGTAGAAGGTGAATTTCTTCCTGTTCCCTGTGGTGATCAGCACATTCCCTGAAACAGAATAGAAGGATATACTCCCTAAATAAGTGTTACCTTTTGCAAACCAGTAGGAGAACACTTCAATCTCTCCGGTCACTCGATTTCTGATATCAAAGTGAGTATCCTTCAACAAAAAAACTTCAAAAACAGACTCCAAGGAGAGACTGCTGAATTGGAATTAATTTGCAAATTGGATACAATTAACTTAGGCTTGAATAGAGACTGAGAGTGGTTGAGTCATTATACTAAGTGAAACTATTTCCCCTTGTTTATTCCTCCCCCCCCCCCCACTGTTCCTCAGACGTTCTTGTTAACTCCTGGAAATGTGCTGGAAATGGCCCACCTTGATTATCACTTCAAAAGGTTTTCTCTCCCCCCACTCCACTCTTCTGCAGGTAATAGCTCTTACCCTAATCTTAAGTGATCACTCTCCTTACAATGTATATTTTTTTCATGGTCTGTGTGTATATATAAAATCTCCTCACTGTACTTTCCACTTTATGCATCCGATGAAGTGAGCTGTAGCTCACGAAAGCTTATGCTCAAATAAATTGGTTAGTCTCTAAGGTGCCACAAGTACTCCTTTTCTTTTTGCGAATACAGACTAACACGGTTGCTACTCTGAAACCTTTTGCAAGCAATATACAAATTCACTTGGAGCATTTGGAAGGTGAGCAATAGAACTGGTCTAACAACAGGGATGGCAAAAGGGGAATTGTAATATTTTCTTTCCCTTTTTCTCATTGAAATTTAGAATTTTGATTAAAAATTGTGAAGAGCTGAAGATTGTAAGTCTCAGATTATAAAACTCAGGATGTGAAAAAACAGAACATCTCAACCTTGGTCACTCTTCCTCATCCTGTAAACAATTTAAGAGAACAGTACCCAACTGATGACAGGCAATCAAATGCCTCTCTGCTTCCTGGCTCCACCACATCTGGAGGTGCAGCATGCAAAATGGTTAGGTCAGTCCTTAATGCTTAGTGTCCTTTTTTATAATTTTAATCTTTACCGGTTAAAATATATTCTGCTCATGTGTTTTTTTTAGAGAGAGCTCAGATTTATAATTCTGTTCAACAAAGAATGAGGAGAACTTCTGCATTTTTAAAACCCGCCAAAGTATCAGGGTATTGCAAATAGAGAAAACTAATTAGCCTGTGAATAAGAGCTCTGGTAGGCATTTCCTAGTGGGAGGGCGAGATTTACTTTGCTTTCATTTTTCAGTTTTATCCTTTGCTGCCTTTATTTCATTTAAAAGAAACAGACAGACTCTTGGGGCTATTTTTTCAGATGCAGCTGTCTAGTTCTGCCATAATACCCATTAGTCTGAATGACACTGAACAGAAGGTAGAACAAATGGATAAATACTTCAGAATATAAAACACGATGAATCTAAGCATAGACTGAGATAGGGTGGTGGGGGGAGGGAATAACCTGAAGGGAAGAAAGAAGTTGGCTTTGCACTTATTCAAATTATGTTTCAGATTTTTAACGAATGAGTGGGGAAGGAGATGGTAATAGACTCAAAATTAGGCCTGTGCACTACAAATTGCAGAGTGCTGGTGGCTGGCAATTATGGATTTTTATCTAAAATATTTCTACCATCTTTATTATCCCTTTTTACAGTGCTGAGCTGTAGACTTGTATGTCAGAAGTTGCAAAATGAGAACACAGTTGAAGTGAGAATACTATTGGTCCTGCTGTTGAAATAGTTTGTTTAGAGACAGAGTTGGTCCAGGAAATGCACACTTTTAAGTTTTTCATTCTTAAAACACCATATAAAAATCCTGTTTGCGAGGAGGAGCCTGTCAGCCCCTGGAAGTGATTGTGAAATGGACTGTTGGCATTTGGACATAGTTGATTAGTACGCAACCCTACTTGTGTGAAGGGGAAGTTTTTTTTCTATCTTTTTTTCCCTCTCCTGCTGAACAGCAGTCTTCTGCACTTTCCTTCTCCTGCCATGTCCTTTCCCCTTATGAAATGATGTTAATACCCCCTCATACATGGAACACCTGCTGGCAGTTGCAGCAGCCCCAACAGAAATACTGACTCTCAGACTTGATCAGGGCTGGAATGCAGACCTTGAGGTGCGCCCAACTTTGCGACTATTGCAGATGTATTCTTTTAAAGTTCAGATTGCAGCTTTCCTGGGCAAGTGGACTCCGGGCTATTAAGGCCAAGGTTTTTTTAAATAGGAGCCTACTCTTAAAATCCTGAATTCATATTTAGAGCCTTAAATAAGTGGCTTGATTTTCAAAAGTGATAAGCATCTGGTTTGTCCCAATTAATTGAGATACCACCATTTCTTGAAATTAGGCCACTTATTTAGCTGCCTAAATATGGATTGAGGAGCCTAACTTCAGCCACCTGTTTCTGAAAATCCTGAGCCTTGACATTCTATTCTATACAGGCTCTTATACTGCACTCATCACCACAGTATCTGAGTGCCTTGCAGTAGTTCATTAAGCAATGTGACTACACATCTATCATCACACCACATCTGTGGTGTTTCTCTCATCCTCTTCCCAGGGAGAGAAGCACGTGCAGTGGAGTGTCTTATTTGGATAAGTTCTGGGGTTTTTTTAGGTATACATGTTGCTATGTGTTTTTTAGAGAAGGTAATGACAAGGAAAAGTGCCTTGCACTTGCACATCATATAAATGCTATAAACAGACACTGAATGAAAGGCAAAGGGACATGCCCTTCTAAGAGAAAACATTGTGAAAAATGTGTCTGTTGAAGAAAACACTCTTCCCCACCATATTCCTTTCCCTTAAGCACTGACATTGAGATTTTCAAAGGAGTCTACTAATTTTATTGGAAGTAATGTGTTTAATCCCCACCATTGGCCCTGCGTGACTTCTGCCTCCAACCATGATCTAGGGCTTTCACAAAATATTTCTCATTGTCAGAAAGCTGCAAAAACTGTGATTTTTGTTAGAAGAGATTACATAGCATATGGTATGTTTTGCGCAGCTCCAACCAGGAGTACTGCCTGCTCAATAGTAATAGGTGAAACAACTACATCTCCCAGACAACAAAAAGAGAAGTTTTCCAAGGGTGTGAGGTAACACAATAAGGTCATTGAAGGTCATGCTTGATGAAGCTATTTAAAAATGTCTCCATCCCAACATGGGTGATCTTCAATCATCTACCTCAGGAGTTTGGCTTTTCTGAAGGATTGAGGAGTACTGGGGGGTTTTCACTTCCAATCCTGTGAAAGCATGAAAAAGTCACTTTCAGACAAGATTTTTTGCTCACAAAATTTTGAACAGAGATAGGAGAGTGGCCACATTGAAAATGTGGCGTTTGCTATGGGGAATGATTGGCAGCCTGGCATATTCTGGTGCTGGATCAAAATGTGAGCAGTATAGACTCATCTTCATCACTGAGTATGTGACCAGATCAGCCCTCCAGCTGATATACTGCCAGTCCTGTTTCTAAGCCTCTGAGGGCATGTCTACACAGCAAAGAAAAACCCTCAGCTGGCACCTGACTTGGGCTCACAGGGCTCAGGCTGTAGGGCTCTTTCATTGTTGTGTAGACTTCTGGGCTGCGGCTGGAGGCCGAGCTCTGGGACCCTTCCACTCCACTGGGTCCTAGAGCTCAGGCTCCAGCCTGAGCCTGGAAATCTATGCAGCAATGAAACAGCCCCTCAGCCCAAGCCCCGCGTCAGCTGGCATGGGCCAGCCTCTTTGCTGTGTAGACAGATCCTGAGACTTGACTTCTTGGGATTCCCCTAGAGTGGGCTAGTCTCTTACAGTGGCTGCCAGCAATACAGATAGCTCCTTGTCTTAGGTTTATCTGGCCAGTAAAATTGTGTGATCTATGTGATTTGGCTTCATGTAATGTCACAGTGTGGGTTGCTCTTACAGACTGTGTGTACTTGTACTGAATTCATTAAGCATTCTAACTAGGGGAGGACCTGCTAACAGAAATAGTGACTTCCCTTATCTATGCACATCATCCCAGTCATGTTATTCATAAATGAGGAAATGAAGCAGGATGCCAAATGGTGATATTAAACAGCAGCTTCTATTAGTGTTGGCTATAGGTTTCTTGTTTTTTCTCTAGCTACTCTAGGCGTATCACCCAGACAACCCTGGGTGCTAAAAGTGGATAGTCAGTGAATATTCTCAGAGAATACACAATTGTAGGAAAGCAATCAAAATGGTTCAGGGGAGTAGAGAGTCAGCCCAGGTTCACTATCAGCCACTGGGGAAGTGACACAGTCTGGGCAGTGAATGGGAAGACTGCCTGAGACAGTTTTTATGGAGAGACTTTGATACCCCAGAAGGGAGGAAACACATAATTGCCTGGCTGGGGGGGCCAAGCCACAAAGAGCTGAGTCACAAACAAGAGCAGAGAGAGAGAGAGAGAAGAGGCAGGCTGTGGGACATGAGAACGAGTCATGGAAGGGGGTATCGGATCTGGAAGGAGCTAATCCTCAGAGCAGTCAGCAAGAGGTGCCCTATTGGTGTGCAAACCCCAATACAGTAAGTAGCTGGGTTGCTGCCAGCTAACAATTAGACAACTATTAATACCTAAATATTATTAGACACCTAGAAGCTGCCAGTTAGCAATGTGTATATACTCGAGGCTGATTTGTTAGTATTGTAGGGAAATGTTCTCATTCTTTCCTTTTTTGCTGAACTGTGTGAGTGAGATTATTTGTATAAATGTTTTATCAGGGTTCATAGAGTTTAAGGCCAGAAAGGGACTATTGGATCATCTAATCTGACTTTCTGTATAGCACAGGTCATTAAATTTCTGACCACATTACCTCTACAGTGAGCCAAGTCACTTTTGGGTTTGGTTAAAGCATACCTTCCAGAAAGACATCTAGTCTTGATTTGCAAACATCAAAAGATAGAGAATCCACCACTTCCCTTGTAGTTTGTTCCAATGGTTAATCACCCTCACTGTTAAAAATATGTGACATATCTAATTTGAATTTCTCTCCTTTCAGCTTCCAGCCATTGGTTCTTGTTATGCTTTCTCCGCTAGATTAAAGTCCTTTAGTACGCAGTATTTTTTCCCATCAAGGTACTTATACACTGTAATCAAGTCACCTCTCAGTCTTCTTTCTGAGAAGATAATTATATTGAACTCTTAAGTCACTCTAGCTGTGAAGTCATTTTTTGCGGTTCTTTTTACACCCTCTCCAGTTTTTTAACGTCTTAAAATGTGGACACCAGAACTATACACAGTGTTCCAGGGGATTCTTGGGTGCAGATTATCTAGACCCACTGATTTAAAAATGTTTATCCATAGTAGATGTTGTTTAACATCCTCCCTAGTTACTAATGCACTGGAAAGTACTTCATCAACCTCACGTGGTATGAGCACATCACACTGCTGCTTTTCAAATACAAAACAGAAATATTTATTGAACACCTCTCTCTTTCTCATCCTTATTAACAATTTTACCATCCCCAACTAGTAATGGAGTAATACCATGCTAGGATTTCTTTTGTCCATAATATATTTTTAAAACTTCTCCTTATTTTTTCCATGATGTCTTTAGCGTAATAGTACTAATACCTGGCTCTGACAGTACTTTTCATCAGTAGATCTCAAAGTAGATCTTCTACAGGGAGAAACTGAGGCACAGAGGTAAAGTGATTTTCCCAAGGTCACCTGACAGATGGGTGGCAGATCTAGGAACAGAATCTAGCTCTCCTGAGGCCTAGGCTACTTCCCCTACCAATTTTGTGCACTTTATAACTTCTGTTTATATTGATTGCTATCACTTTCTCCTTTTCCCCATTTGTTATATAGTGCTTTAGTTTATTTCTAATTTCTGCCTTCGCTTTGCCATGGAACCGGGATGGGCTTTTATCCATAGCTGTCCTCTTCCTTGATTGTGGAATCATGGCTTTTTAGCCATCTGATAAACTCTTCTTAAAGAGCTCCCAATCTTCATTCACATTTTTCTAACTGTTTCCTCCCAATGAACTTCACTCAGTTTTCCTCAGCTTTGCATACTGAGTAATATTTGAGCTGTCTTCAACAAGATTCTTCAGCACTTCATGAGTTTCCTTAATCAGAGCTCTCAATGACAAAGTTTAGATCTAGACTCTGAACCAAACTTTTCCAAAGTCTGGGTGTTTTCAGATCTGGGATCTTTGGTGCTGCCCATTATTGATTTTGGCCGAAGATGAAAAGATCAGGTCCAGATCTGAATGGGAATGTCACCAAAATTTGCGTAGGTCCATCTCTGTTGTTATAGTAATGAGTCATTATTATAGGGTTCTGTGGGAAAACTACAGCCCTCCAAATTGCAACTTTTTGAGAAAACATATGAAGGTTGTGGATGTTTATCTCTTTTAGTGATAGTAACAGTGCTTATGTAGCTCCATGCACAGAACAGTTAACACATGTCCAAGTAATGCATCCAAGGGCCCTATTAATTTACTTTCCTTTACTTGTGTTTTCCAGCCCATGACTGGTGCTACTGTGATCAAACACCTAAACATCAGTAGATATGCCTCAAAGGCAATAATGTGATTATTTTATTTCTTGCCAGCAATTTCCATCAGTGTACGTGTTTTATTGAGGGCAGCTACCTCACCAGTTTGGTGAGTAGCATTACATTTTCTGCTCTGGATCCAGAGTCCACTGTGTAATCCAGGGGTTCTCAAACTGGGGGGTCGGGACCCCTGAGAGGATCACCAGGTTCTGTCAGCCTCCACTCCCAAACCCGCTTTGCCTCCAGCATTTATAATGGTGTTAAATATATTAAAAAGAGTTTTTAATTGATAAGGGGGGGAGTCACACTCAGAGGCTTGCTTTGTGAAAGGGTCAGCAGTACAAAAGTTTGAGAATCACTGGTGTAATCCTTCTGCTTTCTTCTCCCTGATTCAAGATTTTGCCCAACGATTGTAGAAGACTTTTAATCTTCAGGGCCCTGAGGTATTACTATCATTGCCTATCAATACTTCATTATTACTAGCAGATCATAATCGCCAGAACTTTGTTCATTTTAATGAGAGAACATAATCTTAAAATAATTTCATTGACAAAGTACTGTGGCTGAAATATAAGGATGTGAGAAACTGAGCAGTTGCTGTGTTCTATTTCGGAAATTAAACTTACAGTATAAGCCTTATGGAAATTCCCATAACTCTTTATGAAACACTTGGACTTTTGGGGTAAATGTATTCTTTTTTCTGGGAAAAAATGTGCAATAAAAATGTGTTTGGTCTGGCTAAATGGATTTGGAGGTATGGATAAATAAACAAACGAATGAATGAAGGATAACTATCCTTCTGACTTCTACATCTCTTAGCTGGCTAAATCCCCTTGAAGATTCATTCCTCTGATACTCCATTTCCTTAGCACAAGATTTGCCAAAGGACAGCTCATGCAGTGTTACAATGCAGCCACCGTGATTTCTAATGTGGAGGTGTGGTTGCCCCTGCATACTACAAGTCTTAGTGTGCTGCTCCCTAGTGATCCCGATCACATTTTTCAGCATTGCAGCATGGGTATTCACAGACCATGAGAACCTCTGAATTAAAAAAAAGAAAATAATAGATGGCTGCCATCTGCTCTCTATTATGCAGTTTAGATGTAGCCCTCTGGCTCCTGGTAAACTGCCAGTGGTTGGAAGTTTGGATTTTCCTGACTTAGCAGGTGTTGGGACAACTTTCCTTCTATATGGCTTGGAAGTTCTTAAGGTACTGGTTGCTGAGTCAGAGTCCATCCAGCAAGACAGAAACTCAGCAGGAGGCACAAGTTTAACAGAGAAAATCCTCTTTCCAAGATATCAGATTTATTCATAGGGTTTTTTCTAGTCTGCTTCCAGCCAAAGCCTATATCCTCCACATTCCCTTCAGACAACAGTCTGTAAACACCGGAACACAATAATCAGTCCACATGCTCTTTTTTTTTGTTTGTTTGTTTCTTAAGTCTCCAGAGCTCAAGTCCTAGCTTCTAGGCAGAAAAAGTCTTTCAGTCCCCAGACCCTGAAAGTCATTTGGTTCCTATTTAGGGCTCTAGACTAACTATAAATCAGCTACATCTGACTAAATATGCTAAAAACAGGAAGACTAGGTCATCTCAGATGGGACTCTCTGAACACAGTGCAGAACAATGGCTAGGACTTAACTCCAAATCATCAGGCCAACAGGCACCAGAGGACCTGTATGCCCAATCTCCTGACTTTACACATTTATCTTGTTCTTAGCCTGAAGTCAGTCAATATGCTCTTTTAGTTTCTTTCCATTCTCAGTATAGTCTACCCCAGGCACTCAACAGTCATGAGTCAGGTCTCACAAAATCATGAGATTGGCTTAAAATTCACAAGACTTTAAACAGAAGCCACAATTTTTTATGTTTTAGTTGCCATCTAATTCCTGAGCTTTTAGGGTTCACCCACTTCATATTTTCAAGCCTTTTCCAGATTTGCCAATTTAGCTACTTTGTCAAATTTAGCAACTTTTGGGTTTCCCTAGCAAGGAAATAAGTGTCAAAGTGACAAGTGACAAAGCTCACGACTTTCACTGCTGATTACAGTGACATTCAGAGAAGTCACCAATATGTGTAGTCACAAAATCATTCACAAGCAGCTCAATAGTGTTAATAAAATCCACTCCATGCTCTTCATACTACATTCTGTTGCACACCAAGTCAATGTCATCACACCTCAATTGAGCATGTCCTCGGAAGGAATCACAATCCAGGGCTTCTTGGGCTGAGATCCCACCCCACCTTCCATCCATGCGGTTCTCCTCTCTGGCTAACCTGCTTCCCGCACCCTGCCCGCTTCATTAGTCAGCTTTCCCTGCATCATAGGGTGCACTACCTACTACAAATCAGCGAGAAAGAACACATTTGGGTAAAAACAAACCCTGGCTAATGTGCTCTCCAAATGTGCTCTGGCTAATGTGCTCTCTCCAAAGTGTGCCTGGCTTTAGCAAAGTATTTATTAGTAGTTTAATTTAATTAGCCTCCACAAATTTCTTTTCCTTGCCTGCAGATTATAGTGATCTCAGCCCAAGAAGCCCTGGAATGTGATTCCTTCCGAGGACATTCTCAATTGAGACGTAATGACATTGACTCGGTGTGCAGCAGAATGTAGTAAGAAGAGCATGGAATGGATTGGATTTTATTAACACTATTGAGCTGTTTGTGAATATTTTGTGACTATACTCGCCTGGGTGCATATATAAAATTATCTGTTGAATTCTCTAGAAATCGTGTTTAGTGACATTTTTGACTCCTTTCAAGTACTTAAATAATTATGGCTAGCGACTTTTCAGGGTTTGTCTGGCGACTTCCTATATGGAGTTGGCAAAAGGTCCTTTTTCTACAACCAGGAGAGCTAAAAACTTGCCTTTAAAATCAATAATAGCTGAGATTCTCTTCTAATCACCAGCTTTAAGAAAAACACCAAATATAGCGAGAGTCACAAGAATACTGCAAGAATTGGCAATGCTGCCTCCTTATCTGAAAGTTGGGGTTGGGATGCAACTCCTAAGCCTTTAACCAAATGTTTTAAAACAAAAATGTGTAATATGTTTTGAGATCCATGCAGGGTCTTCCTAATCTACTGTAAACTGAGATATTTGCATGCTCCTGTGGCACGTGAAGCAAGCAAAATCTTATGAGGATTTGTTTAGCCTTGTGATTTCCCTTCACTGTTTTTTCCATTCAGGTTTCTATTGTCATTGAGAACTCCTTCTGGAGTCTTGTCCCTGACCCCAAGGCTAGGAGGCTACTTTCACCATTACATAACACTTTGCACAAACTAAGCTACATACTTGACTGTAGCCATAAAGCTTAGTTTCCCCTTTATCTAGGTTACTAGGTGTCAAGGGCCTAGCATGAGCCTCACCAGAAGCATTCATGCCTGGGTTAGCCAACTAAAATCTCACTCTCACTGTCTTAACATAAAGAAAAGGAGTACTTGTGGCACCTTAGAGACTAACCAATTTATTTGAGCATGAGCTTTCGTGAGCTACAGCTCACTTCATCGGATGCTGTAGCTCACGAAAGCTCATGCTCAAATAAATTTGTTAGTCTCTAAGGTGCCACAAGTACTCCTTTTCTTTTTGCGAATACAGACTAACACGGCTGTTACTCTGAAACCTGTCTTAACATACATTCTTAGTTTCCACATCTACAGATGTTCCTAGATCTCTCTTCATGGCCCATATTTTCAGGTTCTTTCATTTTGCACTTATTTTACTCTCTTCCATTCTTTGGCAGGGATCCCATGGAAAAAAACCAGTATGAGATGATGTAATTGAAGTAAAAAGAAAAGGAGTACCTGTGGCACCTTAGAGACTAACCAATTTATTTGAGCATGAGCTTTCGTGAGCTACAGCTCACTTCATCGGATGCATACTGTGGAAACTGCAGAAGACATTATATACACAGAGACCATGAAACAATACCTCCTCCCACCCCACTCTCCTGCTGGTAATAGCTTATCTAAAGTGATCATCAAGTTGGGCCATTTCCAGCACAAATCCAGGTTTTCTCACCCTCCGCCCCCCCCCACACAAACTCACTCTCCTGCTGGTAATAGCCCATCCAAAGTGACCACTCTCTTTACAATGTGTATGATAATCAAGGTGGGCCATTTCCAGCACAAATCCAGGTTTTCTCAGCCCCCCCACCCCCTCCAAAAACCACACACACAAACTCACTCTCCTGCTGGTAATAGCTTATCCAAAGTGACACTCTCCTTACAATGTGTATGAAAATCAAGGTGGGCCATTTCCAGCACAAATCCAGGTTTTCTCACCCCCCTCCCTTTTTTCCAAAACACACACACACACACTCACTCTCCTGCTGGTAATAGCTTATCCAAAGTGACCACTCTCCCTACAATGTGCATGATAATCAAGGTGGGCCCAGCAGGAGAGTGAGTTTGGGGGGGGGGGGGCGGAGGGTGAGAAAACCTGGATTTGTGCTGGAAATGGCCCAACTTGATGATCACTTTAGATAAGCTATTACCAGCAGGAGAGTGGGGTGGAAGGAGGTATTGTTTCGTGGTCTCTGTGTATATAATGTCTTCTGCAGTTTCCACAGTATGCATCCGATGAAGTGAGCTGTAGCTCACGAAAGCTCATGCTCAAATAAATTGGTTAGTCTCTAAGGTGCCACAAGTACTCCTTTTCTTTTTGCGAATACAGACTAACACGGCTGTTACTCTGAAACCTGTAATTGAAGTAGTAATTAATGACTCTCATAATACATAGAAATATGGAGGGGACAAATTAAGCTTGCACAGGCAGCTCTAATTTGGTCACTTCCTAATTTTTCTCTGCTTGAGTTTGAAATCTTTGTTGTTTTAAAGCAGTTTGTGTTTCCCTCGGTTTTTAAAGGGCAAATTTAAAAAAACTAGAAATTCCATCAGGTGGCATCATACTAACACCCAGTAGATCATCATCAGGTTTAGAACAGACCTCTGTCACGTGAGCTAACAAAGTGACTGATGGCAATATTAGGTTGTCTTCCTCTGTGTGGACCAGCACTACAGGGAATAAGACACACTTTGCCAGTGGGTGCTACAGATATTTCCTGGCAACAAAAGACTGGTGAGACTTGGGAATCTTCCCCCTGGCCTGGCTTTTGTTCTTTCTGCATGTTAATCAGATGGCTCCTTCCTTCAGTCAGATGGCTGCTTGGGCACCTTATAACCCAGGATAGACAGCTCCCTGCTCTCAGTTCCACCACCTGACTTAGAGCAGCTGGGAGCAGTCTGTCATGACCAGGACATGAGTGGTCAGAGCAGGAGTCAGGCCAGGTCAAATACCAGAGGTCAGATTCTGAGACAGGCCATAGGACAAACCATGGATTACATGTCTGGCATGGTCAGGTTACCACGAGATCAGCAGTAGGTACAGGTATTGGAGAGGAAGCAGTCCAGAGCAGGGAGAAACTGCCTGCATGGACAGCTTCCAGTTCCTGCACTTGGGTTAAGTAGAGGCTGAGGACCGACCAATCAGATCCCAGGACTGGAATCCTCTGTCAGAGTTCAGCTGCTCTTCACACAGTGGTTAGCAGCTCACTGGGTGGTAGGTTGGGACTTCCTGGGTTGCAAGAGTGTTGTGGACTAGGGTTCAAGACCTGCAGTCCTTGGCACACTCATTACAGAGAAAAATCTGGTTTTGCCTTGTTGCCCTGGACTGGAGGGAGCATAGCCCATTGCTTTATTTTATGGGGTGGTGTATGCACAGTATCAGAAGCTACGAGGGGATCAAGCGTGCCTAGGAGCTTTGAGGGCATACAAAAAAGCACAATAAGAATGTTTTTTTGGAGATTTTTTTATCACTAAAATTGAATATTATCCACTGAGTATGTGCAAACTGCAATTTTTTCCAAAGGCTTATAACCTGGACAAATTTGAGCAAACTTTCATGGGATAGCGACAGGAACATTGCTGACAATAAGGCCACCCCCCTGCCCAATTTCAATCTCTGTTCCAAAACAGAGGGGTGCTAGTGCTAGTCAAGGAAAAGGTTGCCAGAATTTTGTAACATGGGCAAAACAACATATTTTTACCTCTCCTCATTCTTGGAATCAGCTGAACTGTTTTGGCTGAAATTTTTTAAACAAATTCAGCCTGAGGCAGACACCTGGCATAAAATTTCAGCCCAAGCAACTGAAAACAGGGTCTTATAATAGAAAGTGTTAGGCAATTACCAGTGACACTATCAGTCTGGCCTATAATAATATATACCGGTGAATTATATATTTGTGTGTGTGTTGTATATTATGGATCTACAAGAATTGCCCTGTATCTAAGGTTGCCATTTAACTTCTACTATCAGCCTAATTAAATGACATCGAAAATGCCTTAGACTCCTCCAAAAAACTCAAGTCCCTCCCCCCAAACCCAAGAAAAACTTCAAAACTGGCAATTTAGATATGAAATGAAAGTAGAGATTTTCTGTAGCCTTTGGAATAAATCAGAGTAGCAGTTCCTGAAGAAGGACTCCCTTAAAATGGAGGCGTTAAACTAATTCCCAAAGTTAACTACTCCCCTCCTGCCCCACACCGTTTTGGAGCAAACAAAACCAGAGAGAGAATCTACTTTAGTAGAAGCCTCTCACAGTGCTCAGCCCTAAAATTTAGTTGACAAAAAATAATTTTAAAGAGCCATTAAAATTTGGGTAGGGCAGTAATATCACTAGAGACTGTTAGCTCTGGTGATTTTAATATAATACATCAAAGGATTTCTGGAGACTTAAACTTTCTTTTTATTTAAAAAAAAAATCTTTAGCCCTTTGCCAGAGAGAAAGCTCAAGATAATACCTCATTGCTAGGCCTATCTGTGGAAAGACAGATTATTTTTGATGGAAATTGTGTTCCCCCAATTTTCTTGCTCATCTGCAGACCTCCTGAGGTCCACAGGAAAAGATCCCTGCTGTAGACCTTAGTAGATCAGTAGTGAGGAAAGAGTTAGTTAAGGAGAGCAGGGGACTTGGGGAGGCAAGATGAAGTGAGCTGTAGCTCACGAAAGCTCATGCTCAAATAAATTGGTTAGTCTCTAAGGTGCCACAAGTACTCCTTTTCTTTTTGCGAATACAGACTAACACGGCTGTTACTCTGAAAATTGCCTATACAGATCTCCTCTGTACAGATCATGAAGTTAAGAGTATTATCATGAAGACAGCAAAAAGTCACTGTGGTGACGAATCATTACTCTTATTATGAGACATTTATGGGAATTATAAAACCAGTGGTTTGTGGTGCACACTTTCAATTGCAAAAAAGGGAAAATGTTAGGCTGGCATTTCTACAAAGGCACAGTTAAGTTGTTTGATTGCATTGTTTGAGAAAGTCAGCCTTAATTCTGAATCTCCTGAGTTTCTAACGAGGTTTTTTTTAATTTCACTGTTCTTGAAAGGTAATATGCGCTGTGATTACTGATATGTGCTTGCATCCTTAACTTCAACAGTAACATGTGATGGTATGTTATTTTTGTAACAATTTGTAAAACTCACAATAAAATAAAGATCTTGAAAATGGCCTTCATGTTGTCAAAAGCATCCACTTTGTTCTGTTGCAGATGCTGATTATAAAACAGGGAAGTAAAGTTAAATAAATCTTTGTATATGGATTACGCACATTTTTGTGGTGCATGCTATAGCTTTACAGTTTCTTTAGGCTCAAAGTGTGCCCATCCCTACTGGAAATAGCACTCCAGAAATGGGAATTAATTGGTGGTTCTAGGCACAAAAGACCAAAGGGCATGGAAAATATGTACAATATACTATTGTCCTAGTAGGTTTAGAGTTGGATTTTAATTCAAAATTAAGAACCCTGGTTTACCAAGGATTTAAAAGGACCAAAGAGATAAGTCAGATTTTGATGTTTAAAAAGTCCCCTTTTTTGAGAGCAAAAATACTTTTGCAGATGTGAAACAGAACGTTTCTCAACAAATAAGCCTCATCCCAGAGGATTTAGAAGTGCTGTTTTACTAGCAACTTTATATGCGTGATCAGGCTATAAAAGCAGTAAATATGTCTAGTGCTTCATTTTTCAAAAGGACTTTATTTTTTCACTCTCTCCCTTCGGATTGTTATGTTGGGAGAGAAAAGCGGATGTTGAAAACCCACCTTCCATGAATGGATGTTAAATTAATCACTAAGCATTCAAAAACAGATGAGGCATCCCAGCTATAAAGCTGGCATATTTGCTGGGGACAGCTGGATGGTTTTAGGGAGTGTTAATAGATGAAGAAGCACTGTAGCATTAGGTGTGGCTTTTGCAACAGTCTGAGTGGAAGAGTCAAAGGATAAATGGGGCAATCTGTTGGGACTGGACCTTTGCTTCACACATCTGCTGGTCTTAAAATTGTGTCTTTCCACCACAATCAGTTGTCTGGCTACATTTGGTGTCTTTTCAACAGTGCGATAGTTGAGTATATTGGTAGTCCAAAAAGGCAGAAATGATTTAAACCATCCACACTTCTTGTCTAAGATTCCCAGCCTCTCAGTTCAGCTACTACTTAGTACCATGTATGTCAAATCAGGTTGGGTTTTTTTTTGGTGTGTGGTCTTGGTTAGATCTGTGGATGCAAACTTTCCAGAAAGCCACTAACAAAAACAAGCCAGAGATGGTTACATTACATATAAATATAAATAGCAACTACATCACCTTGTAGGGACATCTTGTAGGGATTTAGCTTCCACATCAGCTCAGCTGCACAGTGTTTGCAAAGTACTCTGAACAACCTCCTTGCAGCTTTGCTTGTTTTGAATACAGCCAGACATAATGATGTTAGTGACTGGAACCTGAGGCAAATTTTTCTCAAACCAGAATGCCTAGTTAAGATATCTTCTTTGTATTGCTGTTGATATTCTGGGTCAGTGATCACACATGTTTTATAGCTTGATTACCTGCAGGTTTCAACTCATTCTGAAGCTTAAGACCAAAAATGTTAATTGAACTAATAAAATATACTCTGTATTTCACTTTTTTCTTCTTGTTCGATATTTAGGATGCCACAAACCTGCCCTCAATGCTGATTCAATTTAGGGCCAGATTCTGTGGCTTTAGCTCCTCTTAAGTAGCACCTGAGCCTGTCAGTGGATACCAGTGGTTTCAACATAAGTAGGAGTACCAGACTGTCCAACTGAATTAAGTCACATTACCATCGTCACAGTATCAAATACTCTCCCAAAATATTGGATTTATGGATAAAAAGTGAGCCCAAGCCATAAAATTCAAACAGATTTGGTTCTTGCCATTATAGAAATGGGGCTAACTATGAAACTTGGATCTGGGTTCTGTTTCTGACCCTCTTCAATCTCCTGAGAAAAGGTTTGGATTCATGGTTTTGACCCATATCTGGTCTATAGTAGTAAAAAAGGTTAAATTAATCCTACCAATGACCCCCTGAGTCCAGTAATTTCCCAAAAGTTTGAGTTACAAAAGGAAATATTAAATAGTGGAAAATATGAAGATCACTAATGCTTCCAAAAGTCACTTCTCTCTTTGAATCCCTTCATTGGCTCTTCCTCTACCCATCACATATAACATAAGCTACTTGTCTTCACTTCCTTTTATGGCCTATCCCC